>NC_088987.1:3851200-4583700 GCF_963932015.1 Anas acuta
GAAAGAACAGGGTCTTGTTTCCAGAAGCTATTTCACAGAGCTCTCTTGGCAGTCACACATTGTGAAATAACTTGTAACAACAATTGTATTAACTGAAACTATAGAAAAAAAAAAATCAAAACCAACAACTGAATCAGATCTTCTGAGTCACCTAGTTCACAGACAACAAATAAAGCAATACCAGGAGCTAGATATCTCTCTTACTGAGGTTACCAATAATACAGGTCTGTGCTCAACTTAAAAAGGGCTGAGTTGCTCTAAATATCTGCATAATGGTTTAACAGAGATATTGTTCCAATATGTCACAGTCTTTGACAGAATTAAAGACACTATAATTTTGTGCATAAATACTTCCACACAATGCTTTCCATCCAAGCATCTCTAAAAACTCCAGAAAAGTTAAGAAGCAATAACATTTTTCAGCTAATTTAATGAACTTTATTTTAATAACGGGGGATATGTATTAATTGAATTTCTGACTGCAAAAGGAATTCTCTTACACTCTTTAATAAAGTGTTTTCAATTGTCATGTGTTGGATATTTCATATTCTTTTGAAAGAAGAAGAGAATGCATTTAGGTTGAGAGCATACAAAAATAATAATATTCCTTTTATCTTTCCAGCATTTCTTTTTTTTTCTCCCCACTAATATGATTTAGAAACAAAGCAGATTTAAAAGAAAGCCAGTACATGTCTTAAAGATTACTTTGATAATGCTAATATGCCCTTTAAAACTGGGTCCAGCTGGGAAATTGAAAGGGTGACAAGTGGAACCAACTTGTATTAGGTTGGCATGATACCAGTCACTGGCATGGCCTAAATGACAGTTACAGCATCTGGAAAGTGTTTGATAAGGAAATCCTGTTACAGTGCAGTGCTAGATTTATTTATTTATTTATTTATTTGGTTTGCCTTCTTAAATTACAACTTAGAGGATTTTTGGTTTGCCATTTCCTCATTTCTGACAAAAATAGCATTGTTGTTGCCTTTTTTTTTTTAATGATTTTTTTTTTTTGATTAAATATATGTCTAAAAATAGCTTCAGCACTTCTTTTTGGTAAAAAGGAATTTTAACATAGACTAATCTGATCAAAGGCATCCTGGGTATCCTTCCACTCAGAAGTTTAAAATTTATGATAGTAGTTTACAAAGTACTTTCCTATGGAGGTAAAGAGAGAGTGTAAGCTCTTTAGCTGACCTATGACCTTGATATCTTCACTTTCACTGGAGGCAATCCCAGGAGAAGGATCCTACCACAGTAGCACTGCCTGCAGGTGTTTTATACAGAAGGCAACCAGGACAGAGTTAGTGCACGGAAATCTCATTCCTGGGTGCAGACATGCTCTCGAAATACCAGATGGCGAAGTGATCAGCCAAAGACTAGATGGCTTAAGAAAAGGACCAGGCTCAAAGTAACTTGTCAAAGCACTATATTTGGCTTATTTGCTTCTATGATTTTCTCAAATACAAAATTTTCTTTGCCTTAATTAAGCTGTCCTATAAGCTTACAGGCCTCATGAAGCTGGTATGGCTGTCACAACTTTGTCAAAAGAGGTGGAGCATTTAAACAGTCCTCCTGTCACTGACATTTATATTCCTGATGAATAAACACAGTCCCTGTCACCCATGACTTTCACAGGCATTTCCTGATTCTGAATTATATCATGCTGCAATAAAATACTCAGGGTAGATTACCTGAAACCAAGTTCACAGAATTTATCCTTTTTCAACATTCTACATGCTGGCTAATGAAAACATAAAGATCCAAGCCTGAAACAGTGCAAATAGAAAAGAAATAGGTAAGCCATTGCAACGCATCTCAAAGAACAAATATTGGGGCTTACTTCATCACTGAAGGTGACTGAATTAACAAGAAGCAAAAAAAAAAAAAAAAAACATGAAAAAATGAGCTAATACTGTGGTGACTTCTCTTGACAGACAAGGTCTGTGGGCTGCACGTGGGCTGCAAAGGAATTTTTGGAACTGTTAGCCAATTTCAGTCAGATCTGCCAGATTAAAAGTATAGGAACATAATTTTCTTTTCATTAAAAAAAAAAATATATATATATATATTATAATAATAAAAAAATAAGAATTATTGTGTAGTTACACGAAGGATCCAATCCACATGGCGGAGAAGGCAGTGGAATTAAGCCACTATGACTTCTCATATTTCAATGTCAGTCAGCTATTAGATGAAAATCTGCAGGAAGCCAGGCTTCATTAATTAATGTCTAAACAAATTCTCTGTTATACTGGAAAATTCTGATGCTGAAATCAAGACATGCTACATGAGAGTTATCATTGTGGTAGCATTTTCATGTAAACTAAAGGCAGCTGACACCTGACATTGAAACCTCTCCCCTCAGTTTGGTATCTGCTTAGTTTGCTAAAGAGGCAGAAGTATCTGAGTCCAGAAGGATCTTCCGCTTCAGCTATCACAGCTCCTTAGTATCCAGGCTTCAAGAAGATCCTCACCTTCTCTCTATATAATGAGATTTTCCCAAACCTCCTTCAAGCGTTCCTCATAATGGCTAGGTATTCAGGTGAAATGTTTGTGCTTCTGAAGATTTTGAGAAGCATTAAAAGTACTAAGAAAATGTTAAAGCAAAATTCCAAAGCTACTTAAAAAAAAAAAAAAAAAAAAAAAAAGAATTGAAACACTTGTTCTGCAAAATACCTCACAGTTTTAATATTGCAAAATATTTTAATCTTCCTTTCTAATCTTTTTTTTCCTATGTAATTTGAATTCATGTTTCAGCAAGTTGGGGTTAAAAATAGGGCTATGTTGTTAGCTAGATGCCATTCATCACAGGACACTAGCATTTCTAAAAAAGCAATTGAAAACCTGTCAAAGTCAATCGGAAAAATGTGAGAAATCTCAAACAAGCTGTATGGTTTTATGCATATTTTGATTCACTGTTATTTGCCTGAACACCTGCTACAATAAGATGCAACTTACATTTCAACTGGGTGATATTTCACCCACCCTATAATCCATTTGTGCCTATAAATTCTGCCAGGTGCAAATTAAGGTAAAATGTTATCCGGAATCTAAAAGATGCTTCATGGCTGGCTCTAACTAATTTTCTAGTATAGTTTTATGCAAATGTGTGTCCTAAAACCTTGATTTAGTTAGACATTTGTACAGCCAACATTACTCCTGGCACCCCACAATCATTAATTAATATTCACTTCACACTCCTATGAAGCAGAGAAGATGTTTTACTTAACTATAGAAATTAAATGACTGATTTACAGAAATTCAGTAATTCTGTGAAAATGCCAAGAACAGAACCCACATGTCCTAACTCCACATAACAATTCTTCTAGGCACAGTACACTGCAGATGCAAATTTTACATGCAGAAATTCATTACTCTTATTTCTTGATCAATATAATTGATTTATTTTTCTTCAGAATTAAATCTAAACTTTTGTCTCAACACAAGCTTTATCATTGTTAAAATCAATATTTTATTTAAAGCGTTCTTTTTAAAAAAATCTTAAAAAAAATCATATTCAGAAGATTATGATATATCTTATATTGATTTAATGTATGGCATATCTATGTTGTTTATCATCACTGAAGTTAAGAACCACCAGCTGTAACAGCTTCCCAGATATTTCCCACCCCTGTTCTCACCATTGCCTGCTGTCATGAAATGACCTCTTTATAAGAAACTCTGATATGCACAATCTGTGGTTCTATTAATAAAACGTTAAACTGTAGCTAATGATTTTTGCATTCCCAAAAGAAATAATGTAATTATCCAGAATTTCTGAATAATTATCCTATAAAAATCAGGCCTTAAAATAAGGCATCTCGTGTTTGGACAACAGTTAAAACTTCTCAGTACATGAAATCAAACGTTATTTTTGAAAGCTTAGCCTGTATTTATGTCCACATTAGGTTTAATGCATTCTTTCAGCAGCTTAATTTTTTAATAAACTTGGTGATAAAACACAAGACAACTTTACACAAAGACTTTAAAAAAAAAAAAATACCTTTCTTTACCATTCTGTGTGTTCATTTTTTGAGAATAACTCATTTTTCTGCACACACATATGCAGATGACAGAAAAAATGTTGTCAAAGGTTTACTTGCAGAGACATCTCAGAGACATCAAGACACAGGCCAGACGCAGAGACATTCTGACACTCACTATCCTGCAGTCTTAATTATTCCTAATTCTCAATTATGCCAAGTTTCACGCACAACCAATAATTTTCAAAGGAGAAATGCTTTTGCTTTTTTTTGTTTGTTTTTAAACTTTTGCTTTCAATCTTCAAAAAAAATGTTATTATTATTTTAATACTCATCCTTTTTATTCCTCAACAAATTTATATAAACATTCTTCTCTAAATTCCACATGAGACTCTAGAAGAATTCAGTTCCTAATTATCTGTCATAAAATTACAGTAACTATCCCACCATTATAACACAATTATTGCAGAAGTTGAACTTACACTGTTCAGAGACTTTTTACCTTGAAAACATAATTTTATTTATAAAATTAGAAATTCTTAACTTTTTTATGTTTAGGAAGTAGATTGACAAAATCAAGCATGGCAGATTTACCAAAAAAAAAAAAAAAAAAAAAAAAGGAAAGAAGAAAGGGGGAAAAAAAAGCAGTATCAAAAACTAGTGGAAAAATATGACGCAATGCATCAGGGAGCAGAAATTGTAAAACAACAGGCTGAAAATTTAAGGTGATCAGACTGAGAGAATATCACAAAAAATAAGTTTTTACTGTTTTGAAATCTTTGATCCTGAAATTAGAATAAAAGCAGTAGCAACTGTTCCAGGAATAACAGTTAGCTAGACTAACTATTCAATGAATTATTTTATATGTATAAAAATAATAATCAAAATCACCTCAATACATTCTTCCTGAAGATGAACATCACTTAGCTGCAGACGTTACATGTGCTATAGTTTTCAATCAGAATAAAGACAAGCAAGTTGATTGTGATCATTTCCTCCCCATTCATTTATCAAAACATTTTTTAAAAGATAAAGCAAACATGCAAGGTTGCTAATGAATATGAAGCTTCTTCCCCCATAAGCCCGATTAAAGGAAGTCATTCTGAAGTTAATGTCAATGGAAATATCATGGAAACATGACTGCTTGTGATATTTCCAATGGAAATACCAAACAAAGAACTATCCAAATATTACTTCTCCTGTAAATATCATAAGGATATTTGCTGCTCAGATCAAAGGTAGGAGGATAAAATGGAAAAGAGGAAGAACAGCACAGAAAAAGGAAAGCAAAGTAGGAGAACCTGAAGAGCACATTGCCACAGAGAGCTCTTTGAGGATACAAATCTATAGAAGCAGAAAAAGTTCTCAGGAACTCAAACTAAACTTTAAAGGATGGATAACATTTAGAACTACACAGGAAATGAGTAAAAAGGAAGCAAGTAGAGAAGACTGAAAGATTAGAGTAACAGCTGGAAAATCATGTTTCCCAAAGAGAAAACACGTTTCTGGTTCTGGGATGGAGAAAAAGGAGCAGAATCTCTGGGTTAAAGTTAAAGATGGGAGCAAATAAGCAGTTTTGAAAATGTGTGTGTCACCTCAAAATTTATTCAGGTAAGAGTACTATTAGAATATAATCTGAATAAACAGAAATGTGTATTGCTATTGTGCATTAATGAGGATAAATGGTAATGTTAGAACTTACTTTAAAAAGATTTCAACACAATTTCCTACAGCTTAAAATAATGCCTTGGAGAACATGGTTCTTTCATGCTTTTAAGAAGTAGCTTTCTTTAGCAGATGATTTGAGAACTAATCTTTATCTTATAGACTCTTAGCACTGGAATTTTAATCAAGTTCTAGTGCTAGCCAGAACTATCACGAACTTTAATAAACTGTGCCTACCTCAGTATAGTTTATCTCCATAATGGTAAGTAGCAAAGTCACTGAACAGGAACAAAATACCATGGATCTTGGTTATCCAGATCATTCCTATGTCATTTCATATTCAGCTTTCCAAAGAGCATGATGAGTCTAAAATAATAGATGATAGCAAAAGTGGGCAAATCAACTACTTTGATACTTCCTTCAATATCTAGTAGCACATATTAAATGTTATCTTTCAGTTTAATGCCCAGTTTGTCTCTGGGAATTTAAGATAAATATTTGGCAATCTTAGAGTGATTTGAATAATTCCCTATTTTTTCTATTATATTCATTCACCTACAAACAGCAATAACTGTATGAAGCTGATTTGGATGCCAAGCTTATGACCAGATCTGAAGAGTGGCTCTTGTAATACATTTGACTCTTCAAAATTATATTACCTGTAAACTTTAATCCATTTCCAGAGCCATTTTCAAAATCCAATATTAATGGAGGATTAAATTTATACAGATATTCATTGCAAAACCTTAGTGAAGGTATCCCACAGTCCTGTATGAGTTTCAAAGTACCAGACAAGGCTGGAGGTAGGTAGGTAAGCTTGTAAGAAACCGGACCCTCAGCCATACTGCGTAAAAAAACTGTTTGATTCTAAATAAGGATTTCCAATTCTCCTCACTGAAGTCTTAAAAAAATAAAAATAAATTAAAAAAAAAAAAAATCAGTTCTTATCATTTATTAACAAACATGTTATTAAGAGAATTTCTGAGACATTAAACGAATGTTATTTGTTGATTCACTTCATGATCTGTACTCTCTTTCCTCCTTCTAAACCTTTAGAGGGCAAGGGACCAAGACCTTAGAAGTTATCTTCTTCCCAAAAAATACTAGATAATGAGAGTAACAGTCAGACATACTATAAAATCTTTATTTCTTATCCATATCTGAAATAGAAATTCAGTTGGAAAAGACAGAAAAATCATCTTATCTGTCTGTTCTTCAGTATTTCATAGATTTACTAGGAAGTGGCAAATGATAAGCAATTAAAAACTGTTAAAAATAGCTTTTGTAATGAAAGAGTAACAGAGCTAGGACCAGGTGAGGTTAGAAATCATTATTTACAGACTTCACTTTCAATAAATTGTTTATATATCGTTTCTCTTTTGCCTTTTTAGACTGTCATTGCCATGAGAATTAACAACTCCAATCTCAATCAAGCAATTCTCAATTTTGAGAAGTAATATGCATTTATACACATACACACACCCCTTAAACACATATATGTATAATCCTTACATATGCCACTAACACAGACTGGAATATATATATATATATATTCATGTGCATTTTTCAACACATATTAATAATTTTCTTAACAGCTTTTTCTTGTCTGTGTAAATATATTGCAACACTTATCTCGGTATGTCCTCTGAGTAGTCATCCCAGAAGCCAAAACATATTAATGAGAGACTGCACAGCCCAAACTCTTGTTGATTTTCTCAGTCCATCCTACGGATGATAAAATTAGCAATAGACATCTTTGGACGCATATTTAAAATTTGCAGTTTTCAGCCCCTGTGCAGAAAAAAAACAACAACAAAAAAAAAAAAGAACAGTAGTTATTATTCTTTGACATAAATTATTTGCAGGTTATTTCTATATTTTTTCCACTACGACTATGATAAATATATAAAAAGTCTAAACTAAAGAACAAATCATCATGAGAAGAAGCCCCATGTTATTTGTACTCAACTGCTGTGAAAAGTTGAAACCAAATATTTCACCAATTTTGTGGCAAGGATTAATAGTACATAACTGTACACAACTTGTGTGGGAAGACTTCAGCCATTTCATAGTCATCCTGATCACCAAATGAACTTTAAAATATCAAGGAGAAACCATTCCAGACACCATTGATACCATTCCAAACACCAAAACAAGGCCTTTGATACTACAATGAACATTCAATTACTGAACAATTGTTTATAATGATGAAAAAAGTAGTGGAAAAACAAGTATAGAGAAGTAACTGACCAAGAGATTATGCAAACCAGCCTATAACCAGCAGAACTGAGAAGAGCCGAGTCTTCAGACTGCTGGTTGCCAGTCCCATCACAGAATTCTGCCTCACACAACTATAAAGCTAAGAAAGCGTTGCACTTGTCTTCCTTGCCTCTCGTTAAATACACAGTTAATGATGCACAAAACTTAAGTATAAGTGAAATCAAAACATTTCCAACTTCACAAACACACAAAATAGCAGACAAAACCTTCCTAGCCTTAAAATACATTCAAGTACATAGTATCTTCAAAAGGATTTCATTTATCATGCTGAATGAAAACAAATGTACTTGAATGACAGTCTTCACTGTTGTTTGTTTTTTTTTTTTTCTATACAGTTGTCTGCACCAACTCGAGAAAATAAACCAGCTAAAAACAACTCTTAGATACATAGTCATCTTAAGGATTCATATGGCATAAGTGTTTTATTGATCCTTGTTATGAGATGCCATTTAAGACAGAACTCATTCCATTTTCAAGCACATACTTTACTAGTTCAATAAATGTTTCTATACTTTAATGATCAGATTGCATACATTAAAGCAGTCGTTGCTTTACCATATACCTTGGAGATTGAGATTCATAATGCATTGACTGAACTGCCAAATTTTCTAATAAGATGCCTGTTCTCCTGATTGAACTGTGAAGTCTAATAATATAATTCACTTGGTTTGGCGTATTTTATCGATGTCTCACTATAGCTCAAACCACAATAATGTGGTATCCAATTAGCATTTTGTAGTGCATGTTCAGCTGCTATTTTCTCAATAAGGAGAGGTTTAATGACATCTTCTACGAGAGCCTAGGCAACCGCTGGAAATTTTTCAGTTCAGCTTAGGCAGATTGGTACATAAATCCTTCCAGAGGGTGGCTTTGGCAGCCAGGTCAGAGTTCACATCTTGCATAAGGTATCAGACTTTCTTCCTCATTACCACTTGTCGAGCTCAGTAAAAACTAAATTTCTTGTTTCAACTAAGTCTCACTATGAGCTTTGTGTGTGTGTGTACTTTTTAATGTCATACCCCAAATTTGTTCTGCTGATACCTCAAGCACTTCTCTCTCTTTGCCTATTTTAACTCTCAGTGATATTTTTTTTTCCACCTGCCCAAACAGAATGCAGTATGTGCACAGAAATACACGCTCACCAGCACTGCCCTGAGATCTCTCAACTCTTAAAGTGCAGCTGCATAACAGGATCACATTGTCATATTAATGGGACAAAAACTACCCTGTAACTCACAGTTCAGCTCTCCGTATTCTAGAAATTGACACAAGAACATGAAATCCATTCCATTTTCCCATTTTCATCAACAGTGTCAAATAAATTGAAGACATAACTAGTTAATGGAATAGGTAATTCAGCTGACAGCAAATCTAATAAATCTAAGCCAGGTACCAGCTATTTTGCACAGATACAGCTTAACCAGAATATCAACAAAGTCAAAAACTGACAAGAAGAAGTATTTTATATATATATATATATATATATATATATGTATGTATGTATATATGCACCAGGACAAGAAGGATATGAACATAGCTGTTGAAATCTGTTAAGCAACATAGTTATGAATTATGTAATTACTCATCACTGTAGCTTCAAAATAAGCTAAATTATTACATCTTAAGGCTTACACTGTAAATGGGAATGGGCTGGTTAAGAATAAATTTAAATAAGTACGAATTCTATTCGATATTGGACACAGTACTTGTTACATGGACATAATATTTCTATAACTTCTATATGAAAATAATTAGGGTATAAGAGGCACTTACAGCTGCATCTCACAAAAGTTACTACAAGATGTGATGACCCATACCATACTCTGAACCGCAGTGCATGTGCATTCATTCCTGATAAAGCATGGAAATGAAGCAAATGACTACATACATTGTAGAGAAGACACAGTCTGTAGACACAGCAAGACAGTTAAGGACATTCATTGATGTTTTTAAAAAGAAAAGGTTCTTTAAATTGTCCAAAATCTCAGTAAGATTATGAAAAATTCATTACCAAGTCAAAACATTTGACTGGTGCCCAGACCATCCTGTGTTACTTGCTGCTCTACTATGTTGCCAAATAATTTCTTTTGTCACAATAGGGTAGAGCTTAAACATGCCATGAACATCCCCTTTATACAAGGAATTCAAGTTCAGGTCTCACTCTAATCCCTGAGAGAAACACAGCTTCCAGTTTCATTCCGTCCTCACAACACTAGTTTCACGGCCTTCAGCATTCTGAGGCAGGAATAGTACTTTGATTTTTACAGCACATTGTAGAAAAATGAAATAAAGAAGTAGAGAGAACAAATTGTTCTGGATAATCTGTCCTGCTACATTTCCCTATCGTCTTCAGCAAGCCAAAAATTCTTTTTTTTTTTTTTTTTGGGGGGGGGAGGCAGGCAAGAACCACAAATCTGGTTACATTTGTACACAGTGTTCCCAGGATTGCTTCATGTAAAGAGCATCGATCAGTCTTGTAAGTTCTGAGTTTGCCTTTCCTCTCTCAGAAACAAATGAATATACCTACAAAAGCACTGAGTGCATCACTTGAAGTCTCAGTTAAAAGAACATGGATTACAGTGCAAAGAAAACCAACCTTGCTTTCACAGCATTCAGAAGCTTGAGCTTATATTACATTTATTTATTTTTTTACATACAAATATGGAATTTTAGCGGTGATTCACATGTCTAATAATCAATATACCTACCACAATATATATACATACATAAACTACAAGCCTGAGTGCACTGTCTAATCAAATGAAATGTAGAAATGAAAAACTCTCTGTAGCAAGTATATATAAATGACTATGCTTCCCCACCTTAAGACAAGTCTTCAGAAGCTTTTAAACAAGCTTGTACTTTCTCATGCATACAGTAGATATATTTTTAAGACAACAGACAGCTATGTTAAATGAGCACTTACAGGTTTTCAAAATCAGTGCCTACAATGGACAGCATCTGAAGACTATGTATTTTCTGTCTGGTAGTTCAAAAAACATTGAAGGTGCTGCAAAATAATAAATAACAATTAAAAAACTACACACAGCTGATCAATAAAAGACAGTTTAGCTCAGTAATCCTCCTTAAATCAGCATAGGCCCCTTAAGATATATAACACCAAACTATATTTTCCTTGAGGATCTGTAAACATTTTAGAGCTATTTACATTTTAAAATTAAAGGCAAACAATGTCAATGTAACAGAAGGCAGATGGCCAATCTGTCAGTAAACTGTGATTTCTTTTTAAAAAATTTTTAAATAATTTGGATTTCCAACTATAGCATATTCAAAGTTCACAAGATCCCAAACCTACTTAACACGTTTTTTCTTCAGGTATCTTAAGCACAAAAGCAACTTGACTTTCCTTTGTATTTAACGATTTAGCAATATTAAACTCACCAGACCATTCTTAGCAAACATTTTGCTCCCAGGAAGAACCTCAGGTCAAACTGAGCCTTTTGAGGAACTCTGAAATACCACCTTCATCAAGTTTGCTTTCTAATCCATCCAGTGGATCCTTGCAGATCTACTTGCTTCCTCACAATGTTTTAATGCCCCCTCAAACAAACTGCAAGAATTCAGAAGCTGCTAGATTCAAGGGTTCCCTCTTCTAGAACCTGCCATCAACTAAAGGAAATTTTATATACATATACATATATATAAAATATATTCCAATTACAGTGCTCATTCTTTTATTACAGCTAGGAGATAAAATCTACACGGGGCTTACATTCATGCATTCCCAAAGATTAGGAGCTTCCTTCTCAAGAACCTTAATTCAATTTCCCCTTGAAAATGGTGCTCTCTTGTTTTAGTATTACAAAAAACAATCTCTTATTCCAATACTTTGGTGCAGTTGATGACCAATTAGTATTTCATAAGGGTACAAATTTAATACAGCTCCTCTCATACAGGTTAAAGATAGTGGAGCTGACGAGGTGCATACTGTATAATTAACAAGCCATACCTTCAGATACTCGTTGCCTGAAAAATAAACAAAAAGCTAAGACATCTCATAACATCAACAATTTTTATACCAGTACAACTCAGGTCCCAACTTGTATACCAAGGACTATATAAATGAATTTATAGATAAAAAGGAAAAATATCTATTCCTATCAAAATCACACAGCACATAAGCAGTAGGAGTGACTGAAGCCTAAATGCCTCTTCTCTTTTTTTTTCACAGCACAAAAAAAAATAGGAAAAAGCTGTTTTGCTGTCCTTATTGATGTTGACATGCAACCAAGAGAAATATAAAATAAATTGGAAAAAAAATAGTATTTGCCTTAGTTCCTTCTTAATATCAATATGATACCGAGCTGCTGCCCTCATGATGATCACTGAGGTTGCTGCATTAACACCTGCTGTAAGCATGAGGCAATAATAGCTACTCTGGTTGTCTTTATCACTGCTCTTAAGAGAAAATGCTTCAGTGATGCCAGCTGCAGATGGACCTCTTCTGTCCCCCCATTAATTTTGTGATGGAAACAAGAAAGTTCAATTGGTGGGGGTACTCCTACCAGGGAGGGCACCACTGTCACAGCGCTCCCAATGCAATTCTTCAGTGCTGGGCACTGTGTAGAGCTCCACAGGTATTGAATACAAGACGGAAACCTCAATTAAAGGCTAAAGATGCCCCTTCCTTATCTCTCTCCTGCTGAGTCTTTTCAGAATTTCATCTAAAATAGAAGAATAATTTGAGCCTAAATTAAGCAGAAGAAAAATACAGGCCCCAAAAACGCACTTTTGAACTCACTCATTTCAAGGAACAAAAGAAAAATGTAGTAAATATTTCAGAAAATATTGCTGAATACACAAAGATATTATTTTTTTTTTAATGGCAACTTGGTAAAAGAATTCACTAGTAGTAAGGAAGCAGTCCAGTATTTCTCTGCTGATGAAAGCTGTGCCAAAGCACAGATGGTGCTATAAACTTTCCAGATATAGAGCGTAGGTTATTTTTACCATTTTGCACCTGCATATTTCCCTCCTAAAAATCCTGCAGAAGAGCAACAACATACAGTCCATTCCTCACGCAAAAAACCCACTCCTAGTATTACTCACCCTCTCCGTCCCCCTTCTCTATTATGTTTGTGAATAGAGAGATGGACTGAGCTGTGAGAAAAACAAGCATGCAAAATGAACTGGGCAAACCACAAAATCAAATTCTCTTCTCTTCCCACCTCTGGCTCTGAAGTTAAGGGCACAGGAACCCAGAAGACAGCTCGGGACAGGGGCAGGCAGGACAGCAGCCTGGCTGTGTGCCAGGGAAGGAAAGCCAGAGGAAACTTCTGGGAAGCTGGGAGCTGGAAACTTCTGCAGTATTTCTGGTGATGTTTACACCACCCAATGCAACGTCATGTACAAACAGCACCAGTTTGTGCTGAAGGAACACATTCAGGTGTAGAAGGCAGCTTACCTGAAGGAGAGAAGCACTCTAACAGAGTTAATGTGCTTGATTTCATTTCTAATTCCTTGTGTACACATAAACTTGCTCTAGCTAATTTAAGCAAGTGTACAGCAGTGCAAAATCCTGTGAGGTCTGCAATTTTAGTCTAATTTAATGGATTATTATATCTTAAGCTAACAGTGTTCCTAGCTGATTTACACTAACCTGAAATAAATGTAGTTTATGCTGAAATAAGAGTGGCAACACAGTCTATTGGACTGGTTTAATGACACTGATTTTAAATTACACCTTAATTTAAAGAGGTACAGTAATGCATATGAACAAGCCCTAATGTTATGGCAAGTAATGCTTTGAATACAGAAAGAATGAATATAAAAAGCTATAGACATTGCTAGATTGTACATCTCAGCTTCTCAAAGCACAGCTCTGAAGAACACAGCATTAAATCTGACCTGGTAGTTAGCTGAGAAGAATAAATTTAGAATAAGAAACAATGTAATTAATGTTAATTTCTATGTGGACTTCCTGTAAATTATGCAAATTGAAAAACTCAGTACTTCTAAGAATCTCAATAAAAAAGGGGAAGGCCGCATTCATGATACTGCATATATTTGCTTCAGTGTGGTAGGGGGAATGCTGTCAAGTTCATTCCTTTGGGACTGATCCTAATGCTCAAAAAGTTTGAGCTGAGATACCATCAATTTCCTACTGGAAAGCAATCAAGAAACAGAAGCAAGAGAGACTGGGGCCATGTGCACAGACTGTAGTTGAAGTTATGAAAATCTGTCCTTTATTAATTGTTCTTTGGGAAAAAAAAAAAAAAAGTAACTGTAAAAATAGGTTTGTTAGTTACACATATAAAGGAAATGAAGTATTAACACCTACTTCAGCTCAGTTTGCTTAACTTATGCTGTGTTTCAAACAAGAGTTGTTATTAGCTATTTCTGGAATTTTTATGTCTCCCAAGATTTAGTTCATTATGCTGACAGAGAGTGCAAATAAAATATAATAAGGAGAAAATGGCAGTATAAAACATTGTGTTGTACTAGCTTTAAGACTAGCCTTATCTTTCTTCTGCAAAGCATACTCCATTTTCTTCTTAGAATGGGATCATATATAATTTTAAGAGTTTAGAAATAAAGATTCCCATTTTAGTATCTGTTTAATGTCAGTTGCTCACTATTTCATGGTAGGCATTGTGACAGTCTAATACAGCAAGACAAGATACTCCCACTGCCTTGCTAATTTAGTCAAAGGTGGTGATTACGGACCTTAGAAGTTGACCTCAGATTCTGTAAGCTCTTTTATTTCTTTATACCCTTCAACTATAAGCAAATACAACTTTTTAAACAAATGAAAAAAAGACTTACTCCTCTCCATGGATATAGAGCAAATGCTCAGTCTTGTTCTCCTGTCTCCTTCCTGCTTCTGCAAAACTGTGCAGATGCAGAGTAAAGCGTGTTCATTTTTCACAGCTAAGGGCAAATCCTTTAAGACTATGAGTAATAACTAATTAAAACAGATGAAGACTTACCCCTACATACAGTCTATGTCTCTTCCAGGGGAAAAAAAAAAAAAAAGTCATAATTTTATTATATGCATGACTCCTGGGAGAATTGATCTGCATTGAATTAGAATTTTATTAAGTTAGTCAATTAATTAATGATACAAGTCTCAGAGAGGAGCAAATACCACAGCAAACTACAGTCTTCCTGTTTCTTTACTGAAGTCTCCCCACTGCTCCACTGCACTAATCCAGGTTTATGGCTGCTTTGCATCACCAGAGCAGCACAAATTAGCCAGAACATATAAATGAATATGGCCTAATACATTTAGCAGAATGTTCTTGGGGTTTCTTAACCTGCTTTGGTACCTGAAGGAGGGACTGTGAAACTCAGCGGTGTATTCATGGAACACAACAGTTTGGATTAAAACTAGGTAACACAGCAGGCAGAGGTTATTAACCCAAATTCTTTAGCACTACCAGCCCAGGTGTTATCAGTCACTTTTGTTCATTCTTTATCAGTTTTCTTCTAATTCTGTAGTTCTAACTTTGCTTACTGCTACAAATAATCATTGCTGACTTCTAGCATAATAGAAATTAAATTCATCACTGAAACTCAGACCACCTGTATTACATATAAAGACCAACATTCTGTAACTAAGATGCCAAAAATAGGTAGGACTATATATTCTTCAGTGTAAGGATGGCCTTTAAGCAATGAACTCAACTGGTTATTTTGCAATACGGTTCTCCACTAGCACCTCAGTGCATGTTCTTTTACACGTTTAGAAGCTCCTCATTCCAAACACCTGAGTAGCTTCTTCCTATGATCCTGTCCCAGTTCACAGAGAAATGAAACAATCAACAGCAAAAAACAACAGCAAACATTTTTGCTCCATTCCAGACACGTTAGGCCATACAAAAGGATTGGTGTTATGCAAACCTATGCCAGGCCTCTGTTTGACCAAAGGGAGAGGCACAAGACCTGCACAAGCTTCCAAAGACCTTTTTACAAACTGTAGTTGAAGTCTGTGTGTACCCAATAAGGCAGCTGTATTAGTAACGATATTGAATGAAGGCAAGCCCTCAAGGCTAATATATCTAGGGAGCCTAAAAACTACTGCAAGAGCAGAAAGAAGACCAGCAGGAAGTAGCCTCCTCATGAGGAGGTAGAAGGGTCAGGCCACCACACCCGGGAGGGGAGAGGAAGGTCCAAGGTCACTTGTAGGGGCAGGGGAGATGTAATCCCCAAGCAGAGGACAAAAGTGAAGTTAAAGCACCTGTCTCAGCTTTACATCATTTCACAGGCGGGATCTCTAAGGAGATAAAAGCCCAGAATTTCACCCAGAAAATGCTGCCTGACAGCACAGTGGCATGCATAAGCCCACCTTTGTTGTCTCAGACTGGGCACACATTCAATTCACCATCTTCACAAGTAACACATTATTTGTATTTGCTAAATTGCTGAGGCCAATGAAGTTCAGTCTGAGACTATTTGTTTTGACTGTTGAGTTTCAACTATTTATCTAGGTTGGTTGCTCATTTGTTACTTATGCTATTGGTCAAATGACAAACATTTTTAGGAGGAAAATAATTAGGGCAGAAGGTAAATCATCTTGTTAGTGTGTTCTCTGAGTAAAACTTGAAGCCTATTCCTGTTGAAAAGCTGACGGTCTTTGCATTTTAATCTTGAAACAGATCCAGCAAGGTAAAACAGTATCAGAAGTTCAAGGGCTTGAGCTGTAGCCAAGAAAAAGGAAAGTTAGCCAAGGTCTTATTCAAATGCATACACAGTCTGTGAATAAAAGCAACATCCATCCATTCATCTCACAGAAGGCAAGAAGCGGACAAAAAATCCCACTAGCTCTGTGACTTAGCCTACACACAGCAGAACTTAAAGCTGTTTGTGAAGAGAGTAATAAATTTCTGTCTTCTCAAAGAGCTCTGACCTGAGACATTTGATTCTTCTGTATACACACACAACCTCATGTGGAGTATAAAGGATTATCCAATGCTGTCTGTCAAGACACCAAAAACATGAACAATCAAAGCAGAAATAAAATAGCTAAGTGGTAAAGCCAGCCACTGTGTATAGAAATTGTTTACAATGGAGAGCCAGTGTAAGACTCCAGAGAGGTCTGGGGTGTCTAATTCTGAGTCTTCCCAAAACTCCTGCGTTTGACAAGATGTATTTATACACAGTTCTCAAGAGGATGATTTATGCCACTTTTATCAGCCTATCATCAGGAAATGCAAATGCTGAGTCAGTTCACAGCTGCAGACGGCCAGAAAGATTAACCTCCCTCGTTGCTATTGGTAGCAACAGAAGATGAAGGGAAGCCATGTAAAGTTGGACATGATGGTATTTGCTGGAGAGCTGTAAGACAAATATTAGTAATGAAGAAATGAGAAAGTTGCAAGTGGCATCACTCTGGAGCCAAAGAATGGCTTAAGTCATAGGCTGTAGCAGTATTAGACCACCAAAGTATATAACCTCAAAAGGAGATCTTTGGAAGGATGTGAGTTACCATAGCCAGTGCCTCTCTGAACTGGCTTCCTTGACAAGATGTTCCACTTCTGTTAAAAGAACATAAAATCTCTAAAAATTTGACGTCTGCACTATTTGCAACCCGGGATTTCTTCTGTGCCCTCTAGCAAGGAAACAGTGGAGGTTACTACCATCTTTCTTGTAAGAAATTAACATGGTCTGAATTCTGAACTTTTCCAGCTGATTCCTTCCCTGTTTTGATTTTGTTCAAGGAAATTTGTTCAGCGTCATAGGGCCTTGCTGAGGCCCATGAGGTTCCAGAGTAGGAACTCTGAATTTGATTTGAACTGTAATTTCTTGTGAACAGTTATATACTTGGTAACAATTATATGTATTTCTTTCAGTAGAAGTGAAAAATAGAATAAAATTTAGAAAAACAACAAAATCTAGCTGACTCTTCTTATATAAAAGAACTATGAGAGACTTTTAAGAGCCGCACAGAACAGTTAAAATTTCTAGTTTGAAAATGCACAAATGCTCATAAAATATTAACAGATTGGTCAGTCTGATGTCTCAAGCCTTCCATTTGTCACAGCAAGTTTGGAGTAAGAATTAAAAATATTTTAAAAACACGTATTTCAGAAATAAGTTCTTCAAGCAAGTACAAGAGATGCATGGCACCTTTAAAAATATAGTCTGCTGTCTTCAATTAAAAAAAAAATCTTACATGTTTGATTGGAAATAAGTGTGGAAATGCCAAAGGATGTACAAACAAGAAAAGATGAGTATCAGCAACTTTGTTAAACATACAAATAGTGTGTTAACAGATAAACAAATAGAGAAGCTTGGTGTTTTTTTGTTGTTTTTCCTTTGTTTTCAGCTTACTTTGGAATAAGCATGGAGATTTATTTAGTTTTCAATTAATAGTCCTCTGCTCTTAAAGGAACTGAAAAAATCTTTGATCTTAAAAGAGCCTTTCTATTCCAAGTTAAAGACATGTGCGATAAGAAAACAAAGTACATAAAATCACGTTGTATCCTGTTAGTAACGCATGAAAGGTGTGAAATCAACAGCCACGGTTTGTTGTATGGCACGTGACAGAGTGAAGATTAGATAGCTGGTTTGCCTAAGCATGCAGCTAAAAATGAATCACAGTCACAATATTCACCAAAGGCAGCCACAGTCCAGTTTTTGGACAACAGTTTTAATCTCTCATCTCCTACAAAGCTGAGCAAACTGCCAGTCAAGACTGGAAGTAAGGGCCCTGATAACACATTATGCATTGTTACACATTAAACTGCTGTTGCTGTTTTATTTATTTTGAAGGCACCATCTAAGCAGATAGCAGTAATGTACATTATCTTCGAAAGTAATAGGATCAAACTGGCTATGGACTGCTGGACATGCAAAGAACAGTTCCAGGTCAATTGTGTGTGTGTGCCAAGTGTGACCTGCGCACTGTTAAGTAGGATTTTCCTACCCTCTAAATCAACACAGTTGTGATCATTCTTTTTTAACATCAGTATTCATCAACTTGCTGGTCAAAAATTCTCAAGGCAAAAACCTATTACCATTCCAGGTTATTATCCCTTCCTTGCATGTACTTTTCTCTGTACCAGAAGAATAAACAACTACGCAGGGTGTCCTGATTAACCCAATTCAAGATGAAATTGAGATACAAGGTTAAGAGTTTAGCTCTCTAAGCAGTTGTACTTTAGTGAAAAACAAAGCACAAAGCTAGAAAAATTGTATGTCAAATGAGTAGATTTAGTTAAGGCAGATGTTTAAAAATCATTTTATGTTTTAAAGTATTTTCTTTTGCTAAGTGACATGTAAATGAAACAGCTTCAGCTCTAGGACTGGTGGTTATAGCTGCTCTGTAGTGTGCAGTAAATGCAGCACTTTGGAGATATACTGCACTTGCATAAATTATCCATAAGTCTCATACTTTCCTGGACAGCAAGAACTGCTGTGGATCTGAGAGAAAATCTGCATAAGCATGGCAGACAGCTCCAACATTTCTGGACCAAACAGGTCACTTACAGCAGAGCACCTATGACTGATCAGGTTGCTCTATGTCCAACACCCAGACGAAGTCAGCATATCCTCAGAGTATCCATCTGAGAAACAGGAATAATTTCTCAGGGCATTTTTGACCAACATTCAAAAGAAGATAAAAAAAAAATAGATATTAACGTAGAGCAAAATCAGGAATACCAATTGCACAAATAATCCTGTTCTTTGATTGCAAAACCTAGCAGAGTACATCAGATAATGTGGTTGTTGTTACCGTTCTTTACTAAATAACTTTATACTCTGCTCCTAGAACTTTTCATAACCTGTACGTAGTTAACTTGTCTGCAGACTATCCAGGAGTTCACCCAGCTGACACTAGATGGTGGTGTGGTGCACTACATTTTCTGATTGCAGACTGAATCTTTTTTTGGGGGAAAGTCATAATGTGTCTTCATTCCAATGGAACTCTGATGAAATAGTTGGGATGGCTTATTTCAGGAAGAAAAAAAATAATAATAATAATAATCCATAACAGCATTCAAAGAAATCAAGGAATGTAAATTTGACTATATTCCCTCTGTCCTAAATTGAGGATGGTAAGCTAAGGTAGTCAGAATTGTGAGACACTTGCTCTTCCATCTCCCTGTCCTTTAAAAGTATTCCACACCAAAAGAATCATCAATGACATTTAAAAATTTTGAAGGAGGAAAAAATGGTTTAAGAACATTTTGCTTCAAGTTTTTATTTTTATTACAAAGACCTGAAAATTATGTAGAAAAAGTAACACTTCCTATAAATATAAAAATGTCTTAGGAAAATTCCATATTTTTATAAAACTTAGGTAGAAAAATTTGGTGAGAGCGTTTAAGTTCCAAGATTTGCAGTACTCTTGAACCCTGGGGGTTTCTGAGACAGGAACCATCTGTGCAAAGCTGCACCATCTTCAGCTCCCCACCCCTTCTTCCAGCTGTATGGCAGCATGACTCATGCCAAAGATACACCTGAGAATCCCTCTGCTGCCATCAGCACTAAACTCTAGGGGAGAAACTAAAGAGTGGCAAGGCATGCCACTTCAATGGAAGGCAAATCTTGAAAGAAAGCCTGGAGCCTTGAACGAAAGCTGGTAGAACTACCCCAACACTCCTGGCTAGGCTCTTCATATTATCTACATAAGGATCTCCCAAAAAGGAGCATCAGAGAGCAAAACCCGTACTCGTCCCAGATCACATATTGAAAATTGTTTGAAGTAGAAGAAAAAAGTCTGTCATTTCTTTGTGATTACTCACTTACCTGTCACTGGGAATTGGAAGGAGCGAGGTCACTTTTTCAAGCATCAGCTTTAGCTACTCAGTGATCTGTTCACAGAAATTTAAATATAATTGTAGAAAACAGTAAAAACTTTAAACTGAAATATCTCACTGAATAATATTTTTTCTCTTTCTAAAGACAGGGGGGAGAAATTTTCTTTTGATTAGTTTTTAAAAAGTTCATTTGCATGTGTTCTACTTTCATCCTGAACAAGAAAAATCTTAGGTTTCCATGACTGTCAGACCATTTTAATGAGTCGAAGAAAGTGTTTTCTTATAAATTATTCATTTCTTTCCTCCCCTATTTTTTCGTTCCTTCTCTTCTCGCTATACTATATTAATATTCTATATCCTGTATAACAAAGTCCTTACTTCAAGATTACCACATCAGACTTTTCCACCAAATAAGTGTAACAAATTAAGCGCTCTATAGAATCCTGACTGTAATTTCAACGTATTGTGTACAAGTTCATCCTTTTTCATCAATCCTCCTTTTTCAATTTCTTTCTTTTTATCTGGTATGAGGACAGACTAAAAACAATGAGGGAAAGTGGAATCTGAGATGGATGTAGCCCTGAGGTGTGAAGGTTCAAGAAATGCCTAGCAGCTTCAACTTATCTGCAGCACTAGCCAGTATCACAAGCTTCAAATAAAAAATCTAATATCACGTGCTTCAAGTAAAATATCTAATACTGTCAAAAAAAGAAAATGGAATTAAAGGATCTGGCTAGTACAGGAAGAAAAAAACACTGAACCTATCTAATGATCTATTTATATCCTGCAGCATGAGAACTAATAGTCTGGTAATTTTATCCTAGCTGGTGGAACAGCAGACTGTATTCGTATATTCTTGATAAATGAATTTACCCCACCAGTGATTTAGAGCCTTATTGGGACAAACAGAGATGAAGTAGTCTCTGCCAACAATAAATGACTCTATTGCTTTTGGCTAAGTAGAACAGACTCTCAGAAACATGTTTCCTTCACATTCTATTTATTATAAAGACATACACAGATAGTGAAGCTTTAACACAAAATAAGCAGCCAAAAAAATATATATATCAGTAAATATTAATGCTATTTATTAGTCCTTCAAAAGCATTCACACCTATCAAATATGTATTTTAAAGGCGATCCATTATAGAAAAGCGATAACAAAAATCCCAGAAGGAAATGCTGAGCCACATTGCTCAGAAATATATCTAGGTTCCATGAAATTACCAGAAGGTGCCTAAAGCTAATAATTAGTACTTAGACTTCAACATCTTCTCTCCCACTATGAAGATTACAGTGTCCTGTTCTTCCTGGGGATTTACACTCCGTTATATTCTAGGGCTTGTCTCTTAAGAGAAACAACCCTGGCATGAAGGAACAATGAGTCAAAGCTACACACTGAGAATGGTCTTGGAATGTCACTCGTAAGCTATATAGCAAGTAAGATCCAAAAATGCCAGAGTCAAAAGGAAAAAAGACAGGGGAAAAAAACTTGGAGAGGTTCTAGAAGTGAAGGGGGATGGGGGAGAATCAATACAAGTGTCAAATCTTATGAATCAATTCATTAAGATAGTGCTTGAGGCTCAAGGGTAGGACATGGGAAGGAAACAAGCAGCTGAAGCTCCAAAGAACATACACACATGTTAGAAATGGAATGATAAAACTTGTAAAAAGTTACTAAATAAATAAATAAATAGCATGATAGCTAACTGAATGTTAAACCAACATTTCACATGAAGAACAGTTTCATTTAGTGTCAGGCTACCACAGATACAGCAGCCACAGAGTGCCAATATCTGGGGCAAGTCCCCATGTAAGACAGTAAACAATTTGTTTCCTTAAAATAAAGGGTTCCGATTTATCACGGTACTACTACCTGGATCAGCCTAAAGTAGTTAAAATTTACTTCATACTCTCAGTTTACCACACAGAAACACAGACAATTGCAGAAAAGTTGTCCGTAGTTTTACAAACCTGCCCATACCAGCATATGTGTGCATTTTAGCCAAATGATTACAGCAAGATTACACTAATTCTTTCAATAACAGTAGATCATAGTAGCTACAGGCTGGGAGATAACTCCTCTGAAAGCAGAGACCTCCAATCCCAAGAGCAATCTTCTGAAAATATCCCATTTCAAACCAGCATAAACCAGTAGACTCAATGTCAATACATTTAGAAGACCCATATAGACACAAAAGCTCTCCTTTTATGACCCCAAATGAGGTATTAAATCTATTTCTATTATACAGATTAAATTTTCTTTGACTTGTTTACTGAACACTTTTTCTTTCTCCTTCAAGACGTGGACAAGGGCCTTTCTGTAGATTTTACACAGCACATACAAGCCCTGGATCTTAGCATGTAATTACCTGGTGTGCTAATAAGAGCCCAAATGCAAGCTTGAGATGATCTTCTCCAGTCAGACAATCAGCACTGTTCTAGTTTCTTCTGAGCTTCACAGAGCCTCTCTATTTAATTAACTTCAAGTGCTGTACTCTCCGAGGAAGCAGAGGGAGAGTTTATGAGGAGGTGTGGTATAAATTACATAGTAATTTGAACAGAGTGGAAATCCAAGACAGTTTGTGTGCAATAAATCCTTTTTTTCTCAAACACACCTATTTCTTGAGAGGCTAGAGGCCAAAACTAGGCTTTCAGCTCTTAAATAATACCATATGGTAGTGTGACACCTCGGTATCTCCAGCAATTTGATCCATTAGGTATACGCACAAAGGCAAGCTCCCAAAGGCTTAGTATAGACTTTTAGAGCTAAAGTCCAAACTACATCCCCCTCCCCCCCCCCCAAAAAAAAAAAAAAAAAAAAAAATATATATATATATATATATATATAAAACACCATTCTTACTGGTTTCCACCTTTTTCTGAAAGCTTTTAAAGTTGTTTCTAGAAGGATCCAACCCTTAGGAGCCAGACACATAAATCCCAAGTTAGTAATTAAGCAGGGGGGCTCTGGGCACCCTTGAGACCTTGATCTATTAAGCACGTTCAAAGCACTACTGACTAGATGAACTTTATTGGTTTTAAATGATTGTCAGAGTTTCACTTCTACTTTATTAGATAATAGCTTAAAAATTAGAACAGCCCTCTAGGGAAGTGAAAACAGGTCAATACAATCTTCCTCCTGAGAGGATTCAAGGCCGCACCACTCACTGCTGAATACGATGCCTGAGTGAGCATCCTATAGACGAGGCTATGTAAAAGAATGAAGAGGAAGGCAAATGCTTCTGCAAAATCATGCCAAATTAACGTGCCACAAGGAACGAGTGTAAAATTCATAACATTGCTGCAAGCCTTACGATTATGACACTCTGCCAGAAGGTGGAACGGTGACCCTAGGTCTTCTCTCATTACCGCACATACGTTTTGTGCTGCACAAACGTTAGGTTAAAAAGGAAATCACTCATAATGCAAAATTCTTTCTGAAAACTGGGACTACAGCTATGGCTTCCAGCACTCCCTCCACAGCTGTGCCTTAACCAGCAGACTACCAGCAACTGATTCTTTTGGAGCTATGAATTTATACCTAAGCTAAAGTATGTCTCAAAGCTGGGTTTCCCATGTCCCATGGAATGCTCTAATAGCCAGGTTGTAAGAGGCAGCTTCAAGGCACCTCCTTCAATCCCACTTTAAAATATTAAACCCTGTTTAACAGTTCTTCAAGAATTGATGCAAGTGCATAATCTAAGAAGCGGAGAAAACACCAAGAGGAGACAAGCAAATTTCACATCTTGAGTATCTGTAAAAGCAACACCATCAAATCCACGTATACTAATAATTTATTCCCCTCTCAGCAATCAGTTAAATAGAAATATGGAAAGTTTTGAAACATAACACGGCTACATTTTTTGTGCAAGGGCAAAATCTTCATTAATTGTATCAGCTCCAATTATATTAACAAGAACTGTTTTAACTGTCAGTATTAACATGAAGACAAAATGTAAATTATTTGGGAAGCCTTTCTTAATTGACACATAATTGTAAGGAGAAAAAATATCTCTTGCATCAGGATCATTATTGGAAAGGATAAGTAAATAAATCTATAAAATAATTTATTCTGTTAGTTGCTGGGAAACCTCATTGTTGATATGACAACCATGGCACAGTAAACCAGATTACAGCTTGCTTCTGATCTGCCTGTGTTCTTCTACATTTTCATTAAGGGAAATGTTTTCTATCTGCTATGCTATAGTGACACCTACAGAGAAAAAATAGTTAAAATGGGGGACTCAGGAAAGAAACAGGTTAGAAATAATTGTTAAGAGATGCCTAAGCACAGTTGTATATCTATGCAGTATGTATTGTTTTAAATGCAGCCAGAAGCTTTTGAATGCTGCGTGCTAGTCTCTTAGGACCCAATTTATAAATATTTTCAGTGTAGTCATATTAGAAAAATCAAGCTAATAGCAAGTTTCCAAGCAGAGTTGGTTATTTTAATTGCTGAATATATTTTGCTAACACTTATTTGGAAGCATTAATTTTTACAGTTTTCAAGTATCAGCCTTTTTTTTTTTTTTTTTTTTTTTCCTGCAGCACTGCTGAATTTACAAAATATGCATCTCTGGAATCTTCTATTGACGACTACTCTGCATTGTTGCATTGCTGTTTGTACAATGTGTTTTCTCTTGAAAATGCACTGAAGGTTTAGCTTTTGCAGAGGAAAGAAATACTTCTTTTTTTTCTAGGCCTCTTCCTTTAGCAGGTAAAAATGAAATGCTCTAATTTACTACATTGATTGAGGTTAATGGTTTCTTCATCGTTGCAAGTCACTTTCAGAACTCTTGCTAATTAATTTAATATCATATTGTTGGACAGTCAAAGCCTGACACTTTAAACACTATTTTCATTTTCAACAAAAATCCTGAGGCATGTGGAGCCTATTTTCTTTTCCCAAGGCTTCATGCTCTGGCCAACAAAATCTCCTCTTCTTACTGTTCCCTTCCTAGTGGGCCTTGACACTTTTTGGTATCTATGGTTAACAAAGAGTTAAATAGTAGCATGACATCAAATGTTTCACAGAAGAGGACTCCTTCAAAGATTTTGGAAGAAGATCTTGAATCAATTTTAAAAATATATATATTTCATTTCCCAATATAAAATTGCAATTAATCTCTCTTAAAGTTAGCATCTGTTTCATGGGGAAAAAATTCAGTACTGAGGGTACTACTGAGCTTTCTGGGATGAAAATGCAACAACCTGAATCTTCCTACTTTGTAAGAATTACAACACACATTTCTGAAAGTGGATGAAATTGTAAGAACTAGAGACACAATGCATTAAACAACGCAATTTCAGCAAATCCATCAGACAAATGGACTCTTCAGATATACAAAATATTTTACTGCTCTCCAACCTCGGCATAACAGAATGCTTGCATGTGCTCAGAGTTTTTCATGACAAGACTCCAGTGAACGACCCCACTCTGGAGGTATAACAAATCTAGGAATCTCCTGTTTCATTGATTTTTTTTTTTCCAGCATCCTCATTTAATAGAGATACTATATTTTGCTTTTTAGCTGATAACAGCCCCACAACCAGAGGGACTTTCTAAAGTTTCTTCTCTCCCATCTTCAATATCTGGCTGTAATTGGAAGCAAAGCCCTAGATATGTGGGTGTGAACCTAAATGTAACACAACAAACAGGTCTTACAGTTGCCTTGATTCACTCCTATTCATTTAACCTAACTACTCCTATTCGCTTAGGAGAAAGTATTTTTAATGGACTTTACTGAATGAACTTGACCTCAAATTGTACCTGTCCAAGGCATGTATCTGTTAAGTTCTACAGATGGCATTTATTTACACAGAGCAGCTACTCCCAGTAATCTGAGCAGACCATAAGGACTCCAAGCAGTGCTTAATACTCATCTTAGGACTGCAAACATTCCAGGCTGACAGCAGAAGATCTCTGTAGAGTTCCCTGTGGGTCTCCAAATAAATATAAATTGTCACAAAAAAAGTTAACAACCATAAAACGCTGTTTTATTACTCCATATATTATCACTCAATCTCACGGATTGAATGAAGTTGGAAAAGTTGCAGTAAATGAGCAAGATGCACGATAACATGTTTGACAGACAGACATAGCCTGTGAAGGACAGACAGGAATTTTGTTTGCTGTGTGCAGCAAGAGTTAAATTGACTCCATTATCTCCTTCCTTGGAAAGCTCCTCACATTCTACCTATGTTAAATTGCTCCCTGACTTAAGTAATCATCTCTTTCGAGCCCTTAAGCAATAAAAACTGACTGCAGCAAGGCTGAATGAAAACTAAATAACATCACTATCAGTGGAGGTAGCACAGCAAGAGCAGAGGTATTTCTGATATCAGTAAGTGTGGAAAATGTTCACAGTTTAGAAAGGAAGAAGTCCTTTAACATATTACAGACACGCTGCAGCTAAAATATTAAAAAACTGAGTGTTGCCTTAGGCATCCCAAAGCTTGTTGTGCGATATAATTCATTTAATAATTCTCTCAGACAAGGAAAGGAAAAAGAAAATAAATAAAAAATAGCAAGTCAGGTAAAGTGGTGGTTTTGTGGAACCCTCACAGCACGGTTCACCCAGAGCCACAGCACTTATCTGGCCTCCCCGTTCTGGTTATCTCTGCGTTTCCTATGGCAGCAAAGGCAGCTTTTGGAGTACTTGACGTGACATGGCAAGCATTTGCCGTGGCACAAGGAATGAAACAGCTCTTCCTTCTACAACTGTCTCATAGCACTGCCTGGCATTTCTCCCTTATTTGAAAACCCTAGGTGATCCATCTGCCCGTACGCCTCAGTGCAGTTGTATCCGGTATCACAACGAGCTGTATCGCTGTAGGTAAAGCACTCAAGTGCCTGTATGAAAGTACTGGTGTGTGTGGGTTCAAGGATTTTAAAGCACTGGTATCATGAGGTGTCCATCACACATCAGGCAGTATTGTCTCTGTCAGAGGATGTTTCAGTTACTTTCTCCAGCTGAAGAGCTGCAACTGATTTGGGATGAAATAGCAGGGCTGCCCTGAGGCCCCCACTTTGTGGTTCAACTCCCATAAAAGTGTTGCTGCTTCAGCTTCCATTATCTTTTGACTGCTTTAATTTGGTTCCATGCATCTCATACTGGTGAGGGGTTGGTTATTAGTTTTTCTCCTCTCCTAATCCTTCCCTGTAGCCAGAAGAAACAGCTGGTTTGATTGTACAGTATTTTAAAGCAATATCATGCAGCAATGATAAAAACAAAAGGGGTGCAGTGTTTTCTCAGGTATCTCACCTACCTCTTTTGTAGCACCTTTTGAATTGATCATATATGGATCCGTTTCTGGCAATTCAGCACGTTATGCAACTGGAAGCGAGAACTCACATCATGTCATCCTCAGTACTCAACAACTCAACAACTCAGTACTGTTTTTGTAAAATGTGGTTAGAGCTTATTTTGGTTTGCTTCTTTTTGCTCTTAATTTTGCAGGCTTTGGAGTGTAGAGACAAAGAGTGGGCTGATCACACGACAGCCAAAATACTGCTACCTCTGAACATGGGCAACATTTCATCTTCCCTCAAAGCAAATTTATTTGGTAATGGGGCTTTCGGGTTTCACTTTCTGTGCTGGATTTTATGTCAGAGCAGCATTTCAGACAGTTCCTGTTCTTTTTATCGTTCAAGATAGGAACGGGCTTATTTAATTCTGCTCACATTCATTCCTTTGCTCCATTTTCTTTCCACAAATCAGAGTCTCAAGTCCCATCTCAATGTTCAAACTACGCTATAAAAATATGCAGCACTGATCAAAATAAAAGACACATACAAATCCTCCCTCTATATTTAACCAAGCACTCCTTCACAGTAATTTCATTCCAGGAAAGTCCAAGGGTAGCTTCTAACCTCTGCTTTAGATGCTACCCATATATAAGCACAACATCAACCACGTTATAGACAGGATAGCAGTGCACAAGGCAAGAGTGTAGATTATATATTTCTGCTATAATAATGCCTTCCAAAATTAATCCTATCAACAGTTCTTTTTGCTCAGATGCCTCACTACCACTTCAGCTATCACATCTGAATACGTGGATTGAAACACTCTCAAGAACTGGTATACCAAGACAGCTACCTTGAGTGAAAATCTCACTCTAAATGTCCTCTGAAATCCACCACTTCTACTAAACATGGAAGAAGTTACATGTATATAGTGACAGCGTGAGAAGAAAAGTTGTGAGGTACAACCATGTTAGACACATAGCACATCATTTAATATTATATATTAGATATAAAAGTAAACTTATCCTTGCAAAATGTTGAACACTAAATAGTGGGAAAATTAGGTAGTTTCCACTTACAGAATTCAAAAGTTTTCTCAACATGCTACAGAAGACATCTGTAGCCAATTTTCTGAATTTTATATGAATTTCAGCTTTAATGTCTGCACCTTTTAGGCCTTTAAAATCCATTGTTTAAAGCATATTTTTTGACTATTACATGCAAGCATCCATGTTCACCAGAGGAAGATTTCCTCAAAATTCCTGACTGTCTGTGACAACAGCTTCATTCTTCCTTAAACTTTGCCATTTTATATTCTCATCACTTACTTGGTACTTTGCAGTACAATTTTCCATAAGCACCTTTGATCAAAAGCGTCCAAATGCTTTCTTCTAGCTCTGCCAAATGCCAGATTTCTTATCTATGCAACAAATCAGGAATTTTGTAATTAGCATTACACAGTCAGCCTTCATAGTACCTCAAATCATTCTCTCTGCCATGTGGATAGACGCACTAAAACTCCTCTAAGCCATTTAACTACATTACTAAACAATGTGTCTAGCATACCTTTAATACTAAACATAAGAGCACATAACCAACTCATTTATGAATGCAGCTATGAGGACCAAGGGGGATCTCAAGAAGAAGAGTGCTTAGCAGTTTAGCTAAATACTGTCTTTTAAGTTTTAATTGCAGCTTTTCACTAGACATAGGAAATTGAAAGAAGAGTTCTAATGGAGGGAGAAGATCCATTGAAATTAAAAATGCTAACAGTAAACGAAAAATGCTATAAAAATAAAAAGCACCTCACAGACCTATAAGTGAATAAATAAAAACAAAGTTAATTTGGAAATGAGATGAAGGATCTAACTCGTCTCTTAGAGCAGCAAGGTTCTGGAAGCACCTCCTACACGTGGTACCAACAGCAAAAACCAACCAACCAAGAACAGCTTCAAGAAAGATTGTGTGACCTGCTGCCAGCAAAGCAAGTAGACTTGCTGATACAGGACTGCTTCTTCCAGGGCCTCTAATTTTAATCTTCCTTCTCTCATTACATCAGTAGTGCCGCTGTATCCTGAACAATGTAGCATAACTAGCATCTACATAAAGAGTTACATATGTGGTAGCCTGATTGCCATTCAGCCAACATTTTCAAGGAACTATAGACAATGATTATTTCCCAACTAGCAAATTTAAAGCTCATCCAGGACTTTGACTAAGGCTCCTTCCCACCCACAGACAGTACTTCATTTATCAATACCCAATTTCCTCTGTCACCCAATCATTTCTGTAAACTTCCACAGGCAGATTTAATTAGAACATTCTGAGTCATTTTATAGCAACAGCAAACTGACACCTATTTGCCTCCTTTTCCAGACCACACTTGTTGCATAGTCCAGGCCTTATATAATTCCTCCATGGGAAGACATACAATGCTCTCCTGCAGTTCCAATTACATTTTTAAAATAAATTACAAATGCATAAAGGCCTGCTCTTCAATCCAATGGTTACTCAATTTCCTTAACATCTTTTTGTAATTTTAAGAGTCTTTTTAGGTAAATAAATAAATAAATAGAAATCTAAGCACACTGTGTAAATTGTGTAACCCACATCAACATACGTGTTAACTTCTCCAAGGAACTAGGATCTTCCAGGTACAGTTTATCTGTTGATGTTGATGACTCTCCAACATCTGTCCCTTTCTCCAACCACCGTGCTTTTTTCTTATGCTGTACTAAGTCAGACTTTGAATTCAGCCTCCCACTGGGGCACTGAACAGGCTGGCGTAACAGTTACTCCCTGCTACTCTTTGCAACGAGGCAGATTTAAGTGATATACCACAGCAGCGGTCTGGTAATTCCACATTTTAATTCCCTTAGAAGTCCTGAGTGAAGACCATCTGGTCCTGGTGATTTGTTACTGCTCAATTTATTGATTGGTTTCAAAACAGGAGGATTGCTAAAGAGAATAGAGCTGTGCCACAAAAGGTCAATTCAGCTCAACAAACCCTACAGAAAACTCACAATTTGCAATATAATTTACTGAGAAGAACTCAACTACAGCTGTGGTATCTGTTTTACTAGGGGATGTAGCTTTTAAACGGTGTTTCCAGCTGGATTAAGTGAGGTGAGTATATGAGGGAATCTGACCAAAGCCATAAAACTAAAGCTGCTGCGTATTCCAGAATCGCTGGGAAATGATTTGCCTTTATTAGCCGTTTACATTGCTTTTATACGCACACGCTGAAAACATATGAATGTAAGCTTGAGCATTCGTAAACACACTGCTGGTCTTTCAATATGCCAGCTTGCCATTTTAGATCTAGTTCCACCTTGCCAAAATATGAAATAACTCCTTATCTACACAGCCAACTGTGTGCGTTTATACAATTAAACCCAGTCTGTCTTTCTTTCTACCCTTCCTTTGCTGACTCCCCTCATCTTCTTAAAAACTAACCTGGAACTCTTACTGATTTTAACAGTGCTCTGTTTACATGATGCTACATTTCTAATAACCCAAGGTAAGTACAACATCCTCATTTGTGTAAAATGTGCACATCTTTTAAGTCAGAATTTGTACTGGAAGAGCCCTGTCGTGTGCATCTTGGGAGAGCTTTTAGTTCTTGATTGTCACACGCACAAAAGAATAGCAATCAATTGTTTTTAAGTTTCCTGAACAAAGATCTATCTGAAGTGCTTCGATGGTACTAGCAACATCCCTGCTGAGGGCTGCTGAGCAAAGAGGAACAGCCCTGAACAAAACAAAGGCTTCAGCCTTCAAGCCTGCTGAGGAACAGAGGGCAAGGACTGGCTAACAGTGGGGAATCGAGAAAAAACACAACTTCCCCTGACTGCAGCAGGGCTGGGGCAGGGGGAGGGAAGCCTCCGTGGGAAGGAAGAGAATAGATTAAGGACAAGATGCAAAGTTTGAGGAACTGGTAGATGCAAACAGGAGGCAAAAGAAATGGAGAAAGAATTGAGGAGGGTTACACAAGGATCTTTACTTGTTTTACCTTGCAGGGTGTTGCACCTTGATTAGGACTGCTGGAATGAAAGGCAGCAGGGGCTGTTGGAGAACATCACAAGAAAGCACAGAAGAATATAGGAGGAAACTGGGCTGGCTCTCTAATAGTGTTCAACAGTATTCTGCATAGAAGATACAGGTTTCTTAATATTTTGGAAACAGGCAGGTGTTTTTTCAGAAATGTAGATAAAAGTTCAGCTGTTCGTTGTCAAATATGATTACCGAAAAAGTCATTTTTAATAAAAAAATTACTTTCACTAAACAAAACCAGCTACAACATTCCTCAGTTATCTTTTATATAAAATGAACCTAAGAATGGAACAGCTGCCACATTTGGCTGACAATTTAGTTGACATTTTGACATATCACTCAAATTCAGAGCATTTTTCTTTTATCTGTAGCAAATAGATTTTGCTTTAAATAGCCCACTTCATGCAGTGATACTTGCAGGCACAAATCCTTGGTTGTCATTCATGCAAAAACGTTTAACTGATTTGTAAATTATGAGGGACTTTCAAAAAGCACAGAGATTCTCACATTGTAAGACAACAGAATTTGAATCAAAATGAAGCATCAACTATAGAATAGATATTACCAAAAGGAGACGTTATGCTCTTCTAAATATTGTGGGGTTTTTGAGTGATTTTAATTAATGAAAGATAGCAATAGCACACTTCAGGATACTGAGCACTTTTCAGCCTGCTCCTTTTCAAGCACCTGTTGAATTCCTGGACACAGTCACTGGTGGGTAGCTCTCCCCATCCCATAGAGGATTCACTGATGTGCAATTTAGTCCCACAATTACAGAAAACAAATACTGCTAGCAAAATACATACTGACATTATTTCTTTCAGACAATTTTCTAAAAGCTTCAGAGGTTTTCCTTTGGAGCTCTTCTTCCAAATGGGCTCTTCCTAGACAGGACATTTGGCTCTCATCATCTTCACTTACTAGATGAACTGTTACTAGGCATTACTGCCCTTACCTAGCTGTTTTCTTGTTTTCCAGAACGCAGATCAGAGAGCAGTAACAGTCTTAATACCAAAAGGGAAAAACATGGTATTACTCTGACAGTGATTTTCCTATGCCTTGACAGACTGCTAAATACTGTTAATACTTTGGCGTGCCCCATAACTTTTGCTGGGTGTTTTAAATTGATTAGCTTCCTAGGCTGCTTCGGCTTCTGAGGCAAGTCTTATTTTGACAACATGCTGAGAGCACAGCTGTCTGGGCAAGAGTGAGCTGCAACTAATAAAACTCTCAAATTATTTTTCTGGCATTTCACTAAATAATAACAATAATAAAAGCTTTTGTTGAGCTCTAAACACCCTATTGTGTTTAAAAAATTACCAGAAACGAAACCTTAATGTTCTTTGGTTGCCTAGCTAAATGTATATACCATACAAAACAGGAATGATAAACGCCTGTCATCAGACCTAAGTCCTGTAAGCAATAGGCAAACCCCACAGCTGAGACACAGTTTGTATAGTCAGTAGGTTGACTGAGTAGGGTGAAAGCAGATGAAGTCCAGTACACAGTAGCTAATGCAGGCAGTAGAATCCATTACAATGACGGAGAAGATATTGCATAATGTAGTAGGTCTTATAAAATGGATTCCAAAGTCATTTAAACGTTAAAAGCAAAAATGTGACTAAGAACATTACGTGCTTTTCACTGGCAAGACTCCCCGAGACTTTATTAAGAACAGATAGGCTGTCCCTGGATGTTCTTAAGATTCCATCATTCAAAATTAAGCCATTTGCATAATCTCTGCTGAAAGGAAGGCCAGGATACTGCCTTCTTTTTAAAGAAAGTAAGAAGTATGCAGTCCGTAACCTTGTTCCCATTCCCACCTTCTCCAAAATATACAACAAAACCAATTGACATCTTTTTAATGAATGCAAATTTCAAAGTCACCTTTAAAAATGCAGAAATTAGAAATTAGGCTATGAGAGGAAAGCTGTAGTTGTAGCTACAACTATGGCTAATATAACTAGGCTACAGTTATAGCCATTACTACTCTAAAAATGTCCTAATTTTTTCCTGACTCATTTCTGGCCTGTTTGCGAGGCTTGTTACTGATGCTGTTTACAACGAACATAATTTCTGCTTTCACAACCTTAAGAGTGCACCAAGTGACAGAAGGCCAATTCTGACATACTTTGGTGTAGAAAAGCAGCATTCCACCATCCTGTTTCCAACATCTACATCAAGGGCTCAGACATTTGTCTCTCTGGAGTCTGACAGACTACTGAAGTAGATGTATCTACACAAATGCTAGAATAATTTAATATATAATGAATTTGATGTCCACTTCAAAGTAGATTACAAAAACCAAATTGATTGCCATTGTAATTCCTAAGATCTAAGATCTATGTTTTATAACATCAGGTCATTTTAAATGTTACTAAAAGTCAATATACACCAAAAAGACATGTAGACTCACCCTAGAAGCTCAGAAATATAAGCTGCTATTTAATCTTTTTCCTTCTTTTCTCTTTCTCTATTGGCCAGAAGAGATCGTTTTTCTGTGCAAGTCCATTGACACAGGTTCAGCTCCAGCCACCCTTACAAATGGCACAGGAGGAAGAAGCAAAACCAACACTAAACCATAACCAATTGCACAACACATTTGTAACAAGGAAGTAATGCAGATTAAATCACATCCACCAACTGTAGAAAGCAATGAGCTTCCAGCACTGGATTTGTTCTATATGCAACAGAAAACAAGCAATCAATGCCACAGAACTGCATCAGGTCTGATGCTCTTTTTGGTCTTCTAGTTAGGATAGCAGTCCTACTACTATGTCTTGAAGAAAAAATCCTTATAACAAAGACATCTCGAGGTGTGTTAAAACTAGGAATATAAAACTGAGATGTGTTTAAATTATCACTAAACAGGGAGATTACTATTACTTTGAAATAAACTCATTTTCTGTCCAAAGTTTGTTAGCAGTATTGTCAGAAACATTTTTTCTTTCAGGAAAAAGGAATGGCATGGGAGAGCTGTTAAAATCAGATGTGGACAATAGACTGTGACTTTTTGTTTTTCTCTTACGATCTCAAACACAAAGGTTTAATATGGTTGTTGAGGGGTCCAGGCACACAATACAGTAGCACCTACACCAGTGGTTTACAAGTTAAAATGAGTTGCGAACAGCATGGAAGCAGCCAGCCTATCTGTTCCCTTTCTGCAAGGGAAATGAGTGTAATAGGAATATTTAGAAAAGTAACTCAGAAAGAAAGAAAAGGTTACAGTCATGAGAGAGAAGCATTGACCTTAATCTACAAAGCAGGAAACCTGCTTTCTGATTTTATTCTTAGAATTCTTGGCAAACTACTGTAATAAAATATCAATATATGGTAAACTTTGTTGAGAAAACTAAAGTGAAAAACTAAGCCCTCACCTCAAAGAGGCGAAATGAGGCAGGAGGTCAAATCAATGGCCTGCTCAGCCCAACAGTTCTAGTTTTTGTGAACTAGGGATACTCAAGTACTTCTTCCTGTAGAAAGAAATTGTTCGTGCTGTGTGGTACTAGTGCATAACTGAGGAGGGGAATAGAAAACAAATGCACACTACATTAGAGTTCTGTGGCATTAAGGAGAATGCAAACAAGTGTTTAATTATTAGAACCCAAATAATATATTGGAATGTTTCCACTGTTACATTAATGAAGGTCATTTGCCACCTGAACATAAAATCACAAGGCTTTCAGGATGAGCAGTCAATGATGTCTTTAAACAGTTGAGGCTATAAACAAAATTAACTTCTTTAAACTACCTATATTTGTTAATTAACCAATGTAGTGATGAAAATCATGACCTTTAATAAAAGGCCTCTAACATGAAATTTTGTGTCACTGTTGCTGTGGTGAGTAATAACTAAAGTAGATGCATAATCCTTTCATTAAACATAAAATGGATAATAATATAGTCCAAACAATGTACAGTGTTGGTCTTTGAATTGCATCTTATGCAAACTCCCCATGTAAACCAGTTATGAGATAACAGTGAAATGTAGATGGAAGATGTAAGCCAGGATGTAAAGTTTCTATTTCTATAGGAAAGCTTCTGTGAGCATTAACCATTAATTTTAACCATGTCTAGTGATTTATCCAAAAACAGGTGAGAGCAATTGTCAGACCAAAGCTTTTAGTTAATCCTGCTTTAAAAATTTCCCAACACAATCAGACAGAAATCTTACATTCTGCTAAATCCACACACAGGTATAAAACAACCAAATTTTTTTACATGGCAGTATCATGTCAGCACACAGCACGTAACAGTCAAGCAGCTTTTACGGAAGTTATATTGCTTTTATGAACCTTATATTGTCTGGGAAGGTGGAAAGAACTACAACTACCCCTAAACACACAGATCAGACAGCCAAACATCTGCTCTAACATTATTTTGTAAATACTGTTCTTTTCAGTTTTCCATTTAAATAATACTTTGTTTTGGCATAGAAAACATGGAGTTCAGTTCATTTGATGCCTCCTAAAACCCTAAACCTTTTGATACAACAGAGATGCAAGTTCAACACTAGAATAATAAATAATACAAGACTCAAGTTTTCTATTATTCTGTTACTTGGTTATACCAGGAAAAAGAGTCAAAACCAAGTGATTTTTAACATTTTTTTTATTCACAGGTTTACAAAATAATCTTTAATAAATAATATCAGCAGCATTCAAGATACCTCTCTGTCTGCTTCTTGATTTCATATGATATGCAAAGATAAAAATTACATTAAATTCTTTGCATGTTCACTGTAACGCAAGAACCTGTCGTTTATCCTCTAGAATTTCTTCCTTATCATCCATTTGGCCTTCATCATAGCCCCTTAAAAGAAATACACAACAATGATTATTAGCAGCTCAAATTCCTCAAGCTACTCTAGCTAAAGCAATTCAGACATGTTCACATACACAGAAATAAAAGGCAGAAAAATAGTTTTTACTGTATACATACAAGTATGCAAGTATACATAACTGCAAGCTACTATATTCATTATATCCCCCTCAGCTTTTATCACATATATTTTCACATCTTAAACAAGAAGGCAAAAGAACACTGTCACTATTAGGCCTAGGTACAGAAAGCCCACATCCTAAGATGAGTAAATTAGGAGCTTCTTTTCAGGGAAAAAAAAAAAAAAAAAAAAAAAAAGTTAGTGACCTAATTTTTCAGAATTTTCAGAAATTCCCAAATTTATAATTTAGGGTCTCAACAACAAAATATATCACTTTACTCTAAATTTGAGAGTACTGACTTAAAACACCAGGATACAAAATACCAGGATACAAAATAGGTCATGCTAACATTTGTAAACAGGATAAAAAATAAAATCGGAAAGTTAAGACTTTATTTCAGTACTGGCAATATGTTTGTTTAATATGCATATTAAGCATTTTACAGTATCATAAAAACATACTTGGGGAGTTTAACTTACCCAGGCATATCATCTCTGTTCTGGTCTTTTAGTTCCAAGTTTTTATGGAAATCTGTAACGTTTCCACATATCTTCCTCAAGCATCTGCTAGAAGAGGTTACATCTTCAGAAGTTAAGCTGTAAAGTTTTTCTTGTGAACCTGAAATATTTTCAATTATTTCAGTAAAAAATATAAACAAAAAATTCAGTAAACAAAAAGTTCAGGATACTTGTTTGAAAGAAATCCATGCTCTGAAAGAGTACCTATCATATTCTGTAGATTTCTCCAACAAAATTGAGGAAAGTAGAAAAAAAAAAAAAAGGAAAGCTGCATGACACAGTTTGCTTCTACTAAATTAAGGGTAGGCTGAAGTATGATCAAAAAGAAATAAATCAATCTTCAATTACATACGTCCCAATATCAGTTAGATCTAATAATAACAAAATAAATGGCTACTTGTTTTCATTACAAGAATAAAAGGGGAAAAAAAAGGCAATATTGCCACTTACTTGCATAACTTTGTAATTCTTTTTCCAGAGTAAGTAGGGCTTCTTGGTCAGCAATATATTTCCAATGATCCTCATCTTGCTTAGTTACATCAATGCACTCATGCTTTGGTATCTCACCATCAACTCTAAACATTTGCATAGGTGAACTCTTTGGTCTTGGCTGAATATTTTTTGGACAACTTCTAGTCAGCTTATGCTGTAGCATATCTGCCGAATGAGGTCTTTTGGACTCATTCCCTGAAATCACACAAAGTCACAACTTCTAACAAAGTGGTATATAAATGTCATTTTACCCAAAATACAAATGTACAGATGAAGTTATAAAAATCACCTAAAATCAAAATAATCACCACAGAGCTTCTACCAAGAGCTTCACCAAGCTTCTAATTTTATTTATATATCTAAATAACCAGATCAGAAGTCCACACAAGACAAAACATTGAGCAAAAAATTTGCTGCAATCTTCTTGCAAAAGAAAACTTTACTCCAATCACTTTTTAAATTCTTAAATTATTTTAACAGGTATTTTAAAAACCTCAAAATGGAAAAAAAAAAGGCATAATTTTCCTCTCATATTTAAAACAATATTTCATAATAACATTCATAAAAGCTCAAAGATTTAGACATGCAGATTGTCACGAAAAAAGAGAACTTCTGTTATGATAGGTGTTACAAGCGTGCCTTGTGCAACTGGTGGTTATGTTGTCAATGTATTAGCAACCACATTTGACATTGCATTTAATTTTGTAATATTATCAATGCTTACATAAAACAGTAGTTTTAATGAGTGAAAATATGATTTATATAATCAGAAGAAAGGCAAGAACAGTTATGAACAGCCAGTACAGACAAATCTCAAACTGTGCTTCTTTCTAGCTGGAACAAATCAGACTGATATTTCCGTGACTGTTCATATTCTGCTCATTTAAAGCACTGCGAGACTGTGAAGAACATTTATAAAAGAAAAACGTTATAAAAGTATTGGTTAATGTCTTCCTATTAGCAGCTGAATCCATCATGGTGATTTAAATATCTGCCAAAACTCCAGAACGCCTGCAATATTAATAGTTTGTTGTTTTTCTGCTTCTATTCACCATATGGAACAAAAAGTCACCTGTTAGTTCCACATCTCTAAACATAAAAACAGGGGGATACATTCTCTCTCTTTTTTTTTCCCCTCTATGTGTTACTATCAATCCCCTAATGGAGTTTTTTGAGAAATGTTTTCTGAGTATTATGATGAATTAATGATGAATTTTTGATAGTTAAATCTTTGGTACAAAGGTTTCTTTTACAAAGGCTGAATTCCTATGTAAGTGTCAATTATAAGTTTTCAAATGATTTCATCATAAATTCTGTAAAACTTCACACACTTTGCACTACATTCAGGAGGGGGAGACCACAACAGACATTGTTGTATGTAATGAAGAGGAATACACAAGCTCTATCAAACACAAGTTATAGGCATGTCTCCTGTTGAATAATACAACTGAAGAAAGCAAATCTTGAAATATTTGTTTTCATCTCTGGGAAACAGCAGTTTGATTACCAGGCCTGACCACAGCCATATCTGCTTAATGGTGGTGCATTATGGGGAGTCACACACTGCGCACTGACAGTCGCATGCTGTTTTACAGATTTCAACTTAATGTTGTTTTCTCTGAAATAACGTAAGATTCTGTGCTGTCAGATTCTGCCTTATCAGTTGTTGCCATTCAAAAGACTAATTAAAAATTGAAAGATTCCAAAAATATTTGTTATACATAAATATTACAATCCTAACAGAGAAGAAGCCAGTGCTATGACTCCCATCTCACAGGCATGAGCACCTAAACTGAGTAGATCACTAAACTATATTCTTTGCTTAAAATAAACAAGCTAACAAACATCCTTAAAAATAAGTATCAGGAAAAATAACCTGTTAAAGTAGGGTCTCATATTTATTATCCTTACCTGAGTATGATCTGCACACTACCATCAGGGGAGAAATTCTATTTTGAGTCTCAAGACCACTTGAAGATCTGTTCAATTGACTTTCTATGACACCTTGAACTACAGAGTCATCAGCACATTCACTTAAACTCCTGTCAGCAACCCACTTCTTATGTCCTGAAATAAGAAGTATTAGAGGAAAATCTTTGTTGATTTTGTGTTTACACATATTTACTGTTACTACATTTTCTGAATTTAATTTCTGTGATTTAAAGAAGTCATGCATCAAGTTTTCTGCACATAATATAATCAAGCATATAACAATAATAATTTTTAAATTCAAGTGATATACTAAATCAAATTAATACTCATGTTTGCCAATCATGTCACGTGTTGTTTCATATACCATTAGAAGCAATAGCATTAACAATGCCTTTTGGTGATGTATATTATGCACAAGGAAAAGCAGAAATTTCCAGAAATACTGGAACCAAATTTCCAGGTGATACAGAGAAGGATACACATGTATGGCTCTAAATTAATGTGATTTAATAGTGGTAGTGAATTTGTTTCATCTTTTCACACCACCAGTTGTGTATGCTGGCATAATTGTTACTCCAAAGTGACTTCTAAAAGTAAGCTGGATTCAAGCTACATAAAGTGAGGGGTGTCTTACAGTGGCAGTGATAAATAAGTATTGTGTTTGAGGATTTCATATGCCATTACCTGGAAATGGGATACTCCTTTTCATTGCGCTTGAGTCAGCAGGCAGTGAAGAACTTGCTTCCAGCGTTACTTGTTTAGGGTTTACGCCTACAACAAAGAAACCTTCAAGTCCCCGATACTGTGGAGAAGCAGATTTCTGTATTTTGGATACATCCTGTAACTTGAATAAAACACAAACAGATTAGAAACAGGAAAATGCTTCATAAATTGCCCTGGAAAATTTATATTCATAAAATGCTCATTTTATAAAACTTAGAATGATTCTCATAGCCTAGTGTAATGGATATTCAAAAGGCTGGTGGCTTTACATGATACAATGCTTTCAAATCCTATAAGCTTCCATTGCTAACTTTGCAAGAGTCTGAGCCTCTTCTTCTGTTGACTGACTGTGGACATTAGAAGTGGCTCTTTGATTGTTAACAAATATCTTTGTAAACATCAGCTAAAGCAATACAGTGACTCTAAATCTAATGTTCCAACTTTCTCCAGACTTTTTTTCTTTCCACTTTTTTTTTTTTTTTTTTTTTTTTAACTGAAAGAACATTTTGAATATTTTAGATTAGGTAAGTGTATCAACCTTGATACTAACATGGGAAGGGCTATTTTATCTTCTCAGATAAGCTCTTTAAAAAAGAAAAAAAAAAAAGTATCAACAGAAGACTGACAACACAAAGCAGAAGGTATGAAAGCCTCCATCCCCTTAGATGAAATATGGAAGCAATAACAATCCTCTGAAGAAAACTACTGTTGGTTGCTTTGAGGGATTTTCTGGAGGAAGATGGGAAATAGAGGTAGAGTATTTTGTGGTAACTATACATCTATCACTGTCTCTCAACCAATTCAGCAACAGGGTATGTTCCTCATGATAACCTGGGAAAGTAGATTAAGCTACAGTTTATATATCTTTAATTGCTAAGCATAACATTTTACCGCTGAGGACGTTGTAATTACAGGCATAACCAAACTCTGGCTGTTGCAGCCACCATCCAGTTCTTGTGAATCTTTATCATTTTTCTGCAATTGTATCTCAAAGAGATAATTGTTGCTCATTAGTTCACTAGGGTCAGAGGTCTTCTCAGGTAGTTTACAGGAGCTGAGTGATCTTCCCGCAGTCTTTAGTTCGATAGTGTCCTTTTGTTCTGCATTTCTTTCAAGAACACTGCAGACAACCATTTTTTCTACAAGAGTAAAAACAAAATTGTGCCTTTTTTTTTTCTTAAATGGAAACTGCTATGAATTACAATCTGCAAGTCTACTATATTTTATGAGATTAGAATACGAAACCTCCATTCAAGCTTTATATTTTAATTTTCATAGGGCTTTCATTATGGCATAAAATAAAAAGAACAGTTAATATTCATCAGCTTCCTGACTGATATCCTGAGATGCTAACATACCCAGACCAGTCTTACCAGCTAGCAGGACCTGTTCCATATCTAATGCATGTGTTCCCATACATCACTGTTCATGAAAAGAGTAAATCTTGATAATACTCTTAACATACTTCCAACTAGTCCATGATAATACATTTCACAGTTACCATTATAGTCTAGGTAGAGTCAACACAAAAACTCCAATAATGGCAATTTTGAAATATTTCTTTAAAAATTGTAATAATGGTTTGAAATACATTTTATTAGACTGTGAATAATTCTACATACTGCTTTGCTTTGTCTATACAAGACATAGCCATTTTACTTTTTATCCTGTGACAAAATAGTAATTTATATAATAAAAACAGTTTTCAAAATTTACCATGCAAAATTTCTTCAGAAGAAACAGGATATCTGTCAAGAGGAAGATGCAAAAGATACGGAGTGTCAGCTGTGGCAGTTAAATGACACGATGACTTTCTCATCGTGCCCACAGTTTCTTCTGGCAAAAAGTCTAGTAGTGTGTTGTTCTGACTTGCAACTGCTGGAAAACTTTGAAACAGACGAAGCAGGAAAGATCAGAAGAGCAAAAGAAAATATAGCACATCTTATCATGAATATATTGTGGCATGCCAGAAGAATCACACATATCATTTAAAATGACAGTCAATATTAGGGCTCTAAGTTTCATCAGGATTTACAAAATTAGTTATATGAATATCAGCACATAATACTGACATGTTACATATTTGTCTGCATGTAGTCCCTGCTCCTACTTAGTTAAGAGCATACAGAAGAGTAATTTTACCTTTAATTCCAAACATATGAAGGAATATATCTTAGACGGTTTAACAGGAAGGAATATATCTTAGATGGTTTAACATTTGGAGTGATCAAGCAAATAAAATAAAGAAATTTCAAAGTGATATATCTCCAGTTACAGACAGTTAATAGTATAGTCATCATATCATTAGGTCACTCAAATGACAAGAAAACTAAGCGAGAGTAGATTTAAATTGGATAATAGGAAGCAAATATTTACTATGAGGGAGGTGAGGCACTGGAATAGGTTGCCCAGAGAAGCTGTAGATGTCCCATCCCTAGAAGTATTCAAGGCCAGGCTGGATGGGGCTTTGGGCAGCCAAAATCTAGAGGAAGGTGTCCCTGCCCATGGCAGGGGATTGGAACTGGATTGGATTTAAAGTCCCTCCAATCCAACCAGTCTGTGATTCTATGAAATGGTAGAAAGAACAACTTTCAAGGACAACAAACAGCATTCAGACAGTATCTTGGAAGAAATGTAAAGGAAGGGAAAGTAGTAACTGACAGTGTCATGACTCTGCCAAAGACTATGTCTTGTGACGAGGATGAGCAGACATATATTTTAACGGTGCTTTAAAACAATTTATAATCAAGGATTCTCCCCATTCATATGAAGTATGATTGTCTGCAAAGAAAAGAACCTGCTATTTAGGAATATAACTAAATCAGAAGTTAGGATTACTTCCTTTTCTGTTCCAAATAATCTCTGTATTTCTCATACCTTTCAAACTCTTCAAGTGGTTCAGTTTTTCTTTGGTTATTCATTTCTATAGCCCCAGCTTCCGTCACCAAAAAGTTACATGATTCTTCCAAGTTCGTGCAATAAGACTAAGTTATAAAAATATATATTCAGCAATTGATTATGATTACAAAAAGGAATATGAACTCAAGTGATTAAAAGTGTATAGATTTTTTTTTGTATAATTACTATACATTCAGAGTCCACGGACACAACAAGAGAAAACTATTGTAAAAGGGAACAGGTATGTATAGATAGATATATATTTTATTTAGAAATTATTTAACTGTTGTTAATTTAAGTTTGTAATAGATCACTACTTGAACAAACCATTTAAGATCACTCTGAAGATTCATGAAGTTCTTGACTACATACTTACATCATCAAGAAATTCAATTTTCAGAGTGGGCTCTGCACTTTCAGGAACAGTTTCAGGAACAGTTTTAGGTACCAGCTCTCTAAATACAGATGTCCAATATCTCTTCACCTCTTCAACTATGAAATATAATTAATTTGATGCATTTTTTATTTTTTCTCACCTATGATACACTTATAAAAAGGCAAAACTTTTATTTTTCTACTTTCTTCTTTATTGTTACTCTTTTTTTTAAAGGCAGAAAGGGCTTAAGTAACTGTTCAGAAATCATACTCAAAAAAAAAAATTCCCCCCAAAATATTTAATAGTTAGTTTCAATTAAAAAAAAAAAAAACTATTATACCTGTTAAATCATTGACATCATCATCATCATCATCTCCTTTTTCACCTCCTCCAATCACAGCCTGATGTGGCACTGTCTGTGTTTGCATAGGCCTTAAATCTTTAATGCAAATACCAGATATTTCATCAACAGCAGCTCTAAAAAAAAAATGAAAAGAAAAAAAAAAAAAAAAACATTAAAAAAAAAAGTCTTTTTATGTCATTAAAGAAAATCCACACTATTTACTGCATCGGTATTTACCACTGCTAAAAAGCAGCAACTCCTAATTTCCGTGCAATGACCTCACACCTCAGGGACTAACAAAGTAACTCGTCTATATTTATGGAAGTATCATGAAGATCTTCCTTCTTTTTCTCTATAAAACTCCTGTAGCAAAAACAGACTTCCAAATATCATTATTGCTCTTCAAATTCTACAACACACTGATAGCAGAGAGAATCTCTCCAAGTATTCCCTCTGCTGTAATTCTGATACACGAAGTCATCAACTCTGGCTATAGTTAATACTTTTTAAGATCAAGTACTTTGTCACCTTAATTAACTCTTGGTAATATAGCTAATATTAAAAAGTTTCAATGCAATTTTGTTAATGCTATAAAGCGTTTCTGACCTTCACCAGCACCAGCAATTTCTACAATACCTTCTGTATTTCTTAAGCAAGAGTTTCTCCATGTAGCTCAGGCCACCCTCCTTGAATTGAATTTGGAAACGTTCTTTCACACTAGTCAGATTGGTCTGTACCTCACAAATTCCAACAGACTCTAGTAGAATTATTAAAAAAAAAAAGTTCAAATTTATAAACTTGCTATTTAGATACATTATTTTTGAATGAATGTCACATTAGTAGCTTATGCCTAGCTAAGTCTTTGCATAATTCTAAAATTTAAAGTGTCAGGATAATTCTAGTAGACAAAAAGAAACAGGGAGTTTGGAGTCACATAAATAATTTGCAAACTTGTTTGGATTTACTGGATTCAGCTGGAAAGAATTCACAGACTGTCAGAATCTGCAGAAAATAAGGTCTTCGCTTAGATTTAGATAGGACTGCATATCTAAAGGTTACCCAGCTTCTCCTTTTACGACTAAAAGGTCAGTAAATAAATTTCAAGACACACATAAATATTCTACAGATAAGCAGCAACATATGCAAGCATTCCTTGCACCTAATGATATATAACAGATTTCTCATTGCACCTGTAAATCCTTTGACATATACGATTGCCTTTAATTCACAGAAATCTACTTTCTAGATGCATGAGATCTTAAAAAACATATTTACACAATATATTTAGCAGTAGCACTAGCCAGTAAAACCTCATTCCTTGCAACTTCGCATATAAAGGGAGACTACTACAAACTGGGGAAAGCCAAAACAGTGCAGGGGGGAACAACAGTATTGTGTATTTTTGTACAAAAATCTAAGAATGATGACAATGAATGAAGACGAATGAAGACAATTTGCACAAATCCAATCAGACAAGAGTTATTTTGTATTTTTCCATGAATACTTGAAGTGATTGCATCTTTTCACTGGAACAAAGAAATATTAGGAGCCTGTGGAATGTAAACAGAAAATATACTTTGATACAACATACAAAGTCCCAAGCCACGCACGTTCTTTGTCTTAGTTAAAAACTTGGACTTTATGGTTTGGCATTACCATTCACATTAAATTCTTAAATGAGAAAAAAATGCTATAGAAAAGTATAGACACAGATTGAACAATCCGGCTAAGGTAACAGTTAATTACAAAAATTCTAATAAAACAACAACATGTACATTATATATATCTATAAAAAAAAAAAAAAAAAGAAAAAACATTTACTACTCTAACAGAACACCTATCTTCACTAGCTGCTAACTAGCTGCTAACTCATCAAAATGGCCACTCAAGTTTTTAATGTGCAATTAAAATAGAAAAATTCAAACCTGATAGGACCTTGCCAGCATGCTGTTCTTTTCTGTGATCACAACTACCATTTCTCCATTGAATCAAAGCTTCCTGAAAAGACTTTGCAGATTCCTCCTCATTAAATGTACCATTTAGTAATAACCCTTTGTCCTGATCGTCAAGGCCTGTCCAGGCTGATTCCGAGAAGAGTTCCTAAATCAGTTCCACAACATAATTAATACAGCACTTCTAATGATCCTCTCCCCAGTTACATAACAGCACCAACATTTTTATTATTAGCTATGGAAATGGAGCACCCTGTTTTCTGCCCTTAGTTTAGCTACCCTGGTAAACAGAGTCACTGTTTCAAGTGATCTTGCTCATGACTGAATTGCAATGTTCTATCAAGAGCAAAAAAAGCAAAACAAACAAGCAAACAAACAAACAAACAAAAAAAAAAAACTAGTATAAGCACATAAAAATATATATTTAAATACTTTTAGTAGGCAGAAAGCAGTAGTTACAGGTAGCCTACATCCTATGTATAGGATAGATATTATGCGCAGAGACATAAACAGAGGTTAACAGACTGAGCAAGTCTGATAGCCTGATCCCTCATTTGGTACAATGTGAGAAACCTAAGACCACTCTGTTTAAGATGTCAAAAATGTTAACAATATTTTTATTTTTTGTTTCTGAACTGTGTACTACCTCAGCACTGCTTACTGACACTGGCAAAGATGAAAATCTGTTTGAAGTGACCTGATGTTTGCAGTTTACTTTCTTCTCCTCATGATTAATTTTAGATTCATTCAGATTTACTTGGTTGGTGAAGTGATGGACAACTTCCAATTTTCCAAAATGCATATTGGCTTCTGTCTGTTGATAGAACATTACAAAACCTTTAATTTAATATAAATATAATCCAACTTTCCACCAAACAGCAAAACAGAAGGTAGCAAGAGAACTGCATATTGAAAACAGAATGATGGCAATGCAAACACATACTAATTTTAATAATCCCAGTGCAAAAACATGAACAAAAGTCAATAATCTGAATACTCCACTGGGTATGACACAGGACAAACCAACTGGAATATCAGTTCACACTTAAAAATCCAGGAAAGTCCTAGGAAGAACTAGATAACTGACTAAAAATTGCTACAGATCAAGAGTTTTGCTCCACTGGAACTTCACTGATGTGCAACCTATCGTAGAACAAACAAAAAAAAAATTACTGTTAAAATGTAATATGAAGACTTTGATTACCAACTCTTGAATGATTATCAAGCAGTAGTAAAAATTATTTTATGTCAATCCTTTCTACACACAGAGAAAGGCCAAAAGGGAAGATAATTTGTCTATAAAGTCAAAGTAAAGCATAGCACATACTCTTACCACCAAAACACATGAGCAGAAGAGGTACAGTCAGAACGTTTAATCTTTAAGAGTCAAAGATGTCAAGCAGTCATTGCAAAACTAGAATTTACTCACATCTTCTCATTTCCACCTACTCTACACTATAATCGACCCAGCAACTTTGCAATTGCTGGTTACGCATTAAATGGTACTTGTGACATACCAGCGAGCATGCCAGGACACTAACTGCTTCAAATAGCTGTTACTTTTTTCCTTTTGCTGTCTTCCTCTGTTTCTTATACTGCACTGCTGGATGAATAAGTTTCAATGGTTACTGTATGAACATGCATGTTTTGTCATGTTCCTTAATCATGATTGTTTTTTCACCAACATGTTGCTAAAACACATAAAGATGACAAACATATACTAAAGGAGAAACAATTAAATTTGTCTCTGTAATTGCCATTCTCTTTGTCTCATTCTGTTTTCTAATGCACATGCATCCAAAAGTACACAGCTAAAGATTGTGTTGATTTCTTTTTCACCACATGAAGAAAATAATCTTAGACTACAGTAGAATTCAGAAGTCACATTTGAAGGAAATAGTTTTTTTGACGTAGCTTTATGCAACTACTCTTCTTGAGAATGAACAGTTGCATTATGTATGGTTCTTTTTGGTACTCTAGCACACAGTATGTAGTAATTGATCAATGTTTGTAAGACTTAGCTTGCTGCATTATTTGTTTAAACAACATGGCATTTTTATTCACATACTGCTCAATTGCTTCCAAAAAGAAGCTAGATTTTGCAATTTGCAAGAATTGCAAAGCTGATTTCAGAGAATCTTTACAAAGCTTATTTGTTTTGGCCTCATGTTAAACTGCCCAGCAGCTGAAGTCAGATGCTAATTTTCTCCCAGTATGATGCCAAACCAACACAGGTATCAAATACACTGATTTCCAAAGCAGCAGTAGTAAGGGGACAAGAAAGAGAGGCAGCAGCATAAGTTTTTTTTAGAAAACACGACTCTAGATTCTCACTAGACTGACTGCCTTTAAATTTTCTGCTGTGTAATTTCTCTAAAAACATCCAATACTCCTCAATTATACAGCTAAAATTCTAGATTAATAATTGCAGAATCTCACTTGGACTGCAATAATCTTTCTCCCTACGAAAAACTGAATTATAGCTACTGTTTTCTATTCTAAATGCAAAAAAGCACTTTTTGCATCTCTGCAAAATTGCAGTGTTGTTTTGTTAGCTCCCTTTATTAATAGAAACAATTACTAATTAGTTTCAGAGTAGGATTGGAAAGAAGAGGGAAGAAGACAAGTAAAAGGGGAAAAAAAAAATCAAGACAATTAAGGTGAAACTCTCCTCACACAGATGAAGTGCTCACAGCACTCTATGACTCTCATTTTAAATCCTTGTATTCTTCCATCAAACTGCTGCATGACCTTTAATCCCCACAAATAAACTTCCAACATCTCAATTCAGTTTGTTTACCACTAAAAAATGAGATAAATAGCATTTCCTTTTAAAAAAAGCATCTAAAAAAGAATGCATTACAAATGTCAAGATATATCATTGTTATCTTACTACTGCTACCACACAGTTCTCAGTTCTAGGTTCAAAAGACCTGCTACAGTAGATTAAAAAAAAATAATAATAATAATCCTAAAGAGCCTGCCTTTAAGTATGTGTGGTGAAATATTTTTATAACTCAGTATAACATGTCATGCCAAAAATATTATTTATTGCTGGCATTTCTATACTCAGTAGATGTTGTAACCTTCTGTAACTGCCTTAAATTCCACATGAATTTTTTGTACCAAATGATGTCATCTTTCTTCTGAAATACTATAAGCAAGTATCCTTTTGACAGGGATGTATTTATCAGACCAACAACTTTTATAATTTTCTGCATTAGTGAAAGAACTACCTCTCTAGGAAGAAGGAATAAAACAATCAATTTTTAAAGGAATAACAGGACACTATATTGAGTGATTATTGAAAAGCAAAATTTGTCTTTGTGAAAACCTCATATTGTAGAACAGAAAGAGTTAAATTGGCTTGCACTCTGTCATGCCCCTACCAACATTTTCTCTATTTTTGTTAGCTTTTATTCTCGCAGTAAGGTAACCTTGATTCCTTCTAATCACAATTTTTAACTGTAAAAGTTACTAGTGGATAAGAAACTCACATTCAATGGTGTCAAAGTAATGCCTTTGTAACCTAAGATGTGATAAAACACCACCTTGCTATCCACCCGCTTTGTCTTCAAAGCCAGTGGTAGCACAGGAGACCTCCTGGGATCATGAGCTGAGCGCTCTGAAGCACAGCTCCAGGTGAATTTAGGGAGGCAGGGAAAAGCAAGCAGTAGTTTCACTCATCCCAGAAGCAAGGATGGGACAATTTCAAATATTTCTGAGGTGAAAGAGCTGCTGCCTCAGACACACACACACAGAAACACACTCAGGCAATCAGGGCGGGCCAGGCCGGGGCCTGCCCGGCGGCGGCAGCACCGTGGAGCCGCAGCGGCCCCTGGCGGCCCGGCCCGGCCCCGCCGCCCCTGAGGGAGCCCCGAGGGGCTGGGGGCAGCCGGAGCCGCCCGGCTCCCCACACCCGGCCGCTGAAGGGAGGGGGAAAGGGGAAGGGGAAGGGGAAGCAGTCAAAGAATCCAAGGGAGCAAAACGCAGGTGGCTTTGGTCCGCAGGGATCTTGACGGGGATTTCAAATCCACACGTGTTTTTTTCCAAAAGGAGGCAGAAAAAAAAAAAAGGTCTTTTCCTTTTGAGAACTAGCAGCTCCAAGTGTTCTAATTTGCCATAAAAGTGATTCAAATATATTGTAGCATGTATTACATGAAGAAAAAAAAAAAAAAAAAAAAGTACTACATTCTTTAAAAGAAAGTGTCATTTCCTCATTCAACAATAGATCTACTCTCTTTCCACAAACTACTTCAGAAATTGAATAATTGAATAGTAAGGGGCTATCATATTTTGGAGGCTAGGCTTTCTATGTACACTTGCTAAGAGGCAAACTCTCTTTATTAAATAAAAATCACCTCATACTCGATAATGCTAATTTCCACTGTAACATAGCCAGAAAATACCAACTCAGAAAGCAGGCAGAATTAACCGCTTGCCCTGGTGCTTATCAAAGTATTTAAAATTACAGAGTGTGCACAGACTATTCAATTTGCCCTATTTGCCTGCAACCCTACAGCTTATTTTAAACACATGGTGTGGTCTTAGTCTTCTTCAGCTACATTCACATGCTGAGTCAATTAAAAAAAATACAACTTAAAGAAACTCCCTGTTAAAGAACAGATAACGGTTATTTATCTGTTTCTTTGTCATTCATGAGATCAGGATGTAAAACCTTCCTTTACCTCATGTGAACTAAGTAGTTATCACTGAGCAATCATAAAATTAACATGGATATAATCATATAGAACATACCAAAATATTTTGACATATAAGTGAAAAAAAAATTTACTGTAACTTCAATTCCAGCAAGGTAAGGTTATATTAAATAAAGTATGATCAAAATAGTTTCAAACATTTTAACTATATTTTTCCTCTTTTTAAATTGCTGTGCATCTAATAGTTGAATTTGGCACCTCAAATGGACCTTCTAAAAGAATTAGAGAATCCTTTTAACGACTTGCTTGTCCCAGCAGCTGAACAAAAGGCAAAAATAAAGTATAAAAATCTTGCATTAGCCTTAGCTTTTCTGGTGAAAAGTTCAGACCAGTGTTCCCTGACATTATAATTTCAAAGTGGCAACACTGTCATTAAAATAATTCCTTTTAATAAAAGGGCAGGAGGCAACTAATACAACTTCCATTAACTACCATAATACAAGCACAATGTACAAAAAAGCTAGCACACGCAACACTAACATAACATTTAGACTTGCCCTTGTGTTTTAGGTGTATATGTACATATTTTCATGAAGGAGCCTGAAAGTGAATCCCACATCAGATGACTTGTCTCTGTAGACTACATACAGTTTACAGCTTAGAAAAATCCAAGATAAATCATTTTGCTATACATTATAAGTACGTCTAGATACTACTACACAGCTATTATGTATACTCTGTAGCAGCAGAATATAGTGTGTAATTTACTTACCAGCAGCCTGCTCTTAGTTTCACATTGTCCACATGCTAGCTCCTTCACTTCAGATTTCTCATGAGCTACAGAATTTGACATTCCATGCTTAAATGGTTCTTTCACTGGCTCTGGAAAAAAAAAATATATATATGATAAAAACAAAAATTATTCCAATCTCTGATTTCCTCCTTATTATTTAATTGCAGCAACCTTCCAGAATCAAACACTATCAGAATTTTGTGAGTTTTAATTTAACAAAGATGCCTTTACCTTTCGTCTGTTCTTTCAGTATTTGCAACTTCACTTTTCCTGAAGAAACCTATATGAAAAAATATTTATGTATGTTTATATAAACATTAAGGTATTAGAGTATGAATATTAAAAAGAAGCTTAAGGTGCTAATGAAAATGAATGCACATATAACTTATAAAATTAAAAAATTACTGTTTCTAGGAAAATAGCTAGGCATGTATTATTTACTAGGTACACAGCAAGTGTATTCCGCATGTACAGACCTGCAGAACTTTCGCAACCATAGTGACCTAACCTCAAAATTCAACCAGTGAAGTCATTTGCACAGACTGAAAATCTGTCCAGCCATCTGCACATATACCTACCTATAGACCTTGGGGGCCAGAAGGGAGGAATTAGATGGTTTTTATTCTGTTTCCCCTCATCATCCTTCCAAGATTTTGCACCCCAGTAACTGATCATTTTCAACATTTTTTTTCCTTGTTTTTTTCCCTCCACAGGGTCCACACTGCACCCTCAACCCTTTACCCCTGTGAATCTGCAGGCATTTTAATTTTGAAAGTTTTGCCTCTTCTCCTTTGCCAACACAGCTGAAATCCAAAGACTTTGAAGTAGTAACAGCTCTAAGCTACTTGTCTCAGAGAAGTGGAAGGAGAAAGAGGTGGGTTAAAGAAAACCCTTTCATTCCGATCCTCTCTCTTCTACTCAGAGGCAAGTAGGCAATTTTATTGAAATTGAGTGCGTTGGCTGAAAAAGACCTTCACACCAAACTGCTGCTGCTTCAAAAGACTTCAAATAGCAACTGTGATGGCTTAGTCTGAAGTTGTCATTGTCTGCTTTTCTTTTAAGACTTACACAGGCTTCATTTCAGCCAGTTTTGAATGGTCTCCCTTAATTAACAGCTCCCATTTCACCACAACATACATAGCATAGCTTCCAGAAAAAAAATCATAAAGCTCTCTTTTTATGTCCCATTCAGACCTATTGTGCCTCTTCAGACACATCAATGTCTGCTAAAGGAAATAGGAAGTATCTCTAAATTGAAGTAGTTTGGATTGGAAATCTCCTACAGATTTTTCACACTAATTCAGGGAATGAGTAAAAACCATCAGTTCTGTTATCATAATTGGTATTTTAACAGCATTCATGAACATCGTTTGATCGTGGATATACCTAATGCTTGCTTCCAGGATGTATAAAGCTTCAAGGACAAAAGCCTAAGCTATTAAAGTGATGATTTTATTTCACCACAGAAGGAAATATTGAGAGTAGGTTATTGCAGTTTGAAGTGATAACACTGTCTGAAAGGCTGCTTATAAATTTGACCAACTTTAACCACTTTCAGCTCAAGTTTCTTAAGACACATCTGCTTATCTGCTTAATATGTTTGGAGAGTTTCTGCAAAATTGCCTTAGCCATTTTAAAAAAGAAATAAGGAAATACCCTATTTTGTAAATATTAAAAAGCAAACGTCTTTCAATGGCTGACTAGAAAAGTTCTACACCCCTCTCCAGGGCCGAGCGAGGACCTCATAGAACAAGACTCCATAGACAAATTTAATCCACATTTCAAAATATCCGGTCGTTGTTGGCCCTTGTTGAAAAGAATGCTTCAGAGATCTGGTTAGCCTGCATTTGACCCATTAGCATCAGTCCTCAAGGGACAAATGTAGGAATCCTCCCGTGTACTATGGACCACATGACAAGTTGTGTTCCTCTTCTGTGCTTACTGAGAAGGAAGAAATGCAGAAGCATCTTAAGACATACAGAAGTGGAAAAAAAAAAAAAAAAAAAAGAGAGAACCACATTTCACTATGCCATTCATATGACAGTACTACTTTACACAGTGACTGAGGAAAAGAAAAAGATGTACCTGTAGTATTTTTAAATATGATGTGCCTTTCTCAGAGTTAATATCTGTGAAGATCGTAAACTTGTGCTCAAAACTTCACATGGAGTCTTTTATTACAGATTCACAATAGACACTAGACAAGGCCTAATTAATTTGAAAGACAAGCTCCCGATGACTTCCACCAGTACCAAATTAAACTCTTACAATAGCAAATAATCATTACTTCTACCAATTCAGTATCTATTACAATCAAAAAACAACAGATCACCAAACAGAACTTGATGTTCCTCCAGCTCAAAGGGAAACATAAGATTGGCATGGAAAAATAAACAGCTACAAATTCTACTCAGAATTGCTCAATCTTTTATTTTTACAGTATTTAAAATTACCATATTGTGTAGCATTAATTTTCTAAACCTTCTTTTGTTTAAAATAGCTTTATCTGCGAATATACTGATAGCCTATTACCTTATAATTTTTTTCTTTGCTTTGTGACAAAACTCGGGCTTGGATGGTCATTGGTCCTGCCTGTCCAGATTTCCAGTGATAAGCGCTTGATTTCCTATGAAGCAAGGCAAGAAAGAGTTTACTCATCATGTCTTCTGGAAACAAGAGAAGCATATACATTTTCTTCTGGGATTTTAAATAAGAACAGAGCATCACAAAAAACACTGGTTTATACGGTCACCAATTACCCATAACACAAGACCCTCCCTTCCACTGAATTTTAACTGATGAATAAACATGTAACAGAAGTGCATTTTAGATAAGTCTTCATTATCCCAATTTACCCTAGGGCATTCATCCAGCACAGCTGAAACACAACATCTTTTAACAAGCCATGCATACACACCTAAAATACAGATTTCAGGGAATGTCAGTTTAGATATTAACTACTATGACTAATGTGGAAGACAGTGGGGAAGAATTTAAGACTAAGGGAGGTGAGATGGTATTTTTCAGCTATAGCACACTGTTGCATAAAGGATGTTAGGACAGGTTCACTCACAAAGAGATTTATTAGCAGACTCCATAGCTGATGGCAGCCACCAACTCTAATAGTGAAGGTTACTTTGGGAATATATGACATATATTTATATATTTGTGTGTATATATATATATACACACACACATACATATATATAAATTTAAAAGGGAGATGAAAAAGGACGGGGAAAAAACTTTTTTGGGGGGCCACATGAGAAGAGCAGTACCAAGGTCCCCAGAGGAACTGGTCATGAGGGTGTTGATTATTTTCAGCCTGCTTTTTCCTACTGCTGTATACTTTTCATCATTCCCGTTTACAGTGCTATTTGCACTGTAGTATGCTAGTTGAGCACAAGTTCTGCACATTCATGGGGTTTTAAGCTTCAATGCAGATACACAATGCATAATATTTTTCAGGTATTTAAATGACTATAATCTACCTTGTTTTACATTGTGTTTGGTTTCTTGTAAAATAATAATAATAATAAAGCATACAAAACAAGAAGGCAAACTTATTGGAGGGGAATGAAACAATCTTCCCAGCTGTGGTGCAAATGCCAATGGTTCCTATCATTTGAAGTAAAAACACCATCAGGGTTTGCAGGTACAAGGCCAGGAGAACAATGTGGGGAAAAACAATGCCACACGCTATCTGGAAAACATTGCCTCAACAGCTCAATTAAAAGCTAACAGAGCTGCCAAAAGCAAGTCTTTAGAATTACCAAGACTAAGGCACTAATGTATCCAAGGCACTGCGCAACAGTAGGTGTGCCTCCAGGGTCAAAATACATCAGGAAGAAATACAAAGAAGCAGAAGCAGATGTTGCAGAGATTCACTAACATTTAGAGTGCGTCAGTAAAACGGCCAACGCTAAAAACTTCCACCCTAGCACTTGCATCATTACATTATGCTTACTTTCTGAGCCATGTTTTCCATCACACAGAAAACAGCTTTCCGAGAAGCTATACGGATGCATGCAAAACAGGATTAAAGCAATATTAAGAACAGGATCCTCTCCAGAAATGTCAAAAGACAGGAATAGTGCAAGAGCAACAACTTTTTGTATCCTTCTTTAAAACCAAGTTGACAAATCCAATGGCACATGGAAAAAAAGAAGAAAATAAAATAAATGAGGAAAAGGGATCTCTGCCTCTGAAGGAATATCCCTGTTGGGAATTTGTTAATTTACTTCTAAAAAAACAAAGTTTCTCATGGGAGTTTAAAAGTAGCAAGTCTATCACTGGAAAAGAAAGATTGGAGAGAGGAGACTGAATACCATTGTGAATTCTACACTTTGCAAAAGATCCTGTCTGGGAGGGATGCAAAGGCAGCATCACATTGGATTCCATTTTTTAAACAGAAATTTCACCTACTTTCTCTCTTCTTTTTCTCTGCTCATGTTGGATTGCAGTTGCTGTAATTTCTTCTCCATCTCTTTATTCTCCATTTCTAACTGCACCTTCTCCAACCGCAATTCTCGAACAGTTCTAGAAAAGTTAAAATGATCAAATATGCAATAGAAATTATGTGAAAGACAGTAAGATAGCTGAAAGAGTTTAAAGCAGCAAGATGAAAAAAATTGTTATTAAAGGGAGGTCACCTTTCTGACTGAAAACAACAATGGAAAATGAACTGCAGGTCAGGTGCAAAATCCTTGCACCCAAGAATACCTCCTCACAGAGCGGTTTTTACAGTTCAAATGGCACAGTCATCCTATTTGACAGACAAGCTAAGTTTCTGCCAAGTTGCATGCCCTCTCATGATATAGCCATGGGAACAGAAAGATTATACAGCAAAACCCACACTGCTATAAAGATATTTGTGGTTTGTTGGTGTTTGTTCTGTTTGTTTCTGGTTTGTTTGTTTGTTTTTTTTTTTGTTTGGTTTGGCTTTCACAGTGATAATGGCTCCTCCAATATAAACTTATAGTGCCAATGTAAAGTGATGTAATTGTGTCTGTATTCAGAAAGATTTGTTGCTTAATGATGATGAAATGAACTATCCCAGTGAATGCTTTATTAGTATTTCTTTATATATGTTAGCATACAAAGTCATAAGACCTGTACCTTACCCAGAAAGTAGACTAAAACCTAAGAAAGAAGAAAGGCTCAAGTGTAAAAGCATAGGGAAAATACCAGAAGTGAAACGTAAGTGAAGATTGTGAAGATTGCATGATCAATTTTATGTTTTAATGATAATTCTTTGTGCTCTTACACAAATAAGTTCTTCTACTTTAATGCTTCATTAAAACATATTGAAAATGCTGAAACAATATCTCTATCATATTCAGATAAAATGCACTTACTTTGCTTTTAATCTCACTGAGGTTCCACTTTTTGAACCTGGGAGTATTACAAAACCACTGCTGTTCATGATTCCCAGTACAATCTATTCTGAGAGAGAGAAAAAATTTGAATGATCTACGGTTAGCAACCTGTTGAAATAGGAATTTGATTGAAATTAAAATGGTAAAAATTTGTTACAAAGCAAAGAACTATTAATACACAGAAAGAGAGGAACAAAGAGTAGAAGCGGTTTATATGAAATTCAATAAAAACCTAAACCAACCCTAGATTAAATCTAACTGAAAGAAAAACTTTTTATTACATTTATGGTACCAGGGAAAATATTTACTTGTCTGTTTCTTTTGGGCAATTCCCTAAAGTTCAAAGAAAGCAGCTTAATATTAAACAAATTTCAGCTTTCTTGAACCAGACTCATAGAAAGCACAGAGAAGGAGAAAATAGTAACAATGGCTGCAAAACCATCTCATCTGATTTGGAATGACAAATGTCTTCAATCCTATACAAATTGATTCAAAATAGCATAATAACTTGCAGAGCAGACAGAGTTATTACCTACTCTCAAAATTTCAAGACAGTGATGTTTTAAAGATATTTTTTCCCCAAGGTTGTAAAATACTCTTCCAACGAGCAAATCTATACAGCAAAGAGTCCAAAACAAAACTTAATATCCATACCCTCCCTGCACTTGAATGTTTGCAGTATAACTAGTACAGGCTAAGTAGGCTGCTGGAAGAAACATGCCAACACTCAATTTCAAGCACAGTGCCAAAGTCCAGAGACTTCCAGCTGACAGGCCATTTGGAAACTGTTCTTCAACGGTTGGCTAACAGATTCCAGCTGAAAGCAAGACTTAAATGATGTGGAGAAGCTTAGTATTTGAAATACATCAAATGTATAACTGAGCTCAAGAGCAAAAGTTCAGCAGTATGTTCACGCCTAAACCTGAAAATGCCCATTAGTGGCCATGCTCACGACACCCCCATTCACGAAGCAAAATGCGCATCAATAGTGTATAACCTAGGTTTAAAGCATCTGGTGGAACCTAAACAATGATGTTTCAGCCCGGACAGAAATGTCAGATGTGCTCACAAAACGTTTCTTACTGTGCTGGAAAAAGCAAGCGCTTCCTTCTTCCCCATCTTCCCAATAACAATTATTCTTTTATTATACTGTAACATAAAATGAGATTCTGTTACCTTAGAACAGAAGGTTCTTCCAGTGTGCTAGTGGGACTAGTGTAGCTAGACAGGCAGGATAACGCTCTGGTTTTGATGTAGCCTGAAGACTACTGAAAAGTAAAAATGGAGGTAAATGACTGGGGCCAGCTTAACAAGCCCAAGGAGGGAAAGACTCATGTCATGAACATTATTTCCATAAACTTTAACATGTTCCATTGGAAGCAAACATTTAAAGAGGTAGCTTTCAAGTTTTGATAGTGTCAGACAGAAAACAATCCACAAAGTTTCAAGAATATTGTAATATTGGTTGAAATAAAAGCATGAAGTTATTGATAGCAGGTGTCACGGACAGACAGCAGGTGATCATAAACCTGAATTGTTCCAAGAAAATACATGAACTCATTTAACCATTATTAAATATTAGTCAATTGTAATAGCAAATGGAACCTTAATGTTCATGAGAACAGCTGTTAAACATTGAATGTTATGGTCTCAATGTAAGAGTCTGAAAGTTAAACATGCACCATTTGGGGAAACACACACCCTCTTAAGCTTGTAGGATGTCCTTAAGTACCCACGCGATGGGCTGTGAGGACTGCCAGAGAACTCCACTGAAAGCAAGTTAAGTACTTCTGTGGAAAACCCAAACTGTAACTCCTCATAAACCAAGCCAGTACCTGCAAACAAAGTTGTAATTCAGAAACAGATGAGAGTTCCCTTTTTCTGAGAGGTTGTTGTCTGCCTATGGATCCTTTCTCTTTCTAACACATAAAACATTTTTTTAGTGAGGCAGAGAGTAAAGCAACTCATCAATGCAGATAAATCAAGCAGTAAATATCACATCCTTTCTGCCTGCTCTCGTACACACTCCAGTACTCAAATTTCATCGTTCTAGCAGATTCCTCAGTACTGTTAATTGATATGCAGCACAACTGAAGAAAGCAAAAACTGGTGCTTCTGCTAAATGAAGTTTAAGTCTGCCAAGCTAAATGAACACAAACACCGTCTACCCTGTATCTCAGCTTAGCTCAAATTTCTTCCTAATCAAATGATAACTTCATAACTTAAAACAGCTAAAGATTACTGCAGTTTATTTCTAAATACATGAGTTTTACTAGAGCTGATGAAATTCCTACAGCTTTTTCATATCAATAAACCCATAAAATCCAAGAGGATTTTACATGCATACAGTATATGTTATAACTTGCATCTAATTATCATTCCCATGAACACGGATTTCATGCTAGACTGAGTCCTGGCCATTTACCAATAATTCAAATTTCACTATTCTTCATTTGTTTTGAAGAATTCTTAATGTAAGCAAGATATTGTCTAACATCACTCATCAGCCACCCATTTGAAGTTTATGTTGTCACACACTGGAAAGGTGTCACAGGGACTGAGAAGCGAACACCTGAGGTATATCTTCACCGTTTAAACAAAGAACTACGATTTCAACTTTATTCTAATTCCAAATACAGACCATGCTAACAGGATAGCCTCTCCATGCAGTCTTATCAACAAAAATGACCGAGGACATTTCGCGATAACCGCCTGCTCATCAGTGTCAGGGCCCTGTGGGGTCCCTGCAGAGCAGGGACAGCAGGAGTGCATGAGGGGATGGATGGAGGGCAGCACTTGCCTTGAGCAGCCTGGAGGCTCTGCCAGGCGAGGCTGTTACCCACCCCGTTACCGAAACAGCGGCCTTCTTTCTTTGCTCGTTTATTTCGCTACCGGTGGCTCTGGGGTTTGTTTGTCGTCCCACCTCCCGAAGCAAGGCAGCAGCAATCAGCCGCAGCCCTGACCCACGAGCAGGACGCCGGGCCCTGCTACGACACGGGCTGGGCTCCCCGGCCCCCAGCTTCCTTCCCACCGACCCCCGGCGGCCCGGCCCGGCCCGGTCCCGTCCCTTTCCCCGTCCCCGTCGCCGTTGCCCTGGCAGCGGGACGCGCGGAGGAGGAGAGTCCATTCGGCTGAAGGGGACTGCGGGGAGAGCCTACTGCCTGCAGGGGGGGGCAGGCGGGGCCGCGCTGAGGTGTCCGCCCCTCGGCAGACAGGGGCCGGGGAAGGGCTGTGGGGCCCTGGTCCTCTGCCATTCCCCATGGGGACGCGTTGGGTTTTAGATAAAGTCACACCCAGGGCCAGCGCTGTGAGCTGCCCCATTCGGCAGCCACCTGTGTGCAGGCTGCGCCATCCATCAGCCCTGCTGATATTTCCATGCAGGGCTCCAGAGTTGGAAACCCCAGCCGCTGAAGAGCAGGGCCCAGCCCTTGTGACACAGATCATAGAATTATAGAACAATTGCGGTTGGAAAAGACCTACAAGATCAGTTGGTCCAACCATCACCGTATCACCAATGTCACCCACTAAACCGTGTCCCTAAGCACTATGTCCAACCTTTCCTTGAATACCCCCAGGGACGGTAACTCTACCACCTCCCTGGGCAACCTGTTCCAACGCCTGACCACTGTTTTTGAGAATAAATGCTATAATTTCCAGCCTAGGTGCCTGGGCCTCTCAGCTTCCCACCCAGGTGGATTAAATTTGGCCCTCAGGGTCCTCTCACATCAAGTAAACCCAGTGTTGGCACACACATTGGCCACCAGGCCCAGGAGCCAAGAACAAGGCCCACCAAGAACCCAGAGCCACAATAATACTTTTACAGCACTTCTATCCGCCGACTTTCCAACTTTTCAGGACATATTTTCTTCACATTTTTTCCCCACAAGAAATGCAGAGGCTTCTATTCGGTAAAAACAGCAATACGTGGCAGGTGTTTTTTACACCGCTGAATGAGGTGATATTTCTATTAACTGCCTTCCTCCAAGCAGAAGTGGTAATTTTAGGTACCCTAAAAAGCTTGGCAGCACTGGGATTATCTCAAATTGTATCTGACACAGACTTTCCCTGGGGCAGGGATGCGTGGCTGTGCTGCGAAAGGAGGCCACATCCTCTTCACAACATCCATGCTGTTTCTGCCACAAGTGTTCCCATCTCATTTCAGCCATGATACCCTAGGCCCCTCATTTATGTTTGAATGTGGACTCTTCCATGTTTTCATTCAAAATTATTGTTCATTTAGAACTTCCTCTCTAGAAGAATCGATATACACTTCTTGCTGATTAGCTCCATACTATAAGCAGCTAAACCTAAATCAACCTAGAGCTTCTGAAAATTTTCATACAAGTTGTCCCATTAGCAGAACCCTGAGAACTATAGGGCTTGCTTGAGACATTTAACTTTTGGGGAAAGTTCTGTCTATGCACACACATCCCGTAGATCTGTGTAGCCCTAACATCACGTCTTGGATATTCCAGATCAGGAATTTATGTATCTGCCAGTAAGCAATAACCCCCAAACCATCCCCTCCAAGGATACCTAGAATATATGACAGGATAATCATGTTCTAATCAATCATGTCTTCCAGTTTATTTGCTTTGAGTCTAGCCCTTCCAATATTGGTGGCTAGACCATTATTTATAATGGATGCTCCTTTAGGGGAAAAAAAAAAAAAAACAGTCTTTACAGAAAAGCTGGCATTTCAGGGAGAAAAAAAAAAAAAAAAAACACTCTGTTTATGATCCAAGCCAAGCTTTAATAAGTGCAAACTACTATCTGTTTGAAATTTATGTACTCTGAGCTGTACTTCATCTGGAGAATTTGCATTTGTCCCATATGTAGTCAAGCTAGGAGGCACAAAATAAGTTACACAGTTTTTCTTGACTGTATAATCTGTCTGGCAGTAATTTTCCTTCATCATCTTGGTTACAGTACAGTTTTCAAGATTTTACTGTGACAGGCAATTTGTGTTGAGAGCCTGTGGAAACACATATGGATTTTTTGTTCTTGAGAAGGAATCATAGTTTGCATAATATGTGTAAATTTAAAAATATGTCCTAATGCTCTCTTCTCTGAAACAAATTTGGAGGTGTTTTCCATTTCATCAAGGATGTTTTGATGAAAAAGTACAAATAAATTGATATTCATTTTAATAAAATAATTTCAAACTATGCAAACTGTAACTAGTTTAGGCTCTGTTATGACTGCACAGAGCAGGTGTTTCCAGTGCAATATATATCGTTAGCAATAGCTGATGTGTATTCTGGACCATATTTGGAGCACATTTGTAGCATTTAAACACGTTCTGTCCTGTACGAAAATCCTAAGTAGCCACATAAATACGGTTCTTCATATCACATCTTCTATAATGATGTCTTTCAGTAGCCTGTACATGAGACCCTTAATGTTATTCTAGATGAATTATGTCTGAATCACTGTTACAAAGCTCAGGACTACTTTTAATTTCAAAGTTTCCACTCGGAAAAATGCAAAACTTTCAGTTTATATGTAAGATAACTTTCTGCAGAAAAATTGGCATTTGATTTCCAAAATTTAAGTGATTCATACTGACTTTGTGGGCTTTGGATCAAGTACTTTAGCTGGAAGAGTATCAAGAGCCTATTTTGTATGAGACTTGGACCATTAGATTTACATAGATGGGAGATGAAGTAATGCAGAATTTGATGCTGGCATTCTACACATCAACATATTTATAATTAGATTATTTACATTTCAGCCATTTTATGTGTCTTCCCCGGTGTTCAGTTCTATACTTTGTTTTACATAATTAGATCTGATTTTATGAAACATCATTTCATATTTTTGCATTCAACTTTCACAAATGCAGATCACATACAATAAAGGAGTGGATGCATAGTTTCTCTCAGAGTCACTTGTTTTGGAACTAAACATAAAGTTTATAAGGACAAAAAAAACAACTGAAATTCAACTAAAATCCATCTGGTGGAGTTGTGCTATAAGTTATAAACCTTCTCTGTTTCTTAAGGATCTGCCTGTTACCATTATCTGCCTTTGTACCCATACCGATTTTCTCAACAAGCAAAACCAGATTTGTTACCTTCATAGGTTTTGTCTATTCAATTCATATTAAAATATTGTGGAACATAATATTTTAAACTCTGTATTTAAAGACACAGTTAGAAAGAATACCTGAGCACAGAGGCAAAATAACCTTACCAACATTTCCATGCAGGGTTTAGTACCAACCCACATTCCTATTTTGATTTGCAATCCCTTAAATTTGTTTTGGTTTCAAACAAAATCAAATAACATTTATTCCTGTTGTGGAATAATTGGAAGCAGCTTTCACTAGATCATTACTGAGGAACTCTGAAACTGAAGTCATTTTTAAATGGATTTCCCCTGTAGTTTTAGGTAGGGTACATAGGACTTAGCACTCTCATTTCAGAGGCAGAAAGAGCTGGAAGACACATGGTAAATAAAGTAAGGAAGTCTGTTTGGTTCAGTACTGGACATCTTACACATTGCTAAAAACCAGTTATTTGGGCCTTCCAAGTCAGCTCTCTGCATCACATTGCCTGACCATATTTCCATACCATGAACAAGGCTCAACCCTTGAGACAGATGAATATTAAATGGTTTGTGGCCCTCAGGCTTGATTTGTCTGATTTTACTTCCACCCAGCCTCCTGCCGTTCTCGGAGGAGATGAGTCACTGCGTGCAGCTGCACGCCACTACGGAGAGGTGGGCTGCAGGGGGGAGCTGCCGGAGGAGGAGAGGAGGCTCCGCTCCAGGAAAAGTCCTCTCCTCTCCCACCTCTGTAGCACCATGTGCCTACAGCAGAGACTGATAAAAACATAGGACACACTGCCTTCTGTGAAGGCAAGGCCCCAGACCCAGAATCCCCCTGCTGTGCTGGGGAGCGATAAGTTAAGTTAATACTCAAAATGAAGAAAATATCCCTTTTTTCTTTTTTTTTCTTTTTTTTTCTTTTTTTTTTTTTTAAGATCCCTTTCCACAAGCATTCTGGTAGTTCAAATCCCAGTTTCATGAACCAAAAGCTAGTTTTAAAATCTCATATACCAATATTTGCAGGAAACGAACTTTAAATTTGCTCTGGAACAGCGTGGTCTCATGACCAGGCAAGAAATAGAAATAATTTTGTTTTATTTACCTGACCACGCACTTCTAATACACTTCCAATAAAAGCAGAGTATTTTCAGTCTTCAGAAGTAGACCAGGGTACTTATGAGTTGTGAATTACTTGTTCCACTTTGTCGTACAGCAAGAACCTTGTTTTTCCCCTTCCTCCACCACTGCACCATTTGGGGCTGCAGATAGATGCATGGAATGAAAGATGCCAACCAGCTGTGAAGCATATTACACTTTTCATCACATCAGATCCCATTTAGGGAGTATTAAAGCTATTTAACTGCCAGCTGACCTCTGAACAGCATTATCCCCTTTGCTTGATGGGCAAGGGCTGGTTAAGTCTGCTGGGAAGTCCAACCCAAGCAGGGTGTATATGCAAGGAAGATGGTGGGGGAAATATGCCAGATATCCAGGGAGCTTACATGACCACTGCAGTCTGTGTGCTGAAACTCACCCTCCTTGTCATAAAATACCCATTCCAGTATTTCAGCTTGTCATTCAGTAAAAACCTGGAGATCAAAGACTCTATTACGTGTTTGGTTTACTGTCAAAACTGTCCTTCAGACTTCCCAGAACTCCAGGGCTACATTGTCATGTACAATAATTTTTTACCATTCTTCATAAATTGGGATTACCTTGCTTAGGCAGAGCTCCTTGTTTGATTAAAAAACCTTGGGCTCAGCTAAGCACATTCAGAACTGAACTCAAAACAGCACAGAGGGATGCACATCAAAGCATCTGAGTTTACGTGACAAAAGGAGATATCATTCACCTTGAGGAGTGGTGTGAAGACTAGATAATTAATTTATGCTTATAAATGCCTCAGAGAAGAAAATGCTAGTGCTATTATTGGCCTTGCTTCACCCGAAACTCAATCAAAACTATAAAAAACAGCAAGGCTTTGGGTTTGATGTGAGACCAGGTGAGCTTCAGGTTTCATTACGAAGTTTCAGGCAGCTCTGTAATCTGCAGCCTACACATCTGAAAGTAAAGCAGGCTGATACCTAAAAAGAAAAGCACTTTGCAATAATAAATGGAAGGGATTATCTTCAGTGCTTCCTGTGAATACAGCTGCTGGATAGTGTTTTATTTGTTCACTTTGTAAGGATAAAAAAAAAAATGAACTCGTCTTAAGCCATCCAGGTTTAAGACAGGCTTTATCTCCCTGGTTGGAGGGAAAGATTAGCAGTTATTAGAGCCTAATCTTAATCATATCCATTTATAAATAGGGCTTCAAATTGTCTAAAATATTTAAACATGATGAAATGGAAAGACTTAAGACAGCTAAGGTCTTAAGAGGAAAAAAAATCCACAAACCTGAAGATTTATCTACAAAGATTAAAGTAGCTTTCATTGCAAGGCCCTAAGAAAATAAATATATATATATGTATATTAATAAAATAAAAGATCAAAAGAGTGAAAACAGCAGCCAAAACAGTTTCTTTAGAAGGCAAATTAAGTTATAGATGGCTTAAGAAATTATAAAGGCTTAACCATTTAGTTGCTGTTTCATAGCCAAAGACAACACAACTGTTTTCTTTGGCTACTCCTTTATTTGTCTGTCTTTAGACAATCTTCCTTTTTCATATAAGAATATCAAAGTAATCAGGCATATTCAAGTATTACAAGTAGAAACAGCATTTTTTCTCTCAAGCCATAGGAGAGAGGAAACAGACCTTCTTGTTTGTACGTTGATATTATAGTGGAAGAATCAAGAGTTACTTGCTGAACACATGGTGAGGCGCATTGGCAGTCATCTCCTTGAAAGATTTCCAAATTTCAGCCCCCTGACATTTCCACCTCTGCCTAGAACCACAGCCCCCCCTTGCACTTTAAATCTTCATGGTCAGAGAGGAAAATTCTTTCTTAGGCACAATTGGCAGTTGCATTTCTTAAGGAAGGACAGGGTGAATTTGGTTGTCTCCTTCTCCTCGGTTACTGATCTACACATTTTTTATGTAGTCATTAATACAGGTCCACCTCATGAGTTCAGAGCTGCTGTCACAGCCAAATTTCTCACTCACACATTTCCACAGCCTGAAACCAATGCAACTTTCAGCAGAGGGCCCCAGAGGGTATTGGCAGGAGAGCTTTCTTTTCTCTGTTACAAGATAAGATAAGTGATAAGATCTTACCTGTTTTACAGCAGTGTTTACCTAAACTGAACTGCGCAATTTGGATGTTTGAAGTGGTTAATAACATTTTCCTCCAAATTTCACAACTGGAGCAACTTAATTTCTCTCAGTTCTGGAATGAGCAAAACCAGAAATCAGGAGATACCTTGCCTAAGATGAATTTTGTTTACAAGAACTTCCTAGAAGGATTCAAACTACCAAATCATCAACTGAACATTATATATTGACTTCCACTTGACACAGTTACTGAATGCTCCTCAGTTTTGTAATTTATTTCTGCAATAGTTCCGTAGAGCTTCTTCAAAGTCTTGCCAAGGTATTTCTATGTCATCATCAATATTTTATTCAAAAATTGGATATGAGAAACATTAAGTGAGCTGTATATAGATGAATAATGACCGGTTTTAACAGCAATACCAAGTTATTTCCCTTAGCCCTAGTAGAAATAGCTCCATTTTTTCATACATATAAAAAAGTGAAGGAATAAGACACAGAGGAATGCAGATCACAGTAAAGTTTTACAGCCAGAACGCCAACATATCATCTTTTAAAGAACTTACACTGTCATTGGTAACAATTTTAAGAAAGTATATCTTATTTAGCAGGTCTGTAGAGAAAGTGAGAGATGCTTCTCTAGAAAAGAAGGTTTTTAATATAATTTTTAAGATAATGCAGTCTTGCAAAAGTTTACGGTTTTGCAGTTTTTTATAGACTTTTTTCCTTTACAAGACTGTAGTCTTGCAAACTTTTGCTAGGTTTTTACTATTCACTTATTTCAGCTCCGATGTGCTCAGTACAATGCGTGTAAAATGTTGATAAGGATGGTTGGGTCTGCCTGTATTAAAGCCCTTTCACTGCACAGTCCCTGCAGTGGCATATTGAAATGGGCAAAATCAAAAGCCCAGATCCTGTTTTTCTGGGCTTGTAGGGACCTGAGCTCTTAGCAAAAATGTATCTTAGGTCATATTGTGATCATTTCTCACTTGCTGAATAACTTTTAACAAGCTGTTGAGAAAGCGTTGTGATCAACAGACAAATATAACCAGTCCCTGACATTGCTACTACTGTTAGGTGGGACAGGAAAGGTGATGGAGCAAAAATTCTGCATTGAGATATCAATTTTTGCATTGCCAAAGTCTTTGTTATATTAAAGGAAGAACTGGCCTGCTTCCTGTGCTTAAGTTGCTGGGAAACTTTCCATTACAAAGATAAAAAATAATAATAAAAAAAAAAAAATCCTTGTTACTTTCCTAGTTCTGTAATTAATTCTTGAATTGTTTGCAGCCAGCCTTCAGCAATCAGAAAGCCTAGAGAAATTACTCTTATTAGTTCTCTACAGGTTTGCAAGATATAAACTTTGGAACGTTTTCTCCCCTCCAACTATTTAATAACAGATATGTTTAGCTCCCTTTAGGCTCCCAGAGTGGTATCTCTCCCTGGATAAGCTATCTAAATGCAGTGCACAATGCATGGGAGAGGCAAGCATCTCAGGCAACCGATCTAAAGCAACAATTATCTGAATTCTTTCATTCTATACAATAATTTCTTCTCATTTTAAGAGTAAATATATCCACCTCTAAAAAATCTGTTTAATATCCCTCCAAAAAAAAGGGGAAAAAATAGGCCTTGATAATCTCAGTCAAGGAGGTCTCAAATGAACATTTTCCCCTTCCTAAGAGCTCTTCCTTTCCATAATTAGCAATTTAGATAAAAACATTTTGCATTCTTCTATTGGTGTGTGGGTTTTCCCCAGTTTCCTTAAGGCTCTGTTTCTGTGCTTTGTTCTGAGCTGGTGTTGGTGGCCTCTTTTTAAGTGACCAGCTTTAGGTTTGTCTAACTGTGCCTGCTTTAATAATGAATAAGAGATTCAGCCAAGGAAATGTTTGGATCCCAGTTATGTTAACCTGATAATGAACATCAAGCTAATCAGACTGGGACACCCCCGACCAGAGGCTGAACTGAGAACTTTAGTATCAAAGTTAACTATTCATTTTTTGAGTGTTTTTTTTTTAATTATTATTTATAACTTAGGCGTTTCAGTTCTGCCTAAATACCACTATAGATGCCAAAAGCATTTACTGGATAGATATTTTAGATTCATTGCTCTTCACAGAAAACTATTTACAGAATGCCGTAATTGAACATCATCATTCTAATCGCCAGTACCCTACAAATGAACCCTCTCTGTGAATAAAATCCTAGCAGAGCCCACAGAAAAAGTACTTACTCATGACTAAATAAGGTCAGGATAAGGGGTGGCACCTATGTTAAAATTACAGCCTTGGTCATGGCCCCAACAGAAACTTAATACCAAGCAAAAAGCATGTGTTAGATATTTGCCTATAAACACAGATCTCTTTATAGTGTAAATTTTGTAGTCTAATTATTGGATCATTACTGAGAAAAGACAAGACAGAAGATCTATCAGGAAATTGCTGACAATACCACAAATAAAGAAGAAAAAGATTCAAGTGGTGTCTAAAAAAAAATCAAAAAATAAACATGCAAGCACAAAACGGCTGTGGTGTTAAGAACAAAAGAAAGAAAGAAAAAGAAGTTTCACTGTAGAAGATCTTCACTGGAGTCCCTTTTTGTCCCAAAAAGCAAAAGCAATAGAATTTAATCATCTCTGCTGGCATGCCAGAGTTAGAGACTAAAACATTAGTGCTGCAAGTATATACAAGTGAAGATCTCATTGTTAGAAAATTCACAGAAAAGTCATTACAGCAGAGGAATAAGATCAGACATTTTCTTCCAATTCCAGCAAGCTGACAAAAGAAAGAATTAGATATCAAGTCGCAGTGTGCATGAATTAATCAATATAGAGTTCAAATACATCTTCTTGATAGTTGTATTAAGATGAACAAGCAGACTGTTATTGTATGGACAAAGAATAAGCTTCAAGAGCTTAATATATCTTTTTTTTTATATTATTCTGAACTTCAACATTTCTTACCATTTTAGCATTAAATGAATAAAAGCAGTACTTAACTATTAATGATCGGATTGTAATTTCAGGAAATTATATCCTTTTAGCTTTATGTGATTACCCCATTTCCCCCTTTATTATCTGGTCGGCTTTTTCAGTATTCCCCCCAAAAACCACTCGAAGGAGAAGAAAACTTACTTAAAAGTAAACATTACTGTGAACTTTGTTTTTTCATCAGTTATTAAATTTCCTTGGCATTACAAAATACCATAGTGAAATGTAATGTCACAGAACATTAAAAATTCCATTTCACTTACCAATTAAACTGCCCTGCCCTGCCCTTGATATTTATTTGAACAAGAAAATCTAAACGTATAACGTGTGTTATAGTCAAACTAGTGTTGCACATCTCTCAAGTTGATGTAAAGTTGACTGCTTTTGTGCTACCTATTAGGGCTTGTTCAGTTTTTGTTTGGTACAGAACTGCTGTTAAGGTCCAATTACTGGCATGTAATTCCTCATGTAGCTCCTTGCTTTCATTACTCCCTGAAGTTTACATTTTTACCGTGTTCTGACTCCAGTTTTCTGACACTGATCAGCATCACCAAAGGCTCTGCTCACAGATACAAGAGGAGATGGACCAACTGTACCATCTGCCTGTTATTTTCCACCCCGAAGTGTGCTGTCTGATCATCATCCTGAGCCGCACTTGCATCTGTCAGAGTGCTTCACTCTTCTCTGTGAAGAACACGGAAATTTAGCATTTTGGAGCAGGAAGGTATGGCAGGAAGGAAATGACCAGCATTGCCCCAATCCTTCAGAACAACCACGCAATGCTAGAGACATTCATCTATCTGAATCTATCTGTGATGAGACACATTAGCCCTACATAGTTCCCTAAATGCCTGTCATTACCAGAGACTCTCCATAATTCATTTCTGAAGACATGCCGACAAAAATACCGATTGTGTAATCATTAAAAATAACAGTAATTTCTCTGCTTTTTATGGCAGCCATTTGCATCTCCCATGAATGATCTGTCATTGATTCAAACCCATAATTTAAGAAGTATCTTAGTTTTGACATTTTAAATCCAACGCAGATCATAAAACAGTATAAATTTTCATTAAAGGCATATTGTTAAAAATTGTAGTGTGTAAGGGTGTGGGGAATTTCCTGTTTCCCCCTCCACAGTCACTTGCTGATTGCCATCATATGGTGCTGTGCAGAAGTGCCAGAATTGCTGCCTTCTAGCAGTGAAATAAAGAAATGAAACACGATTACTGCTCCCCAGCTGAGCACTGCCAAACCCTCGCATTAGGATACTACAGTGCTAAAGTTCTTCAACTGTCTCGGGATGAAGAACAAGGAAAGCTGAGATAAGGGATTAGGATTTCTCTTCTGACAAATATTCCAGTATAAGTGCTTGTTTGTTTTAATGCTTAATTGTATTTAGAGAAGGTGAAAAATCTCATCAGAAGGACAATTCCAAGGAAGAAAAGCTCTCTCAGTCTATATCTGGATGCTGTGTAACTTGTTTTTTCTTTAAGACCTAGCACAAATAATCATTGATAGTAACTGCCTTGAAATAGCAAATGATTTTAACTTCTTCCACTCAAGACATGGCATTTCATTTTAAAACTTATCCACAGGGCATATTGTAACTATATTCTGCTTTAACTACAGTTATTACTTTCTCTGTAGGCATTTGGCAAATGGAAGGCTTAAAAAGGCCCATTTAAGTGATGAAGGATATGCTCAAGAACAGTGGTTTACAACTGAAAATGTGCTGGTTAAGAATTAAAATTTGATACTGGCAAACTCCATCATTAAAATAAAGTCATGTTATCTCCAGTTCCCTATTAACATCCTCGCTACGTGTAGTAAATCACTTCTCCTGCATTAAAACAAGTCCATGAGCAGCCTAAGGACCAGAAAACTAGAGCAGAAATTAATTTAAATGCAAAATTAACATTCCCAAGGTGTAATACAAAAGTAGTGGCAGCCAACAGAGCTCAGCAGCCCAGGGTTCACTGGTGCTGTGCAGTGCAGGAGAGTCCCTTGTTCCCAGGCTGCAATATTGAGAAGAAACCAGGGTTTTCTGTGTACACAGAACAGGGGTCCTTGCCTGTCTGGGATGGATGGCAACGAGCCCAGGAGGAACTGGATCTTCTGCTTGCCAAAAACAATGGGAAAGTTCCCATTAAATTCAGAGAAGCAAGACGAGAGCTTGACACCACAAACATCCTCATCATTTCTGTATGTTAGACCTTCTATTTTTACTTACAGGAAAACCAACAAAAGGTAATGGAAAGAAGTACAATACCAAAAATATATCTGGAAGACTTACTTCCAACTCTTCCTCCAGAATTTCAGTAAGCCAGCCTGAAATCAACTGAACTGAAAAATGCGTTTATCTACTACATCTGCAGCTATAGCTGCTGCTGAAGCGTTAGGGCTAAGCTGAACTCTTCTTCTTTTGTGGCAGTTCCAAACCCCAACAGCTCTCCTGACAGTCAGAAAAATAGCTAGAATAAAGGCAAAGTGGTATGCCTCGTATTCGGCAATAGTTAATATTTGATATATGTGAAGAACCCCACTTATATTAAAATAGCAGTTTTCATTCTCTGGGGAAAATGCCTCCTTGATACCTCAGCTATGAAGAATTCTTCCTTAATGAAGCTGCTCGCGGGCAGCTTCTGCTCCGACACTGCTTCACTCGCCTGTGAAGTGCACTTCACCGGGACAAGCCTAGCCAGCCCAAATTCCCCACTCAGGATGATTTTCTCATATTAATTTGCCCAGAGAAAGAAAATCTGCAGTCACCTCCTATGGAACAATCACAACAGCATCAGCCGCCGTCTTTTAATGAGAATTAACATCAAAAGCGGGTAGTACACAGAGCCTGTCTGCAGGAGTCTGTCACTCCTGCCAGAAGAAAATTTCTCCTTACTCGTGTAAGTGAGCTGAAGTGTTGATACGTGTGAAGAAAACTCATTTGTGCTCATGGCAAGAATTTGCGACACTTGCCAGCACATATCCTTTCAGAGAAGCAGATGATTATCTTTGCATCAGTACCACACCATCTTCCAGAGTTTAAAAACCTTTGACTATAAAAGAAAATTTCCCTCCTGAGAGTCAAATCTGGGGTTGCAGTAATGTTCTGGTGCGGCCTTAGAAGTCATTTACAGCATGGGTGGTGAGAAGTAACTGTCCCCAGTATCACAACCCCTTAAGCTCTAGGAAATATCATTGGCTATAACAGTATTAAGAAATGTTTCAGGTGGCTGAGAATGAAAAGATCATCACTGGTGTTTTCGGAGCAGCTCAGGAGCTCCCCTGTCCTTTACAGATTAGCCACTCATCTGGACAGGCGATGGTGGAAAAAGAGGTGCTGACTTCCAGTCCCACCGAGCAAAGTCTTGAATCTGTCACGGATCACAAATTCATTGTAAAACAAACATTTAGGACATGGGAGAAACTGGCAAAAAATGATTCTGCAAAAGCTGTGGAGAATTTACCATCTGTTTTGTTTTCTATCCAGGTACTTCTGGGCTCTGAGCAAGCTTTTGTGTCTTGGAAATTCACCAGGTTTATAGCCGTCTGAAAAAAAAGTCCTCGTTGCTATGGCAATGCAATCCTTTCACAATGAATCCTTCTTGAAGGTAGAGGACATTGGCAAGATGAAATGTTAATTTTTTTAATTTTTTTGTTTGAAGTGTGACAGACAGCAGTGGCTGGAGGGGGCCAATTCCTCACCCCCAAAACATAACTGGTTTGTATCGTCTTCACTGGAACAACATAAAGCAGCTGTGTCAGGGCATTGTTAGCCATACCCAAAACCCACTCCATAATCCCCTGAAACTCACAGTACGGCACCACTAAGGCTGCTCTCAGAATGAGCAGCAACGGGCTGAACATTGCCTTTATGCCAGGAGGTCTGTTTTAATGAAACAAAGTTGAGCGCGATCAATAATGATCTCTCCTTCCAAACAGTACAATCTTTGTAAAGGTGATAGGCAAGGAAATTTGATGTCTGGGGAAACTGGCAACATCCTTGTCTGGTTCACACAAAAGAGGATGCCCTGTTGTTTTCTAGCAGCCCCAGCAGGTGGAAGCTACCTGCAGCTACAGGGAAAGCAACAAAGGCTCAGGAGTGTGAAAAGAATGAGAAACCAAATGCTTTTTTGTTTGTTTTGCATGCGCTCTCTGCCTGCACACCACCATGCCTCCAGCTGCAAGCTCCCCGGCTCTGACCCTCACGATGAGCAGCATGACAGAAAGACAGAGGCGGTCAGATTAGCTTTGTCTCCTGGCCCCCACCCAGAGCCCTCCCATAAATACAATCTGATGGCTTCTGAAACCGCTATCGACCCTGCCTGTGTAGAGCGGAAAATGAAATGAAGCCACCCCTTCAGCATTAAGACCTAATCTATCCTTCTGCAACTCAGACATGTGAAGTGATTTATGGCCAAATTCATTCCTCCCCTAAAACGCACTTCACATCACAAGCAGGCGCAGGGACTACTCAGAAAATTAACACACAGCTCAGCATAGGCATGGCAAAGTCTGGCTGGTAACCTGATGAGTTTCTTCAAAGCGCAATGCTAAATAATAATACGAATAAAACTCATTTCAAAAGCAAAACATGAAAAATGCAACTTAAAGGCAACGTGCCAATTAGATTCCCAGCTTCTGTAATAAATTGATGCCGGGAGCTGAAAATTTCAAGTGTTTGACTGTCTTTGATTGGTTTCCAGTGCATGAAGGTGATTTTTTAAGTCACTTATGTGCTTTGGCTGTCATTGTTGAGAATACTTGTATTTTGAAATCCTTACCTTATTGATTACATATTTGATTCTAATTTCTATTTTTGAAGCCTGAATCAGCTGCACTTCCAAAGCACCTCTACTGATGTCACTAGCATTACGGCTAAACTGCCTTATGCCAGTAACTTGGCAGTTCAGCTTATTACAGTGTTTTTTCCTCTCTTAAATTCCATCCTCATCTTCCAGTCTTCTGATGCTGTCATTTTACAAGCACACAGGATAAGAAATTCATTTAGTGTGCTGGCCACCTACTGTCAGTGCTCTGTTTGTGCCATGTTGCATCCACAGGCAGCCTGGAAAGGGACCTTCCTGCCAGGGGCTGACTGCGGGGCACTTGGCAGCAGGCGGAGAGGTGGTGTTTAACGCGACTTGTCTGCTGAAATATTTCTGATGGGAACAAGTTATAATAGCTAGTAATCATCTGCCTGAATGAGTAGACTAGCATCGTGGACCCGATGTCTATGAACACATGACAAAAGCCTTGGCAAGTTATTATTTTTGTGAGTCTAGAAAAGGTTACGGTAGGAAACAGTGGCACTAAACATGCCTCCGACTTTTTATTCCAAGTGCAAATGAGTGACTGTACTTGTTAAGACTGTATTAGAATGATAAAAACTAATTAAAATAGTCTTACTGTTGTTTCCCAATTTTGAGATTCAAATATCCCTGCTTTTAAAAATGTGAATTCACCTTTTCTATACAGGTTGACAACAGCAGATCAAGAGATCCTCACCATCATTGCTTCCCAATGTCCTTGGCATCCCAAAGCTCACTTGAAATGCTCATCCCTCTTGCCCCATTGCCCCATGTGAAGAAGCAGAGTGGCAGGACAGGTGAAGGGCCCAACAGAGACCCACAGCCAGGTGCACAGCACTCAGCATCACAGGGCCTGGGATGGTCTCCGAGCCAGGGACATCGCAACAGCAGTGCAAGCAGAGCTTTGCGATTAAGCACTTGTCATTATAGCGCAGTTTATTGCAGCTTTTTCCCCTCTGAATGATTGAAACAAATTAAATTATTGAAAGCAGAAAAATGACTTTACAGCACTACGCCTGTCTGAGAAAATTAGATAAAATAGAACTGACTTTTCTGAAGCCTTATTGTTCAGTCTTTTTGGCTCACGTGCAAGCCCAGTAAAAAGGAACCTGTCCACATCTTTTGGGATCATTATCTCTGACCTGGAACAGGACCTTATGTATATCAGCATCTAAAGTAACCTTCTGAATGAAAGTCAGACTTAATCACACAAAAATCCATATAAGTGAAAGTTAAAATTCATATTTATGGCTTTCTTACAAGTATAATTTGCCTTAAGGTAACATACTTCTTCACCCCACTCACTGACACACTGAAAATAGTCTCTCAACTGGAAGAGAGCTTCTTCCCTGTGGAGAACCAAGTTCAGTGAATGACTTGTTCCCCTGATTTGAGAAGGAAATGCTATGTACACAGATGGTGTATCATTTACATACACAAGAATACCAAGCATATGCATTATTTTAATTATTGTGGAATATTCTGCTGCTAGTGCAGAGCGTCTCCCTTGGCAAATAGGACCCCAGATTTTCAATTGTGCAGTGCTGCTTCCTTCCAAAAATTTTAAATTAAGATGACTAAAGGTTATTGGTATAAAGCTGACCTTATGTGATACTGAAAAGATAAGAATTTTTTCGTTTGGAAGCCCAAGTTAAACTGTCCTGTAGAAATGCTAGTTTCAGATATTGGTTTAGAAGCACACTTCAAAGGGATCACCAACACACCCTTTTCCTCCATTCAAAGAACTGCCTCAGCATATTTACTTTCTTTTATGGGATTCTTATTTTTCACTGGACAAGCACTATACAAAGAAATAGTATCTCTCTCCTGTGTTAACCTAGAGTATAAACTTCAATCACGTTAGGGAGCTGAAGGCAGGAATTTTAAAAGCATCTCACTTCCGCTCTTTTGAGAGTCCTGTACCAAGCCCATAATACTGTTTATCACCTGTTCGGCCCTAAAGGCATCATCTGAAAAGGAATAAAACCAATGGGACTCTTCCCATTTACTTTAATGGGCTTTGGATCAATGCCCAAACATGTTGAGTTTCAGAGATAAATATATATTTAATTCAGTCAAGTTTTCCAAAACAGTTTCTGCTGAGATCAATAGCAAACTTACTGGTCTTCAGGGAAGGCAGAGATTAAGGCTACGCTAACCACTCTGTTGTACTGCTGAAAGCTTAAGCAAAAGTAACTTGGATTTAGGTAGCGATAATACTGAAGACAATTTAAAATATTTAGCTTTCTTGTGTTAATAGCTGTCACTAACTACTGTTGCTAACACTTAAGCTGTCTCATGTGAATAACCATCACTAATACATTAACTGTTCCCAAAAGCCATTTAAAAGATTAACACGTACAACTACCTGGAAAACAGCATTACACCTGCCTACTGTTCAGGGCTGTGATAAGTTTTAAAATAAGTTTGCCTTGGAAAACAAAGACTAAAAGAAGGACACAGCAATAGTTACCACGAAACCCTATTTGATTGGTGCACCAAGGCCCACGGCAGGTGGGCACAGGCTTTGTAACGAGAGGCTGCCTTCCTGAATGCAGCAATATGAGCTGGGTGCCGTGCCTCTGGTGAGAACTTAATGGAGGGAACAACATTTGGGTTCAGTGGGATGGCAAAATGGAGCCCGGGGAAAAGCTCTGAGAGCTCCCAGTTGCTGGAGGGCAGGGCAGTGTGTAATGGTGCACACCAACATGAAACCATGGCTCTCTCTCCCATCCTTGCCCCCTCCACCTCTTCCCATAGCAAAAAGAACCAGAAGCAACTGCTGTAATCCTCCTTAGTCAGTATAACAGCTGCAATTCAACTCAGGCCTTTTTACTGCAAATGAAGGAATTTTTCTGCAAATGTAGAAAAATTCCTTAATCTATCACTAGCTGAACAGGCACACATGAACAAAACAGCATTAACCTTAGAGCAATAATCTAAAATGGAGAAATATTGTGACACTAAAAGCACTGGAAATATATGATAGAGCATTTCAAAAGCTTTTAATCTGTGTGAGGTTGAGGTAAGGCTGTTGTGACTTCAAGTCGTCCCACATACATCTCAGCTCAGTAACATTATCCAGTCTGTGTGTGCTGTATCTGTACATTTTTTGTACATCATTTGTGGATATTTTACTGTGGGAGTATTGCCATGGGGCTCGACAAGCCCCATGGTTGGTGATAACATTGGACTCCTGATGATGAAGCCATGAGGAATGTAAACAAGTTAGAAGAACCAAAGAAGGGTGATTCAGGAGACATCGAGGTGTCTCAAACTGCTTGTTCTCCAACCCTTAAGACATGGAAGTTGCAGAATGTTTGCTGTTGCCAGGCAAAGTTGTTAACCAGTTAATAGTTAGTGGAAAAGTACTGCTGTAGAGTGAATGGTATCAGAAGGGAGCCTGTGCTCAGTAAAGGAGTTGAAGTGACTGTCATCAATAAAGGAGTTATTGATTCCTAAAAGAAACCCTGGTGTCCATGTGGTCCGTATGCCACATTTTACAAACATTCTTTGTCACTCCACCTTTGTTAAATTCAAGCTTGCTCAAGATTTAAAGGAAAAGAGTGCCATAAGAAAGTTTTTAGAGCTTTCTGGGAACGACCAAGAAGGCCTTTCTGTAGATAAAGGTGGTGCTAGTTGAAAGCCCACCATATTGTGGTCTCCTAGGACTAAAAGTAGATGTTGTGGAAAGGCAGGAATCTTCTTTGTTCAAGAGTTTAAACATTTTATTCCAAGCCCAGAGGACAGACATAATCAAGCCTAAGCCACAGGTACAGCAAAACTGTTGCCCATTTGCTCCTCAGACCTGCGTAACTCCGATCGGGGGCAGGTGAGCAACAATTGCTTTCCATTTCTGGGAGGCGAGAAAGGGCATCGCTACAGCAGATCGATTTTTAAAAATTGGCCTCTGCTTGAAACTCCTCAGGTTTGAAATTAAGTTTAACTGATATGAAAAGGAAAATGTCTTGTGTGAGCATCAGGCAGTCAAAAGGGAAAGCACCCTTTGCTCCTGCCGTGCGTGCAGATACATCTTTCTGTCGCCCTTCATAACAATCCTCCGCGCCTCTTCACACCCCTTAACCATGCGGCAGTCAGCCAAAACCTATCTGCTCCTACCCTGCATTTAAGATCCTGTTGATCTTTGCCATACCATTTACAAATCCACCTAAACACTTCTGTATGTGTACAAACTGCTTGTTTCATTTCACTCTGGTATTTGATTACTTTAATTATCTACCTTAGAATTAGAGTTTCTCATAGCAGGGATAATTTTTCACAGCTTAGAAAGCATCAAGTATCTAGTATCTGTGTAACTGAGGTCCTGAAGCCTTTAAGGTAATATTACAGGAGAATGCTAAGAAATTGTAAGAGAAATCACAAACATGAGATCTGATACAGTTCTGGAGGGAAAAAAAAAAAAAAAAAAAAAAAAAAAAAAAAAAAAAAAAAAAAAACTATGAAATTATGAAATTCTTATATTCAAGGCTTTGGTTTAATTACTTAACTTTCCTCAGCATGGTTTGCTTCATGAAGCTGTCCACTGATTTTTATACCCATGCCACTAGGTGCTAAAATGGCTCTGAGTTAACGAACATATATTTGATATTAACTAGTATCAGGTTACCATGTGACTGTGTTCTTGTAGGAGGTTTTATTTACTTTGAAGTTTACACAATACTGGGGAAAAAAATGATATTGTAAACAACTATACACTTGAGATATTTTCTTTAAACCTATCTAAATCTGTGTAGTCTTTCTGAATTCAGTGAAACCTGTGTCTTAAATCTTTGAAGGATTTGGTCTGGAAATATGCACATGCAAATTATTCAACAACAGGATATTTTGCAGATTAACTTAAACTTGAGGTTAAGCCAAAATATTAACAATATTTCAGTAAGATATGTAAATTGGTTTGAATAAGGTCCATTTTCTAGTGGAAAAAAAAAAAAAAAAAATCCAGTAGAAATAATAAGGACGAACACACAAGCATATGCTGTAGGATTTCCTGACCAGAAGCTGCAGCTGAGGTTGAAAACCAGGTAGTTGTTTTCTTCCTGTAATCCGACCTTGGTCTGCAATGAACGGCAAATCTCCCAGTGGAGAAAGAATTAGGGCTTGAGTTTAGAGAAAAAGCACCTCTTAAAACAGTTCCCTCAATGTAGCCAATCATTTGAATAGTCAAGTACTTTCCCCACATTTATCCAGAACAGATATTAAGATAGAAAATGTAGGAAATTTGGTTGTCTACAGAGATTTCTTGGCCTTCAGATTCAAAAAGGAGATTTGAGAAAGAAAAAAAAAACAGTGTCAGAATATTGATGCCTTCATACCCAGAAGAAATACAAAATATTTTTCCATTTTTTAATGCAAGGGGAAAAGAGCCATGCTTGCTATGACTGATGTTTTGACACCACCTAATCCAATCAAGCATCCAGTTCAGCTGCTAATTGTCATATGCATATGCCTTCACACATACAAAGGAACGTCTGCTTAGAAGTAGGAGATGAAGTTTGGGTCAGTACTTATTCAGTCTCGATTAATGACTTTCAAACCTTGAGGACAGCACACGCTTAGCAAGAAAATCCTTGTAAACACAAGATTCTTCTGGGGTCTCACACTTTCATTTCTCTTTTTAAGGTCAGAACAGAAACCTCTTACAGAACCCTTGCAGTTGGACAGGGGTAAATAAATACCAAAAACTGTACTGGACCCAAACAATTTGGTCTAAATCAAATCTGGATTCTGTTGCACTCAGTTTTAAAGCACTCCAAGGACATCAAAATACCTTCATCTGGACTTCAGACAGAAAAAATGATCCAAAACAGACAAAAAAGCATAAAAATAACTTCATTGATCTCAATTACTTCGATGAAGCACACAGAAGCCAGAGAGATGGGGTCCCAGTTCAGACCTAAGAGCTGCCTAAGGCTGAGGTCCCGAGTAATGGCTGGAAATGTTGCCCCTAAGAAAAAAGGGACTGCGCTGTAAAAAGTAATAACAGCATGTAGCAAAGGCAATTTTGCTCTGTATGTGGCATTCTTTATACACACCTCCCTTTGTAAGAGAAGGTTTATTTTTCTTCCAGCTTTGCTTGCTTATTTCTTTTTATCTTGCCATCAACTGCACATTCACTCACAGAGTTGCCTTGCCTTTTGTTCATGATCATGAATTTCTTTTGGGAACAGGCTCTTCTCATCAAATACAACTTTCAAGGCAACAAAACAAGTCTGAACTCCACATCAAACTCAGTTGTGCATTTGTTGAGATGCACTGTGAAAACCAGGCTGTGGGAAGGGAAAGAAATAAAAGAAGCAGACCTGAAGCACTATAATTCATAGAACAACAATGAATTTTCTGCTTCCAGTTCTGCTGACAAGTTTAGCTTTTTGGTAGTTTTCGCCCATTGGGGAAACAAGGCTTGGTCAGTCCTGAGGACTGCGCTGTGTCTGGCTCTCCCTTGTGCTTGAGTTCAGGCCAGGCCTAATAAATCTGAAGAAAAAGCTAAGATCTTGGGGAAAACTTAATTCCTACAGAAAGCAAAAATAGATGGACTGGGTGGAAGAGAAAAAGGCTTTCCCCTGGAGAAGCAGAGCAAGCAGGGAGCAGGGGAGGAGGACGCTGCTCTAGGCCCTGCAGAGCCCTCAGGCCGAGCCAGCACCTCGCAGGGCACTGGACTCAGGCCCAGACAATCACAAGGGAGAAATCCCCAGAAGAAGTGGCTTCATGGGTGCTCTTCTACTTGCTTATTATAATGTATTCCTTCCCCACTTCAATCTGTGTATTAAAATTCAGTCAGAGATCCTGAAGCGATCAAAGGGAGAGGCCTCCCAACCTCCCCGCACATGTTGCTCATACCAACACCCTCCCAACCTGGAGACAACTTTTTACTTCCTCACAGAGGCAGTGAATCCCCCATGTTTTAAATTTATTATAGCTTCTTTCTTGCCACTAAGGACTCATAAAATATCGAATAATCCTCTGTTGAAACAAGAGCATTAAAACTGTTCATTGAACGTCTGCATGACTGAGCAGGTTTACCCTGCAACAATTTATTTGCATGCATACGGCAGGCTGATCTTCAGGGATTCCTACAGTCCTGGATTAAGGACAAGGCTCTTCCTTATGCACACATATCCCTCCCACTGAAGTCAGACTAGCTTATGAATAAGAATTAAATGATAGTCATGAGCTGTTACTATGACAGCTGATGGTATCTCATTTGAGTAGTGCAGACTGGAAGTCTGAGGAATTAACTTGTTAGGAATTACATACATGTCTCCTGTTAAGAAAATGAGCATTAGCCCATCAGAACACAGATGAGCTGCAGAGATCAAACTTGTTGCAGCCATTTAACCCAAAAGTTTACTTACATTTAACAAGCTATGAGTCCAGTTTGCAAAGGCTGAGTGTAATTCCCAAATGACTGCCAGCAGTGTGGAAACCATTAAAAAAAATAAAAAATAATAATAATAAATAAATAAATAAATAAAAGGTTCTCCCAGAGCCCTGCTCATTACTGTGTAGGCAGGAACGTATATCCTTCATGCAGAGTAGGAAAGCAAGGAGCAAAAAATTCAAGACAAGTTTTTGTCAGACTGTGGAATCTCACCTTACAGCTATAATTGCAGGTGCTTAGCTCTTGGGGAGGCGACAGGAGTTTATCTATTGATTTCAGTAAGCTAAGGATGAAACTCTCAGTGATTTAAAGGATTAGAATTTTGAAGGTGTAAACTGCATCTCTGGCTCCAGTTAATTAAAATGTATGTTAAACTCAAAAAAAAAAAAAAAAACAGGCAGCAACAACAAAAAAACAGCTACTTAATACATGAGCAATTTAAACATGCAATTAAATGTGAACACTTTTGACCATGAATTGTCATTAAAGTGAGCTGCAAAACTATTCAAACTGTGCTGTGACACACTGGAGCGACGTGACAGGTCTGCACCAAAAGTCTGTATGCTAGCTGTTTCCTCTCTACGGTAGTCACTGAGAAGCCAAATCCACAATGCAGATTTACTAGCCCCTGTGCTTATTTAGTTTGGTAATGCTGGTGATATTCACACATAGCAATTAACACCTCATTCATGTTTTGCTATTAATATTGCACTGCCCACACTATTTTTATGGCATTATCTCTCACTTACCTCTCATTTTGAGCAACTCACACTAATGTGGAAGTATAAGACCTGTTCTTTTTTTGCTGGAAGAGAAGGATTTTTGGATAGTTAAAGCAAAAATAATGGGAAAGTTAGGAAACATTGCAAGAACGGTATTTTACACCTTGCCTTTCACAGGAGAGGCAAGAAGAGGTGGGGAGTGAGAGGTACTCTAAGCAAGGAGAGTGCTAATTAAATCCTTGCTGTGAAATAAAATCCCTTGCTCATATGAAAGTGGGCACTTGGTTAAAAAAAAAAAAAAAAAGAAAAGAAAAGAAAAAAAAAGAAAAAAAAAAAGCTTATATGACAATTAATTGAGTTTCAAAGTATTTAAAGATTGTACGTTTGACCTTGCTGACTCAGCTGCAAAATGTCTAACAATCAGGTTCTTTCACCTCATTTCTTTTCATGAACTTAGCAATTGACCTTTGCTATCTATCTCTCCAAAAGCTGATAGTATCTCACAGAAGAGCACCAAATACTGACCTTCAAATCGCTGATATTTGTATCTATAAGCCATTATCCATTGGCTATTATAAGGTGCATGGTTCAAAGTGTTGTATATTCTTCATAACATAGTCAGATTGTTAGCAGTTATGTAGGAGACTTTGTAAAGAGTAGGGAGAGACTACAAAACAAGTTGCAAAGCCATCAGAACGTCTCATCAAGGATGCAAAGACACTAATGAATGCACAAATCAGCTACTTTAATGAATCAAATTAAGACCTTGCCGAGAGCCACTTAGACTTGAGCAGTAGCAATGTTTCTCTGAACCAAGATAACACCTAGATAGCAAATACCTATTTTGAGATGGATACTATTGACATTTCTTTGGGACTAAATAGGAATGCACATAGCAGAATGTCGTAATGTGTTTGTCTGAAGGTGCTAGGAAAAGATTGATACCAGAAGTAATTGTCTTACACCCACCCTTTTAGTGCTATATTTACTTTTGAATCATTTCCAACTTTGTTCCGTTCCATTAAAGTTTTCTCTTTAACAAGCCAATTAAGCCATCATCAGTTTGCTTACACATTCAGCTCTGGTCAGTGAAAAGAGGAATTGTCCGACACTGCTGGGTTTCAGCTGTAACTACACTACAGCGAGAATTATTTCTCAAGATTGCTGAAACAGTCTCTTGCCCAGCTATCATTCTCCTATCTTCACTTTTTTGACAGTTGAATGAAGGTTATTTTCCCCAAATGGACTGAGGGAAGTCTATCATCTTATTAGACATCATACTTCAGCAGAAATCATCCGGTACTATATACAAATACCATTTGTCTCTCAGACTCTTGGATGCATTCTTTAAAAATCTGCTTGTGAATTAAAATTCTTCTTTTCTTCTGTCCTAAATTCTGAAGTCAGGATTTCAGATTAATTTTTTCAATTAACTTGTAAAGCCTAATCCAGTGCCTGATGAAAGAAATTCTGATTTTCCAATCAAATTCAGTGGGGTATGGAACATGCCCCTACGAAGTAAGAAGTTGTTGAGATAGGATTATACGTCTTATTACTTACTTGAAGCCTCAGATCAGCAGCTAAGCAATAAATCTTGGAGTTCTCTATTACCTTCATCTCATTTTAGCACAGATGGTAAAAGCTAGTGACCTTTATTTTTTGCCTTTCTGTGCTGAGAGCTGGAGTAATGAGAGTATAATGAAGGTCTACTTATTTTCCAATAGGCTGGGAAGACTCAGGTTTTCAGCACACCTCTCCTCTATCTTTTCCCTAAAGTGTTTCTCAGGGAGAAGAACAAAGTCAGACTTGTTTGCACCATCAATCTCCTTGAGGGCTCCAATGTTCAAGGCCCTAAACACACCTTAAAACTCCAGGTTTACCAGAAAACTAAATACAATTGTGCTTTTACGATGAGTTAACATTCCTCATCTAATCTTCATAATATTATTCCACCAGGCAGACAATATAGTTAGAGGCAAAAAGCGTTCAGAACCTCTAAACAGATGTGTGGGATAAAACCATGATAATTTTTTAGTCCCCGAGAAATAGTCAATTCCTCAACATCTTTTAGGGGGAAAAAATGCCCTTGTTTCCTAAAAACAGATTGCACTTCAGTTAAAAAGCCAAAACTCTACCTGGCATAGATAAGGTCCTTCCTAAATGAGATGAACCCAGATACTCTGAAATGGGAACATGCAGGAAATTGGGCCGGCCTCTTGAATACAACTTATAGTGTGAATTACTATGGTGTGTTATGAAAATAACTGCATGAAGAAACATCAGGTGCTGTGCTTCTTTTGTTGAGGAAGAAAAATAAACATTGAGGTGCCATTTGAAACAACAGTCATACGAGTCAGTTGGGAATCAGTTTGGGCCCATGCTGAAAGCAAAAAAAAATGCCTGAGGCACAGCTGAAATAAATCTATACAACCCACAAGTCACATCACTCAAGGAATCCCCGACCAGGGCAAGCCAAACACAAGCGTCTCCCTCAAGGTCAGGCTCACAGGAGGAATCTATAAGTATTGATCTGAGGAGCAGCTACCTACCATTTGCCTGCCAACATCTACATTTTGATGTTGTGTGTGCTGTTGTCTTCCATCTTCCCCTAAGCTATAGAAAGGTGAGATTAATCAGTATATAAAAAGATTTTTAGGGAGTAAGAGGGTGCATTTTTAATGTGTATGTACATACAGCGTGAAACAGACCTCTAGGGAAGATTGCAGAATAACTTTTACTGCCTGCCAACCAAGTAGTAAGCTCTCAACACAGCCACAAGGACGCTGCTTTTAGGCAGATACCTTTTATAACATAACCAAAGAACGAGCTTTGAAACCATCCTTCAGTAGAAAAGCTTCTTATTCTTTTGACTTTACCTTTGGTTTTTATTTTTATTTGGAGAGAAAAATTTAAAGTAAGCCCAGAATATTCTGTATTTAGATATGCAGGTGGCTAGGGGAAATTATGTCAAAATAGTTGCTTACCACATCAGAACTTTATGTACTTTTGAGGTGGAAAGTTTTTTTACTCTCGATTTTTGCCACAAAATAAAGCACTCTCTGGCTAAATACAAAATCCAAAGGGTTGCTTGTGCTCTATCATTATCCTGTGGTGGCTACCCCTTGCAGAAATAGCTGCTGCTGTACGATGCAGTGATACAGCACACAAATATATCTGCAAGTCTGCAGCTTCTCTTTCAATGAGCACAAGCAACAGAAGTAGCTGTAGCAATTTATGGTCAGATGAAAAGCCCTTTAAATGTGCTAGAAAGGATCTTAGCAATTTGGGAAGGCTTGAGATCAGGCCAGCAGCCCTTTGCAAATCAGTTGTGAAATGACCCCCTCATGTGCGAATGAATATAAGCGAAATGTTTAGCAAGTGAACCAGAAATTCAACTTATATAAGGCTCCCAATCATCTTTTTTTAATGAAATGTTAATTATGTAAAAGTTAGTAAACCAGTTTAGAGGTTTATACATTACCATAAATGTCTCCAGAAAAAGTCCATGCTCCAAGAAATGCCTCACTGCAGGATTGGAAACTAGGACACGCTGATGTGATCCCAAAGCAATTTTTACTAAAAGCACTATTTCTGAGGAATCTGGCGGTAGTGAAAGAGAGAATCCCTCACAAGGCCACTTTCTAGTAAAATATTTACCAGAACACCCAAAAGCCAGCTTCTTCTTCCTGTGCTTGTAAAATTGTAGCAGAAGTGGAACAACTAGATCTATTTATCTTTAGACACTTCTAAGACTCACACCAAATCCCTCTACCTTTCCCTCCCTAAAGAGGCCTTCCAAGGCACCTGCCTTGCTGTGAAGTGGAAGAAGGGGCTGGCACTGCTCCGTGTCAGAGGCAGCACTTGGGAATTGGCAAAAAATAGCAATTCCTCAGAAAAATGCAGACCCTGCAACCTGACAAGCACAAAGGTTTTGCTGGATGGTTCTGTCCGTGACTGAGACATGCATGTGCTCTGCTCACAAAATGGTATCTATTTAGCAATTTGCTATTTTCCTATAAAAATAGTAGAAATGACAGGTGTTGGGCTCAGTTCAGGTCTGATTTGGAACTGCTTTATGAAGCGAAATGTGGGGAAATGCTCTGAAATTTGAGTCTGTATTTTAATAGTGTGTTGAAAATAGTATATTAATAGTGTTTTTCACTCTAATACTGCTGTTCTTTATCTGCTGCTCGGTCTTTAACAAACACTTTAACCTTTATAGAAATAACTCCAAAAACAACAAAAATCAACTTCAATTTTTATTCATTTTGGTTAGATCATTCAGAGCAAAAAGTACTGCTAAGATTAAATGTATGAATGCTATCCAAGAATTATTTTAATATTGCGCTTCAAGATTTTATGTTCATAAAGTTTCATACAAGAAACTATTTTAGTACAATTACATTCTACTCTGCTTGTATTCTGTACAGCCTGTGATACAGAAAGTAAGAATGAGGCTCTTAAAAGCATACCGAAGTGATACAGATTAATACATCATCTTGTCAGCAGGTCAAAGCATTATCTTTCACAATAGCTTTTAACAAACCACACCTTATTTTTGAGGAGTCCATAAATATACTAATTAAGCATTATATTATATTAGCAATGCTCTATATCAACAAGCTGTATTGTTCCCTTTCCATTTGAAGGAGACATTTCCTAGCACGTAGACAAGAAGCTCTCAGCACCTGACAAGGAGGCAATGCTGGGAACTTCCATTTGCTCTTTACACTTGGCCTGAATCGCGTTGCTGACTGGAGGATGGGGAAAGTCAAGCATCAATAAGTTTGAGAAAGTACACAAATTTACTTTAAAAAATAAATTTTATTAGGTTAACAAACAAATAGCTCAAATTGTCTCCAGTTTGAACTCTTTAGCATAAAATATGGAAGGCTTTCAATATGCTCCAAAAAACTGAACCTGAAGAACCCCTTAGTTTTTGGCTTTTTAATCCAGATTTGACATAACAGGTTAAAGTGTACCACCGCAAAACCCCACATTTTGTAAGATACAAGAAAAAACACTCTTCATCCTTCACAGCAAAATTAGGAGATTTGTTGTCAAGAGAAAGTGTTTTTTCACTGAATCTTCATCCTCTTCTACCTTTTTACTTGTACATTTTTTGGTAACATCCTTCTTTTAGAAGACAATAATATTTTCAATTTGCTGATTTTCTTCTGAAAGCATTGCGCACAGAGTTGCTTGAAGCTTGAATAATTTCTTATAGTCTTCAAATAAAATAGGCAGACTCTCCTCTATATAAAGATAAATATATCAGTTGTCACCATTTTCCTGAAAGAAAAAAAGACAAAGAAAGCAAGCACATCTCTCCCCTGAGGCACCCACGGAGCTATAGTATTTATTTCTACCTTGGCAGTTCTTAAAAGTGTTGTTTTAAAAGTGAGAGTAACTACCATGCCACAGCTGCTACTTTTTCGCTTTTTGTATTTCATATTTTTACGCAAGCACTGTCTAAGGAGGGGAAAGTCGTTCTTAAAATATTCCACCCTTCCACAGAAAGTGCTAGTACAGCGGAAAACAGAGACCCTGAACATTTCCCTGGTAATACAGAAAGGGCTGTGAAGAAGTAAGGAAGTCACTTATTAAGGAGATGGGAAGTAACCAGGCCATGTTTTGCTATTAAAAAAATATGTTGATGCATGCAAGTGCTCCCCACATTGCTAAAAGCAGCTCTGCAGCTGCAGAGAGAATGGGTGCAGAGAGGTCTCTCTGCACTCAGGGCTCTGGGGAACGTCAAAACTGGGGTGCCTGGGACACTCTGGGTAGGGGACGTGGCTGGCACTGTCTCACTGGGACCAAGACATCAGTCCTAGCCAAAAAAAGAAAATTTCCAGGCATCCAAATACAGACACGAGGAGTCTGAAAGCTTGCAAAGGGTCATTGCTTACTGCTTGTAATCCTGGCCCTGGAGGATTGATAAGGAAAAGTCTCCTTCTGCTAATCCCTTTTTATGGTGAGCAGGGAGGGGGAAATAGTTTTTCTTTAGCTGCCTGGATGAACTCAGGAGAGTCAATAAAGGGCTCCTGCAGACTTTGCACAGTGGCTTTGACCTGCAGCTTGAAGCATTAAAAAAAATAAAAATAAAACCACAAGAAAAACCCAAATTGCTATTCGCTTTTCCTATCAAATTAGAGAACAAAAAGAAAGAGTTGACTGATTTCTTGCAGTCTACCTGTATATTCTGTACTTTCACCTGCCCTGCCAGGTCTCCTGTTAGGAGATACTGATTCATTTTATCGGTGGTGAGGTGAGGATCCAGCTGTAGCACCAGCATCGCACCCTGCTGTCAGCTGCCTCCCCAGGGTACTGCAAAGCCAGGGCTGCCACAGGAAGCCAAGTTTGCTCCTCCTAAAACACGACTGGGGCCAACTGGGTAGGCTGAGCAACTCCGCATTGAAGCAGTAGTCTCTGCTGTGCATAAACTCCTTGTTCCAGCCAATTTTTAAATATTGAATGGGATAAATCTGCAAATAAATTCCATCCATGAGTATATATTGCAAGTTAGTTGCTAGAAGCATTCATTTCCCAGAGCAATGCAAAATACAGAAGAGTTATAGGACCAAAAATGTACTTTCAGAAATTTAACCTTTATTTTCTATTCATGGATACTGTGATCCAAACTAAATCTGTGTAAACAGTTTTCTTTATAAGAGTGAAAATAACAGTGAAAACAAATATACTTTATAGATGCGGGGAAAAAAATCAATAGTCCTTTGAAGAGATTTCTTCAATCATAATAAATAAATCCGCAGCTTTTCAATTCCTTTTGTCGACGTACAATGCAGATTCAAAGAGTGCCCAGTCAAAGCAACAGGGAATGTGTTTTACATTCTCAAGACAGAAAACAGCAGAAGATACAAGCACAAAAACAAAATGTGCCATCATCTATATCCTACGCAACCTCCCTGACTTTAGAGCATTTTCATGGGCTATAAATCAGTACTTATTATGATTCTGTTTGTTGCCAGACTTTGTTTAGACTGTTTATATTCCCCGTCAGTATCAGTTATGGTCAAATCATTTCACGTAAAAGGAGAAATGGGTCTATAACAAGAATTAATGCTTTGTTGGTTAAAAAAAATATTCCGACACACAATTAAAAATCTCAAGGTCTCTAACTGAACCTTCCTTTTTAGGAGGAGACAATTAAAGATCACTGCATGCTTAATAAATTAGAACCATTAATAATTCCCCTTTCAAAATATTCATTTCATTCATTATAGACAAATTGAGCCAAGGCAGTGTACAGAAAATACTTTAAAACACCTGTCAATGAAATATTCCTTCTACTGTCTAGGAAGAAAAGGCTCATAATATCTTGTTGAAATCAGTGTCAGTCATTAAAATCACCTGTGGGCACAGTGTGCCTTCCAGCAGACGTTCTTAAGCGAAGCCACAATGCTGGTTTAGCGATCGGGCACCTGCAAGAGACATTCCCAGGTATTTTCAAGGAGCTTCTGGTTTGTAAATAGGCATTACAAAAACTCACAGCTAATTTTTCCATTTTTGCACTCATCTGCTTTACAAATCTGAATCTCCTTTTAGGAGAACTTTCACGTTTGTACAATTTTATAATAATGAGCTAAATTCTGCCGTCTTTCATCACAATAAAGAGAATCATATCCCGGAGTTTAATCACTGAATTTCAGCAGAACCATTCACTGACTAACGATCAAACTCAACAAACAAGGTGGCAGATGGTGGCCATACGAGATTATTAGTGCCTTCTTTAATGAGCACAAAACACAGCCTCTGCCTCATTTGCACATCCCAGCCACTACATCAATGAGTTGTCTACACACCAGCAGCTGTCTGAAGGGGAAAAGCATTACCTAATTATGGGGCCAGATCCTCAGCTAACACAAATTGCCCTTGCTCCTTTTAGATCGGCAGAGGTGGAGAATTTCTGCCACCTGAGGGCTGGATGGTGACTTCTGGAGGGTGGCTGTGGGACCACAGGACCAGCGGTGGCCACATTCTCCAGGCAGCCAACCACCAGCCCCACCAGCACTGGTGTTTCACTCACCCCAACAACCCCATAGTGATTTACTTGGGATAACAGCACCAGGCTGAAGCCTAGAGCCCTAAAGGCTGAATAATCTCATCATTCCTTTGGCATGGCGGGGACGTTCACAGCTCTATAAGTCTATTTAGCTCTGTAGAAGCAGTCCAACAGAGATGCATCAGAGCCGGTGTACGCACACAGTAGATCACTAATTTATTCCTTACAGCCCTCCTGGGTGCTGTGTGCGCGGAGACAACCGCATTCCTGGAAATGGACATAAATATCTGTATTTATTTTCCCATCATACTCACTGGGGAGTCAGGGGAGAGGGAGCCAAAAGAAGAACCTTACAGAGAAAATGGCTTGACAAATACCCTCAATACACTTCATTCAGAGGAGTACTCCATGTTATTTCTCCTCTACTGTGCTATAGTGGAGTATGGGCCATAATTATGGATTTCCAGCTGGCATGAGGATTATTATATATTAGGTGTTATTCTGGAAAGACTGTCAAACCAATGAAATTTTCAGGTTTTGAGCAGTCTCCAGGGTAGGGCTCTGCAAGGCTCAGCTTCATGAGCAGTTAGTGTTATTTATAGTCTAGGACTAAACAAGGCAGAAATTAAGGGAATGCTCCTCGCTGGAGGTGATGATATGAAAATGCTGATGTAGGTCTGTGACAGTAGACAGAAGCAATAGCCTTGAGAATATATTGAGAGTGAGGAGGTGAATAAAGTGAGCAGCATCTCAAGGCTGCTTTTTGTCACTCTGACAGGACAGCATTGTAAATAATCCCCCCAAGTCTGCACTCAATTATCAGTAATTTAGTAGCACCCAGGATATTATATGCACAGGAGAAGATAGCATGTCACCTCCAGTTCTCAACAAAATCCCTGCAATAAGTTGCTTTTTCTCCTGATTTGGATTGCAGAGGCTTTGGAGGATTGAAGCAAAGTTTAAGGCAGGCATTTTCCATATTGCTATTCCAAACAACTTGTTTACCACAACTCCCTGGTCTAAACAACACTAACTTTCAATATATCTGCCAATCACGTGCCAAACTCATAGCATGAAAAAGATTTCTTACCGAAATTCGTATATGGATGTGCTATATGAAAGTTCACCTTAAAAAGACAAAGGGAATTTGCATGAATGGGTGCAACACTGGTGACTGCAAAAGAAACAGAGAAAAGGACTCTTATAAAGATCAGAGTACTGGAATATTGATAAAGGTTTCCTAATGAAGTGAGAAAGGGGACCCAATGGGGCTGTTGCTGTTCTGTGTATCCCTCCCAACTCCTACTCCCTGCTGCTTTACCCCAATCCTTGGATGGGAAGAGGTTTTATTTCAGGTTTCATCTCACAAGGTGACAAGTGTGTTTGATTGAAGGGTAACATGGAGTTGTGGCATGAACATGAAGCTCTGCATTATGAGGTTTCCATCCGGGAGCACCTTGGAAATGCAGGGAGCCTGGCAGCTTTGAACCGGTGTCCTGCCTGGACTGATTCCTTCAGTCTTTGCGGCAGGTGGATGGAAGAAGCAAGGAGGAGGGAAGCATTTCTCACCATCCCTGAGGCCAGAAACACAGCACATTCCCCAGGGCTTTCAGTCCTGCCTCCTCCAAACCAGCGAGAGCTGAGGCTCCTGCCTAATCTCAGTGCCTGTATAACTGCTGATTCTACTAGCAAAGATTGAACTTGTGATCTTCAATATCATAAAACATCCAAATTAAAAGCTTGAATGCTCTACCTGCTCTCTCTGCTACAACGAGCTGCTAAGGAACACATGCCAACTAAGCCAATAAATTATTTAAGCAGCTAAAACGTACAGATTCCGAACGAAACCAATAAGGAATAAAAATTACATATAACACTATGAAATCCTTCATTTATTTTATTTTTGGGTACACGCTGTACTTTTGTGCACAATGTGCTACACAGCAAACATTATTTTGAAGCCTGTGTGATGCCCTTTCAGTCACTGCACCGTAAATCACACACGTACATACACGCTTTGGGAAAAACAATGCCTACATAAGAAGAAAAAAAAAAAAATATTTGTCCACCGTGCCCAAACTCTATAGAATAGCTACAGGACGATGTGGTGGTGTCTGTATGGCCTGGCCACCAGCCAGCACCGTGGTCCTGCCGTGTAGGGCTGCAGCCAGCCCTCGTGCTGCTGATGGCAGGCTCAGGAGGATCTGCAGGCAGTAACCACCCTGCTACCTGTACCGAGAGCACCTGGCAGTCAAATGCAGCACGGATGTGATACCGAGACACCTCCTTTCCCTCTCTCAGCTCAGACAGAAAATCGCTTCATGTTGCTCAGGTGGAAGACTGTAATTAGCCTCATAAAAGATGCGCAAATAAGCCAGTCAGAAGCAAATTAATCTAGTCACACCTTACTACTTCAGAGAAGTGCTTTATCAGTGGTGACTTTAACAGGATTATTATTTCTAATAGGCTATTCTGAATTTTGAACAGAAATGCCATAAAAATGCTGCCTGCTGATGAATCAAAGGAGTCAGTAACCGCCACAGAGGCTGCTTCTCTATTGACATTGAGCACTGCATGTCGTGCAGCTGTAATGACCTAACACGATGCGTGTTCTTCTCAGCAGACATATCGGTATTAATTGTGAATATGCCATAACATGTTACCTACAAAGCCCAGCGACATCCCAACCTCAAGCGACGTTCAGATCCACCCCACGGGTGTGCAGACCTGACCACCTGAAGAAGCGGTGTCAATGCTTTTCCAATGAGCAGTGCTCAAACAGATGTCTGTAATTACACAGGATTTTATGAAAGACAAGGGAATTTCAGGTAAACACTTAATTGATTACATTCTTCAAGTTTCTATATCCCTATTGATTGGAAGGTGACAAGCTGAAACAGGTGATAGCTAAAAGTATACCTCCCCCAAGGGGTCAAAATAGCAAAATTGTAGAAAAATGGACATGGCAAAGGGACTACCAGAGAAACCAGACAACTGTCTTGGTACCTATGGTGCCATGAGGAGGTACTAGTGAGAGTATGAGGTATTTTTCCCCATTTCCAGTACATTGAATTGAGTGCATTTGTGGCCAAAATCGAAGATTTTGCTCACTCATTTTATATCTTAAAAAGCACAGAAAGTATTTGTACTGAAAGTTTCAGAAAACATCATCAACAACAACAACAACACAAAAGCAATGCAACCTTTTTTATTCCTCATTTCCCAGTGCTCTGTGAGTCATTCCTCTTAGGTACAACAACATCTGTATTTTTTTAGTTGCTAAGTTTACAAATGAAACGTTATTAAATTATGTTTTACTTTTTCATAATATGGTATCAAAAATAGAAGAAAAGTGCTTTCAGATGTATTTACTGTTTCCATTCTTTGATGATCCTGAACAACAGTAAAGTGCACTTTCTCCTCTCCTACAAAGCAGAGAGAACAAAGCCTCAGAAAGTCAATATTTGGGCAATCCTAAACTGTAAACACAAATCTTAGAGTAGCCTGAATATGGACTGACCCCTGGCTTGAAACAGGATTTGAGATTCATCGGTGCAGAACTGGTGCTGTAGTTTGTAAGAGATATGGGAAGTCATTTCCTCAGCTGGGCTACAACTTTGCAAGCAATATTCTCTCCCCAGTGATGTGCAGCCAGACCTAAATCTTCTTCCTGAACCAAGTTGCCAACCAACCAGTGAGTTACTAAGCTTTGAGAAAATTAGACTTTGATAGATTTTATCTTAAAAAAAAATGAAGCAAACAATACATTTCAATAATATATCTTTTCCTACATTTTCATATAACATGTATATGTACCTGTCACAACCTGCAACCAGTATCAGCCCCTTTAGTACCAGGACCTGAGAGATGACAACTGCTCCGTCCTTTCCAGCACTAAGTTTATGCCAACAGTGAAATCACACTTCTAATTAAGAAAAAAATTATAATAATTTCCTAGTATAGGCAAAGCAGAAAAATGCTCTAGTAATTTCAGAATCAATAAGGCAATGAAGGAATGCATCTCTCATGTCTCATTTGTTATAAATTAAAGATGATGCATGAAAAACAAAAGGATTAAATGGGGAAAAAATGATACGAGAAAAAAAAAATAGGTTGTGGGAATTACTATGTCACATCCTACAGCTATCTCGCTCTGTGGACTTTTATCCATCAAGACACAGAAGAAAGCAGTACTGACAGTATGGGCAGTTTAACCAGACAAAACTTAAATTACATGTTGCAGGTCATTAAGACAGTAACAGCGCTGCACATCAGAGGCAGGAGATGAGCCAATGATATGGTAGTTGGACAATTTTATCTACAAAAATTTATCCAAATACCCATGGTTGTATTTGTACAGTTTAGTGCTTTGAAAGAAACTCCTCTGTTTTTTCAGGTAATCCTATACATATTCAGCAATTCTGACACCTTCAGAATATGGCAGACATTGCTTTTCTGCGGAAGCAGCTATTCCACGTGCAGTAAAATTAATGTACTGGGATATAAGAGATTCAGCATGTGTTGCGTACCTTGTTCTGGCTGGGCACACTGTTCACCTGGGATTGCAGGATACTGCCGGCTCGGTGTGCAGTATAAAACATCATCTGATGGTATACTATTAAGTTAGGAGCCTGCCACAAAAGCAGGAGCACCAATAGACACACATGACCCTTTTGGAGGGCCAATGCCTCACTGTTTTCCCAGTCATTGCTTGGAGGACTTCAGAAATACGTACCGATCTCCACTGAGCCCAAGGAAATTCAGGCCATCGATACACCCCCTCCTAGATCAATGCTCAGCTATGCTCCAGCACGCTCACCTTGTATGCAATGATTTTTTATTTTATTTATTTATCTGAACTCAGTTCTTCCTGCACCAGCCCAACATCATTCTAAACACCAATAAAGCAGGGTTTGTATGTTGCCACACATATGTGTGTGCTTTTCTTAGCCAGGTATTTGTTAATTTACTCCCTGGCTTCTAGTAATTAGAATAGCTTTTCAAAAGATGCAGTTTGGGGAAATATTGGTAGTACATCTTATTTTAAAAGCAATATAATTCATGCAGCAACAATTTATATTGACAATAATTTCAAATAAGATGTGCTTGCCATTAAAGCTGGAATGTATTTCATCTCTTGCTGTTCCAGCTATGCATATTAAATGGCAGGAATCTATTTCAAAGGTGTTGCATACATTTATTTTATGTAAGTGAGATTCAGGGAGGCTTCATCTTCCACTTTTATTTACAAGACAGAAAATCTGAAACAAGGAATTCCCTTGCTATAATATCCCTGCTAGAAACATTTGACCTCAGCTTCAAGACACTAATTTAAAACTGTGTTCTTGAAAGGTGAACTTTGCTTAGGTTATTCTTTGAAGAACACCACAATTGCACCTGCTTTTTTCTTATCATTACCTAGTTAAAATAGGGCCACAGTTTTGTATTGTTTTTTTTTTGTTTTGTTTTGTTTTTTTGTTTTGTTTTGTTTTAAAAAAAAGTCAATAAAGAAGACATAGGAGACCTAATCCTACTCTCGCATTCCTGCAAGCAGAACTCAATCTCTTTCCATAAGGGGGTAAAATATCACGATGTAATTGTGTTGTATCCGGAGTTGTGCATAGCATTTTGGTCACTAAATCTCACTAAAGTGTCAGAATATTTGTAGTTAGACAAGTCCTCATGTAACATTAAGAGAAGCTACCTTTCCAGAAAACACATATTATTATTATTATTATTAGGGTGAACTTACTTCAAAGTAACATTCCTATAAGAGCACTTCTTAGGCAAAGCCAAGAGTTTACTGCACATCAACCTCAGCGTCAGCATTGTGAATAATAGGGAAAGGCTTAAGGGCATAAGCCTGCCCTTAGGTTACAACAATGAGTCAAGGCAGAACATAGTAATAAAAAAAGTTTGTCATTATATATAGAAGTGTTTTTTTGTTGTTGTTGTTAGTTTGTTTTGTTGTGCCTGTGACATACCAGAAATATATGAACAGGTACGTTTGACTTGGGCTGCTACATTTCCTATAGCTACAGGATGTGCCCCCTTCTTTCAGTGAGTTTGTGGCAGACTTTCAAATCCGTCCAATTTTGGTCAATCCCCAGAATAAACCAGATAGACAGTGTTTGAAGTCAAATCTAGTGACTATCTAAAGCCCAATAGCAAGGTTAAACATCAGCACGGTCTAGCAAGCAAGCACCGTGTTGGGAACCATCAGATTGATTCCTTGGCCAGCAGCTGCTGAATTTCTGCACTGCTTTTGTTCAGCTCTCACACTTTTCACCCTTTGTTCTGTAGCACTGTGAACTCCCTGCATATGGATTTTCTGCTACCATCTCCTGATATACGATGTTTTTTATTACACAACTAGTAAACGGAATGGGATGTGTCAGAGCTGGCCCCCTCTGCAGAGGTGACTTTGGTCAGTAAGTTAGAGTTGGGTGTGCCTTCAGGTTAAAAATTAGCAGTGCTGCATACTGGCCAGTTCTTTGCAAAATGTATTTTCACCTGCAGCACGTACACTCGTGTACAAGACTAAAGTCTCCGTATCTCGTGAGGTGGCTTGCAACATGGCCAAATGTTTGAGAACATTACAGACCTGTTTAATTTTTAATACCTTTCGACACACCAGTTGAACAGACACCGGCAGTGTAGAAATTAGCACGTTATCTTTGCCAGCCTAGCTCCCTTTTCAAAACATTTATCTTGTAGTTTTAGCCCTATTAACCAGTTGCTGACACATTGCTCTAAGTGATGAGTACTACAACGAGACATCCTGCTTTGGTTTTTAAGAGCCTTGTACTACACAGAGCATGGCATATTATAGGGACTGCTGCAGAGCTGAACTAAAGGGAAGCCAGAAGCATTGAGGTCACATCCCCGCATGGTTTCTGATACAGCCTTTTTTTTTGCTGACTGCAATACTTGAGTAAGAAAAATGGGATTTCTACTGCATACTGCACATTCCTTGGAGCAAGGATTATGTGCCATGGTTTCTGTGTTTATCTAGGGTCTTAGAAGAACAACGACACCAAACTAAACTTTCCAACAGCACTAAGAATTCATCATCTTTCTTTGCAAGGCAGTGGAAAAATCTGCTATTGTTCTGGCATTTTGTATCAGGATGAGTAAAACTGCAAGAGAAGCCAATTCCTTGACAGGTTAAAGGAGAAGGATGAGCTTTACTACACCCTTACGTTTCCATTTGTGCTCCCAATTAAAAGCCTCATCTCACTTGCATCAGGGCCATAGTGCTAGAAAACTCAGCATTGCCATGACAACCGGTAAACTGTTGGATTTTCTGCCCACTGCCAGTCACCGGGAAGACAGCAGTGGATGCTGTGCTTGAGCTAATTACGTAGGGGAAAACAGAAACTGTGATGAAGAATTAAGTCTTGCTATATACATCTTCATTACAATAATCTTGTACATATTTGCTCCGAACTTGCAGAATTACTAACATCTGAAATGCAAATTGCAGAGCAGTTGGCATTGATTTATTTTTTTTCATTTTCGATTCATTAAAAGATGTCTGATCCCACACTATTACAGCTCACGGAAAGACAGGTGGCTGGCCCCCTTGGATTCATCATTAGCTGTGAAACGGCATCCCCACATCACCCACAGGTTGGGAGACACATCTAAGACAAGATGTGTGGTGGTTAGACAGACCTTCCTTCTTTCTCCTGGCTAACCAACACCTTGAACAATGAGTTACCAGCATCTGGACCATGAAATTCAAGGAAACTGAGAAGACAGCAGCAGAGCTTTAGAATTCATCAGTCAAATCAGATTTACAAGATAGGAGAAAGTTTACATAAAATACACTGTGATTGTTTTCTGTGTTTTGGCCTGTGGACATTGACCTGCTCAGAGATGACAAACTCATGCTACCATTGTCTGTAAATGGACATCATGGTATCAGGAAACTGAAAAGGCAGTTGTTCTCTCTGTCTGTTATGAGAGAAGGAAAAGGAGAAAAAAGAAAATGAGAACAAGACAGCATCACTTGTGTAATGCTGAAAAAATCAGGAATTAAAATCAGGAATTAAATGATCATACTACTGGTAAGCAGCAGAGGGTAACAGAGATGAGCAGAGGCCGTCATTCACTTGTCAAGAGCAAAGTATTTCTCATTTTCTTTCACGGCAGTATAACAGAAAGAATATATCTTGCTTTTAGCTAGACATTCTCCTAATTAGTTGTCAAGAAGAAACTATTACAGGACATAGGCAAAGCAGATAGATAATTGTTGGGATTTATTTTTGAAGTGGGAGGGCATTACAGCATTGCAGGTCTGAAGGTGGGCAGAGGTCTGGCTCCACTCCCTCATGTCATTAACTACCTGGATGATGGAAAGGATTGGTGATGTGGACGTGGAAGTACATCCAACCTGCCATTAGAGAATGAATTAGAAATCATGATCATTTTCATACAGATCACATTGCTTATGACAGATATGCTCACATATCTGCAAGACTTCTGAAGAATTGGGAAGGCTTCCAGGGCAACCCTACGTCCAGTGCTGGAGAGAGGTCCAAAAAGGATATGGATTGAGGAAATAAATAAGGCAAAGCATAGGATTATTTTAGCATCAAGGAGACCAAAGAAAGATATGATAATGATCTTCAGTTACTAAAGGCTGTTGCACTGAAAGAAGGGAATAATCTGTTGTCCGTGACTAGGGGAGGATTAGACAGACAGTAGGGACCTTAAATTGCAGGAAGGAAAAAGTAGTTAGGCTTTAGAAAAAGCTTTTTAACATTAAGGAGAAAGTAAGTCTAGAATAAATCACTTGAGGAATGAAGGGAGCCTCCATTACCAGAAGTTTTTAATGTTAGAACAACTTCTAATGGCCCAGGGCTGCCTCTTGGGACCCCTCTGCTCTTCTGTGGCCTGGGACCGACACACTCAGCGTTATGATTAACTCACTGCAGTGACTTAAACAAGGACTGAGAGGCAGAAAGTCATATCTTGTGATTAAAACGAAGAATAGACACCAAGAAACATAAGCTCTGTTGCTGACTACATTGAGATTGTCAGATAAATGGCACAGCAGACCCAGAAAATGTGGTTGTACCCTAATAAAAAAGCCAGAAAGGAGAGGAAATTAGTTTAGGACCGTGCAGTTACAGGTAAAGCTCCTGACAGTATCTAGAAGCTCAGCACTGAAGTGTCTTCATTGCTCTGGGGAGATTAGATTACAAAAGCAGAAAAATTCAAGATTTACTTGGCCTCACAAGCATCTTACCCTAAAGACAGCAGCCTGGCTCCTGCTGTGGAAGAGCCTCTGCAAGCTCACCCCTGCTCACTGTGGGAGCAGTTTGGGATATGATCACCACTCAGGACAGCAAAGGTGGTTTTGAATTTAACATTAAATTCCATGGCTCATTTCCTAGATTTGCAAAGAGCATTTTTCTGGGTGAGAAGTTACAGGAGGATTTTTTCCTCCTTTCTTAACGTATTACTAATAGGTGTTTTTATTAACCCATTTACTGCTAATTGCAAACAATTTTCAGTGCATAGCTCCACAGTTAAATCTTCTCTTTATACCAGGCAGATGTAATATCCTAATGACACCACGCTGCTTTCGCAATACTTGCCAGTGGAAACTGAGCATGCTGCCCAGCTCAGGGGACTGGTGGGGCTGTCCCCATGTAACTGCAGTCCTACATCTGCCAGTGGGTGATCCTGAACAGGGCACTCCCAGCAGGTGTACTCCTAGGTGCTCCCAGACACTGCTCAGTTCAAGAAAATTGGTATCTATAATTGTATTTAACCTCTGTTATCTTCATACAACACAGCACAGAAGGTATCCAAGGCCCCTACACCAGTGTAAGTGAAGACAGGTGTAAATTCAGCAAATGCAGGTTTCACAGGTTCTATTTAGCAATAGCAAACAAAAGCCACAGGGCAAGATATTAGGTTTAAGTCTAAATACTAGCTACCCTCATCAGCTGAGGAAAATCAATCTAGATTACTGGCATTTCTAGATGTGAGACATTAGCTCGATGAAAGAGCCTGATGCATCTAAACAGGCTACCAGACGTGTTTTACGCTTTTCTGAGATGATCCTGTTCTCCCTCACACAGGTAATATTTTATTACCAGCTTTCACAAAATGAAGTGTTTAATTTCAGAAAAACGGACAACAAATGCAACATTTCCTGTCAAATCCATGATTCTCATTGCAGCCAGAAACAGCTGAGGTATTTAAGCATCAATTCCCAGGTCATCATGCAGCAATGTCTTAGCTTGTTCCTCTGAGCGTCTCTAGTAGTTATGTCAAACGTATGCAGAAATAAAAGAGGGATGGGTAAATGTTACGCAGCAAGGGAAAAGTTTTCTAACAGAAAATAGTAACAACCATTTCTCATCACTTCATATAGGGTTTTTTTTTTCAAATTTTAAATTGAAAAGGTTGGTATCACCTTCTCAACAACAGCTTGTATCATAAATTACTGTCTGTGCTTTGGGTATTTATCTTTTCAGTGTTATCTCAGAATAAATTAATTATCCAAATTCAGACATATGTTGAACTTTTGAATACCAGTACCACAAAAGGCTTGTAGATGGTTTTGTCCCTGTAATAAAAGCATCCACTGATGATTCTCTCTTACAGGAATTAGTCATCTGTTCTTTGTGATTCTGATTTTGTGGCTCACAGAGCCTTCAACTTCAACAGCTAAACTGCAAGCATATGTATATTGAAAACAACATTACTCTAAGGAAAATTTACTAATAATAAAATTAATTTTATACTTAGCATTCCCAATCCTAATTTCTTTTGAAGTCTTTTATAGAAAACATATAGGAATTGGTCCACTGCCCAGAGAAGTTTTGCTGCTGCTACAATGAATACGTACCAGTGTTTTATGGCAGCAAGGCAGTAAAGGAAGAACTCTGGGTCAATTATAAACAGAAAAGAACTTGTACAGGCAAAATCCAACCGTCATAGTTGAAAAACGGGCAGGATACCAATGCTAAAGACACTTTTTCGGTAACTTCCCCAGCTATTGCATGGGGCTCAGCTTACCTACCATGTCTGAAAGCTGTTCCCTTCAGCAGCACATTTACCCCAGCATCACGATCAAGCTCTGTACCTCCTCCTTATCAGATCAGACACTGACTTAGTCCATATGGTATAAGATCTTGCAGAATGTTGTTATTGGTTCTTTTGGCTCTAACCTTGCAGAATTGTTTTTTGTTGTGGCATGATGCATCTATACCGAGCTGGAGACAAACAATTTTCTGCTTACATGCTGGCAAGTGACATTTTGATGCAGCTTCCGAAGACAGGAAAAAAACTCTCAAGCGAGCTCGCCTTCCGAGCCCGATCCAAACACAAACAGCAATTGATGATGATGGATTTCAAGCGCACCAAAAGTTGTTGCGGAAAGACAATTCAGACTACAATTTCCCAGCACAAGCTCCAATGATTGCAAGAGCTGTTTTAGCACTGAGCAATGGACAACAAATTGTGAAGGAATAATTGCTAACCACACGGGCTTCTAGGAAGAGGCTACATTAGTGTCCCCATTAATGAAGCAGCCAAATAACTTCTCATAAACAGTTGAAAATAATCTCAAAGCTTTAAGTGAGATGTCTAAGAAGCACTTGTTTCTTTAACCTGAAAACACTCTGTCCAGAGGGAAAGGATTCTGAGTATCTGAGTACTTTCAGACAGGTAGGCACAGACAGAGAGAGCTGTGACAGCAGACTAGATCACTGGATGCTTTTCTTTTCCTTTTTTTTTCTTTTATTATTATTATTTTTTATTTTTTATTTTCCCCCTGTTTTTAAATCAGATTGTAGCACTGCTGCCATACTATAAACATTCATTTGCATCAAACGAAGTGATGACAAAAGTCACGATACCCCATATCAGTACACAATATGCTCCAAAGTTTGCATCTCAAACAGGAGATAAAGAACGCTGTTTTGGCTGAGCTCAAGAAAATGTTATTGGAGGCGTTCCCCTGTATAGCAACCATGGCTCTTCATTGAGATGCAGGTAGTGCTTCGATACCAAAGACTGCAGTGCATCATTAAAGTACTGTGAAGACAAACAACACTCATGCTGCATACCAAGTGGTATTACATTTAACTGAATCATTTTATTATGAATACATCCAGGTCTGCCACTGGGAGCCACTTATGTAAAACGTGCTGGCAGAAATGGATCTGCACTAATTATATTTCATGCACATTTCAGAATTAACCTCAGGGATACGGAAAGGTGGCAATAAAGACGACTTTTATAACCAAGTTCATTTGCAATTGGCAGTCACATGAAGAGCAGCTTTCCTCAGAGATAACCCTAGAACATCTCACATCAGGGGGTTTGTTTCTGTTATCGGTGTTTCACTGAAGCACAGGACACGTGAAGATTTTGTATCTCTTTGTAACACTGAACCCTTATCATAAACTAAGCCCCATTCAGATGGGAAAGGCTGAAGGACTTCAGCTAGTGCACCAGTTCAACTCAAATTTAGGAGAAGCAAACTACCCATATTTCCCTCCAGGGAGTGTCAAAAAGCACCACAATTAGGCTTCGTCAGTATGAGATAATTTCCTTTCTTAAGCAAAGGGTTGTTTCTTTCCATCCCTCTGAACTTTTGGAAATCTCTTCTAAGGACACACTTTCAAGCTTTTTAATCAAAGAAATGCAGAAAGGTTCGTTCACTTTCTTCCTTTACCTGCTTCACAGCTAAATCACCCAGCACACAATTAACAACTTTCTTGCTGCCTCTGACCCTTCTACTAGCTTCCTTCTCCTTTTCAGTAACATCAGTCAATTATCAAATGAGATAAAGGGGTACCTCCGAGCTTCATTAAAAGAGAGAGAAGAATGGGATTTCAGATCTCTGGGAACAAGCCAGCAATCTTCTGGATGCACAGCTGATGCTGAATGCCCCCAGATCCTCAACACCTGTGAACATAATAGAGAAATCACCAATTATCTCCAGTTTTTGCTTGAGAACGGGATTCAGAAATGAGTATCTCTCTCGGCAGAAGGTCTGCCTTGCTTATTATTTTCCTCATTTACCACTAAATACATTTTGGTTTGCTTCGTAAAGAGTTGTCAACGACCATTTTCCATTATTATTTGTTTTATATCAATAGCCAGGGCCTTGTTGTACTATTTATTATTCATTGTATGAATACAAACTATATTCCAGTGATAACGCGTTCCTACTCTGGCACGTTATATTTTGTGGCTTTCACATGCTTTTACAGAAGATTTTACATTTGCCATATGGAGCGGCTGAGAGGCCTCTGCTAGGGTAAATGCAGCAGAGCAGAGGGGACACTTACAACCAAAGTCCTGTTGCCCAGATGCTTGCAATTGCAAGGGAATCAACTCAATGAGCCCAGTTAGCCCTTGCAGTCATTTGTTCTTGAGGCACAGTCTTGGACTAGACAGGCTTATATACTGCATGTTCAAAGGGCGGACAAAAAGCAAATAGGTGATTTATCCAAGGTCACACGGTAGGTAAAGGGCACGTTTGTAATCAGACCTGCTGCTGATCTCAATACAATGCAATGTCTCAGCTAATGAATCACATGTATTTTCTTTCCCACAGTTCGTGCCTTTCTCACTTGATGCATCTGCATTGAAACATTTGTTTTATAATCAGGCAAATGAGAGGAAGCAAAATCGTTATTTCTACAAATCTCCTGCTCTTGCATACAGAAAGCAATTAAAGGCAGAGTTAACAGAGAAAACTTTAAACAATTTGCAACTGCATTTTCAGGCCTATGTTTTGCAGGGGTCTCCAGAGATCTGGAAATATTAAACATGAGCTCTGCAGCCAATAATGCAGGTTAGGAAGCGATGCGATAAAAATCTCCTGAGGAATCACACAGGGCCTGCTGCAAAAGACCGACAGCTTAGATGGAAATATCATGGTCTACTGTGCACATAAATGAATAGGTAATTCCTAAACCACTATTTACTTGGTGGGTTGTGAAGGGTTTTTATTAAGCATATGGCTATAACTGTTACAGATTACAGGCCTACTCTCTGTGGCATTCTTGGAAACCTGCAGCTCCAGCGTATCGATAGCCCAACGCACTGGGCTCGTCCTGCCCAAGGCCAAAGGAGGCAGAGAATAGAAGCAGAGCTGCCAAGATGCCCAAACTATCAGAAATTCAACCCCAAAAGTCATCAAGATCACACAGAGAAGTCATCAAACAGCTTCCCCTGTGTCACTGTAAGTTCGTGGTGCCTCCACTTTGGGACCTGAGAAATTTTCAGCTGGTGGCAAGTCATGAAGGCAGGTCACAGCACAGGCCTGTGGCTGCAGGGGCCTGGAGGACACACGTACCTGGGAGCCAGGACAGGGGCACACACAGCACGACCGCCCACAGCAGCAAACACTCGAGGAGCCTTTTCCATCCTGAACAGCCTCTGCAGGCACTGAGCTCTCTTCTGCAGCTGAAATCCTCCGTGGCGTTTTGGCACCCATCTCCCACTTAGGCTTCTCTTACAATAAGTGGCAGAGAAGTCTTGACGGTCAGGGTCTGTGTTTGTTCAGCCAGCCTTTTGCAGAAGCAGTAAATTCAAGTGTTAGCACACAGCTGTCACCAAGTGAAGACAAGCACATGCTGTCCTCATGTCTCACCTGTAACAAAGCATCACTGACGCCAGTAATTTCTCCCAGGCTGTCAACACCTACGCCTTCTTAGAAGCTGAACTTTGTTGGGAAAAAAAGGAAGGAAAACTGTAATGCACAGAGGAAGACTTTAGATGTGGTTTCCTTCTGACAGAAGCTCAAATAACATCCTTCAGAGTGAAGAAGATTGAGACGCAGACCTAGATTCATCAAACAGGCTTGTGTTAGTGCTAAGAACATCACGTACTTGCTACAGTTCAGACAAGTAAAATCTATTAGCCCTACTCTGTTGAAAAGCAAAAAGTCTTTAATATTAGTACTACTTTAAAATGTTACACGCTATTGGAAGTGTGTTTTCTTGCCTTTGCACTGGAAAAAGCCTGGATAGAAAAACTATCTGAAGCATTAAGTTTGAAAATATATTGAAATACCTCCTGGGGAGATGATTTTAAGAACACTCAATCTTTTCTGTGGCATGATGCAGTAGGTCTCTTCATATCTTAGCCACATTTGTGCCTTAGTAATCCTAAGGGCTTGCTATTTGCAGCTCTACAAGTGAGCCACTGAGGCAGCTTTTCCCTCTGTGTTGCCACACAGGTGTTCCCTAATTGTTCTCATGAGGCTACACCTGAAAATCTCTATAGTTTGACAGCAAGAAGCAGCCACAGCTGCTGGATAATCACCTCTCTTCCATCCTTCCTTTTCTCCATGTTTGTAGATTTCAGCTTATATTAAAGCAAACACTACACAAACCAGGCAGGAGTAATTTAAATACTCAATGAATATAATCTGACAATATATGTGCGCAGAAGCTGAGCAACCAAATCGAAGGGCAACATTTGCACCCAGTCAGCGTGCTCCAGTCGATGCTAATAGTGTCCTAAATGGGAACATCTATTGCATTGGCTGAGTAGGCTGAGAGCACCAGTAGGCTTTGTCATGACATAGTGGTCCCAAAGATTAATGCCAGCAGTAGCTCTTCAACATCAAAAAGAAAAGAGGTTAAACCAAAATAGATTAAACAAAGAAGGACTCAGGAACAGAGGGGAGGAATTACCTTATTTAATGAACTATCCCATTTCTCAAAAATAAAAAAAAAATATATATATATATAATAAAATATATACACATTTGCATATTAAGCTGTCATCCATTTTTATATTAAAATATTTTATTATATATTATATTTATTATAGTGGTAATAGTACATAATTTTTTTTCTTTTAGTTCCATCTTCAATTACCTGAAACTTCACCAAAGATTTTCCAACCTATCTTTTCTTTTTGCAAGCTGATTTGTCTTTTGAAATCACAGACACTGTTGTAACTGATGTGATAATTCACTCTGATGGGTAATATGCATACAGGTAAAAGAAATATTGGCACAATGCATGATCCTACCCATTGTAATAAATCATGGTAAATTAGTAGAGAGAATTAATTTTGAATATTTTTACCATAAAAATTAAGATAAGTTGAGAATGGAAATTGAAAGCATGAGCTCTTTGGGCAATACTGAAACACATAGTAAAAGAGAGTATTTCTCCCCACACCAGCACATTAATAACAGTGGCTACACTTGAAATAAAGGCATTTAATGAAGAACAACTATGTATAAAAAAAAAAAAAAAAAAAAAAAAAAAAGATTCAAGAATCGATCCATACAGAAGTAGGCACATAATTAAGAAAGACCTGTTAAACTTCAGCTACAGGCTGATACCAAGACTATTAAAAATGTTCCCCACATTGCAAAGAAATGCATTTGTCTTGAATAAATCCCAGAGAGCTGGATCCTGCAAGCTCCCAAGCTCTCATGCTGTAACTCAAAATTGCTCACATGCTTTAGTGCATTTCTGGAGACCCTCCAGGGTTTTTACCGTATACTTGATATGACTGGAGAGAACAAGCACATGGGCTTGAGCACATGTTGGAAAACATACATTTAGTCCTATGAGGCATTCAGTGGCATCAACTCGTACAGACTGATGGTTGTAGGATATCCATTGCTCTAGAATGGACCAAGAAAGGAACTGATCGTGGTGAAACACATCGCACTGCTGGGCAGTAATCATACGTGTACAGTTATGATCCACACAGAAAGAATGGATGGTGGCAACTGACTTGCCATCGACTTGACATCAAAACCACTACCATTTCTTTCCAAACAGGGTTCTGAAGTGATTTCTCTTAAATGATCTCAATTTTGTCCATGCTGCTAGGCTAGTTATTCTTCACTCAGCAAAGCAAAACCAGTATCTAATGTTTACAATATACACTAATTATTCTGCCACAAATACATGGTTACTCCGCAGTATAATTATGATGGGATCAAAATGCATAACTAGCTGAGAAATCACCATCTTCGTTTTTTGAGTTAATATCCAAATGAATTTTTAATTTTTGCTCTGCAGTCCGTACAGAAAGACAAATGAGAAAGCTTAAAAGCCTCAGACTGTTGCTTGAGGACTCGAATTTGCAAGGTTGTAAGTGGCATTTACGAGAAGTTGTGTTTCACGAGCTTGGTAATTTGCAGTTTGTTACAAAGACATAAACTCGTTTCTGACTAAATTGTATTCTAAGTCATGCTCCTCAGAGAATGACTGACTAAAAGGTGATGTTGAAGTAATTTCCATAACATCAAAGTACGCAACAAATTAAAAACTTCATAGAGAAAAAAACTGGGGAAAAGGAGCAGGCTGAGACAGAATTAATTTCTTTATGGCAGTGCTCAAACATCAATTATGGAGGGAAAACTCAAATATTGCTATGAAAACCACAACATCAAATCCACTTTCAAATGCAGAGCACTTGATATTCAGCTGTTAGGCAATGTCTTACTTCATTCTTCGAAATCATTTTTCAGAAGTGTCCGGATACTCAGTAAAACCTTCTCTAGGAGCAGACTCCTTGCAGGTATACACCAGCAGAGCTCCAGTGACTTGTGAGTTTCACTGCATGGGAATCTGGCCCCCAAGGTCACTGTAATATAAAAAATCAGAAATAAGAATAAAATTCTCCCTTGTTGAGTGGCCTAGGATGTGCATGCAACCTCCACATCTGTAAAATAAGACATAGATACGGCTGTACATCAGTTATATATCCAAGTAAACAGGGGTCTGGTTCAAGATCTATCAAGTTTATGGGCCCTTTCCTACTAAATCTCAGGGCACTTTTCCAAGTAAAATCAATGACAACCAAGATAAACCAGCTTTGACAATGGTTTTTCTCAACATTGCTAGTGCTTGGTTGGTACGGTTCCAGCAGCTGTCGTCTACATCCAGCAGGACCCCATTTAGTGGTACCAGTAGGGCAAAGGATTAGGATATCCACGCCACGGATCCCACACTAACACATTATCTTGGGGTTGTTTTTTTTTTTTTCAGGGGTTTTGGTTGAATTTGCATGTACTCTGGCACATGTAACTGCTCACCTCAATAATGTGACATTGTGGGTGGAAAGATCAGTTGATGATTCAGTAAAAAAAAATTGCAGCTTTCTTCAGAAGAAGCCGATCATTTCAACGGGGAAATTGGAACTTGTACCTGCCAAAGATCTAACTCGAGGGGAAAAAAAAAAAAAAAAGTTCTGTCAACCTTGACATTTCAAATCAGCACAAGGTAGTTGCACCAAGTGTAGCACGGAGATCCTACCTGATTAACAATTCCTACCTGGCAGCTCTTTACATTTTAGTATGACTGCTATGGCTGTTGTCCTTAATGAGGCAGAAGGGCTTTTGCTTAGGAGGAGAGACTGAAAGACCTAAACATATATAGCCCGGGTATGTGACAAATAAGGGGGGTGACAAAGTGTGAGAGTCATTGAAGGCAGCCAACGTAAATAGAAAAAACTGTTTAGTGTGGTACAATGATTATAAATGTGAGTAATGGCTTGCAGCTAGGATGAGGGTAATTTATCCTGAATGTTAGAAAAAAGCTCTAACAGTGAGGCTGAATTCATGTTCTGTGCTGTCAAGGAAATGGACTAAATGACATGAGAGATCTTTTCTCCTGTAATTTCCATCATCTTATGATTCAGGGAGATATTTCCTGCCTACCTTTGCATTTCATTCAGGTCATGCATAGGTACAGTAATAGAACAAACCTCCTAGGCCAGTGGGTCCAAAGCTCTGAAGCTGCAAGCAACGTATTATTAAATCTTTTCAGAAATTTAATAATCTGACTAATGTAGTTTGGATAGTTTCTTGCTGCTTGATAGTTTATATTTTCTTTTTAGAGTTCCCACTGGACAGCTGAACTGAAACTAGCTCCCCTAATGATAATTGCCTCCCTAAATCATTCAAGACCGATTTATAAATGTTCTTGTGCCAGTACTGTCCTTTCACCCAACTGTTGTGTTTTGTTTTTTGTTTGTTTGTTTGTTTTTTTACTCTTTTTATTATCTTAAAATGTACATGAATGCAATCATAGCTTCCCTCAGCCTTCAAAGACTTATCAGATAACTTTAGGCTTATTAAAATAAATAAATAAATAAATGCCCATAAATGTGCCAGATTATGACAGCAACGAGGAGCAATGAGGAATGACTTTTAATGTAATGAGAGATTTTTTGTTTTATTTTAAGCTGAAAAATTAAAAGCTATTACAGAATTTGTGCTGAAATGTTTTTTTATAGCTTGAGACAGAATTGATTCTTCTGGAAACATTCCTGACATTCAGGGAGGAGTTTAATTCCACAGTAAAAAGATGAAACAGACCCAACAACTTGCTAAAATCTACAAGTGTGAGGGCAAGACTGAAATTCTTGCATTTTACTCAGCTCAAAAAAAAAAAAAAGTAATTCCAACACTTTTCAGTTCCCTGGGGAATGCAGTGGTATTGCCTTCTTTGTGGGCCAGACACTCTGCTGAAACTATGAAAGGTGCAAATTAATTCCAATTCTAATGAGTTTTTTTGAGCTTTGGACACCTGAGACCACAAGCTTATTTCAGATGATCTATTGAATAGCTGTCAGATGGCAGTGATTTGTGGTTGCTGGGCTCAGCCTGATCTGGTGAACTTGGCTGGAAGCTGCTGTATCTTATCAGTAATCTCCTAGGCAATTATCCAAAGCACACATTTTACCTCAATTTCTTCAATTGTCCTTTATCAACAAAAAGTATGTACTTACTCCAGGCCGGGCGGCCTGGGGGAGAGCAGTGGAGAATGAAGTTAGGAATACAATCCCATGTCTATACGACAGATCCCTGTCTAGACTAGCAAGTACTCTTTCCTATTTGTTATCAAATAAAAATAGGAGAGAAAGAAGTGAAATTCAGCTTCAAAATACTTATGTAGAAAAATCAGAACTAAAGCTAAGGTCAATTTTATTAATATTTGTTATTACTATTTCTAGAAGTCCATATTTTACATTGATAGTCTAGACTACAAATTATATATTTAATGAATAGCATTTCACTCATAAGAATAAGGACCTCTGCTTCATGACAAGTAAACAGCCTATTTTCCAAGGTGCTCAGCAGTGCACACTAAATGCTTTGCAGGACAATAAGAGCAGAGACAGAATAACTGATGTTGTGGCTTGGTGACTTGAACCTGAAATCAAAAGGAAACAAAATCATTTTTCTCATTACGATGTATAAAAAATCCTCCAAACTGAATCATGGGTTTTCTCCTAATAGGAATGTTTTAATACATTTTTTTTTAAAGAAACCTAAAAAATAATTTTCTAAATGTCATTTTTTTAAAAGGATTAAAACTTTATTTTATTTCTCCTTCAGGTCCCTTTCCAGTTCAAACCACTCTATGGCTCTATGCTTTTTAATAATAATGTTCCTCCCCTTCTCCCCCCCCCCCTCCTTTTTTTTAATTTTGCTGAATGACAAAAAAAAAATAAAGTTTCAAACAATCCAAAGTGGCACGTTTTATTCAAAAAAGTTTTGTGCTCTGAAGCTCACTGACCTATACAAGAGAACGGAGCTTCAGTACATCTATTCAGTAGATCACCACACACTCTAAGTCACAGCATCCTTCCTAGAAAGTCACAATTTATAAGACCTTTATAGAAAGATTAAATGGAATTGACATCATCTTATATCCCCAAAGTACATCATATACACATACAAAGTAAGTTGACATTGTCCAGGTGCTTCAATATTTATGCCAATAGGAGCGCCAGCACTACCTGGCTGGCTGCAGGCAAATTAGATAGAAAGTGAGAAAAGCCCAAATATCCCCCGTCACACACAGACACCAAAAATAAATAAAAAGAAATGACAGCATTTGAGTAGAAAAGTGAATTCCCAGCCCCAGCCAGTATCCAGCAAAAGCCTGTGATGAGTGCAGTGCAGATACCGCGTGGAAAGCACTCACCCAACAACCTTTAACCCTCTTGCCTGACGTGTAGATAAGCCTCAGATATTTATAGGCTTTATCTAATTTCCTGTCCCCAGAAGCTCTCGTGCTTGGTTACACAATGTCTTCCAGGAACTCACTAAATTCCACCTTGATTCTTTTTCCTCCTAAGATGTTTGGAGGAACACAAATTCTTCCTCAAGTAAGGAGGAAGTGTTTTTTACACGCTTTTAGTAGCTAATAAAACTGCTGTCATCATGTAGCTGTAATTTGATCATACAATCATACCAGTTCTTAGCTTAGACTTTTTTTTTTATATATATATCTATTGCAAATATTTAAGTAGGAATTCATAATCTCTCTTCTGACCTTGCTAACATTTTGAACAAGCCCAGCCCTTAATCTCTGTTCACAAAAAGATTAATCAACTCCCTCGATCTTCCTAAATACACTTTTATGGTTCCACTTCCACTGAAGGCAATCTCTTTGAGACATGTATGGTCGCCAGAGCCATACATGTACTTTTCCATCGTGCATCTAACCACAGTCCCTTACAGTTATAACACACTTCTCTGAGAAAAAATATCGGAGATGCTTTCCCCACTGTCTCACAACAATAATCATGGGACCCTTTCTCAGGTCTTCCTCACGCTGGTGCCCACAGTCCCTCCTCAAGCAAGATATCTGCCTAAGATGTTTTGTACTCAAGTAACTCGACCTAGATGTATTAGGATATGAACAAAATCTGCTTCTCTTTCAGCACAGGACCCTCAAAATGTCACCTTCTAGTCTACAGATGGTCGGGCTGCTTAGAAATGACACACTGCAGTATGGAGTAAAAGAGCGTTTGGTAGTTACCGCGTGCATACTACACGAAGAAAGTATTAGAGCAATAATTTCCCAAGATGTTCACCGTTTCATTTTTTATTTTCAAAAGACACAGTATACAAGCCTTTTTAAGCAGAAACATGGATAAGCAACTTGGCATATTCTAAGCACATATTTAGCCACAACGGCTCTATGTGCCAAAATGTCCTCAGAATTGGGGCTATCTGTGTAACCTACAAGGACTCTTAATGAAAAAACATTTCCTTCTGTCCCTTCTGACACTGCCAGCTTCCTCTCACTTTCCACATTTTTCATCCCGTACTTCTTTACTTAACTTGACTCAATTTCAAAATGTAATTTTTTTTAATGAATACATACAGCAAGATCCGTGCCAGCTCCGGTGAATAGGTTCTGAGGCAGATGATCAGAAACATTGTTCTAACACAGCCAATTTGCCCTACTCTCTGCTATTTTCACCTTGTAATCAGCATGTAATGCTAAGCAAGGATTAAGAGGAGGTAGAGTGTATGACCAGACTACAACTTGAAGTCAAAGGTGAGCCTGTTCTCAACCACCGCCACCTTACATCAAGGGATTTTTATTATTTTTTAAATTTTATATTATACTGCAAATGATATTACTTTTGCATGATTTTCTGTGACTTTCTGTCCTAACAGCCTTTGTTGCTTAAATCAAGCTGTAGGACTTTTTCCCCTTAGAGAGGCAGGTTGGGCTGTAAAGAAGTGACATAATTCAATAGGACAAAAAGCTGGGGCAAAGGAAACCTGGCTTCTGCGTACATTATACCAGGGATCTTTGGCAAAACTCCTTTCTTCCCGATTCTGTGAGTCACACTGTTTTAAACTCCAAGCTCTTTCACCCTTAATTCATCTTGCGTCTCTGCACAAAATGAACCATAACAGGACCCCATTCTGAGCTGACAACTTTTGGTATTACAATACAATAAATTATGCTATATTTCTAGAATAAGTTTGAAATAGAGACCACCTAGGAGTAATTTTTCATAAAGATTAAGAGCTCCTACTGTATTCTTAAAATAGAAAAGATACAAAAGAAATAGGGAAATAAGAGGTGACATTTTAGCTCAAGACATTTTTCAAACAACCTTTGGAAAAAAAGCGAAGCTTGGAAATTCTCGCTGCCACATAAATGAAACCCATTTAAGCACAGAGGGAACGTGGGTAAGACCATCTCTCCCATTCTCATTCCTCTCTCCCTGCCCAAAGGGTGCTGGCACCCTATAAAGCAGCCCCCCGGTGCTGTCTCAGAGACTGGTGTGTACCAGTGCTGCCTCCTGAAGCCAGGAAGGTGCACGGGCAGCAGTGAGGTGGCTGCAAGATGCCCAAAAAATGGCACATAGCAGCCCAAAGAACCATGGATCAGTTCCTCCTGGCACCTCTGCAGGTCCTGGTGAACACTCAGCTGGAGCAGGAGCAATGTAAGCTGCTGAAGTATCTTCAGTATTCCCTGGAGGAAACCAGGTAGCAGACTTTAATGAAAAAGGAAAGATTTTCATATTTCACACAACCATATTCTGCAAGCTGTGACCATTCTCCCCTAGTATTTGCTTCTCTGATATTCTCCGGCGCGCAGAAAATTATCCGAGCCCTTTAGCTGAAGGACACTAACTTCTCTATTTTACCTCAATTCTAAAATATTTAAAAGATACCATCTAGGTTTTGAATTCTCCCATACTCTAAGTGATTTGCCCTTGCTCACATTAAAATGTTTCTCATTCCAAAGACTATACAGCACTCTAAAATTGTGACAGACTCATTGGCTTGCAAAGCTTTCCTTTATGCTTGGGAAATTTTATTATTATTACAGTAATGTAGCAAAGATCAGGGCCCAATTGTGCGTGCTCCTTAAATAATGTCCAGGGAACTGAGGCACAGAGAAATGAGGCACACTGGGCGAGGTCACACAAAGGGTAGGATCGCTGCAAGCGCGACCACCATTTGGAAGAAGCCCGTCCTTGTTCTGACAGTCTTTCCTGAGATGTCAACATCACAGCAGAAGTAGCGACAAAACAACTGGTCCACCACCTCTATGAAAAGACCTGATGTCAACCATACAGCACAAATAGGAAAAGGGATGAGATGCGTGCATGCAAGAGCCCAGTACAGAAAGGAAATTTATCTTGAGTGGCCACAGGCTTGCTGGCAGGGCCAAGAACTTCGTTCCCTCTCCTCCCCAAGGCATTCAACACACTGGTTGCTTTTCAGAGGCCAAGAAGACAAACGCAACAACCAAGCTGTTCATTCAGTTCTACTACACGTTCTCTGTATATTTTTCTGCAAATGTAGAAGTGACAAAAAGTTTTGCATGCAACGTGTACAAGTGGCTGAGGGAAGAGGTTTAAAATTTAGCCTTTATGAAATCGGAAACCCCACAAAGCTGCCAGCTCCGGCACTTTAATTGCAGGCACTTGATTCAGAGTGACAGACTCCAGAGATGAGCAGACATGACTGGTTTGCAGCTGGGCCATTCCCCTAGCGAAATCCATTTATTTTAGGCATTTTTGATGATGAACTTCTCCGGTTGTTCCTAAAGTTAGGCTCGAAGGACAGTGACGAATAGCCTGGAGAAAAACCGAAATTGGAGCTTGCAGGCTGAGCACACAAAAGGAAACCCAAAGACTGCTGCTATGAAAATAAATGGCAGTACGTAGGTGTACCTTGAACAAATGAACCCCATCCGTTTCAAGCAGCCTCAAAGGCCACAGAAGAGACTGGAAAGAAGTAACAAGTGTGTGCAGAAAGGTATGACACTGAATATACCTGAGGGAGGGCCTTGCACAGCACGGCCACAGAGCAGGGATGCCGGTGCCCTCCCCAGCACTCCTGGCCTCAGTTCTACACCCAGATAAAGTTCAGTGTTTGCTCTAAACCCAACACCTATGAGGTTGATTTGTGCCCTGTACAAGTAAATAATGATTTTTGTGCTAAAATCAGTAAATATGTGCTCTCTGGGAGTCTGAAAGGTTTGCACCCTATTCTTAGATTCCAGAATTGAGATTATACATATACATGCACGTATGTACACGATGCAGAGGAAGAAGCAGTGGCTGCTCACCGAGCATTTCAGGAGTTGGGTGAACAAAAGCAACCTCAGCATGAGGGGGCCGCTGGTTTCCTCCCCCAGTGCAGACAGCAGAAGAGGGAGCATGTCCCGCGGGCCTGGCGTCCTTGCAGATGAAGCGCTGGCACAAGGTTACCCATCACACTTGACACCTCAGTAAATGAGAATTGGCCAAATGGCAGTTTTGATCTCTAATTATTCCAGTACGTCAGCCTCGCAGTTTAATTTGTGTCTAGCAAAGACATGATTACAACAGGGTTTTTTGCACCTCAGCTGTAATTGCCATATGCATTACTCCGCTAATGCAACTTGTTTCCATATATTGGCAGAGAATTACAGCGGCATTATTGCATGTTCATGAGAAACAGCTCCAGCTAGTAAGAGGTCAACAGGCTGAACTTCACTTACTTTGGCATCATCAGCAGTTGTTATTGCTTTTATTTCACAATATACAAGCAATATTTTGCTTTCCTTCTGCTTGAAGGAAAAAAAAAAAAACACTTAGCTTTTATGCCTCAATAATGCCGACGTTTTCTCTTTGGAAAGAACAGCTCAGTTCTCATTTGAGATGTTTCTGTGATAGAAAATATCTTCTTGCACAAGGCTTCACAGTTTGATCTTTAAATTTTTCATATTTAAAGTTTTGCAATGTGAAAAATGTAAGTAAAACTCAGCCCCAGTTTAATTTTCCTTTGCCCCTTAGATCTTGAAAGTTCATATCAAATAGGATTTTTTCCCCTACTTGCAGCAACCAAAGCTCCAGAAGAACTTTCCTTCGGGACTTTTCTTAAACTTGATTTTGACAAAGCTTCCTATAAACAAAAGCCTGCTCAGTAGCTCAGAGTGGAAACTTCAGCTTGTACTCTCTACTGCATTTTTACACTTTTTTTTTTTTGCCTCCTGATAGCATTTGGGTGACTTGAGTGATGGCATCTCCAGAGAAAACAGGACCGTTATGCTAGAAGCACATAACAATTTCGAAAAGTTCCTCAAGCATCTGCCTTTCCAGTTGTGGCCCATCATCGCCTTTGCAGAAGATAATAAATACCTTTATTGCATGACATCCTTGACAGGAATTTCTGATGTTCCATAACGAACCACTTCAGAAAATTCTGTTTGTCACTCTCATTAAGCAGATGCAGAAAAGCACAGAAAATTATTAATACCACATGGCTATGCAAACAGCAATGAAAAATGGTTACCACACTTTCTCGATAAGCAATGCAAAATCCTTCCAATTAACATTTTAATTAGAAAATTCACTTACCATGAAACGGTCCTGCATTTTCTTAAAGGTTATACTCAGTCTGCTTTCAAATTCATCCACAGCATTTTTCACTGTGGCTCTGTCTGAGATTAGATACCCAGCAGCTGAAAGGGAGTTTAAGTGAATTATACTTGTAGCTCATACTTGATTCTCTTTATTTTAAAACTTCAGGCACTCAGGCTTCTATTTCACCCATCACTTGTCCTTGAAGACTAATACAGCTTCAGGAAAAAAGCAATTACCCACTCTGAAAAGCCTGGTAGTTACAATTATGAAATAATAAAATGTCAAAGACAAATACCTAATTTAGATATAGTGTTTTAAACTTCTTAGTTTAGTGAAATACTACAAAATATTCTCTCCAGTCATTACATCCATCTGGTACAATGATGTCTTTGACTGGCACAGAAAGCAAATTCACAAACATTTGGTGCGGCGCATCTGAGCACGCATTAGAAATCAGCAATTGCAAACCTATTTTGCTCACCTTGTCACCAATAATGCGTTGCTTAGTGCTTTAATTCCAGTTCGTTCTTGAAGACACTCAGTAAGCAGGAACACTCATGTCTCTAGGGAAAAAAGTTTAACATTTGCAGCAGCAGTTGCTGTGCATCCCTTGCTCTTGGTGCTCACAGGCGTCACAATCCCTGACAATCCCTAAATAAGCGAAGTTTCCTCCATGGCTGCCTTTGGTTACTGGTTGAATAAGGAAGCACCCATGAATCTTTAATGGTGAGAAGAATTCTGGAAGAATACCAGTAGCAAAGTCTAAACAAAGACAGATTTTAAACTGGTACTTTCCGACCAAAGCGATCTTTACATGATGTACATTTTCACAAACAGCAGACTCCAAAAATTGTAGATTCTCACTGCTCGTGCTTGCAGGTCAGGTCTTACTGATCTTAGCACAACTTGAGCTGCGATAAAAGCACTGCAAGGTGGCAGAAGGGAAGAGATTAAACCCTTTGTCCTGTTATCGTGTACTCTGATAGTGTCCAGGTATCGTTATCACAGTCCAAGATTTTTATGATGAGGGCAATGCAGGCACAAACAATCCTTGCACCTCAGGTTGGCAAGCTGCATTCCTCATCCTTGCAATGGGTATTAAGAAGAATCGTGTGCTTACAGGTTTTGAAAAAAAATGTGGAGACGAACACTATGTGCAAAATTAGAGAAGAAAATCACACCTGAGCATCTAGGAGTCAGCCCCAGAGTAAATGAAGAGCTCTTCTCCCAGCACTGCCTGAGTCCTCGATGTGACTGTGCTGCCCGCAGCCCCGGCAGCACACGTGCTCTGCCTCCTGCCCTGTTTGTAGCAGCTGTATCTAGGGGAAGGCGAAGGAGAAAAAGGCACAAAATGAGAATCTATGAAGAAGAGGCTTATGCCACCCAACCGTGTTGTACCTAGCGAGAACTGCTTTGCATTGTCTTAGAGATCAAGCACCACGCCTGCAGGTTCACAAACAAGCTGCGGGGCAGGAGACACAGAGACGCTAAGGGATGTCTCCAAATAAGCCAAGCCCTCCTTTTCCACCTTGTGAGGACAAGGTGTTTAATATCAGCCTGGAAGGGGCAAAATTAGCAGTGCCTATGCCTCTACTCTTTTTAGAGAAGGCCAAAAACTTGGGATGGTGTATTTTTAATGTGAAGCCCAAGATGGGATACAATCAGACCCTCATAACACATTAAAAGGCTCAGTGAAGAAGGGGGAAAAGAACAATTGGTTGTGAACAAGGTTAGTGAATTCTTTATCATAAATTAAATTTATGATAGACATTAAGCTTCCATATTCGAAGGCTTCTTTCCCCCCCTTCCATACCATTCTGAAATGATACCTAACGAGGAATGAGGACAAGGAAGGTGGTTTAAAATAGAACTTGATAGATTTATGACCAACATTATACGGTAGGTACTTCTTAACTTCGGTAAGAAGCCAAGCTTGATGACCCAGGACTATCTTTTGAGCACTATTTTTTAGCACTAAGTTTGCAACTCAGACGTGGTTCTGTTCCTGAAGTGCAGTCCCTACTAGTCTCCTCTGAAAGGAAAGCCTGCCCAGAACACAACAAGGGAAAACCAAAACCGTGGAGTGAAAAATGACAAAGTTAGCAAAGGCACTGAACCACTACATGAATTGGAAGAGCTACTGCAGCTCACAAGCAGAAACTGCCTGCAGAACTTGTTTCAGAAGGCGCTGGTTAGTGGTGCTGCAGGGAGACACAGCCAGGCAGTGCCTGGCACAGCGATATTCTCAGGGGGAACAGCCAGCACCTTCTCCTTCTCCACAGGTAAGTGATCATCAGCGCTGTGCCAAATGTGGTGGTTACTTTCTCACACCTTAACTGATGTTTATTTTAGCTCCCCTTTAGCTCCTTCCTTTCAGAATGAAGTTACCTAAACCTGAGATTTGTGGCAGGCTTGTCTAGACAACCTTTCCCATCCCCACCCATTTCTGAAAGCAGCACACACGGTCTTGGTGTAAAGTAAACAGACCAGATAACTCTTGCAGAATAAACAAGGTGTGTTTTCCCTTGACATACAGTCAAAGACCTGAAAAGAACACTAGGAGGGAACACTTCAGTGGTAACCGAGTTAAGACTGCATGAAAAGATGACGGTTAATCAAGGCTGATCCTACCTGACCAATTTACTGCCTGCACGAACTGGTGTTCTGGCCTCAACCACTTCTTCCATGACAGTTCACACCCACTACCTCAAGTCAGCTCCAGACAAAGCTCTGATTGAAGCTGGGCACCTGACATATCTCACACTTTTAAGGAAAGAAAATTCAGCATTACAACAGCAAGCTGCTAACCAGAAATAAGTCCATGTTTTTCTTCATTTCTTTTTAGATAAAGGACTACCAAAACAAGTGATTAAGACAATGTTTCTTTGCATTATTAACAAATACACAAAGTTTTATTCTGTACGTTAACATTATCATATCAAGTATAACCCACATTCACAGCAGAAGTTTTCTGATACCAATTTGCAACACCAGCTACTGTATTATAAATGCATTAAGAGAAACTTATCTTTAGCTATTTGGGTAACTTGAAGATAAAGTGCAAAACCATAATAAAATTCAGATAAATATATGCCCCAGCTTGTACTCAGTGGAAGATAAAGCAAAGTTTTAAGACTACTAGGTATGTATTCATTGCATACAGTAGAAGAGTGCGACCTGGTATCAATTTTCAAGTTTTCCTATCACCAGGCATGGATTACAATAATTTTCCACTACTGAAAAGGTAAAAAAAAAAAAAAAAAAAAAAAAAAAAAAGTCATGATAAGTTTACAAACAAGACACGTTGGCCAGACTACCTGGAGCTTAGCCCTATACTAGGTAGCTTTATGCAATAAAGGATGAAGGTATAGGAAGAACTGATGGACAGAAACAGTTCATTTCCTGACAGCCTCTTTGATTTTACCATCAAGGAATCAAATAGCAGGACATAGCAAAATCCTTTTTGAGTCCCAAGTCATAACATATATATTTTTAAATGATACCTGCAGAACAGGTACATAAACACAGTATCATTATTCAACTGATAAAAGGACCGCCAGCTGGTCCTCTCAACCCAAGACAAGAAAAAAACTTCAGGTCCAACTCAGAGTATAACCCAAGCTGACGTATTTCTCCTTACAGTCACTGGTACAGCTTCCCCAGTTCCAAACACTCTTTTCAAGTGAAATAAAGTTCCAAAAACTCTGTGTGACTTTCTTTTACCTAGCTATCCATCTAGTGCTACTTTGGAGGCAGCAGGTATGTATAGTTTTTCTTTTCTAGAGCATTTAAGCAGATAAATGAATTTGAAGACCCAGCTGGTGTACTCTGGATAAGGCACTCACCCCAGATGAGCAGTACAGCACCAGGCCAGTGCTAAGAGAAGTCTGGCCATATTTATTCATCATTTGCACACAAAGAATAGTCCTATAGCATTGTGCTCTTTCAGTTTGAAGTGATCTTCCTGCAACAGTTTCTGCAGCTTTATAAGCTGCTCCATTCTTTCCTAAATTTACTAGTTTTGCCCATGTAAGTATTTATAGAACGAAATCCTAAAATTCTTCTAGATTCCTAGTATTTCAAAGTAAAATTGAGGTGCACCTCAAAGGGCATGCACGATATTTAGTAGAACTTGCAAAAAGCTACCATGAACTCACAGTGACAAATGTTCAATCTGTCCATCAGCAGTTCTCAACCATCTATAGAACATTTGTCAAGCTGGGTCTCGCGTGATTTAAATCCCTGGAAAAAGTTGCTTTATGGCATGCATAGTAGAGGTATCACTAGTGCTTCTTGGAAGACTTCTATTTTCTCTCCTCCTCCCTCCCAAAAGGGTACCAGTTTAAATAAAAAGTTGTTCGTAGTTCACCCTTTACTGCACAAAACCCTGGAAGAGCAGGAGTAAAAACCTGTTAGCCTACCACCAAAAGATTAAGTTGGATTTAGTCTCTACGAAAAAGCAAAACACACACCTCACTTCTTGGGTTCTTTATTACTTTGTCAGACATTTTGATAGGATTATTCTGGTATTCTGGTCCAGTATTGGATCACAACCAAAATCTCAGTTTTAAGGAAAAACCCTCATTTCATACTGATTTGAACTGCCAGTGACTTTAAGCACCCAGTTTTATTTTTTCCATTTAATGTATGCTCTGCAGTTCTAAAAAGATGAGTTACGCTTTTTTGTTCACATACAAAAAGACAGTCTAACAGATGTAAACTATTTATTGAATATTTGCCACCAATATTGTTAAATACATAATCTTGCAGTTTTCCGCTTTCAAGTTAAAATGTCAGAAACAGAACACCAAATATTTACAATTCTTATAAGGAATGTTACATAATGACACATTAAGGCGTAAATTCTTTTGGCTTATAATTCTGAAAAGAATGATAATAGCAAAAAGTGATGCAAAAAATCTTCGTTGTGAGATTATGATTAAGCTACAATGTTTTACAAAAATATGGTGTAAGATGGCAATAATCCCATTCAAAATCCTGCATTAGGCCCCTAAAGAGGGGCTGATAATTTATACAGTCAACTTTAAAATTTACATATAAAGGTACCCTATTCACCATTGAAAAGTACAACTCTCAACATATACAGTTTTCAGGCCACAGTTTTGAAGGTCTGGAGTATCAAGTTGGTTTGATGAATTAGTCGGTTGGCACTTATGAACACATTTATTGCCCTGGTAGAAAAAACAAAGATATTAGTTGATACACTTTTCAACACTTTGTTCAATAAATACAGCATTAAATCAGGGTAACTAAACATATTGGCATCTAGGCAAATTGGAAACATACTGATGTCTTACCATATTGTGATGTACCTGAAGCTTACAGCTGGCAAACAGACTTACTTGCACAGCTAATTCTAGAAAGACTATGTTTATTGGCAGGAACTTAAAAGACGTTGGCTCTCTATTTAGTTTTGTGGTTTTAACTACAAAAAGAGTGAAGCAACAATCAGTAAACGCCTGTTCTTTTCACTCCATCCCCTGATAATTTCAGAATTTGCAACTCTTTCCTCAAATACCTATTATTTCAACAATCTTTGTTACAAAAAAGTGTGGGGTCACTGAGGTTTTTAATCTCAGACGTGACACCTGCAAGCAAGACTATTTTGGTTAGTGCTGCTCCTTTCTGGTGGGAGCCGGGTAAACAAACATGTAGTTCAGACAGATGTAAGTTACAAGGAACATGAGTCTTACCTGGGATTTCTTGCAATATTGATAATACCTAAGGCACTGTAAAGCTTATGCCCACAACACATGGCACAGCATTTGCTTCACACAGGACTGAACAGAGCTGGTATCTTTCAGTATGTTTAGGGTAAGTGAACAACACATCAGCCCTTATAACAAAAATCTTGTCTTATTTTCCCTAATTGTACCAGTTAGGCAAACAAAACCTTTCAATTACGTATAAATTTAGTACAAAGGTATACTTACTTTCCATCTTTAAAATAGGTTTTCAGAGTATCACTGAAACTTTTGGAGTATTTTACAAACTCTTTCTTTTGGTGCTCAAGTGCCTAAGAAAACAAAAACACCAAAAAGGTTATAAGATCACAGACTGTTGGATACAATGAGGGTCTTGACATTAAAGACGGAAGAAAACAAACAAACAGTATGCAGATATAGGAATTTTAGGTTAAGGGTGGTAGTATATTTTTTTTTAAATTGCATTTACTTATTTTTAAGAAAGACATGCAGAGAAGTCACCCTCTTCTTAAAAAAAATGCTAAGAATTAGCAAACAATCATGTTAAAACATTATGTCATTGACTAGTTATGCTCTCCTATTCATCCTTTGATCAAATGGTTTCCTCTTCTACTATTAAAAACGGTGTATAAAAAGTCTTCACATACCCTCCGGTTCTGGTATTGGTATTTCTTGAAGACATTATTTACTGTGTCAAGAAGTTCCTTTATTGCACTCGCAATGTCCCTGTTTGACAATGAAAAGAGTTGCAATATCAATAAGCTATACTATTTAAATACTGGAATTTAAACCCCTCTCAACAGCCCTACATCCTATCTGATATTCCTTGAGATGAAAGAGCTAGACAAGTAACATGGCAACTCAACTTAACTTGTTGATTATTTTTAATTTCTGTGTATTAACATGAGGCTCTCATTAAGAATATTCAACTCTATTCACTCATTTATAACCACAGGTCAAGCTCTTTTCCAACAGCAACATTATGGCTAGCATCTCCCACAGCATTTCAGCATCCAGATATAAATGCAAAGTTTGATCCCCTCAAACTGCAGAAAAATACATAATACAGCACTTACTTGATTGTCTGAAGAAACCTCACTCTGTCATTGATCTCATCTGGAATCTTACTAAGAATTTGTTTAAGTGCTCGCGCCTTTTCATTCAGATCTTGGAATTCTGGTTCTGGTCTTTCAATCATATATTCTAACAAGAAGGACATATTGAAGAAAAAATAATGGCATTTTTCAATAAGTTCCTCGTGGCAGCTAAAAAAAACTGCTTCACAAAATGCAGCAGTCTTGCCATGAAGGATTTGAAGGCTGACTGCACAAAAGATAGCCATGACCACAAACCCACAGTAAATACTCTGCATTAACAGAAACACAGCGCAGCAATAACCTTTCTAATTGCAAGTTGGAGATGTTATTTAAAAGAAATGCTGAACACGTTACACTAATTAAACGCAGTACTAAAAGAACTTTAAGCCTACTATACACTGCCCTTCTCTGACAGTGCAACACCTGCTTTTAATTTGAGGCAAACTGCAGAAGGTGAGCTACTTCTAAGAATTATTTTTCTCTTATTAGTCATGTATGTACCTCCAACAGATGTACTCAGAAAGACAACTGTTCCTACTATTCAGCATGGTAGAAGAAATCTATTAACAGAAAACTTCCTCTGAAAATGGGCGTAGAGAAATTTGGCACTGTAATTAAGAAAATGCTTATTCAACGTAAGAGACTTGGTATTACCTTCTACATCATCAGCAGCCATACGCAGGAGAGACTCTGTAAAGTTCACATCCACACTTTTTTTCTCCAGAATTTTCATAATAATGTCCTGCGTGAGACCTGGATTTTCTTTTTCAGCCTGCATTGAGAGAGGATTTATTCTTAAAGATGCAATCATAATACTGCAAGGACAAAAGCAGACTTCCAAGTAATTTGCTTCACATACCACAGCAATTTGCTAGAAAATTCTAAGAAGTACAATGGTTTTAAATTAGCATATTACATTGAAAACTGCTCTTCCATTTTTCTTTTCATACGTAGTTTTGTATAAGCAACTTTTCCAATAAACCTTTCCACTCCCTTCAATTTGAGTAAGAGATATTTTGTAAAGAAATTCTTTGTATTGTTGTATTCTTGTAAACACTTTGCTTTGAAACAAAGATATTGCACATAACAGAATTTAATTCACTTATTCACAGGCGCAACTCCCCCATCTTCCACATGGTATTTTTTTAAGTGTGCCTCTTACAAAACACATATGCTCAAACATCTTTGAACTGCCTTTTCACAGAAAACTCCTTTTGACTGATGACATATCTAAATTAAGCTAAGCTAGATTCTAACACTGGACATATTCACAGTACCTGTGCTGCTATCAAAAAAATATTCTGTGTTGAGTATGAATGAGCGTGTGTTTTTAGGTAGCACTCCCATTTCCTCCAATATCTCAGTTTGTTATTTGCATTCAGCACAGCCCCTTACCACCGGTTGTAAATAACATTTAACTTGGAACAATTCTGACCGTGAGCTGTAGCTGTCTAGGTACACTTAAATTTAAAGTGGAGAAACAGCAAAGCATTGCTTAGTTACCTTTTATGCTACATACACAAGGTGAGATTCTGTTTAAAATTGCTCAATATACTTATTCAGATTCCAACTCATGTGTGTATTCAAACTAAGTCCATGGGATCATCCACCCGTATTTTCATTTAAGGCTACTGATTAAGAGAGATCCAATCTTCAAACATGACAACACAAGGAAGCAGTTATTTTGAACTTCACCATATCGTTTACCTTTTAAATGACCATCCCTCAATACAAGTAACTTCTCACCTTAATAAAGGCCGCTCTCAGTGTCTGAGCTGCTGATAGATTTACTCTTTCTAGCTGCAATAAAAGTTTAGACTGATTAGCAATTTGAACATTATCAGAACAAAACAAGTAAAGTATTCATGCCTTGCCTTACATAGCATGATAAAGGTGCTTAGCAGAAGAACTGAAACTGAGATACAAAGTATGAAGTTTGATCCAAACAAAGGACTTCCTCCCTAAATAACCAAACATGTCACTGGACATACTTTGCTTTTATTCAGCCTTCATCAGAAGTCTGACAGAAGACTTCAAGAACATCTTGACAGCCTCTGATACTTACAGAAAGACAAGTATCCAATTAAAATATAGCCATTAGCAGTTAAAATACAAATGCATCAAGCTGCTCACAGGTACATGTTAAACTGCACCTTATTTCCTGTCACAGATTGCACTAGTTCCTAATGCTGTGCTAGGATCTGTGACCATTAGAGCTGAAACAGCTTCGCAAAAAGCCTCGCAAAAAGTTATGTGCACATTTACAGTGATGAAAGGAAAATAAGAACACTGAAATAATCATCTGAAAAGGAACTGCAGTGTCAAGGAAAAAAAATTGAATGTTACTTGGCATTTTTGCTAAAACCCTCTGTAAAAGCTAAGAAAAAAGACCAGGGCCAAGACAACTAGCAACCAATGACGAGCTTCGAATTGTGTTCATGGAAAGTGGGGTGAAAGAGTAAGAAAAGCATAGAAAGAAGGCTGTGTTAAACACTAGAATTTCTCCCCATCAAGCTAAGCTGGCTGTTACTGCCATCGGCTTTCCTGATATAAAAGGATTACTATGTTCTACAGCAAAAGCAGAGAGCTTACCTCGTTAAAGACAGGGTACATAACAGCATAGAGTGGCATGGAAACCATAGAAGTGGTCTCTGCTTCATTCTTCATCTCTTCCATTGTCATCCTCATTCAAAGAACCACTTCTCAAGAAAAATGCTATAGAAGCAAAAAACTCCTCATTCACTGAAACGTTTCTTCTTTTTCCTCGTTGTGCAGGAATATTTGAAGAACTTGAAATATATTGTCCTTATGTCATAGGGGGGAAAAAAAACAAAAGAACAATTATAGTTAGAATGACTAACAATTTCTAAAAAAATGAAAAGCACAGAACGTTATTTCCTGCCCAGAAAGCACGAATTATTTTATGACATCAGCTTAAGTAAATATAGAATTACTACTTCATGCAATTTTAAAGCCTTAATTCTAATTTATTAAGTGAGCAAATATCTTATAGTAACATACTACCAGAAAATCTTTACTGCAAGTTCTTACATAATTAATTTTCCTGAAAGTAATTTTATTTGATACATGATAAAAAAAATGGTGAATACTACGCCTTTGTTTTTATACAAGCAAGAGTCTTCAGTCATCTTTCCACTCAGGGTGTGTCCAGGACTATGTTAACTCAATGGAAAATTATTGTTCCAGTAACTGAACCTAGCTTTTGGAAGCTCTCCACCCAGTCTAGCTCATCATACACCCAACACAGAGTGATCATTGCTCAGACCCAGGAATTAAGTGGAAAAAAGGAAGGTAGCCCTGCACTTCATAAGCAATCTCTCCAACAGTCTGTGTTTTCTGTTCAACAAGTCAAGATTTTGAGAATATTTTGTATAACATAATGGAGCTTAAAGACTTAACATCCAAAATAGAAATAAAGATGCACAAAAAAGATTATTATTATTTATTTAGATTTGCTCAGTATTTAATGTGCTAGAGGAGTTTTTCCATCTCCAAGAACCTTTAGACATCTGGCGTTTGTATGTTCAAGTACTGGATTTTATTGATACTTTAGTGAGAAATGAATAAAGTAAAATCTTTAAAAAGAGCAGGAGCTACAAGAGTAATCGATATCACTTCCCAATAGCATGAACAGGTCAAAACATGCTAAGATGCCTCTTCGAGCTATGTTCCCCCTTTTGTTCTGCACTTGCTAGAAATCTTCTGCATTGAACTATTTAAGTAGAAAAACAGATGAACCTTTTGCCCAGGGCAAGCGTATAGTAGTATAGCTGTAATTATACCTAAGTGAAATTTCTTATTGACTACAGTAAGCACAAGGAGGAACTTGGATGGCTGCAAATATCACACCTGCCTCGCCCAAGCGTGGGATTGAGCAGTATGAACATACCCCAAAGTGATAAACCAAGGGAGGAACCGGTCACGTTACAGAAATAGCCGACAGTTAAGAAAATATTATTAGAAGTTAAACATAAATATAGCAACAAGCGACAGCTATTTATACAGGCCTGCTGACATGGATTGCAGATTGCAAAATCTCATCGCTATTTCTCTTGCTGTTTGAAACTTTCAGCGTGACGTACACGAGCAGAGTCCCTTAAGCCACAAAAAGGGCTTACCCTGACTTTAAATAAAAGGGGTCTGTGTAGAAACCTCAGCATGAGTAGAGCTGCAGAAGGTCAGGGCTCACCATTTTAACACCTACTGGTAGCTGTTTTATTCAAGACCTTGGAAGAATACAATCATATATTTGCTATTTCTTAAAAAGTTGATTATCTTGAAAGAACTCGATCCAGAGTTACCCAAATTCACGCAAAATCTACTCACAGGGGGGACTCATCTGAACAAGTTTGCCTCCCCAGCAGAAGCCCAAGCTGCCCCATCTATTTATTACACTTATACTGCCTGCACCGAGGACTGTGGCATGTAAGGGGCAGGGTGGAGGGCGAGCTGCCTGTTTTGCAGTTTCCTTCTGTGTTTCTAGGAGTTCAGTAAAAATAAACACTCCAGGAAGATCCTACACAAAAAAGTGTCACTGAAGACAGCGTTCATAGATTAATTGGCTGCAAGTTTTTTGTTGTTTTTTTTTTTTTTTTTTAATCTAAAGCACTGTGCCGTCAACATAAAAGTTTTTAAAAACAGGTAAGTGAACATTGCTTTAGTCTACCCAAAAGAGTTTTCATCATCAGGAGAAGGGCAAAGAAGGACAAAATAACCATTAGATATAATTACTTCGGTTTTATGGGTTATCAGTATCCACAAAGAAAATAAAATACCAACTGAAATGATAGATTTTTATGATGATGAAAGCCTCACCGCTGACTATTGTGAAGAACTCATTTTCTCCTGAAGAGCCATAAGCCACTGTTACTCATCCATGGTGCGGTTAAACACCCCATATAAAAACAATCAGGCACCATCTCCTACCTCCTTACCAGGCACCGACACTCTTCAAACAAAGTAAATAAATCCTGGCTGTGTACTAACACAACGGGTACAAGTGCTGTGACTGAAGACAAGGGCTGGCTTTAAATATGTTGTACACACCAAAAAAGTTAAGACTCGAAATCCTTCTGTTGCCACCATATGAAAATATACGTGGGATCTCAATCACACCGGCTGCTCCTTACTCCAGGATCTTTCCTCTGACTCATGCTAACCCCACATTCCAGCCGGTGCATCCGTTTGCTATCACTGCCCCACTCTCTCTTTGCAGCTAGGAATGACTCCACACCTTTTGGGGTAACTTGGATGTGCTGCAGTCTTTGTCAGCCCTGAATAGCAGGGTAAAGGCTTCCCCCAAAACGCATTTGCAGTACAGAGGCTGTATGGGCTCTAGTGAACCCATGACAAATACTTCCTAAGAGGTCCTGATTATGACCAAATCCCCGTGAAGACAGAAGTCAGCTCTATCATTTAGGTGAATTATTAGATATTCTGGTAGCCTTCAAGATGGCTTGGCTAAAGCCACAGTTTAATACACATTATCATGAAGCAAACTCCGAGCTTTCAGCATTTCTTTGGTGTCTGACCAAAAGCAGCCATCTGCTTGGCTGCCAGGCTTTATGGCAACACCATCTCCTAAAAGCATAAGTTCAGCTCACCAGAATCTCAGGTGGCTTTACTTGAGAGGAATTTACACTGGCTTCACCTGCCAACGGTTTTTTCTCTGAAGACACTCAAAAAACCTGGAATACGATCCCATAAAGAGATGATCCACTAGAACAGCACAGCATAGCCATGTGGCTCAGAAAATCCTGGCAAATTTATATTAGGTGCAAGAAAAGTGCTATTCAGCTGGCAAATTTAACTGCTCTGATGGGGGAGACGAGAAGATAGAAGGAGATACAGCATGGGAAGAGACAGACTGCCAAATATAATTTGCATGTTAGCCTGATTTTTCTTTTTAAACAGTGATCCCACAGATTCAAATGTAGCCTGTTCCCCAGCATATGGAATTAGAAGTCATGCTTCACACTGCATCAGAAGAAATCAACCATCAGGGAGAATAAACAGAATAGATATAGTGAATTTAAAGGTGATTTCAACTTGAAAACAATGCTAAGATGCCACCTAGTACAGTCCTGTCTGCTTAGTGTTAAAACCAAACACATCAAGCTCTGTTCCCTGAGAAGAACTAGCACAGAGTTTGCTACTAGTTTTTCTGTGACACTTTCACTGTCAGTACAAATCTGACATTATAACCTTCACCATTTCGGCACTAAAATACTACCCCAGGTGTTCAGCAGTCACGGAGGGGACTGGCACTTGCTGACACGGAACAAGTTTTTGAAGAATTCTGTTCTAGACCTATTTCTCCATTCCCATCCAGTGATGTTTTAAATAATCCAGCTGAACTACATCACGGGAAAAAAGCTACATTAAGATAAACTTCCTGGAAACAAAAATGAATAAAAAAGCAAAAAACACCAAATTTCCCCCAAGTGTACAGCTACCATGCTAAGTACCCCAGGTGAAAGCTTGCTTCTCTAACCTGTCACTTACTGACAGCCTTTTTGGTCAAGCACTAAAGATTAAGTAGAAGAACAGATATACCTAGTAAGAAAACAACCAGTGAGCACAGCAATCTTCCCCAAACCCACCTCTGCTCACTGGCCAGCATGAAGACAAGCAAGGGATCTATGAAAGAAATGCATTTGTTTAGTATTAGCTTCTGAAAGAGTATTTCAAGAGAAGACAGCAGTGTCACGACTGCAACCTTTAAAGACTTTCAAAACAATGGAAACTCTGGCAGGATGTCAGTGGTCACTTAATGTCATCAGGAGATCCACCTGCACCACCAGTGCTGTCTCTGCTCTGTTCTCCAGGCTCCATCTACATCAGATATAGAAAGTTTTAAGCACCTTTAGATGTTCTTTCTTTGAGAAAAGCACTAAAGAGGCAGCAGTCTACCAGAATGATTAATTCAATGGCTGGCTTATAGGGCAGAACCAAGTCACAGCTCTGCTCCTGCTACAGAAAGGTTATCCTTACCGCCAAGAAGTTCTCTTCCACTCCTTGTGGTGAGGATTCAAGAAGACTGGATTAAAGGAAAAGCCTCCAGGACCCCTGAGTTACCAGAACAACATATTTAAGGTCAGGAAGAAAGGTTGGAGAAGAGAAAGAGCGCTTAACATGATGCCTATCTTGATTTTAAGGGCAAAGGTCTTCTTACCCCTTACGTGTAAAACCAATGGGCACAGCAAAACGGAGCTTAGATATTTGCCTAACTACAGATGCAAATTTTACACAAGAGAAAAAATTACAGAGTGTGCTATTTTAACTATACACCTACCCCTTGCACAGCTTGGCGCCTTTAAGTTTCCTTTATTAATCAGCGAAGATGGCAAGAAACTTAGAAAAAGGCACTCTACTGTATCGGTTCCCTGTTCTACTAAAATTTGGCAGTTTGAAGAGGTGGCCAAAGGAATATTATCAGAAGATAAGATTGGAGTTTTAAAAGCATCTTTAAATACCTCTTGCTAGAAGAGACATGCACTCTTCCAACATCTCCATGCATGTGTATCACAGCCACTAACGGCTGGGTTCACTCAGACAACGCATAACTGCTTATGCATTTTATTATTGTGAGGGCAATTTGTGTGACTAATTCACGTCACACGAACCACAGCAAACACAAGATGCCTATTTTTAGGCTCACATCAACTCCAAACTAATTCAAGCCCACACTGAGATCAGGCTGACAATTAATTCACATTGTGAACTTCAGGATGGGAGTTGTTTAGTCCACTCTAATACATAAGTGCTGGTTTTGTGTGCCTACAAGAGAAGCTACAGCACCTGGATCAGGCCCCAATCTCAGTAGTCACCCACTGAGAGCTGTAACACAGCACAAGTGAAAGGGGACAGCGCTCTGCGTGTGTATAACCACAACAGTATTTTCTTGTTTCGTTTTCAAGTTGTTTTCCTCTTCCTTAGGAATCCAAAAGCAAAGCCAACACGGTGACTACATTACTCCACCAGACACTACGAGATAAGACACCAACCCCCCCACTCACCACCACCCCCCAACGAGCACACAAAGCCCAGGGAGCAGCCCACCCCCCCACACAGGGGTCCCCATGTCCCTTCCTGGCCCAGCCTCAGGTCAGGGCCCCCCCCCCCCAGGCCCCCACTAACGGGCGGTCCCCACAGAGCGCCGCCGCCCGTCCCTGAAGGGCCGCCCGCTGCTTCCACCCCGGGGAGGGCCCGAGACGGCCCTGCCAGCGCCCCTCGCCTCCTGAGGGGGCAGGAGGCCGGGCTGGGAGCCCGAGGGGCCGGGCAGGACCCCCCAAATCCCCCCCGAGCCGCCGCGGGTCCCCCCCGGCCTCTCCCCGCCCGGCCAGGCCCGAGCCGCGCCCGCCGCCTTCCCTCAGCCCTCCGCCACCCCCCGATTCTGGAAGCAGCCTTACGCTCCTTGCGCGGCGCAGCCCCAGGGGCAGAGCCAGGCCCTACGCAAACGCCCCAGTGACCCCCACCCGCCCGTTCTCCTTCTCTCCCTCCCTCCCCAGGCTCGGTCCGCCGCAGGGGGAAATCCCAGCCCCAGCCGCGTACCTCGGGCGCCCCCCGCCCCGCCGGGCCCACGGAGCTCCCCGGGGGGGCTTCACCGCCGCCGCCGGAAGCGCCCGCAAGGAGGAAGCGCCCGCCGCGGTGAGCGCCCAGCAGGCGTTGTCCGGAACTACCGGGGCGGCCGCGGGGCCCCCTGGGAGTTGTAGTCCTCCGGCCGCAACCACCCGCCCCACAATGCCGCGCGGGCGGAGGGAGGGCGCGAGGAGGAGGAGGCGGCCAATGGGAGCGAGGGGCGGGGCGGGGGGGGGGGGGGCGCTGGGCATAACCCGGCGCGGGAGGCGGCGGCAGCGGCAGTGCCCGCGGCAGGGCGCGGGCGGCGGGTGAGGGGCGGTGCTGCTGGGCGGGCTCGCGCCGGTACCCAGCGGGCGGGCAGGGCGGCGGGCTGGTGAGTGCCCCCCGAAGTGGGGTTGGGCTGAGGGGGCTTCTATAGGGCTGGGGGCGGTGGGGGGGAGCCGCCCGGGAGCGGCCGCTGCGGGGTGGGGGCGCTGAGGGGAGCCCCCGCTGCTGCCCTCACGGTGCCCCCTGAGGGGCTCTGCCCGGCCCGGGGGCGCTGAGGGGCTCGGAAGGTGTCAGAGTTAACAACGAGCTCTGGGCTGGGCAGTGCGGCTCCGTTTTGGGTTGGTATCCGCGGTTTTGGTGCGTTGCCGTGTAACTTTTTAACAATTCTGCGTGGCGCGAGTACCTGTGAGCAGGGCTCCAGGTCCTGGAGCCAACCTGCGGGTGTGGGGGGGGGAGCTCGGTGCCCACCGAGCCGGGCTCTGACCTCTTGTAACGCTGGGATGCGAAGGGGAGAGATTTTGGCACCGTGCTCACCCCACGCGTGTTCCTGCTCCCTGTGGGGAGCCAGCACCGGGCTGCCGGTGCTCCGCTGCCCTCGTCGCCAGCCTGCCTGGTTTTGCTGGGGTCCGTGTGTGTCAGCTCCTGTGCCAGCCGCTCTGCCTGTCGTGCTGGTGGAGGATTGTTCAGAACTTCCATGGTTTGGGTGTGCTGTTCGTCGCCTGCTGCCTCCGGTTCCTGATGCCTCGTCTCACCGTTTCTGATGCGGTCAGTGCCTCAGCCCAGGAGGAGGTGATGCTGCCCTGCTCAGGGGAGGGAGACTTGCCAAAATGTCACAGCATCTGCCTGCCTGGGGTGCTTTCACTTCGCAGTGAAACTGGCATGCTTTAAAGCTACAAAGTTGCAGTCCTTCTGCTAACACCTGAAATATCACACCTGAAATATACTATCTAATGTATATTATATATAGGAGATAGTATATCCTATCTGATGATACTTTATGATGCTCTTTTTCTTTTTCAGCACTGAGGTTTTAGACCGGTTTCATTCTTGGCTATTTTTATGTCTTTTGTATTTTTCAGTACAGTTGTAACTCTAAGCTCAGTGAGGAGTGACTGTCAGGGAGGTGAGGGAAAAGGGGGAGAGAAAAGATTATTGGCTTTGTACTTCAAGCTATGGATGCTCTACAGGACTGTACAGGGCAACTATGAGGCAGTACAGGGTGCAGGTTTGCATTGAAGCTAAGTTTGCTGTTTGCTTTATACACAAGCTGCAGAGTTTGTACTGATGCTGCAAGACTGCCCGTCCTAGGTGTTAATGCTCTCATGCTGATTTTGGGCTTCTAAATTTGTTTTGACTCTGTTACACTGTTAGCCACTTCCCGTGAATGGTTTGGTCATGTGTATGTGAAGGTATTCCTGAAGTTCTCTCATCTTCTTACCTCTTTTTGACGCTGTGCAGTACCCTGTGTGTCTGAACCCTCTAGCTACAGCAGTGCATCTCAATCAAGCTGCTTCCAAAACTGCCCCGGGATTAATGTACCTGTTACGTGACTTGGTTCCTACTGCAGTGTGGGGCTGTGGGGAGCTTCTGGTGCTTAATTTTAAGATCTGTCTCTTGTAACCTCTCATCTTCTATAAGAAGGCATGCACACAGTCTGACAGGGTTCTAGGAGTGTGTCTGACCTCCTACACTGCTACACTTACTACACTGCTGTAATTGCTCAGATGACACCTGCATCTACAGGATAAATGTTATATGCTTATCTGAAGCTTAATAAGGTTAGGATTCCTCACATCAAGTTCTAGCTACTTCTAGGTCTTTAGATTATTTTTCAACTACTGTACCTAACTTTTTTTTTCTCAAACTCAAATTTATTTTGTTGCTCATCTTCTATGAAGACACATTTGATGTGGTTGAGTACCTCTTAAAATAATTTCTGGCAAACCATGTTCTGAGCAGGCAAGACTTATTGTGCCTTTGTAAAACAGAGGCTGAATATGAATTGATACAAGATGCATTTGTTCAATGCTCTGTATTTAGGTTGTCGTCATCTCCATCATTCTGTTATTAAAATAATCTTACAAATCAAAATGTAAACATATTTTTAAAAATGAATGCGTAGTTCTCTCTATTTGTATATATAGCTGTGTATCGTTGATACTGTGGGTATTAATGGTTACATGTCAGTGTAATGGACAGATGGTAGGGAAAGACATCTACGTAGTCAACTGTGATTAGCGATAACTATTTTTGCTCATATACACTTAAGAACAGAGTAGTTAATTTAAATTTGGAAACATCTTTTAAAATTCTTGGGTTTAATTTGTATCTTGAATACTGTTAGTCTTCTGAACTGGATGTCAGAAGGTTAGTGGAATTTTGGTAATCAGACTACACTAAATATAAACTTAGAGACAATCTATGCATTCTGTTAATAAATGGAGCTATGCTACACTGCCTTCGTAAGCTTTCATTTCTCCTATTAGTCTCATACGTGTGCTGTTGCTTGTTATTTCTTCAACTAAGCCCAAATTGTGAGCTGTCTAGTGACTTGTCCCTAAAAAACAGCCCTTCCTGGTAGGGAGGTCACTGCCTGGCTTCCCTGGCAGGGTGGTAGTGGTGTTCTCTACTGCCTCTTCACGTCTTGAGTAATTCTGAACAGCATCTCGTTTGGTGGCCTGAAATGTTTGATAAGGAGTTGTTTTTATGGGGTGTGATTAAAATATCAACTCTAAGGTCACATTCTGCTTTGTTTAATATACTTCAAAGCTAATGATTATGAAAACTGCAGAGTGTGGCTAATGTGATAAAAGCTGCGCGAGTTATCCACATCCCTTTTGGTCTTTCAGAGTCATTGCAAAGCAGCTTGTAGCTATGAGATGTAAAAAGAGGAAAATTTTATGTTGATACAAGCTAATGAGTTAAATATGTGCCTTGCTTTTGGGTTAATAAGATTTGACCTTCTGTGTTGTAGAGGATTTCTGGTTTAGCTTAGTGTTTAAATATTATGATGATTTTTTAGGAATGTTTCCTTAAATCTTGAGACTATTCTTCCTGGAAGAATTAATAGTAAGTAATATTCCTGCCAGGAGGAGAAAGTTGAGCAATGTGGCTGTGCTCAGATGTAACCGAATCACTAGCCTCTTAATCAGAGGGCATCTTTCTGTTTATCTGGTTGTGCTTCAACCCTGCAGCTCTTCAGCATTGCCATTGCATCTGCACTAATAATCACTTAATAATGTAAAGTGTATCTAATGCGCCGTGTATGTCTGAGAAATTTAAACTCACGATGACTTGATGGGTCTAATGGACAGCTGGCTCCTGGGAAGATCTCCTGTCAAAATTGAAACCGCACTGTGTGTAGTGGGATTTCTGAACTAAGCAAACAGGAGTGCTGGTTAGCTCACAGTGATCCCTCTAAGCCTTGGAAGGACTTCAGTTCTTGTGCTTGTCTGCTTTCATATACTCTATGTAATAGGCTTATTTTTTCTTGTGTGGGAAGGGAGAGCTATCAATTGCTTTCTAACTACTTCTAACAACGTATTTAACACTGTCTTACTTCAGGAATTCTCACTGAATTCTGTGAATTTTGCTCAGACACCGCAGCAAGCACTTTAATTGCCTTTGCAGTAAAATATGGCCAGACTCTTGCTCACCAGTTGCATTTTGCATCCAGGACTTCTAAAGCACAGATGCCAGTCCAGCCCTTGGCTCTCCTGCAGAAGTTTGGAGTAAGCTAAAGACTTACAGACTTTTAAATGCTATTTTTAACTGACCTTGACATGCCAGGGTAGTGTTAGGAGCATGGGTACTCTTCTAAAGACAGCCTGTCTGAATTCCTCATGATCACTGAGCCACTGGAGACTGCGTCCCGCCTTGACAATAGAGCAAAATGCCATTTTTCAGCAACTGCAATTTCTGTCTGAGGTAGCGTTTACTGCCCCAGTTTTTCCTGTGTACATATCAGTTATATAAGTTATAGCTAGAAAGAAAATAGGTTTAAAGATTTAAGATGTCTCCTTAATTGGCACACTAAAATTGCCCTTTTGGAATGCTTTTCTTTGTACATTTAAATTAAAGCAGTTCTTGGAGCATTTAATGATTGGGTACTTCACATAGCAATTTAAGTTCACTGAAGCAACTCATGTTTTCTTTCTCAGATATCTATTTCAAAAAAAAAAAAGGTATTTGCTCTAGTTTCTAAACAACTTAAAGATATTTAAACCTCTGACAACACAAACAGCTACTGTAATGCCAAGTCTTCAACTTGAGATACTCTTGATGTAAAGGGAAGATGCCTGGGTCTCTACCCACAGAGTTGAGTACGTGTAAGCCTGCAGGTGAACGGTATCCTTTTCATCTGCAAAAAGAAATATGAGAAGTGGGAGGAAGATAAGAAAGCAGAGTTATTTTTACTGTAAATATATCAGTTTATTGACTTGTTAATTTCAGATTTATTCAGAAAGCAGGAGGAGGAAATAGTAATGTCTGCCAAAACCAAAGTCATTAGTGGGAGTCAAAAGATGTCTAATGATTCTTACAAGTATTAAAAAGGAATAAACTAGTATTTTATTAGACTGGATATGGACTTTTAAAACACTGTAGTAATTCTGTTTTGCCTCTAAAAGCATGTGCACTTACATATGGTGACTATAAGCCTCTACTGAAGTATTCCCAATAACTTTGCTGCAATAAAAACAGCTGCTGCCTGTAAAGTTTTTTTAAAAAAAGCTGACTTTGTGCTTCTAAAATAAAGATTCAGATAATATTTGTCAAAGCTGACATTTGAGTCGAAGATCACAGAATAGCCTTTTAGTTTAATGCTTAATATGCCTCTCATTCCACGGTTTGATGTGAAAAATGAGATCTTGTTTCAGCAAGTTGTCCCGTGGCTCCCTGGCAGTGATTAGCCATTGCAGAATTCGTTCTGTTCCCCCATTTCTCTCTATCCAGAGAACTTATTACTGGAGGTATCCCAGTTGAGTTAAGAATAACAGGATGGTTGTGCATGAGAATCTGTGAAGGCAGTTGTAAAAGAACAACCAACCCATCTTGCACTTACGATATAAACAGGAGATGCAGAGCTTTGCTCAGCACTGCTTTGGTCTTTCACTGCTGTGATCTTGCTTGCATCCTGCAGTAATGTTGACTGGTTTTCTTTCAGAGTAAACAGGAGGAATTTGTTTGCTACCAGTCCAAACAGCAAATAATAGTCTTTGAAATATAACCTCCGATGAACTTTGTCTGGAAGAAGCGTTTTAAAATGTGTTTTAGTCAGAAACAGGAGAGTGACTGATGAACAACTTCTCTACATACTCCCCCTGCCCCTCAACTGACAGGTGTGTAAAGAGCATCCCTAAATACCTATTGGAAATTCAGTGAGGCATGAGGTAACACTCCTAACAGAAGAATGATGTCTGAAGGAATAAGCAGCCCGAAACAACACTCATGGTGCTTTGCAGCTGTGGCTGTGCTTGTTCTTCCTCCTGGGGACAGGCTCTGAAGTCAGGTGCCATTCATGTCTGCATGCAGCTCCTCATTTCTGTCACCAGTGTGGCCACTGCATGCTGTAACCGTGCTTGTGCTCAGTCTCCTGTAGGAGAGCCTTTGATTAGTCCTCCACAACGTCTCCGAGGCACAGAAAATGTCGTGGTAGCACAAATAACATGTGGATTTGGAAACGTTTGGAGTCTCCACTTGCACAGAAGCTACTCAGCATCATCCGTAGCTGGCAATTTCCATCTGCTCTCCCTGTAGTACATGTGTTGAAATACTGAAGGAAGCAGAATACTAGCTTTATGAGGAGATACTGAGAAGAAAAACAAGTATCAGAGAAACAAGCAAGCAGAAATGTATTATGGAGGATACAGAGCAGCAGGGCAGACACAGAGGTTATCCAGGAGATTTAGTCAAACAAATTGACTCTAAGTAGATTATTTTGAGGGGATGAAATGCATGAATCAAAATGCCATTGGTAACTTTTCATGTGTGAAGGGAGGAAAATGTACATACAATATCATGACGTCATTTACAGGTTTGATGGGGACTAATAACACATCTTCATATATGAAGTGACAGCAAAATACCAATTAATTTTGAGAGGGCAAGCTCGCTCACAACAAAAATTCTTGATGTGATAAGAACATTTCCCAACAAGAACTCTATCATATTTTCCTATTTGAAAGGAAAAGCAATCAATATAAGTTCAAATCTGCACACAGGAATGTTGCAAGGAGCTAGGTCTATCTAAGATGGTATCATCTTTACCTGCAGTGAAAGCCCTGAAGAGGAAGATGTATGTGTTGTTTGTGTTCCCACTGTATGTCATGTCAGCGTTGGTAGAAATGAATTGAATTGATATTTACCATCCCTTCCTAAATGAGTTTCTTATTAATTGAAATAATCTTGTAACTATCCTACCCATGAGTTATTATTTAATTACTTATTACAATTGATAGCCTAGTTCTAAAGAAGAAGAAACTCCTTTGTCTGCTACTAAGATCTGAAAACAAGTAACTTAATCTATACTTAACCTGTATTTCTCCAGCATAAAATGAAACCAGGCTTTTCTCAAAGTAAAATCCAATAATGATTGTCAGGCATCTGGGTATTAGCTTTAAAAAGGTATAGGTCAATTAGGATGGGTTTAATACTCTTAACAACCTTAATGTGTTATACATAAGCTGGGTAAGCAACTAGGTGGCCATGACTCATCAGGCATGGTTGTCTTTGCCTTCCTAGATCATCTCGCAATAGATCTTGAGATACTAGATCATTCATGTTACTTTATGACAAATGATACCATTTGTTCTTAGACTTTCCATTTTTAATTTGTGAGTCTTTCAGTACAGCAGTTGAATAATGCTGTCTGAAAGCTGAGTTGTAAGACCTAGGTATTGTTTGAATTGCAGGTGCTTTGCACTGTCCTGACCTGTTACATAAGCCTATTCATGACACTGGATAATGTTATGTATGTACAAGGAAGTCATTAGAATACAGCATTCATTTAGAAAATGTTAAAGGTGATGATGCATCATTCACTTGTAGAAAAACTCAGTGTTGAGTGGAATCTTGTTCAATGGTGCGAAAATACTTGATACCCTTCTGAAACAAATTGTTCCATCCTTGAAGTTCTGCAAGGCTGTGTGTACAGCAGACACCATTAACATGAAATTCCCATCTTTCATGCTTAAATGGAGTAAATCTGAAGTCTGTTTGTTCAACTAAACAGCACTTTGGAACTACTTTACAGAGCTTAGTTGAAGCAATGTGCTCTATCCAGTTCACTTCAGTTGTGAATTATGGGGACTGCTGGAGACTTTTTGTTCAACTGCCACTCGTTTTATTTCCTTACATTTTACCTGGTTGACTACATTAATGAAAAATGTTTCTGACTGTCTTCTAGCTTATACAAAACATAGTTAATTAAGACATGTTATACTTTCTCCCCAGAGTCAAAGTATAATGTTCAGCTGGCCGACTTGCATGAATAATCCATCACTGTGAATCATTAATTTAGAAGACAAGCTATGGTAATTGACGTCTTTATGCAAGCCATGGAAATGCTTAGGGAAATCGCTTATTTTTCTTGTTGGTATATTTTTTTAATTTGGTTTAGAATGTTTCCTGGCCTGAGTAGTACTGGGCTGTAGCCTCTAAAGCAGAATCTAACCTTGGGCTAAGCTTGTGTGTGAATATTGGATGAACCACTGTTCTTGGAGGTTTCTAACAAAAGGGCCTGACATGGTGATGATACCAGGCAGCAGTAGCCATATGTGATAAGAATACTTCTCAGAAATCATGTTAGATCTGGTTATGCGAACAGGGATTACAAGAACTAACATATACTGTGCTAGCTGGCATTTAGACCTTCCTATATCCTGGCATGGTGGAAGTGATTACCTGATAAGGTGACAACATGCGTCTGTGTGGAGGTAAGCACGTCAAAGGCTGACATGTATATTTGGTTGGAAGACTTGAACCTGAGGATAATTAGCACACAAATCAAAATTCTCATAAAAGTTAAATTATGCTATAACCATTTTTGTGTGTCAAGAAAAGCTACAAATTGTTGGCTTCAAAGGAATCCCTTCCATTCCCTGATGGAAATGTAAGGGTTTTACTAGCCTACAGCTGTATGTACCAATTTGTGATCAGTTTCTGCCTTCAAAACAAGGAAGACGTGGCTAGGTCAGTATCACAGTGGGAGCCAGCAGCTTGATGGTATTTCAGTAATGGTTCAGAAGCACAATATCAATAACCCATAACAAAGGTATTGGGCTATCTTGGTGAAAGCACCAAGCCGTAGAAGTTTTTGTATTACTGATCAAGGAGGCTTCAGTGTTTTTCTTTTATTGGCTGGTCTCTTACATAAAATGTCAATTTTAGATCTATGTGACTCCCGTATCAGCAAATCCTATTTTTCATTACATAAACAGGATGCTGTGAACTCATAGGAGGCTTGTATGCATGCATACTTCCCAAATAGACCCTTTATTTTTCAGGGAGGTGGGCACAATAACATTTGTTTCTTTTCTAGAGCCTGTTTCTGTACTGTTTAGTAACAGCTATCTGATCCCTAAATGTGATGTTAGATTAGGTCTGAATATAGTCTATAATTCAGTACCATAACTGACCCATACTATTGTTGGCTTTTCCACCTATTTTGCTTTTAATCTTAATTCTAGGATTCTAACTTCAAATTCTAAGATTCTAACTTATTTAAGATTCTAACTTACTTAAGATTCTAACTTAAGAATTCCTTTTCTTATTCCCTCCTGCCTACATTTTAACTCTAACACCATGTATTCTCCCTTCACTGCCTTTTTTTAACTTAATGCTTGTTTTCCAGAATGCTGTATTTTTATTGTAGCTTGTCTGCTAAGGTTGAAACTTTCAAAATCCAGAAGTGACTTGTTAGCTAAAGCCTTCTGCTTTTTAGTGGTTCATAGGCATGCTAGAAAATTCCATGTTGAATCTTTTTCTAAGCTCAATTATGCAAGTCTGAACAGTACAATTCTGGTTGTTCTTCAGTTAGCTACTCAAAATATAAAGGGTGGATGGGGAAGTAGGAGGGGGAGAAAAGGACCTGGTGTGTGGGAGTGGCTTGGGTGAAATAATTTTACTGCACCCTTCTGAGAGATTGTTACTGTTCTCTCAATAATTTGACTTTCCATTAAAAAGTACTTGTAATTAAGTGACTGGTAGTTCTGCTTTCATTTCCTTCAGAACAGTTTCCTTACTCCTGTTGTAAGGGAATGGTTGAAAATAAAAATCATGGTAAGTAGAGAAATTTTTTCACATACATCCTTGTATTCTTGCTGTGTGGGTTTTGGGGTCCAGATGAATAGTCTAAGGACTTGAACTAGGAAATTTTGGAGAACTCTGAATACGAATTGAATTATGTAATTATATTAATGAATTACAAATAGATTCTTGCTATGATACTTCTCAAGTCACCCTCCAGCTAATAAAGTCCAATCTATTCAGACCTTCTAAAACTTTCCCTGGATATTATAGGGGAAAAAATTGTTGTCTTAGCTGCTTGTCTATGTGCAAATAGTTAATTGTTAGTAATTGTATTCTAAATGTAGCTAACCAATAAGTTCACTATGTTATATTATTTTTATAGAATAAATAAAAAATTTAAGTATCTTGTTAGCTAATTCTGGGATTCCAGAGTTCAGCTGTAACTGCAGACTGTTCCCACTCATGCGTGGCAGATTTGTCTGGACACTAGTTCTGCGTAGATCAGCTGATAGGATCTTGAAATATGCAAAGTACTTTTTCTGTCTGGGCAAAACTACCTTTCAGTTGGCACAGTTCTGCCTGTGGGCTCAGTTCATCACTGATAACATCTCTTGGATATTGACAGTTGAATTGAGTCCATATTTATTAAATCTGTTGAAGAATGTACCAGATTTTTTAGCTGAAATTAATTGCTGTTGCTCACTTAAAGTTCAGTGAAGCTCTGGTAGCTGGTCGGAGTCTGTCCTTTATGTTACTGGAAACAGGTGTGTCAAAGGCTGATTTTCTCAGAATTGCTTATCTGCTGATTAGGAATAGTCCTTTTTCCTGGAATATTTCTCTCATTTAGGCAATAAGAGGCTTGCTTTCTCTTGTGCTTGGCTGCTCCTGTTCAGCTGCACTCTGGTGTGCTGCTCTCTGATCTCCAGCCCTGAGTGCTGACATTGTATGTAGGAGCAAAAAGAGGCCATGTTCACAATAAGCTGGCATTTGAGCTAAATTCAACCATTTTGCCACTTTGGTTCAATTTCATAACATGTGAAGCAGCATATTGTTAATTGCTCAGTTATTTAGAAGTGGTAACTGCATCTTCTGTAAAGCGAGATGAGCTCTGTCAATGTTTCTTCTGGACATACAGTGAGTGACTTGGTGCTGGGACAATAAATGCACAATTGGGCTCTGTCATTAACTTCTTCCCCTATGGATTGAGAAACCCAACACACATAAATTGAGTAGCTCAGTATTTTGTAATAGTTCAAAGAATTATTTTTTTCATGCCTTTTAAATAGCAGTGAAGATGCGTAGTGAACAAAACATGGTTCCTAATAGGTTTTATAAGCCAGCCATATAACTTGCAACATGGCCATAGTCCCTGTTTTCATATGAAACTCCGACCTGAGGTTGGAACCTTTCATGCCTGCCTTGCCAAAGAGTTGCATAAGCATTGAACCAAGAGTTTGAAATAGACCCTTCTTGGCTTTCACTTTCCATGGAATCATTTAGGCTGTAAAAGGCCCTGAAGTCAATGCATATGAGGAGATATGTCAACATGGGGATGGTGGAAATGTATGCTTGTATATGAAGAACTTCAAAACTCACTCATCCAGTTCATCTGTCTTTCCAGTCAACCGTTCCTTGACTCCTGACATGCTTGCCTCACCTTCTTAAATGACTCTATGGGATGTTGGGTAGATCTAGAGCCTCCCCCAGATGGTCTGTTCCAGAGCTTCATTGTCTTTGTTGTGAACTATTCACTCTAACCTGGCATTTGGTTACTGCAATTTGGGGTTGTTCTTATCCCATTTACTGTGTGCGTGGAGTCAGAATAGTGTTTTGAGTGCTCTTTTCCACCTTCTTCCCTTTTTGATATCAAACAAGAAGGTGGAATAAAACAACCCTAAACTGGCAGACTTTGAGCTTTTAAATCCACATTACTTTGATATTTGGCTACCTCAACTGGCATCATTGTTAGTCCAATTACAGAAATAAGCACCTGCCTTATAGAATTCATAGCTGGGCTGGAGTCACAGCCAAGCTCAGGAGTAAATTACTTAGGCATAAAAAATTCTCCTGGTTTTTGAAAAGTACTACTTCAGAATACAAGGTAATATTTCACAGTAACCATCTAGCCCTCTGATTCATTAGCAACACCAGAAGGCATACACTGAGACATCCATGGTTTGATCAGGACAGCGTTAAAAGAAGTTAATAGTAAGCTTGCTTCGCCCAGGAGTGCAGAGCAATTGTTAGAGGGGTTGGTGAGCTGACAAATAGCAGGTTAATGTGGGTCCTGTCCTGTTCCCTTCCTGAAACAGTTCAGCAGAAAGGCAGTGATGAGACTTCAGCAAAACTGTGCAACCTGAGGACTTTGAGGTAGTTAATGGTCTAACTTTGTAATGTTGTGGCCTGAATCATAGAACCATTTAAGCTGGAAAAGACACAAGATCAAGTAAAAGCTTTATATAAGCATGTTAAATGAAAAGAACCATAAAGATGTTTAATAAGGCCACACTAAAGATATTTTTTTCTAATGCAGCCTCAGAGTGGGAGTTCAGATGGTGTTTGAGGTTAGGGATCAACTGTGACCATTCAGGCTTGCAATTAGAGCTCTGATAAACCTGTTTTCAAGTCTTGCTATACTTAGTTTTCTTAATCCATTATTTTACTAGGCCTTTCTTTGCCCCTCCTATTACATGGCAACAATTCCTGAAACCCAGTGAATCACGGGAGACAAATGTAAGGCTATTAATTTCTGGATAGAGACATAAGTCTTAACCTAGCCAAGTGCGTGTTTGCCTGACATCATTAACGTTGTATTTGGTAGCTACAGTAAACATGGAAATACTACAACTCTGTGTGTAACAAAGATTGGCTTGTTTAAAGGCTAGCTTTTTTAATTTAGTGTTAGAGGAAAACGTGGGGTGAGTTTTTATTCCATTGTTAATATGGTAGGTCAGTGCAGACTGGGAGCTGGAAAAGGTGTCCTGTTCAAGGTTTGATGTTTGCACTTGGCTTCTCTATATTTTTATGGAAACAAGCACCAAGCTGATGTCTCAGCTGATTACCATTTGCTTTTTAAGCCATGCAGAAGTGCCTGCCGTTGAATGTCAAACAGGATTGGACTCTTGATGCTGATAAATTGCTTCCACCTGTACGCAGGCAGCTTACTGCTTAAAGCAAGTCTTTGAGCATGGTTCTTCATTTGGAGCTTTTATAGTCCTGTTTCCTTACTGAACAAAGGAGAAATAAGCTTGAAATTAACATCAGGTGGATAACTTCATATTGTAAGTAATGCTTCTGCTTTTAATTCCACTACCATGCCTGATTTTCTCCCTCCAATAGCCATAATTTAAAACATGTAGTGCATCAAGGTGATGAACTTCATATGATGGAGATGGCTGGAGTGTAGAACCTACAAGGTGTGCAGTTGATGTGTTTCTTCAAGGGTTAACAGCTTCTTTGTATGATCGGAGGTGAGCTTTTGCCCATTTACACTTTAGGGTATACTTGGAACCACCAGAATAACTGTTCTGCAGTGAGTAACTAAAAAGTCTGCGTGCTCTGGGCAGTGCTTTGCAACAGCTGCACTAACTGCAGGAGGTCTGTATGAGGCAATGTGTTCTTGCTGATTGTTGGCTAATGAGTCTGCTGCTGAGATGTATTGATTTGAAAATTAAAATATCTCTTGTGTGCTAATGGACCTGGGTGGCACAGAGTGGGGTCAAAATCCCTTGCTCTGAGGTACAGCTGTCCACCTCACCTATTTAATGTCTTCATTTAGACTTGACCAAATAACCTGTGGTGCGCTTGAAAATTGGAATCGTATATACAGTCACAAGAATTTGGGTTAGCCTGTTTATTTTTCAAAGCCAAGCTAATTAAGATGATTAACCTAATTTTTCGGAAGGGTGTGTGTCTTACCCACCAATGTAAAATACCAGACGCGCATGAATCATAGTCTCTAATACAAAATACGGGGCTAGCATTATATTCTATCAAAGGGCAGAATTAATATTAACTTGCCATAGGAAAGCTTAAAGGAAACACCTACGACTTACTGGAAAACAAGTAGTCATATTTTTGGTGAGGGGGACTGAGGTTCAACCCTGACTCTTCACTGGATGTAGGTGTTGGAAATGTGTCGGTTGCTTCTTGTAATGGATTGGAGCTCTTCAGTTATAAACTTTTACGATCTTAAATACGTAGATCTGGGTGAAACCTGCCCCATGTATGTTCATATTGCCCCAGGGAGACTGTATAGGTGTGAGCCAGTGAACAACACAAGTGTTCCACATTTGCTTTTGGTCATGAGTTACTTCAGCATTTACTTTCAGATCTAACATGATACAGGCTTCTGTGTGGGAGAGTAAGCAAGATTAAAACAAATTCAGCTCCCTGCATGTGGTCTTTAAGTGGCTTATCATGGAGAGGATACTTGGAGCAGCATCAGTTCTCATAAACACAAGCCAATGAGGCTTGCACAGTGATCTTCAAGGCCAAATTCCACCTTCCAGACACAGCTTGAATACTGGACTCTAAACTGAGCTGTTTTGCCCGTGGTGAGCCAAAAGGGATTTATTGACAGCTGTAGGTCTCCAAGGCCAGGATAAACAAAACTGTTGGAACAAAAGTGTGAGTAGTTTCTTTGTATCTCTAAGTAAAATGAGACTTATTTTTTCCTATAACTGAAGAATTTGTATTTCTTTGGTGCACATCATCTATTGGGGACAAGATGCCTACACAGGTATTTTTCCTCTATAGAAATCTTCCACAGAAAGCAGGGATTTTTTCCTCCATGGCTTTCATTCCACTTTGCCATTTATCCTTTGGAAGTGCTGCTGTTCCAAATACCCTCTGAACAATTCCAATAACACATTGCTGAATTTGTTTCTTGACTTCATACCTTGTCTGTTCACTCAGTTTGAATAGTATGAGGTTACTGTTTCATTTTTCTAAGGTGGCAACCTCGTGGATGCAGAGAGGTGAGAGGGAGGAAGCAACTGAATGATGTGGAAGAAAATGTGAGGACTTTTAGTCATAATTCAGCTTACATGAAATAGCGGACAGTTCTTTCCTCTTGCCCAGGTACTGGAAGCTGAACAGTTGTGTGTATTGGTTTCTATAACCATGATCCAGAGAGCTTCAAAGCTCCAGATGCTTTCCTTCTTTCCATGTTTGCAGATCAATACCTTGATGTATTTATCCCTCAAATAGAAGGGGATAAACTTGGAGGTTTGACGCTGAAGAAATCACAGAGATAAAACAGGAAAGTGAAACTTTTGAAAATATGTGGGAACAACTAGCACAGCAATGATGCTGAAGCTTGAGAGATACAAAATGGTATTGGCCTTAGGGTAGGAGGAAAGTTTGTTTCTTGTTTTTGTTTTTAATTTTTCTGCAGGTCTTTATGTTTCTCTTTTCTTTGGGAAGTTCAGTGATCAGCACCCTTCACATCAAAAAGCCTAGTTTGGAGTTCCCTGTTGTACAAAGTCTGGGGTGGAACATCTTGCTGCCTGAAGTTTGCATCGAGATGATTCTGGTTTTAGAAGTCTTTATTTTGTAACAGATGTTCTGATGTTAAATACTCCAAGTGGGGAATCTTGAATAGCATTAGTGTTAAATGTTGTTCATTGATTCAATTCTGCTGGTTCAGAAGTAAACACTAATACATTTTTTTCTTGTCTTTGTCTGTTTTGGTGTGAGACCAGCTTTACAACTGTGTTCACTTTGGTTTTGTATCAATGGTGGCTCTGTGGTCAGGCCTGGCATGCTTGCCAAAACAGCTCTTTCAGCTGGTTTCCAAGCAGTCCTTTGCTTGGAAACCTTTTGGAGGTCTTGTGCAGCCTCTACCAGCAGGCTGCTGCTGGCCTGGCCTTGGTGGCATGCTCCTGAGCTGTTGTGGGCTGGCATTTAATGCCCTGGTGTTGCTGGCTGGCAGGGCCAGGGCTGTCCTGAGGGCCTGTCTGGTGTGTGCAGCTGCTTCCAGGAGGAATTGCAGCTGGCTGAAAGTTCACCCATGGCTGTGGCTGCTGTTGTCTTGTGCCTGGGAATGGACCACGAGGTGAAGCGATACCTGTGCACTGTAAATTATCGTTACAAAGATGATTTGCCACTTAATTAATTGGGTGTTAGCATCTACTTTAAGGCTAGGGTTAGCTGTTATATTTTTCTAAAGCAATCTGTGTGTCTTATTTGTGTGCCATGAGAAATTTAATTCTGATCTAAGTGGTGTAACAAGTGAATAATAACTCTCTTTGCAATAGTGACATTACCTAAATGTAAATGGAGCTCAATGTTGATTGCAAGTCTGAAGCCAATATTGTTTTGTAGATTAGAAAGCTGTTTTGTGTGTCTGACTTGCATTCAGTTCATGAAGTGATAGACTACTCCTTCTGAAATCCTGATACATTTTAATTAACTTTCTTCATTTTCTTGATTTAGTTGTATCCATAACCTGATCTTTTTTGTCTGAATTCCAGTTGAAGGAAGCCGAATCAAGCAGAAGTTAATGCTTCAATACATTGAACTTCTGAAATGGTCTCACAATGAGTATATGCCTTGTCTATTTAGCTATTTTGAGGTGATTTAAAGGCAATAGCTCTTTATTAAAATGCATTTAAGAATTTCATGAACTTTTCCTCGGTTGGTGAGCTTCTGAAATGGATTCAGAAAGTTTCCTCCAAAGAGAAACAATTTTAAGGTACTGTTGGTGTGATACTCACCGTTCCAATGACTTTATCGATATTGAAGGGCCCTTGTTCTGTTTATCCCTAATTAGCTGTGTCCTTCTGTCCTCCAACTCCTGAAGGTCTGATACTGGCTATGAGAGCTTGTGTAATGCCAGATGCAGTGTGCAGTTTAATGCAGTATCTCAACTCCCATTCTGCATACAATATTCCAAGTGCCATGCACTTTCTTGCAACTCCATATGTGTTTTCAAACTTGCAGCCTGTAGATGCTTTCACAAAATGTATTATTAATATTTTTTGGTTCTGCTGAAACTGTAATATCATAATGCATTACAGCAGTGTCTGTGACATAAGTGACAGCTTTCATCACTTATAAAACCACGCTCCAGTACATGCAGTAACATTGCCTTTAGACTTGAACTGCAGTGATTGCATCTGGCAGTTGCATATGGTGAAACTTAGCTACTGCCCTTTTAATTAAATTATAGTTGGGAGCTTGCTTCTGGGAGCTTGCTGATCAACTGAATTTCACAGTAAAATAACAGAAATGTGACTTATTGTAAGTAAGGGAATTTGCAGTACATGCAAGAGCAGGCAAGAAGCTGTTTTTGTATCTAAAATAATTCGGTGTGCCATCTCTACTGCCAACAGAAAATGACTACTATAGAATCAGACCATACCCTTCCTCTTCCTTCCTTTCCTAAACCACCCAGTGGAAATCTGAGGGAGGAAAAACAACGTTACTGTTTCATTTGGGATCCTTCCTAGATGGTTGCATTATGAGTGGAGTAGTACATTGGTCTTGTCAAAAAACTCCAGTAGAGCTTGTCAAAATCAGTTCCTGGGTTTAAGACCCAGCTTCCCCTCCCAGGTCAGGCACTGATTACAGCAAAATGAGTCCTAAGGGAAGGCTCCAGCTGCTGGCTTCTCAGGATCCAAGGTGAAGTAGCTTGGCACTTACACAAACCTTCCTGTTTGTCTCAACTCTGTTCGTATGAGAAACCCATCCATATCGCTTCCAAATGCTGGAAAATACCCAAAACCTTAAACTCACTACATCAAGACTAACATGTGTGGGAATGGTCTCATTCAGTGGTATACAGGACTGACAGCCCTCCCTGAACATAAATAGAACATCTATTAAAAATCTATGCCTGATTAAGCTGTTTCTGTGGGACTTGACAGGTAGACCCTTTTGGACTGTCAAAAGCAGATCGATGCAGTATTTGTCTCCAGCTTTGAAGCTCTCCACACTCTGGCTTTGACTTTCTCAGAAGGGCTGCTTGCAGATACCCCCCCCCCCTTCTGAACCTTTAGGATCTCCCACTTCTTTAGTAGCACATCAGCTCTCCTACTTGAGATTTTTTTTGTATTTTTTCTTATTTATAGTTTATTCCTTGTGGGACACGTTGAAGCTGTCACAGAAAAATGCTCTGCCAAAGAACTTGAATGTTTTTCTCCTAGACAGGAAAAGCAAATATAGAGATTGTATATAGGTCCTTAAAATTGCAGGCCTCATAGCAGCAGTTCCTTGGAAGAAAAAAAGACCACCCTAATTGTCTAGACTTGGATTTAGATGTTTGCTTTAGGCTATTCAAATGTAAGTATTTTGGACATAGCTTCTCAGCATCTTCTGCTATTTTTTAATTGGAGCTGAGGGATTATGCCTGAGGAAGCTCAATTAAGACAACTTTGGCTCGCATAATTGCCTCAGCAGGTTAGTGACTCAGTGCCAAGCTCCATGAAAGTTTAAAAACATTTGGGATTTAATGGTAGAAATTGTCAATATGAAAAGTTTTCAGTATGTTTTCTTTTCAGATTTCCTAGAAGCTGCCGATATCATGGGGCCTTAAAACCAAGTCCTGAGGGGCTTGCCTTGCTGTGTGTTGGAAAGCAAGATTTCGGTATGGCCCAAACATTTCCTAGTTTTAGCTCCTGTATGCTGGTGGTTTAAATACCACAGTATTTGATACATTGTTATTGTGCTGCTTTCTAATGAAATTGACCTCCAGGTTTCCTGTTCCAGAAGGCAGCGATTCCATAATTGACAGATGGTGATAAAATCCCATAACTTTATTACTAATGTCTGTGCAGATTGAAATATGAATGTAATTGCACATCTCTGAAACAAACGGAATCAAACGAGCTTAATGATTCTACATCTGCCTGTAGAATCTCCATTTGACAAGGTCATATGCTCACATGAGCGAAGGATAAATGTTTGAGGTAAACATGTTCTGCGAGACAGGAATATAAAAACGTGTGCCCTGATGGGAAGTTGACTTGCTGGCTAAAGGTAATCCCTGTCGTAGCAAGTAGTTTGGCAGGTACTGTGTAAACATGATCATGTACTGCTTGCACTGTACATGATAGCTGTATCTTAATCTCTTATGGACTCCTAGTTACTCCCTGTTTCCTCGGGTACATCATCCTGCCTGGCTGTAAGCAATAATACTTCATGAATTTCATGTCTTGTGTTCTGAAAATCAATACTACTTTTCCTCTCTTCAAGAAGGCTCGCGCCTGGTTCCATGTACAAGTATGCCCAAGTGGATTGTGCACACAGACTGTAAAGCAGTTGGTAGGATGTACACTTTGTATTTAGATGCTTGATTACAATCACATGCCCAAGCTCCTGAGTGCCTCTGTGCTGCTGTGTGCCTCCTACTTGTCCTTCAGGGTAGCTGTGTGTGGCCCTCCCAAATGTGAGCTGCTCCAGGCATCTCCTCTGATCCACTGGTGTCCTCTGGTCTCTTTGGAGGGAGAGTTGTGGTGAGTTCCTGAATGACAATTGTAGTTATGCAGCCCTCTCTCCATGGTACTGTTTGTTGTGATTGCTAGCAAGAGATCAGCAGGAATAAAGAAGGGTTTCTCTGATTGTCCTGTTCACTAATTGGCAAAGCAGTAGGCTGAATTCACTCTGCACGTCTCCTTCCATAATTTGTCACAGCCATTATACAATTTTGTTGGCCTTGGGGGGCAGAAGAAGGCACCCAGCTCCAACCTGGATGCAACTCTGGTGTTTTCTGCCCTCCAACCAGCAGGGCTTGCTCCCTAAGTAAATGCATCCTTGCTTCACAAAACCCTTCTGCCAGACATGTCTGTTCCTACAGATGCCCTTCTTTACAGGAAAGAATGCAGCCAGTCCTGTCACCATACTTGCTTTTCTTTTACGCACTGCTCAGAAGGAATCAGCAGTTTTTCCCGTTTCTGCTTCCCACACTTTCGGTGTTTAGCTTACATGTAGCCAAGAGTAATCTTTAAGGCAACTAATCTTAGTTTAGTCTGTGCTGAGGAACTGAGGCAATATATCACAGTTCTATTTTGTAAAGTCTCTAGGCTTCTAAAGCGGTAAAGGAGTTTCTTTATAAAACCCACAGTCTGAAGGTGTAAAAGACAAGCAAATGAGAACTTTTTTTTCCAACCTGTCTGGCATGCACAAAGTACTAGAATTCGACCCTTAATTGAATTTTTGGCACCTTCCTACTGTGAGTTCAATTCTTCTCGCCGTTTCAAAATTCACGGTGCTTCATTTCTGTGAACTCGGTTTGAGTTTGTCGGTATGATGTCTCAAAATATCCTGGCTTACAGAGGATGCTTGCCCCTTTTTTGCATTTTTCTGAAAGCATATGTAATGATCTGAATAGTTCACAGCTTGTGGGTGTGAGGGGGCGATGTTGTTCTACTTCCTCTTAGTCATTCCAGCCTTATGCTTGGAGGAAGGCGAGAGCTATAGTTAATCAGCACTGTATTCTAGCCTATGCATGTTTTTCTTCAAATGTTATAAAATTGGTTTCCCTTCTGCCCATGTACAGGAGTACATCTGTGCTGGCTAAAGGACAAAGAACAGAAGTGCTGCCCTTCCACTGAGCTGGCAGTGATCTGTTGTGGGAATGTGGCAAGCTGAATTCCAGGAGCGATGAAACCTTTACACAAGCTTTTGGGGAATGAAACTAGCTTTCAATGCAAATACCTACTGAATAGTATGTGGCTGGAAGCTTTCTGATTATTTTAGGTAGCGTGAGAATTAATAAACAAAAAATCAGAAAGAGGAGTGTCTTTTATTAAGATGGGTCCAAGGAACTCTTAAAAACCTCCAAAGAGCAAAACCTAAAGAAGCCCCTAGGTGAAACAGACATGTCTCTGTACTCAGAGCAAACACCAGGAGGTACAAGTCATCAAATAACATCTCTACAACTGTGCAATAATGTTTTGTATGGAGCTGCAGGCATTTCTCAGTTTTTTGAGGCAATACTGCATCATTTAATGTTTTGTTACTGCCTTTTTACTGGGAACTGTTACAACCAAGAACAAAACGAATGCTCTGACAAACCTGTAGGAACAGATGATTTGATACACAATTGTTTCAAGAAGAGGCTACTGCAAGAAGGGTATGGGCTGGTTCTAAGGGGAACCAGGGCTGGTTTCACCTGGTAGTAGGAGAGAGTAGTATTCATGTACCAGTTGATTTAAGTTCTGCTTTATTTTAGCATCTGTCACTGGATCTCAGATGAGAAATTTGCATCTTTGGTCTCAATATTTGTGTGCTTAAGGGATGAAAGCAACTTTAACAACTTTAATCATATAGGTAGCTAATAAATTCAAAATGTATGCAGTAACTTTTTAACCAGATGGCTTTGAATTTTTTAAACTGTTCAGTGTAGACTTCATCTCTTCAGCTGATGCAGTATTTAACTGATTTCATTGTTAAGGACAGACTATGGCAGACTGCACTGCTGATAAACAGTCTGAAAAGGCTGCCTGAGAAGTCTGATACTCAAGAACTGTTTAACTTCCCAGCCATACGTTGCACAATGTTCAGCTTCGTTTCCTTTGCTTAAAGTATACTTGTGAGCAGGGTACAGGCATTTTTAAAATGCTCTGTAATTCCATACTGCTGTGGGAACAAGAGTGCCCTCATCCTACTGAAGAAAGATACTAAGAACATGCTGCACTGTAAGTGCTCAGCTGTTTGTTGGATCAAGACCTGCATAAAGAGGCATGCGAGAGCATAAAACCAAGTGTAATATAGCCTAAAGTAAGGTGGAATCAGAGAAGCAGTAACTTATGACTAGAATAATAATTAAGAGAGATTCCCAGTTGTCAGGAAAACAGTGTGCATGTGTACCAGCACAACAGCTGAACTAAAGAACTTACCCTGAATGTCTTGGATTAGACTGAGAACAAAACTTAAAATTTACAGATAATCATTTTCACTTTGGCTAGCACAAGGGTTATTCTACAGCCTTTTCCCCACTGACATCTCTCACAGATCTTTAGTTTGCTTTAAAACACCTTCCCTCATTTTGTACTTGTGCACTGAGAAAGCCCTTGCCTCGCAAATAGCCTGAGAGCGCTGCCACCAAAGGACCTGAGCACATCCTCTGGCTGTGCTTGCCTGCTGCAGTCATCTAAGCCTGCCTAGCAATAGCATGTGTGGCAAGGAGCAGTGGTGGAGTGCTGGATAGCAGCCTCTGCAACTAAAAGGCTGGGGAAACCTACATTTTTAAAACTGAAAATGATCTTAGGTCTTCTTTAACCTTGTCAGCTTGGGCAGTTCAGTGCTATGGCCTTCATATAGGGTGGGAGGGGGAACCCATAGGTGTCTGTGTAATTACAACATCATTGAGCAACACAAGTTAGGTTAAATTAGGATGTGAGATTCCCCGATTTTACAGGCTAATTTAAAAGCCACAACGATGCTCTGTGTTCATCCTCAACATAAAAGAGAAGCTGCTGCTTCACTGTTCTTGGAGTGGTTTTTTTGGCACACAAATTCATGTGCATGTCACACCTGGCAGGGCTTTTAGGATGAGACAAATACCCCCCACAAAAAAAGAAAAAAAAAAAAAAACACAAATCAAGTTGTCTACTTTAAAAAATCTTAATATCTTTGTCAGTAACTAATAAATAGCTTTAAAAAAAAACACTTCTATTGAAGTGTTATTAAAAAACTATTAAGGAAGTTGATATTCATACTATTCTGGACCACAGTTTTTCAAAGTGTTTGAGGTAAATGGTGGTTGTGCCTCAGACTGAAGCCTTTCCATTGGGAGGCAGGGGAACGTTAGTTTTATAGCGTGCTGAAATACAGCCACCACGCACAGTATGGAGCGGGAGCTGTGGGCCTGTGACTTGTTTGGTGCCGTTCCTGAGGAGATTACGAGCCTTTGGTAGAGGTTTTTGATATCTTGTGAAGACTCAGAAAGATCCATCCGATAGCCCAGAGATGAAGTGAAGCCAGCAGAGGGGCAGGTTCATTAGGAATTGAGAAATGGAGAGTGTTTCATAGAAATATGTATGCAATCATCAGAAGAGAGGTGGGGAGAGGGAGGAACAGGCCTCTAGCTCGTGTCTCGCTGAGATCCTGCCCTTTTCCCCTGCAGCACGTCTGCTGCACTAGTTCATCTGTTTCATTTTCTCACTGAAAAAAAAAATAAACAAAAGGCTGAGCCACGGCAAGGGACAGGAAGAATCTTAAACAGCGGCCGCATGGGTTGCTGCCAAGGCGCGTACGTGCACCCTGTTGCTTCTTGTATTTTCTCAGCTATAAAATGTGAAGAATAGTGCTTAAATTATGTATCGTTTGGTGTTATGGAAGTTAATTATCTAATGCTGCACAGTCCTCTGAAGATGAGATGAGCTATATAAATGTTGTACAAGGCTTACCAAGGGTCTCCGTGTGAGGTGCACAGAAACTCTGGTAACTGTGGAGCCGGGAGAGCTGGGAAGCACGAGGCAGAGGCCCTGGGGCTGGCTGTGTGTGGACTTCACTCAGCAGAACAGCAACATCCACCTGAATTTGTACCATGCTGACACAGAAACATGCAAATACTTCTTCTGGACCAGAGCTGTCTGCTCCATTGTGGTAGAATGTCCTAAGTGTCCGAGGTTTGTAGCTGAAATGCAGGTGGTGTCGGCTGGTGTGGCTGCCCCAGGCAGCGGTGGGTTCAGTGCTACAGCAGTGGGGAGCTAAAAGGGAAAAAGGAAGATGTGCAGTCTCCCATAAGGTGGAGTTTTGGCGGTGTCACTGGCTGCGTGACAAGCCAAACTGGGCTGGAATGAGAGCTGTTGTTTACTGAAGCTTTTTAGGAAAGCCTGGGTGGGGGTAGATCAGTCAAATGCTTTAGTACCAACCTGTTTTCCCCTTCACTTTCTTCTTACACACAGTAACTTTAGCTCTCCTCTACAGGTCTCTGAGCAGGGCTTCTCTCTTAGCTAGCTTACCTAGCCAACTCTTCATTATTTACCAGCAGGCTTTTTGGCTGCTTGCCGTGGGTTTTGCAACCAAGCAACATCAGGGTACGCTGCCTTTGTCACCGGTGTCAGCGAGCTCTCCTGCGGTGCTTGAAGCAGTTCTACCAGTTCCAGGCTTAGAGCGGCTTAGATGAATAAGTTGCATCTTACCAGAAGGTCAAATGAAAGAATTGTGTTTCTAAGTCTCCTTGGTGGATGAAGTGCAGAAATACACACCGATGCCAAATCAGGATTGCTTAACAATACCCTGCTTTAAAGGGAAAAGTAGGAAAGGCATTGCTGTGCTTTGATGTCTTTTTCTGTAGAAGTAGCATGAGGTCACATAATGAAATAGGCTATTTGGGGGAAAAATAAATGATTCCTTCAGTTCAAAGGGTATATCTATCAGTATCTCCTCCAAATAACTACTGTCTACGTTTAACTAACATCAATAGATTTTTTCCAGACACCATTAAAACTGAAATACTGTTATATTTTCTGAGTGTTATGTATTGTTATTTATAAGATTAACTTATTTCCTCTATATTTCATCTTGCAGATCTTAAAATCTTACAACATGTATTTCCTTGGACTGTTGTCTTTGCTTGTTTTGCAAAGTAAAGCCTTCAAGACAAATTTTCCTGATGAAACTATTGCTGAGCTTTCTGTGAATGTTTACAATCAGCTGCGAGCTGCAAGAGAAGATGAGAATATTCTTTTCTCTCCTCTGAGCATTGCAATAGCCATGGGAATGGTAGAGCTTGGAGCCCATGGAACCACTTTGAAAGAAATTCGTCATTCATTGGGTTTTGACAGCTTAAAAAATGGTAAGGACTTTTAATCATGTTTTCCAAGGGGCTTTTTGTCTTAAAGAAACAGATAATAATGCTTGAAAATGCTTGAACCACCATGAAAATGACCCAGTGATGTTCATAGATTTTTAATAAGTAGCTTTCTTGACATCTTGTTTGGCCTGAATCTGCTGAGGTGTGCTTGAGTGGATTCCAAGTCAAGAGATGCCAATTTGCAATCGTGACTTGGGCACCTGAATTTTAGGTGACTGCAGTTAGCTATTACCTTTGTTCCTTTCTTCAAAATAAGGATGCTTTTGTCTCTACAGTTGTGAAAAGACTTTTTGGAAGTATCTTTTCTTTAGGGCTTGTAATGAAACCTGAAAAGGAAAGCAGTTGTTTTAAGCCATATTGTTTAGAAGAAAGTATGAAAATGTTGGTAGTTTAACTTATGTCATTATGTCTTACTTTTACAAAACTGGCTTGGTTCTTATAGGTAGAAATGTAGATTTTACCATAAATTCTAGGTCTTTAATGCTCAGTTTGCACTGCATAATACATCATACAGGCTTGCAGGCTAAATTAGGAAATAGAAGCATTTTGCTTGTTTCAGCATGATACTCCACATGTTCCCCTCAGCCTTGCTGATACACAAGATGCACTTCTAGCAGAGAACAATACTTCTGTGCCATCCTGTTTGTACTATGGGATAAGCAGTCATGCATCTGGATGTAGTGCTGTGAAATGCAAGCATGTTCAATGCAAACCACTGTATTATGACTGCAAATGGAGAAGATCATTGTTCTGAGAAGTGGTTTCTATGAATTTTGATGTTGGAATGACTGGTTTAAAACTGGAATTGAATCGTTCCTTGAACTTGTTGGACTTTAAGTCCTTAGCAAATGGATATTGGTGAAGGAATTCTGAATACAGTTTAGAAATGAATTATTTGGCAAGCTTTCTTGCACCATACCTCTCTGCAGATTGTCTTTCTGTGGAAGTAACGGTGAATATTCAGTTCTGCAGTTTCTCTAAATGTTGATTAAACTGTCCCCTAGCTGTAACTGAGGGAGTTATGCAACAGATTTGAGCCAGATCGTTCACCATTCTTGCATCAGTGCTATTCAGGGAAAGTACTCCAACAATTTGAGATTGGAACATATAATTGAATTCAAATTTTAAGCTAGAATTTTCAGCTTCAAGTAGGCAACACAACAGTAAAAGCCTTATGTTTTGAAGCAGACCACATTTTTTGAGTCCCATTGGCTTTTGGCTGCAGGAACAGGTAAACATCCTATGTTTTTTTTAAATCCATGTAGTACCCTGGGAAATTCTAAACCCAATCTTTGTTCAAGGAACCTTGTGGGGGTCCCTTAGCATCAGAACTTAATTTTCCTTACCAAGCTCCTAAACAGTTTTTAGGAAATAATGAAAATTCTGTTGGCTTTGGTGGTAAAGCACAAAAGTATGACTCATAAGAATAATTTTAAGTTACTCCTGTTGTTGAAAGGATCGCTTTTGGTAGCTTTGTCTGTAATGGAGTTCAAATGGATTGTTAATATTGCTAATTATAGGAAGTAGAAAGAATAAGCTCTAAACGTGTTCTGCCTTGCAGATTGTTTTTTCAGATCTGAAGGTGTGTTCAGGTTTCAGTCAATGAGGCTACGTGTGCTGATCACTACTGGATTTAGAAACAATTTTTTAAAAAAGGAATCTTTTCATAAAATGACTTTGAATTTGCAGCAGAAAAACATGCAATGACTTTTTCTAAAACCTTCTCACCGAACTTGTTTTTCTTTCCTCAGGTGATGAGTTTACCTTTTTGAAGGACCTTTCTGATATGGCAACTAGTGAAGAAAGTCATTATGTTCTGAATATTGCTAACTCTCTTTATGTGCAGAATGGATTTCACGTCAGTGACAAATTTTTGCAGTTGGTGAAAAAATACTTTAAAGCTGAAGTAGAGAATATAGATTTCAGCCAGAGTGCAGCTGTAGCTACCCACATCAATAAGTGGGTGGAGAATCACACAAATAGTAAGTCCACGTGATTTTTATATACTTCCTGCAGTAAGCATTTGTTGTGTTTCCAGAGTTACACAACATTGTTGAATTGTTACTTGGGTCTTAAACAAAACAGATAAAAGTCAAGATACCTCCTCCCATAAAATAAAATAAAATAAAAAAATATACTGGTACTAGCTTTTCATGCATTTATTTTTTTTTTTTCCTGTGCAGGGATCATCTGTAATATTTACTGAAGGAGAATGTTTCAATGGTAGTCATTTTAATACTGATTTTGGTATTAAGCTATAAAAAGTAGATAGGTGCTATCGCTAAATGCTTAAAACACCTCTACAGAGGGGTAATTGACCTATGCTTTGGATGTGTGGGAGGATCACACATGCTGAGAAACTCATACAGGTACAGAGAAATTGAATACTAATGAATGCTAAAGATAATTGTAATAAGTGCAAAATCAGACCCTGTAATTTAATCTTTTCCATGTGAGGGAACTAGATCGCATGTTGAAAGGGTATTTGATTGTAAGAATATTGTCACCAGAGTTTTACAACAAAACCGTGTAGCAGGGGAAAGGAGTAAGCATTAAATTACTGATGTAAATGTACCTATTAGATCTGTTTGGCGTGGTGCTTGTTCACATGTGGCATCCCAGAAATGTGACACTTTCTGAATGCATGTGCAGTCAAGGCACGAGGGTGAATTTAGTGCCCCCTTCTAGGGATCAAAGCATAATCTCTTTGCAGTTCATCTGGTGCCCTCTGAGGGATGGATGATATTTTGAGCAATTCAACAGAAATCCAGTTCTAACATCAGTTGTACCATTGTGAAACTGAAGGTAATGGAGCCTCCTTTAGGAACTAACACGCCATCGTATTGTAGGAGCATTTAAGAATCCATAATGCTGTATGGAAATTACAGTACCAAAAAAACAGTACCAAAGTGGGAAAACACCTCATATAATGCTTCTAAACCATTTTTGAAATGATCTAGTTTTTCCAAGGGAAAACAGAGCCTATTATATTTATAATAAATTCTGCCCTTTATCTTAAGCTGCAGAAATAGAGGGAATGTAAGTAATGCAGCAGCTTGCGCAGTGTTTTCAGAGAAGCATGGTGTCTAAGGGAAAAGTAAGACTCTTTTTATAAGAGCACCCAGATCTCATGCTTAATAGCTGCCACATCTGCTGACCAAGCTCATAACCATCATCCTGCAAGGAACTGTCGAGCTAACAAAGGCAGCTATAGGTTTCTCAGCATTAGGTTGCGATAGTAACAGTCCCTCAGCCTAATCTCTGAGCACTACATTTTATTTCTCTCCTGTCTGCCAGCTCTGACAGAAGGCTCATTTTCTCATTAGGTAAGGAGTATAAGACAGTCAGGTTTCCAGTTCCAGCATGTTTAGCATGATGGGAGGCTCAGAGCAGAAAACATAAATGAAGGTTTCTCTGGCCTGAAAAATTAACATATGTTTGTGTACTAACAAGATGTGGCTGAAAAGCACAAGAGGAAATGATGTACCAAATAAAACAGGAAAAAAGTGATGTATATTCCTTATTTTTTCCTTTTTTCCAACCATAAAGTATGGGTCATATCTCATTTTTAAGAATGTTCTAGGTAAAATGCAGTATTAACACCGAACCAAAACAAATACTGCCCTGTGGTACACAAATTTCACTCCAGTTGATAGGTGTCATATGCTCCAGAAAGCAGAATGCAATTTGTTTTAAACCATGGGTTAAGAAGTAATAATCAGACTGAGGAATGTGTTTATTTTAACACCTTACACTGCAATGTCAGTTAAAAATAGGAACAAGCAAGAAAGCCAGCTGAAGTAGGCTGTAATTCTTCAAGAATAGTGACAAATGTGGTTGGTCAGTGCACCAAATTTAACAAACTCAAAATTGTTTTGCTGGAAAGCAAGCTGTTTAAGGTGAGTTAAGGCAGGTGAGACTATTCTCATGTAAATTGCTTATTTAGGAGTAGGAGCAAAGCAGCTGCCTTGCTCAGCTGACACACTCCCTTGCACAGAGCAGATGCCGGATGTCTTTCTCTTGTGTTTTTCAACAGTTAGTGTCAGTGGAACAAATGCTGAGAACTTTTTTGATGATTAGTGGGATGTTACTTGATTAGAAACTGAGCACTTCAGAATTGGCCTAGGTAAAGTTCCAATACGTATGCTTAAGCACTTGAAGCACCCATTTTAAGTGCTTCTTTGGATTGGAACCCGAGTTTGTAGATGAGCAGACCTTAAGAGCATAATGTTGAACTATATTATAGCACCTGTGTAAATATTTTTGATCCCTTTTCTGCTTGATTTCATTGTGGGCTTATATTTAAGTACTGGTAAAGGAACAGTTGACTAACATGTACTAGATGGAAAGATTTATGCACCTACACTGTGATTTTAGGTTTACAAAACACTGACAGTTTAATTTGAGATTTAATGGAACATCTGAATTGGAAATTACATGTTAGCAAAGCTTTTTATTTTCTTTCTTTTTTTTCAAGCTGTCTTAAGTTTTGATTTAATGCTCAATTTGACATGCAGAGTGACAGTTGTTTTTTCTTCTTAGATATGATCAAAGATTTTGTGTCATCAAGAGATTTTGGTGCTCTAACTCATTTGGCTCTCATCAACGCAATCTACTTTAAAGGCAACTGGAAATCACAATTCAGACCTGAAAATACAAGAACTTTTTCTTTTACTAAAGATGATGAAAGCGAAGTGCAGATTCCAATGATGTACCAGCAGGGAGAGTTTTACTATGGTGAGTTGGAGATTTAGCAATTTAAATCCAGTAAGTCTTCCCTTAATAGCTTTGTTGCAGTAATACCTATTTGTACTGTTGACTGTTCATCCACCTAGAATTTTAAATGTGGTGTTTGCCCAGTGAAGGGATGCTTATTTGATGCTTTCATAATGTGTGTGCTTCTGTATTATACTGGATAGCAACATATATAATGACATCTTTTATTACTTTTTAGATATGTTTGGTGCCAAGTGGGGAATTTCAGAATGTTTATCCATTATCTCTAAACTCTTTACAACTATGGAGCTATTCCTGCTTCTTGCTAAAGTATTCTTGTGCTGTGTTAAAAAAAAAAATGGACTGGACATTAGGAAAAATTCCTTGCCTGTGAGGGTGGTCAAACACTGGAACAGGCTTCCTAGAGCGGAGGTTGATGCCTGAAGCCTGTCAGTGTTAATGAGTCATTTGTATAATGTCCTCATTAAAATGCTTTAACTTCTGGTTAGCCCTGAAGTGGTGATCAGGTAGTTGGACTCTGATGATCTTTGTAGGTATCTTTTAGCTGAACTATTCTGAATAAATATAAAGTCTTAGTTTAAGAATAACGCTTGTTCGTTAATACTCTAACATGCTTAGGTAAAATAGGAGTTCTTTGAACAGCAGAGCTAATGATTGTTTTTAGCTTAAGCTTGAGCTCCAGATGGGTCCTAAAGTGTCTAGCATGGGCAGTATTTCACTCATTAATAAATTCTCTTCTGAATTTAAAAAAAAAAAAAAAAAAACCCTCTACCTGTTTCCATGGAACTCTTGGCAGCTTTAACAACTGTTAGAGTTTTCTGTTCAAATAATGGAAGATAAATAAGTTCAGAGGTATGATTACCTACAAACTGTGATTGCCTAAGCTTACCTTCTTTAAGGAAGTGGAAATAGGGCTCAAATCATATGATGGAGAAACCATTATAAATTTTATGTAGAATCGTGGGTCATCTTTAGCTCCAGTACTTAGTAAACATTGCCTAATATTAACCTTCCATTTTTTCATTATCTCTGGTGAAGACAGAAGGAAATACTACTGATAGCATTTTTTTTGTGTGTTCTCTTGTAGGAGAGTTCAGTGATGGCTCCAATGAAGCAGGTGGTATCTATCAAGTTCTGGAAATACCGTACGAGGGAGACGAAATTCGTATGATGATCGTTCTTTCCAGACAAGAAGTTCCGCTGGTCACACTGGAACCCCTCGTCAAAGCCTCGTTGATTAACGAATGGGCTAACTCAGTGAAAAAGCAGAAAGTGGAAGTATATTTACCAAGGTGAGAATATGCTCTCATGTCAATAAAGGGGAAAGACTGCATTCATTTTGGTTGGAGCAGCGGAAGAGGTAAAACCTGAACATCTTGAGCAAATCTGTAGTTATGTAGCAGCCGAATGAAGGCTGCTGTGACAAGAGAGCCTGAGGGCATTCAGGGTAGAGTGGTGGTAGTTTGAGCAACAAGTGAACGCTGCATTTGTGTCCCTTCCAGGTGTGTAAGCTCCTGAAAGGATTACTTCATCAGAAATATATTCGCCCTGAATGATGGCTCCCTTTTTATTGCAGAGCTCATTATGTTAACCACTCCATTTAGACGGGAGCCATAGAAATATCGCTAGCCTCTATTAACAAAAGCTAAAATGTTTAATTTGGGTACTAATTAGATTACTGTTTGCTGCTAATTTAAAAAGTTCTAATGGTGTGTCTATGTAGACACAAACAGCTGAATGTTGAGAGGTAATTCCAGTCAGTCAATTTTTGTCTTTTTTTATTTATAAGGGCTGATTTCTTTTTTCTTTAGAGCAGTAAAACTTGTTTATTTGTAGACATAATATATGCGTTCAGTGGTGTATTTACTCAAATATACCACTTTAGTTCTCTTTCCTAGAATTGTTTCATCTGCCTCTAATTGTTTTTTCCATGCTTACCTTATACTTGTTTACTACTGTGTTGTTGGTTCATAATACTCCTTAAGTGATTCATAATGATTTAATTGAAGCGTTGATATAACAATATGGCACAAGCTTGGTGTGGATTACCCCTACATATTCAGCTTTCTGTGGTGCTGTGCAAAACATGGAAGAAGAAAAATAAAGTGATTTCTTTTAATCACTAAAATAGTTACTGTTTTCCTGTGATTTGGAGATTTGGCTTGGTCATATTTGACAAGTAAAGAGCAGGCCAAGAATTCCTGCTTTTTATCAACTTAGTAAAAACCATTCTCAAGGAGCTATCTGCAGCTGAGCACCATAAACCAAGTGCAGCCAGGATAAATTAGGTTGAGATGGACTGGTGCTGTTGGCATGCCCTGATTCCAGCTCAAGATAGAATTCTGCTTCTCTTTAAAGCCATTACGCTTGGAGTCACAGTGAGGGATCGGCAGCATTTTGGGGCTCTGTGTCTTTGTCCTGCAGTAAGTGCTCCTTTTTTTTAGTAGTATTTCATTTGAAGAAGGCACAGCAGCAGAGATGCACCGCAGATTTTGTACAGGCTGAGCCTAATGCACAGTCTGGGTGTCTTGTGGTTGTTTTTCACCTGGAGTTTCATTTCCCAGGAGCTGTGAGCAGAGTCTCCAGGTTTCTCTGCAGCCAGGATCTCAGACATGAGTTGGAGGTTGAGGTTTTGTGTGGTCATATAACTTCCTTATTTATTCTGTGCCCAACAATTCTTTCCTCAGGCTAGTTTTCATGCCTGTCACTCATTTAAGAACCTCAAAGAACTTGGTAAATGTTTTCAAACTGAGGCTATACAGAGGTAAAACAGGTACAACCAGGTGCTGATTACCTTCAGTATTTTCTGATTATAAGATAGCTCTCATGAGCTTGAAACACCATGCGGTAATACTGCAATTTCCTTATAAAAATTAAAGATTGATTGCATGTTCCCAAGGTGTTGGATTTCCATTAGGGGTTTGGAGGGTATCTGCAGGATTTTTATCAATGCTCTAAATAAAAACTTCATAAATATTTTATGCTCTGACTCAGGAAGGCATGTTATGAAATGTGGCCTGCAGGCTCTGTCCACTGAGAAACTGAAAGCAGCAGTGGAATAAAATTAAATTTTTATATCCTGGAAGATGCTATCCAATTATAAAGTGAACATTTTTTAAACTTATACACTTGTAATAGGGCCTGAACAACTAGCCAAAGCAGAGTTAATCACAACTTCCCAGTTTCTGTCTGCATTATCTGTGTGCAAATGAAATTGCATATTACGCCTCTTAATAGCAAACGAGAGATTTGTACAGAATTGTTAAATTATACTTTCTCATTTTCATTTTCAAATCATTGTTTCCAGCTTAACTCAGACTAAAGTGATCAACAATTTAATCCGTTTTTTCCATAGAAGTGAAACAGACCATGAATCTAATTTACAAAACTAACAATTTATTTGAAGAACACAGGAGGAACTGCTACCTCGTGACAGTACCACAGTCTGCAGATCGCCTCCTAAAGACTGTCCTAGCACGCTTGGCTTTCCACAATGACCTTCCTGCTTTTGTGTTCATTGAAAGCATCTTAAAAATGCCTGAGATGGTGTTGAAATAAGTTTCTTTGTGTGATTTTTTTTCTATTTCTATCAAAAAACCCAGCCATTATCCCTTTTTAACATGCTGTCTTGAGTTCCTTTCTTATGAGTCCGTTCTTACTGTTCTTGGGATGCGATCACAGGAGGTGTAGAACTGCACTGCTGAAATAAATACACACTTAGCCAACGTCTGCAGCTTATCTTTAGCCCTGGACAGAAGGAATTTTCCTGAGAAAGAGCCATAACCTGCCTTGCTCTGCTTGGTTAGAACAGCAGCGTGGTAGGATTATTGTTGTTTGATGTCAGTCTATTAAATTATGCAAGCTCATTCTAGCACCTCAGGACAGCCTTGCTGAAATTCCAGCTGAAAAGTTGGAATTGATGTCAGCTAGCAGCTTGGTATTATAGGCCGCTTACTAAGCTGAAAATAGTGGTTCAGATCCTGAGGGCCTCTTTTCCAAGCAAGAAATTGTTGATTTCTTGAAATGGAGCTATTCCTCTGCTTCTTGTTCTGCAGAATGCAAGGTATTAGAACAAAACTGAGAACCTGGAATTTCTTGCGCTTTCTCACTCAGAATTTATAGTAATTTTTGAAATTCTAGCCTCTGGGATGAATTGCATTAGACTGTAGTTCACTTCTGCTGTGTAACTAGAAAGTGTGCTCGGTCCCACATGATCCTGAACACCTAAGGACTTCAGTAAAAATTCAGCATTTCAGAAGGGCTGCACAGCCTCGTACAAGATGAAGCTGTCTTTTCTGCCTTGAAAGTCTATAAACTAGAAGAAAGCCTGAAACAGTGCTTTATATAAACCTAAAGCTTCAGGTACACAACAAAGGAGACTGTCAATGACATAAATGTGTAATTTGAATCTAATGCTGATGTAAGTTTTAAATTTGAAAAACATGAAAATATTATCTTTCTCTGCTCAACTCTCCAGAGAGCTGCTTTAGTTTCTCAATCTAATACTACTTCCAAAGCATCTTTCTGTCCTTCATTTCGTGTGGGAGTGACCCAAAGATAATGGAAATGAAGGAAAACATTTTTTTGATCAGCTTTTTGGACTGCATTTTACAGATAGAAAAGGCTTCACAAAGGGACATTGGGGTGGGGAACTGAATTCCCATCTTCACTTCTCGTTGTCTTGACTAATAGCAAATGGGCAGTCACTATCCCTTACCACTATTCCTGCTGAGTGCTTCCTAAGGAGGCCTGTGGGAGCTTGTAGCCATGTACATGTGTGTTGGTGAACCTTCCGGAACTGCTTAGCTCTGAAAGCTCTCCTTTTGACTCAATAGAGCAGTCTTTCCATTTCTTTTCTAGCCCTATGGTGAAAATGTTTCTCGCTTTCCCTTCAGTGGCTGCGCTTTCTTACTTCCATTCAGTCTTTAATGCTCCCAGTTGCAACTTGACTTCTGATACCGAAGTACTGAAATTCACTTCTCATGCTATTTTCAGCATCAGAAACACCTGAAAGATTGTAGGAAAAAGGCCATCTGTTTTGTTACAGGGAACACATACTGCAGATAACCGTGGGCTGGGGTTAGTATCGCGTAGTTCAGCATTGCCGAAGTCTGGCCATACAGCAAGTACCTGGCTTGGGAAATGAGGCTGGGTGTCTCTTCTCTGGGTCGGGCTGTAGATATTCAAAATGAAAACTGACATTACCAGCTATAAGAAAAATGTGGACATCTAAATATTATTAGAACTTGTCTATAACTCATTTTAGCATGTGTGAGAAAATAGGGGAGATACTGTTTTTGAGTGGTGGCTCACTTAGATTGCTTTTTTGACCACATGAAACTTCTTAATTGTCACAATTCTGGGCAATCATTCATTAAGAAAAGCTTTCTATTTTTATTTACCTATAAAAATGCTGCTGTGCTGATGCATTCCATGCCAGAACACCTGAGAAGCTTCCTCTTGGACATAAATCTTTTGGTCTCTTCTGATTCTTTTGAGAACTGCCAAAACAATAAAACCACAAGTATCAGTTCTATTTTATTCCAGGCACAGACTGGAATTCATCTGGACAGGTTACATGACCACATGCAGTGCAATCAGTGATTTGTCAGACCTGAACTCCCTCCGGATCTTACTTTAGCTTGCATAAAATCCTTCTCTGAGTAATGATTAACATTTATTCTATCGCGGATCATTATGAATGCACTTGGTGTAAGGAAGGAAGATCCACTTGACTCTTACTGAGTCATCTTTTGATGTCCAGGTTATTCTTTTTCAAGCTGCCAAGGCTTGTACATGCAGAGGTATCACTCATCCAGCTTTTCATCTGCTGTTCTCTGCTCAGATTTCTGGGTTATACTTTCTCCTGGAAAGAACATGTTCCTACATGTAACTGAGGAAGCTTAGTCCTGGAAAAAAAATAGGAAATTGCACAGAAGGATATTTTATTTTCTTTGGATCTAGCGCAGACAAGACCCTTCACTAAAGAGTACAGTGTAATTGCAGAGTTGTTTGTGACTAAAAGGTTTGCTGGAGAAACTAACAATACTGTATGTACCATATATTTTGCTGTACACTTGCTGTAACCAGTCATTGTCAACATAATTTAAATCTTTAATGCTGTCATTCTACAAAGAACTCACAACTCTGCTCAATTTGTCTCTTGTGTCTGTAGACTTCTGGCACCTTCAGGGCAGGGCTGCCGTTGTATTTTGACACATTTCATGGTTTCTGTAGCTGCCCAGTCTGTTTCTGCCCATATACAAACCTTGAGTCCGTTCATTTCATGAATACCAGGCATAAGTTTTTAGAATGTTTGAAAAATCTTTGCAAATGGAACAAGTTCTTGGTTGAAATCTTGCCCTCAGGATAAATCTCAATTTGTGCTGCCTGCCAGAATAGCAATGTAACCTAGAGCACGGGTTTGCAAGCTAACCCCAAAGTCCCCAAAGTCTTGGCAGGTGATCATCACAAGTGCATTTGCACTAGCAATTATTTTTGTTTTGCATTCATATTCAAAACCCAATTAGAACTTTGTTACAGCAGTAGTTAGACGCAAAGTCAGCAATGCTTTTGTGTTCATGGTGTTCTATTAGTGTTCATAATTGTTGGTCTTTGCTTAATCTGACTAAATAAAAATGGAGCATCCTTTCCTATTCTTTCTTTGCCAACAGCTGCCTGTGAAGTTTTTACAGTCCTTTGTCTTATTTATTCCATTCTACTGTGTCTACAATTAAATTCAGCTCTTACAGTAAACCTGTTGTGTAAGACGCGAGCGTTTTTGCATTTAGCTGCTGCATAATTTTGTTCTGAGGTTTTATGGTCAGAGACTGTATGTACCATCAGCATGTTTTTAACTGCTCCTGCATTAGAAAATATATTTGCTGTGAAAGTAAACTAACTTATTTGTAAGCATTTTTATACAAAGTGTCACTGCTACACAACTAATGCTGAATCTCCTGCTTTACATTATTTACCTCAGTACTTTAATCGTCATTAGCTAGAAATTATCTCTAATTTAGGTACTGTTTCCATTCTGATTTTTGCAATTTTCTGTTACGTTCTCCAGGTTCACAGTAGAACAGGAAATTGATCTGAAAGATGTCTTGAAAGGTCTTGGAATTACAGAACTGTTCAGCCATAGCGCTGACCTCACTGCGATGTCGGGTAAGAGGTTCTTGTTTTGTCTTCCAAGATATATGAGGAAGTACTAAAATCATCCGCCTAAAGATAACATTCTATAGAGTTTATCGGTTGTTTTGTTTCTTAAATAAAAACTACAAAAAACCTGTTAGCAAGTTCTTGATCTCTTGGGATTTGGGGATGATGTATGAGTACTTTCACTGTAGGAGCCGCTGGGGCAGGGAAGCAATCCATCAAGGTGGGAAGGAGTATTTTGACCTGGGAAAGTTAATTCAGGGTGTTTTACAATTGAGTCTTACTAGAAATTTAGAGAGTTCAGTACTATGCAAGAAACAGATCCATGTTAAAGCAATATGTGGCTTCAGTGTCTTGATAGCAGATGGGGTTCATACACCACAGGGGTTGTCATCTTTCATCTCCAGAGGCTATTTGTTCATGGCAGTAAGAGCTTTTAGTTCTTGTACAATTAGTCATCTCCCCAGACACCTTCTGTATAGGAGCAGCACAGGAAAGAAACTTCTGAGATAAACAAATGTATGCTGCTTGTCTTCTTCATTATGTTGTCAAGACTATTTTCAGAAGCTGAAATATCCAATACATGTAAAAAAAAAAAAAAAATAGTTGGACAGGATATTTTTATTCATTTAATACCTTCTAAAAGGTATGGAAGTGTTTAAAAAAAGGTAATTGAGTGATCTTCATATAAAGTTTCTTCCTTTGTTTGTAAGACAAGTAGCCACACAAGCGGTACATTTAGCATGGTCTGTCCAGACCTGAGGTGTGGCAGACCAGGTCGTTCTCTGTCTAGAAACATGTTACCAGTGTGGGATGATGATGATGGTTCTTGTAATTGATGCTTATAGACACCTCCCTGTATGTGTTCCTGCCCTATGGGTTGCTTTCTAGTCAGCCAGACATTTGCTTAGCTGATGGGAAATAACTGCTGCTAATGGGCTGATCCTGGAAGCAAACACACTGGTGTGGCTTGTTCAAGGTGGTGCTAATGAAGGGGAACCTTCCTATAAAACTGGCAGAAAAATGCTTAACACTTTCATCTCCTTTTCACTTTTAAGTTTGAAATGCTGTTTATAGGCTGTCGTGTAGCCTATCCTGCTGTTTTGCTGCTTTGACTTTTCCTGCAAAATGATGGGAAAAGCTAGAGTTAGCTCTTGCGAAAGCAATTTGCATAAATGAATAATGCTTCTCTAAAATCAGTTTTCTGAAGAGAAATAGTTCTGATTTCTCTGTTGCCCCAAAGAAAAGTAAGCTTTACGATAACTTCTGGTCTGTGTATGGAAAAAAAATTTATTTGAGGAAAAGTACCAAGGAGAATAGAAAATGCACAGTGCAGGTTTAACTGCAAAGGCAGCTCGTGGCTCTTATTTCATTTAAAATATGCCTAAATATCAGTGAAATATCAACTGTAGCTGAGGTAAGCAGAAAGATTGGAACTTGCTCATGCTTTAATCCATGTGACTAATGGCTTGTTTAAAGTTTTATATTTTTTACAATTGTGCCATATAAAATCAAAATACCATGTTTTGCATAAGTGAATTAACTCCTCTACCATTTAAAGAGTAACTTTTTTATTAAATGTAGAGCAGTGTATGGAGAGAAATCATGAGTTTTACTGTAACATTCTTACCTGTCACTTAATAGAGCACATGCCACCAGGTAACAAAAAAGGTCTTTGATAAATTAAGAATAAGAATGTTTTTGAAATAATCCTTAATGAAAACCCTACTGTTCATGCTATAGAGATAAATTTTCAAGTAATTAAAATATGGACGATGCTCCCCACTTCTAATTTCCCCAATGTAAAATGGGGATGGGAAAGAAGGAAAGAAAATGATGAAGGGAAATGTTATAAGCTTGCTTTTGCAACTACCTGATTAATGTGTCAGCTAATAAGGAGGTTGAAGCCAGAAATTTCCATGCAGTTCAGTGTCAGCCCTCTGGAAAACTTGCCACTTCATGAAACCTTAAATGAAAATATTTGAACAAAATGTTTGTCTCAACACTTTTTTAATTTGGGAAAAAAATGAGACTTTTTGAGAAATAGTTGCATTTAAAAATACTCTCCTCCCCCTCTCTTGTTGCTGTTGCCTTTGGATTGTTGTCAAGGAAAGCCTTCTGCAATTTCAGCAGCCCTAATCCTGTAATCAGATCCAGGCACAGATTGTTGACTTCAGTGAAACTCTATGTGGGTTTAGTGGATATAAATCAAATTGCAGGATTAGACTGATTTTTCAATATTTATTTTACTTTTTACACTCAATCTGAAAAATGGAAATAGCTGAGTCAGTTTTACCTTACAGGATGTCTGGATTGTGAGCAACCAAGTAAAGTATTAATCTAGATGCATGCTGTAGATACAGCTCTTGCAGAAATTATTTGTCAATATACACAGGTGAGTAGGAGGACATTCAAATATCTAGTCTCATGTATTCTGACTCACTTTCAGTAAAAAAAAAATTCTTTAACAGATTTGATTTCAATCTCTGATTTTATCAGGTGTTCAAAATAACCAAACCTGGAATTCAGGAATAAACAAATCTGGAAACAGCTTCTTGTATTTGGGGCTTTATAACTTACACAGCATGTGATCTTGCAGCTTGAGTATCTTGGCACCTCTTGGGGCTTACACTTGAACTTGCAAAGTTCCCCTTCTCTTTCAAATGATTAAAATATTTTACTGTTGTATAATGCCTTAAATGGCAAATGCTTTCAAACCTCAAGGTGTCGTGCACTGTGGGGACCAGTGAAGTGATTTTAATGACTTGCTCTCCCAATACAATGTAGTTGGAAGGGCACCATCCCAGTAAATGGTTCTTCAAAGTCTTGGCTGAGGAAGGTATCATTTTTCTGGGGCAACCTAAGCTGAAAAAGCCAATAAATATGCATGCTTAAAAATGAGACTTGCAGAGCAACCAGTTGGCAACTCTGAGTAGGAGTTTGCAAGCATATGGAGTGTAGTGACAAATGAAATGTGATGCTAACAGAGTCATGTACATTAGAAGTAAGCCTCCTACACATTAATGGGTATCTAGGCTAGGGTCCTGCAGAAGGCTTACCCTGATACCAAATCTGCACGGGTCTTTTCTGAGGTGATAGAGGTCAAATCACCTCTGTGAAAATCTGTATTCAAAGAAGGTGCTGGAGAAAAATGGCATGATAGCAGATACTCAGGTAAGCTCCACCTCTTCCACAGCTGAAATCATAAGGGAAAGATATAATGTTGTATATGATGAAGTACTGCAGGCAGTGACTTGACAATCGCAGAGTACGGCAAGGAAGGATGTCTGAATACCAGGTGACAACATTAGCCTCCCATATGGAAACAGATTCGCTTCAGGGAGAGATAAATGAGAGGGATGAGATGGTGGCAATATAAAGAAAATAGTCTAGAGAAGGTAAACTGGATGTGGAATTGCTATTTTCACCATCCAAGGACAAAGATATCTATTGGAGTGAAAGACAAGAAATTGAAACCAAATAAAGTACCTCTCTTGTGGAAAACTTAACCATGGAGATCTTTGGATATAGTTTGAGGTCATGAGGTTGATAGGATTAAAAAAAAAATGCTTCAGGGCAATCAAAACTATTCATACTATGTTGATTAGACACCCTATACATCCTGTGGATTAGAAACTTGGTTTAGGTTATAAGGCATGTGCTGAGTAAGAGGAGGTTTTTCTCTCGGGTAAATTATGCAGTAGCTTTTGTCTGAGACTTTTATCGGGTACTGAAGCAACAATAAGGCTATAGCTGGAGTAGTGCGCTAGATCAGGTGGAGATATCAGTCTCATCTTCCATGGAACTTGTATTCCTGTTAGCAATATATTACATTTCTATCCGCAGATCCAGAATACCCTTATAACTAGGCTTGTTTTTATAGCTGGTGGTAAATATTAGCGATGTTTGTGTTGGCTGAGTTAAGGCCCTATTTTGTAACACTCAATAAGCTCATTAGATGGAGACCGATCTCGTAAGGTGCTAAGTGTTCTGCCTAGAAATATAGCTCAGAGTAACAGAAGTGCCATGCTATGTGGAGTCAAACATACAGGACGAAAATGGGGAGTGTTGCTGTGAATATTACAGGCCACAGGAACAGGCTAAGTACTGTAATAAAAACCATGATTGAAATGGGTGATTAGGGTAAGTGTCAAAGTCTTTGTCTAATAAACGTAAATATTTATTTGGGTTGAAGATAAGCTCTGAAACAGCATTTTTCTCCGAAGGTTGCAGTTTGTTTTCTTCTGGTATGTGCTGTATATAAGCTTAAGTGCTGAATAGAGCACCAGAGTGGGCTCGAGCAAGGATAGCAAAATGCAGCTGCCTGGAATGAAGAAATGGGCAGAACTGACCAACACGCTTACCAGGAATCCTGTTAACTGACGTGTTCACAAAATCAGTGCACACAATGCAAGATGTGCAATAGAAATCAGATTTACAGGGGTCTGTCACCCTCTTTTGCCTGGTCTATCTGGAAATGTTCTTGCACATCCAGGGCTTGTTCTAAAACGGTTTGGGGAAACTTTGGTCTTAATGCATTTGTAAGAATGGAAGCTTTAGAGGATGGCAATTAAGCACCTGATCCGAGTGTTCAGCTGTTTTTACAGATAGCTTGGAAGCTCAGGGCTTGGAAGGGCTGTTGGTGTTGGGATGTGAGCACAGGTTTCAGGTGGTGTTTCCCTTAACAGAAATGAGTTAAGGAGAGTTACAGACACAAACACTGGGGGATTGTGCTTAGTTTTCAAGATAATTGGACGCTGCATGTCCCACGTTTTACAGCAGCAATGGAAATTTTATCCTAGCTCTCAACATCTGAAGGCTTGGATCTGATGCCTAGAATTTCTAATATTTAGCAATCTAGTGTGTTTTACTAGATACAGTCTCAAAGGGGATCATCTGGGGCTTTTGGTGGTGAGTTTTAAGTTAAGCAGCTGAACTATGAGGTGTAGTTCACTCTTATGTATGTAGCAGAAGTGAGACTTGCCCAGGAGAGACATTTTAAACTATTGTCTCTTGTGGTTTTGGTTCGTGTTAGTATTACATCTGCCGGCTGTAGCTGTGCAAGCCAAAAAAAATGAATAACAATTAGAAGAAAATAGTCCCAGCCTTTCCCCTCTTACTCAGTCTTCAGCTCGAATTCTGGCATTGAAGGATCAGAAATGCAAAATGGCATCGCTGTCTCGCTGGGGTGGTTAGATTAGATTTTCATGGCTGTGTAACTCCCTGTTGAGAAAGCTTTTATTCCTTTCCTAACTGCCAGTTGTGCTCTGTCATTACTGTGCATTTTATGCAGGTACAATAAATGTATATCTAATCCTCATTATGTCGTACTGATGAAACTTAGTCAAACTGATTAAATGGTGTAATGTATTGCTTCCTGCAAGGTGCTGACTATTTCAATAGGTCTGATCACTTAGACACCGAACAAAAGTAATGAAACATCCACTGACTTAAGCAGGAGTAGACTTGGACCTGAATTAAAATACTGGGAAAGAAGGATGGAAAACAAGACTGAAAAAATCAGTTTTCTGGTGATTTTTATTGTAGTAGATAAATTTAAAAGAACCTGAAGATTTGTAATGGCAAGAAAGAAAATACCTGTTTTTTCCCCCAGACAAAGTCTTTCTCTATAATTATTTGTATTACAGTGTCATAAGCCCTTTCCCCAGTAATTAGATTCAAAATCTTGAATGCAAGGATTGTCTTTTACTCTGGTTTGTTGGTGCTCTAGGTATTGCCATGCTATTCTAATACATATAGGGTAGAAGAGCACTAGAGTCTTGAACAAGGTAAAGGGGCCTGTTAAAGGTGATGGCAGAAGGTATTGTAATGCAAGTCCTACGTACAACGTTCTTATCGTTCCCTACTTGGTATAGAGGGTGGATAATAGTGCTAGGGTTTGGGGCTGTGTTTTTTCCTAAATGCTTCATTTTTATTGAGCTGCTTGAAATATATTTCTTTTTCCTCTCCAGATAACAAAGAACTTTACCTGGCAAAGGCATTTCACAAGGCTTTCCTAGAAGTTAATGAGGAAGGATCAGAAGCTGCTGCTGCCTCAGGTACCTGACTGAAAAGCAGAACGAATTCAAATGCTGAGTTATTCTGTGTTAATTAATATTTTAAAACTGACTTGCTGGAAAGCTAGGAAAGCTAAACAGCATGTAGCATGGAGGCAGAGCACAGCAACTATATTCCTCATCAGAAGAGAAATTTGGAAACAAGTGTTAGCATTTTCTTATCACGGTGTGTTTCACAAAGTTTTGGAGCATCCTGTGAAAAACCTTCAGTATTTTGCTTATGAGTGTTGGGGGTAGGGGAGACAGACTGCAGCTTGTATCTTCATGGAACTTGAGCATTCATAAACATTCATAAATTTTGATCTGCTAATTGAGAATGGTTGAAAGCATTTGATCTAGAGTAGTTAGGAGCTGAGAGTTGTTGCAATTGCATTTTAAGCTCATTTACAGAGAAGCAAGATGGGAAGTGATGAATAAAAAAAAAAAATTAGCTCTCCAGTATTACTGGAGGCCAGGTTGGTAGTTTATGTGAAAATAAGTTCCATTTCGTATCATTACCTGGTTTCTAATTGCCTCAACTCATACCTTTCTTTGAGGAAGGGAAAAATGACTGACTTGCTGATGAATATTAGAAACTGTTCTGGATTGTAACATTAATATGGACAGGGATTACTGTCATGCATGAGTCTTCATTGTCAGTGCAGTGAAACTGTAAAAATAAATGAAACATTGGGAGATAATGCCCTGGAGAAATCCATGCATCACCAAATAAAAATAACGAAGAGCAAAATTCTGCACAACTCCCACTTAATTTTACCTTCAACCTTTGCATTGTTTAAAGATTCAAGTGAAGCTAGAAGCTGCAAGATCAGCCCGTTTAGTTTTATTCTCTATAGCTGTTAAGGGTTACCTTTTCCTATCAAAGGCAGGCTAGAAGCTGTTTAAAAGAGGTCAGGAGTGCTGTCTAACATAATGCATTTTCTTTCTACAAGTAAGCAGGTTTCATAATTTCTCTTAAGGTTCTGCATCTTAAATCATAAACTGTTCCCTCAGCCTGGGAAATCGTACCACTTCATTCCTAACATTTCTTAAAGCACAACTAGGCATGCAATTATTCTGGAGGTCATTTTAATTTTTGGTTAGATTGCACAATTTCTTGGTGACAATCAGTGCTGGGGTTTGGTACTTCAGTGTCTGCTCATCAGCCTTACAAGTATCTTTCATGAAGAGCAGGAGAGAATGTGCAGTGATGCTTCAGTTGACTATGTCCTTTCTCCTTCAGGAATGATTGCAATTAGCAGAATGGCAGTGCTGTATCCCCAAGTCATAGTTGATCATCCCTTTTTCTTTTTGGTCAGGAACAGAAGAACAGGTGAGAGTTTTTTCACTCTTCTACATCTTTCACCAGTGTATCACCAGGGTTACAAAAGCAAATAACATATTTTGATCAACAAATTGTCCTTGTATTACAAATTTTCCTCAATTTGTATTGGAATTCCTAACACTGAAAGATCGAGTCTATGTCCACTTCATGTCTCTCCAAATACAAAACTGAAATTTGAATCATGAAAAATACTCAGCTCAGTGATTAAAAGCCCCGGGGAATAAAAATTCACCATTTTTATCAGAATGCAGTGTTACTGCCCTGAATAACTATAATCACTGTATTCCGTAAGAGCTTCGCTGTGGGAAGAGCTGTGCTCCTAGTACTGAGTGTTTTACATAATGGACATATATTACAGCTATGAATAATTCTGTTGTGCTCTTGAAATATTCTGTGGCAGGCAAGAGATGAGAACAGCATTCACTAGCAAAATGGGCAACGATTAAGTTAATTCCTTAGTTTCATATTTGTAAGTTGTCTTAATGCTGTGGTTGTGGCTGGGTGTCAAAATGTTACTGTGCAGCAGCTGACTGTCAGATGGATCTGTGTTCAGTGCCTTACCTGCTCTGCAAGCAAGCCAGGGAACTCTGTAATGGTTACCCTGATTCTCAAGAACATCCAAAGTGTTTGTGATTGATTCCTGTTTTTAAAAATTGTGGACCAGACAGTCTAGAAGTCAGTATCAGTAAATCACCATCGTGTAACGTCAACATTTCCTTTTAGTTCTAACATCTTTCCTTCCCCTCTCTTTTTCCCTTTTCCAGGTACTGTGTTATTCATGGGGAGGGTAATGCACCCTGAAGCAATGAATACGAGTGGCCATGACTTTGAAGAGCTTTAACTACTGCCAGCTACCAAAATGAGGAAAAAAGCACATGAAGTTTGAAGCTAATGTATTTAAGGTTTGCTGTGTTTTCCCCCAAGATACTGTTTAAAATGCTTTCAGATCTGTGTGCAAGTCAAGTTTCCAGAGGAAAGTTCACAGTATTAAAATAATGGTTCTGTTTGTCATTGTGATTGCTGTGTCCTTAAAATAAAACTGTGTACATGTCAACAACTGTTTCTTGTTCTAGTGAATTGTAAAGCAACAAACTTGCAAATCCATAATTCCTAAATTTTTCACAGTCCAAAGACTGACTGGATCAATGATAAAGGAGCAGAATGTGTGCAGCTCTGAATAATCAAATGGCAAACCTTGATGATAACTTACAGTTGAAGAACTACATCTGGAAAATGTAATCTCTTCTTGTAATAGTAAACAGACTGCGGTATGCTGTCTCATCAAAGTTAATGGGAAAAAATTAAGCCTAATGGATTCTAAGATAACTGTGGTTGACTTTTTGTGTGAACTCCCACATGTGATTCTAAAATGTTGCTTTTATGAATGCTCCTGCATGCGATTCTGCGATTCACCTTCCATAAATGTTGATGCCAATAAAATTTGATCGCATGATTATTTGAACCTAGTCAGTATAGAATAGCTATGTATGTGACTGAAGTAAAAATAGGTGAAGTCATGTTATTTGTGTGAACATATTTTTTTTTTTCCACAAAAGTAGATGCTCTACTTTTAACCTGAGCTTTACAGTATCTCACTTCAGTGATCTAGAACAATCTTTCTCAATACTTATTTTCTTAATTTTAAGTGTATAAAGATGTCTAAAGATGTTCAGTTCATGAATGTCTAAAGGAACAGCATAGTCCTTATCGTTCCCTAACTTTTGAGTGAGGACAAACAGAGGAAAATGACACATACCACAAGTAAATGTTAGCCTGGAATTAGCTGCTCTTTCCATTTGCAAGAAGTACCAGCGATCACTAGGCAGGCATGTAATTATTTCTTCCCTTATTGCACAAATTATGAGACGAACAGAAGTTATTAAAAAGGTGAGAGAATAGGAGAAAAGGGAGGAGCTCTTGAAACAGATCATAAATACAGACTTGTAGATAAATGGGGTTTTCAGACAACAGACATTTTATTTTGAATTCTATGGGAACAAATGCACACTGGCTGATTTTAACAGACAGGACTTAGGCATGCATTCAGTTTAAAACAGCATAGACACTACCCACAAAGTTACTCATGCAAGGAGAACTTCCCAAGTTTGGTACATGGTTCACTTTTTTTACCCTGCTGGTGCAAATCCCACAGGTCAGGCTGCGAAGTGATGTGTGCAATCCACGGAGGCTGGGTGTGCTGCCTTAGAGGGCGTTTGAGCACACCAAGTCCTGCCTTCTTGGACTGTTTTGTTCTATTGCAAAAAGGAAAAATGAAAAATAAAATGAAGCTCCTGCTTCTTCTGCACTGTTCTCCCATTTGGTATAGCCCTTAGTGTCTTATAGTCTAGACTTGATAAGAATTTTTTTGTATTGAAATTTAGACGAATTATAATCTTAGTTCTGTATAGTTCAAAATGGTGTACCTAGAAGCATTCCCTCTTCCTCCGAAGAAAGAGAAAGCTAATTTTACCAAGGTGTAGAACTAGCCTCAATGCACTTAAATCCAGCTCCTTTGACACTGTTAGAGAAGGGCTGGATCTTCATGTTTAGATGATTTCATGGAAACCACCTAACGTCTGTAAAAGTGACCCCACGTGGTAAAGATCCGTGTTTTTAACCTCAGCGGCAGCCTGAGTTTTATGCTGTTACATTTTTTCAGGCTAATTTTTGAGGTGCTCACTGAAGTGGAAAAACATGAGAAAGATAACTCAGTGAAGTTTATTCCCAGTGCAGTGAAAGATCTTTCTGACCAATTCTGTGTTGTTTTTTTTTTTCTGCATTAGTTCCTTGCAGTGTAGATGCTCCTTACCAAGGGAAAGACTTTGAAGATAGACTTGAACTAAGGCTATGGAATTATGGAAGGACAACTGCCAGTCAGAAGTATTTATAGAGGATATCAGGCAAGTGCACAGACTTCCCTAGCAGTTAGAATACCATAGGTACTGAGAGGAATTATGTTTCTCATGTGCTAAGTCTTATTCTGAGAATTGTCTCTGTGGGCATATTGGAAAGCAAGCAGAAACAGAGGTGCAAGCACTAGTTATTTCACTTGATACTCACCTAGTCCATACAGGTGCAAAACAACCATTTATTGTTTCTTGAAAATCAAGAATTATCTGGTTTTCAGTAATAAGAGTGGGTTTTTCACTAAGTTATGCACAATTGTTAGTCGTACACCACAAGAGCAGCTCTCAAACAATACTGTTTTTCAGTAGTAATATCTTAAGTATTGTTACCAGTTTACTGAGGTGTATGAATACTATTACATTGTGGTTTTAATCTAGATTTTGTATGTTCTTTTCAAAGATGCTATTGCTTCTGAGACGAAATTAGCAAAATACTTTGTCTTTCTGTTTTTATGGTAAGGGGAATTCCACAATAGTATTTCATATGTTGAGTTTAGGTGTGTGGTCTTCTTAAAAAATAAATTTGTATTTTGTGTTGGGGGCTATATCAGAAAATAAATTACTGAAACTTCTATAGTTGTGCTGTGTAAGTGACCCATGAAGTGACCCCTTCTGTGAAACACATCGAGTTTAAACACAAGATGCGGTTCCCTAATGTCGTTGTCATCTGTCTTTCTTGCATACATTTACTGGAGTCCAGCTGGAAATGTTTTTCAGAACTTCAGTTCAAGAGACTATTTTTCCTGCTAGTCCTTTTAGTAGCGGTGCTGTGACCTGAGAATGACTGAATGACTGAAAAAAACACCAAACACAACCACCACTTCCCAGGTGCACAGAAGAGACTGAAAGGTTATTGAAAATGGCAGAGCAAGTTGTTGCTTAGTACAATCACACATGTGCTTAATGGGGGGCTAGACTGACAGTTTTTGAAAGCCAGTCAGTTTCTGGCTGTGGTTTTCTATTAGATGCTAAGCGCTTTTCATTTGCTGTAGTCTCAAAGTCTGCAGTTAAATTACAGTAAGGATCATGGCTTGCATTTTTTGCTTGATTCACCCCACTGCGGTCTCACAGCAAATGCACAAGTATAAAACTGGACTTATGTGGTACTGAGAGAAGTACGTGATACTACTCAAATGAGATCTTTGTGTTGTACAGGTAACAGCAAAAGATTTGGTCAAAGCTTTTGTGGGTAATTTTTCAATGATGGACAGGAGAAACCACAAGATGTCACTCTATCCTAAGAAGCCAAGAAGTACTTTCTCATAGGGCAGTAATCCTAGGGGAATGTTGAATACTGAATACATCCTGAATGAGGTTCGAGTATATGTAGGTCTTGGTAAAATCAATGGGTTGTGTTTGAGAGTGTAATTAACCACTGCCTGAGGTTAATGATTGGAAGAAAAAACAACTTAGAAGCTCTTCTCTGATTCTTGATAAAAGATTGCTAGATAAAATCCATTCTTCATAGGGGTGTTTTTGTCCTGTTCATAGTCTGGATGCTAAATGTTTTTCAACCCAGTTTGATGAACCACAGTAGAGCTGTACTGTGCTTACTTCCGAGCTGTAAGTGCTACAATTGGAGACATTTCCTTAACTATGGAATTTTCTTAACTAGAGGAATGGCAGGGTTGAAGTCATTGATGCACTGATCCTACTATTCTGTTGTTTTCATTTGCTTACCTCTGTTATTTCCCCTTTCCTTTGCTGCCTTGTGTACCATCACTAGAATTTCCATGTGAGCAGATTCCCGGTGTATTCTCCCGTTGTACAGTGAAATTGCACCAGTGTAAGGTGTTGTCCTCTCTTCCTGGGGAGGAAGCAATATTTTCCCTACAAGGATTTTCTAAAAAAGAATACTAGGCACACTCCAAAAGCTGTGTTTACAAGCTAATTCTCAAGTTGTTTCTGTCCATTTTAATGAACAATCTTTGCATTTGTCCCCGCTGCGGGAAATGGAAATAGATTTTATTAAAAGCACAGTGCCAAGGAGGAAGAAAACCATACCTTAGTAATTCAGCTAGTACCAGCAAGAAGTGAATTCGCTTCCCCCGTGAACTCTGCGTCCACCGATGTGGTTGATGAGGAATTGTTGATTATTTTAGCTTGTGAAACTGTCTGCAGTCTCCGAGCATTTTGGATCAAGCTGCAGTAGTTACAGGGGTCCAGACAAAATGAAAACTGTTTGCTTACTGGGGACCTTTAGTAATTGGTTCAATAGTTTGTCTTCAGCTTCCAGCTGGCATTGGTTAAGGAATATAAAACAAAGTTAGACATGGAAAACCATTTGCAATACACAAACACAGCAGTACTATGTAACTTGTGAACAACACTAAATATGTTACCCCCAGCTACTGGGGCTTCTCAAGTGACATACTCTATATAGGGCTGCTCTTCCAACCACAGTGATGTGAACATTTTTCATTTCACAGCTGTAATTAGAAGTCGTGGACCAATTGTTTGAAGCATTAGTCAAACAAAACAAAATATAGACACAAGTCCTGTAACAAAATGCATTTTAAATTGCAGTTCGTAGACACCAGGACGTTATAGTAGTCAAGGAGGGATAGCAAACTTAACTCACAACCACCCTGGCAGGTAGGTAAAGGGAGAAAGGCAGTGAAGATAAATGTTATCCAAGCAATAGGTGACACTCACTATTTTAAAAATTGTTTAGACTTTTTCAAAGCACTTTACAAATGCAGTCTCAAGATTCTGTTAATGACTGCATCTGGAAGTCAGGCAGCTAATCATTCAAAAACAGAAGCAGAAAAAAGCTCAAGATGTTGGCAGCTGTTGCTAAAAAGTGTGGTATGCAAACGTCTTCACAGCACTGTCCACTCTCCACTATGATAAAATAGTCTGAAAGATTTTTTCTTAATGATGTGTTTGCAGTGCTGTGTTCTGGAAACTAATCTGGCAAATAGTAGTGAAATTCTAGGTCTACGAGGACCTGGCTGAGGAAAAAGATTGAAATCATTCCTGCAGCTGGGGAATTTAGCCTGAGTTGCCTGAGTTTTTATCTTTGCAGCCACACTGAATCTTGACATAAACGACTTTTCAGATCTGACCGGTGCTTTGCTGCTGAGAAGTTGTTTTACCATCTAGCTCTCATAAACACGCATCTTCTGTTCCTTATGGAAGAGACATCTTTTGGACAAACTGAAGGAAAAATGGTTTTGAATTTGTGTAGAAGTGCTTTTAAGTGAAGAAGAAAAAATATACAAATAAAATCTGGTTTGTATATAAATCACATTTTTCATGCTTTCATTAGGTGATTGGAATTGGCCATGGAAAAATCCTGTTTTTTCATTCAAAAGTATTTGTTTAGATGGGCTTCAACCATTCATTCAACTACTCAAATGCTACCAAATGCACTTCCATCCAAGCATAGTTCAACATTTTTATTTTATTTGCATGTATTTGTTAAGATCGGTGTTTTAGAACCAAGCAACTTGTAACAACACAATGCTTACGAGTGGTAACTGTATGATATCATTGCCCGAAATAGAATAAAAGAAGTATGCCAAAACATGCCAAGAAATACAAGATATCAAAGTCCATCTTTCCCTGAGTCATGTAAGGATCATGGGCTAGACAATGCCAGGTATTACCAGTCACCAACAATCCTATACAAGAAGTCTCTTTGAGGCTTTTTATGTATGCTTTGTAAATAGCATATTTCTAAAAGTAACATTGAGAAAGCTGCTCTAGTTCGACAAAAATTAACAGAATTTCTCTGTTCCATTACAAGAGAAATATTGGTCTGAAAAATTCATTAGGTCTTCTGGGAAATGTTCTCTTTGGGCCAAGCTGCAGCTTGGAATTAGCAGAGTGTGGAGGCGGTTCCATCCTCCAGGAGCAGGACTGCCTAAAACTCTTCTGCCAGCTCTGAACCAAGGATATGTCTTCATCATCTGAGCTGCTGTTAAAAACCTCAGTGAAATTCACAGGTTAAAGCGGCCACTTCTAATGTTGCTCCCACCAGCCTTGCATATGTCCCTCCATTGATTTTTTCCTCTACAGAATTTTCACCTTGGTCTAATCAGTGTAGAGTTTATAGGCTCGATTCAGAGTTTTTGAACAGGAATTATTTGTCAATCATCGCGATATTTTAGTGCTATAGTGCTACAGTTATGCAAGCAGAACAGGCCAATCTTGAATACTTTTAATTCATTTATTTTCCAGTTTTTCCAACTGTAATGTATATATATCTATGGAACAAAGTGTTCTGCAGAAGTGATGTGTTGATTTGTGACCTTCTGAATCGTGATACACGTTGGACAGAGAGCTTGGAACCATGAGTAAACTAGCCTTGTATCAAGCACTTTAAAAGCTGAGGACGTTACCAGCTTTCCCCTTCACTGTGATCATTACAACAAGGTAGGTAAAACAATCCCAAGAGACAATGTACAGTTAGCTCTGAGCAGAAATTAAGGAACATCTAGTTCCATGATGTTAATTATTTAAATCAAGTAAACAGTCGCGTAGTGTCCAAAACAAGAACAACAAAAAACATCATAGAAAGCTAACTTTAAACAAAGCCATCTGGAGATCCAAATCCTTCTGTAGTCCATTAAAAAAAAATGCCATTAGTTTCAGTCAGTTTGGGATCACGTGCAGGTTTCTGTCAGGCCCTGATGTATGAGTACAGAGAACCAGGTGGGAAGTGATAGAGCTCTAATTTTGAATAATTAGTAAGAACGTGATTTTTGACCAATTATTGCAAATACGACTTCAGGCCACATACCTGAAAATGCAAAATGGACTTGTAATCAGTGTTTCTACCAAAAAAAAATAATAATAAATAAATAAATAAAAAGACTATAAGCATGAAAGTTTTAGAATTTATAGAAGTATATTTTGGGTGCAAATACTGTTGTTATTATTATACTATTATGTTATAATAAGTAATCAAAACCTAACCTAAGTATATTTATATGAAACCATAAGATAATACAGCACAAAATAGTCAAGCTATTCTGTGCTTCTTGGAGGACTTCTTTTTGGTTCAGGGTGCATGTAATAGAATAAAAATAGGTTGTTTGCCTCTCCTCCTTTCTCGTTAACTGTTCAGGGAGCCTAACTTAGCTAGATGCCTTTCCTTGGGTCCCTGAAATTAAATGAGATAAATTCAGGCCTCCTGGGACTCCTGGCAGTGCATTCTTGTTGCTACAGCCGTTGCACAGAGAATTCGCAAGTGATAATAAACAGACAAATGAAGGCAAAGGGTGCTGGGGAAATAAAGGGATATCAGTGCTTATGTTGGGCAGTGGCAAAGCTCAGCAGCCACCCAGCCACTCTCGGTGCAGAGAGCCCTGGAGAGGAGTCGTGACCCTCATTTGAGGAGCTGGCAGCAATCACTCCTTCATATGCTGCCTGTGTATTATTTTGCATGTATTTTCTGGATACAGCAACTTGTAAGTAGATTTATTTGCAGTGCACTGAGAAGTAGCTTTAGGACAAGTTAATTTGGGCTCTCTTGGCCTTGATAACACCTGCTTAAAATATGATTCCTTCTATGAATGACAAGAATACAGAGATTGTATTATGATAGCTCCCTGACAAGTGACTTCAAAAAGCAACATGGAAGGCTATTTTTCAGGAGGGCCATTAACCATCTGGCAGCCCATTTTCCACCCTCCTTCATTGTAAGCATAATAATTTGAGCAGCATTCAAGAACAAGACAGATCAAAGTCTGCTGTTTCCACGGAAGATGCATCCTGGCAACTCTGTAAACAAAGTTTTTCAAGTGGGAAACATGCTTTACCTTTATTTTTCCTTCAGTGCTGTAAGGCCAGCTTATTCTTTAGGTTTTCTGTATGAAACATTTTTTTAAAATGAAAGATGGGGTGACTTTGGTATATTGCCCTGGGGGCTGGAAAGGAAGAACCCTACTGGTTTGGCACATGGGTTAAGATCCCTGCCCTCTTTAACTCCCGTGGTGTCTTCCTAAGGCTGCAAATGGGAACAATAACGATGCTGTAAATTGCAGGTCCTAAAACAAGAGGCAGACTGATGTGCCCTGTGTCCTGAGCTACCGTCCCCATCCCTGAATCACCGTGCTGGCCCAAAGTGTTGATGGATTTATGTGGTAGGGAAATTCAGTGCAGAATCAAAGCATTTGAAAACAAGTCAACAAATACGAAGCGTTTGCGAGCAGCAGCTGATGTTCCCTCAGAGATCTAGCGTGTGATTTCTATAATCATAAAGAAATATTTAATTTTGTTTGCTTAAACCAAGCAGTGTTTTGCTGTGAGCATTAATCATCTGGTGTCACACAATGGCACACTGACTGTCACACATTGAATCACATCTCCTGCAGCACTGTTATGAATATTCTGGATGTACTCCACAGCTGTAGAAAGAAGTGCTTCATGCCTTGCTAGCTATAGAGCAAACACACTCTTGCTGCTTCATTTTGTATTCAGAAGCTCTACAAAACAGGAAAGGCAGCATGCAAAATGAGGAGGAATGCTATTGAAGCTCAGCTGCTGATCTTTCACAATTCGACTGCAAAAACTCAGGGGTCTGAATGGATAAAAAATTACAAGTACCAGTAGAAACGTTAAGCTACCCTAATCAACAGAATTGCACCTAGCCACATTTTTTAATAGGATTTGTTTGCCTGAAAATGCAACAACTCCACGTAAGGTTTCCTGCTGAAGGCAGGGCACCTTCCCCCAGTGCAAGTCAAGGAGAAAAGAAATTTCATGTTCTCCAACTGCTGAAATACCACACACAACTGGCAGAGCAAGGCAAAGGGGAGATTGGTGTCTATAACACCAATGCTTGGGCAGAAAGGCAGTGTTAGGTGCAGTAAGCGGAGGGTACCCTATTCAACTGGAGATACTTTAAGGTCTTCTTGTCTTTTGAACGAACATACGAGTCAAGAATGCCTTCTCTACAAAGTCAGTAGACCTGTTCTAAATTTGATAATTATATTTGTGTTTTGTGAATGCGAAATGCTTGTCGCTCAGAGTTCCCCATTTGGTGAGGCCAGCACTCACACCTGCATAGCTGCACGTACAAACACACAGCTGAGGGACAAACCCATGGAAAATCAGTCCAAGGAACTCTTAACTACCCCCAGTACTGCCGAAACAGTGGAGTAGAGCAGTGTCTCCTCAGTGCCAGAGAACAGAGATGTAGCCCTCAGGACGTGAATATTCTCCTTTCTTCCCAAGTTTCTTGTGCCTTTGTGAAGTTTTTACGATCACGTGATACGGCAAATGCATTCTCTGACTTCAACCAGAAACACATTTTCATTACATTTCATCTCTTTTGGCAGGACGTGCCAGTTTCTAGCTACAGTGTGTCTGTGTCCTTCCTATAAAATAAGCACTGAAGGGAAATAATGCTCTTTCTGCTTGCTTGTAACACGAGGCTGCCATTTTTTTTCAAACTGAAAGCAATTGGGAGCAAATTATTTGGATTTCCTGAGAAAAGTTGCATGAACAATATATCTTCAATAAAAATAGATGGCACTTCACTGTTCTTTTCCCCATGATTGTAGGAGGCCCTGCTTTCTGTTTTCAGCTAGAAAACATCTTTATTATGCTTGCAGACAGTGAATAATAACAAGACTTTCATTTGAACTACTTTTTTTTTTTTTTTTGGCAATAAGACTTGTGGAAAGAACAGGGATTAAAAAAAACAGAGATGTCAGGAAACAAGTTCCGCCTGTAAATACACATTCATAGGTCTCAGTTCCATCATTGGGTGCAGTGGAGGCAGCTGTCTGTGAATTTTAAACAACCAAATTATGTTCGTCATTCAGCTGCATTGCTTTGCGTGCTTTCCTGTTTTTCTCAGCCCTTTCTTCGCATATGTAGAGCTCAGTGGATTTAATGTCTTGTCCCAGCAATAGGGTAACGTTAATCAGAAGTGTAGCTCAGGAGAACATCTTGTATCACCGAAACTACAGCAAGAAGGGATTGCTCCTTGAAAGAGAGTAGGTATTAAGCACATTTGTACTAAAATTCAGTGATCTTCTATGAAATTGTTATCTGCATAAGAGATATGCTGTTCCCCTGCCAGTCCCTGCACGTTAATTAAATATGTGTATTTAATACTCAAATGTATATACACCTATGGTTACACATACCTATAAGTACACATATAAAATGGGCTGGCTGTGCAGGTGGCGTCCTGTGTGTTGTGTGTGCATGCACCCACCTACACGTGTGCAGTATATGAATGAAACAGATGTACACGTGAGGGAGACAAGTACTGGGGAGAAAGGAAGGGAAAGGTGCAAAGTATTTCAGACAAAAGGAAAGGCTGCGCAATATAAAGAATTTGAGAACTGCTGGCATTGATAATGCCAAACTGAATGAGTCAAATGTATTATGAGTAGTTTTCCTGTTCCATATTTAAAAAGATTATGCCCATTTATCCTAAATATCTAACATATGACAACTTCGTAAAGCCAGCTTATTAAAAGCGTGCTGTGGTGACTCCTAAGTAGTCCCATATTTGCAGGATGTGAGTTTCAGGAAGGCAGGGTTTTGATATATGACGTGAAACAATTTTTTCACTATAGTTCAGGTAATCAATTCTCTCCTCCCCCCCCACAAAAATAAATAAATAAATAAATAAAACATAACTCTTTAGCAATTGGCAGCAGTTACATAAATAAATGCAACAATTTATGGAAATTCGGTGGCATCTGCAATGATGGACGCTAGATGGGAGAATAACCAGAGATGCTGCTTCAAATGGCAGAGTGCAAAAGGAAGCTTATAAGACTGCAACAGGAAATTATTTATCAAAATTAATTTAGAATGATTTTTGTATGATTAAAATTACCTCGTGAAACTTATGTTCAATAAATTAGGAAGCGCTTAATGAGCATTGTATTCCACTAGGAATTATTAACAATTAAAATATGAAAAGGTGAAACAGGAGATTCATAACAGAGATGTGGATGGAGGCAGTGAGACTGTCCTGCTCTTATCAGAGTTTTCATCTCTTGGTGGCTTCATTAACTGTCTGACTTTATTCATTTTGGCAGCTTTGGATAAGATGTTTCAATTTTTGAGAATTAGACAGAAATAGCATTTGGACAAGTCAGGACTGACAGAAAGCTCATTAAAATGGATGGCAGTTTGCCTATCAGTTTCAATGAGCTCTAAACCATGACCTCCCTAAAAGAATGCTCGGTTCATTCTCGTGAAAAATCTGTCAGATATCTGGCAGGTACCATTTATTTATTTATTTATTTATTCTCTTCTGTAGGCACATGAAAGTTTGACTCTGCTCCAGTTGAATTCAGTGGCCTTACTCTTAAGGACTACAAGGTTAAGCATAAGCTTAAGTGCATCTGTGGATGAGGGATGCAATAACTCTGTGCAATATGAAAAGCTGTGTTTTAAGGTGAAAGGGGAAATAAACCTTATCTCAGTGAGACTTATAATGGGAGAAATCATTATTGCACTTCAATGAACAGGAGTGCTGCATGCCACTGACTTCAGATATAATTTGTTTTCTCTTTCACATACCCACAGATAAGTTGCCAACTACAAGAGAAGGCAAGTTATACCCATTCTGTTTTTTAGGAAAGGTATATTGTCTGTAAAGAAAAGAAACCTTTGAGAAAAAAAATAAATCTCAAAACATTACTTATACATGTTCTTTCTTAGTGTCAGAAAAAGCCTACTTCATCCAGAATTTTTGACTGACGTTTTATTAGTAAAGGCAAGTCTGATAGTGTCTCCTAAACCAAATAAAAATGCCATTCTTCATTCCATAATATCTCTTTCTGTGACTTGAGCCAAAGACCATAAAATCAATGGAAAGACTCAATCCTCAGTGCCAGATATTGTCGTTAGGCCTTGCGAGCCCTTTGTTTTTCCAGAAGGGAGGACCAAGTTTCAGTAGCAATGCTTGGTTACAGCCCCAGAAACCCCCTTGAAACTCTTGGCTTTATAAAACCTTGGAAAACTAGATATACGTAGTTTTCCCTTCACTTATTTATGTAGTTAGTTGTTGATTCCTTTTTGTCTGGTAACCCTGGTGAACTGCTGCACTGCCTCTGCTCTTCTGCTGTCCAAAGCTTTATTCTGCTGTACTTGGCTTTTCCCTATAAACTCTCTCCAAGTCCTACCACTGGGAGTGAAACGTTTTACTGGAATCCTGAATGGGCAGGACAAAAAGAAATTTGTTGCCTAGGAAACCCGACAAAATAACTGGATAGTTTATGCAAGAATGCCTGCTTATGTGCCAGAGCACAGATGAGCATATATGCGTTTAATATTGAGTTCCTTTTCTAGTGCTTCCTCTGAGTATCCATTCAGATTATGCCAATTAAATATTCGAAGAAATTCTCCCTCACCAAGTCATCCTGCATGAATGTCATAGATTCCTGGGTATAGTCAAAAATTAACTTTCTACTGTAGATAAATGTCATCAGATTTTTAGATCTGATTGTAGTGGTGTCATCAACCTAACAGTCTGAAAACACCAACAGGTATCAAGCTAGCAGTAAGTAAGAAACTTACGTAAAGAACATGAAATAACATCAACAAACGGATTTTTACAAGCTGCTGTATTCCCACATCACAAAAACGTTGTAATACAGAACTGTCATTTAAGTATTCTTTAAAGATTATTAACATAATGTCAGAGCAGAAAATCTCAGCAATTTAAGTGCATGGGCTTTAAGGGCATATTGCTTGTCTGCTCTGATTTTAATGAAGCCAGTCTCCATGAATCATGTTTGAATGCTGACCCTATTCACATTAACAGATTTTTTGCTGTTGACTACCACAGCGCCAGGATTTCATGGTCTGAGTATTTCAGTTATTATGAAAGGGGGAAGGATAATATTATTGCCTTTCTCCTACTCTTTGTCTGCCTGCTCTGTTCAATTAGACTAAACTCTCTGGAGCAAACTCTCTTTAGTGCCTTCCTGTGGTGCCCAGAACATCAGGGCATCTTGTGGCCTACAGCAGCCGTGATCATTTGAGTTGTTGCTGTCATTAGTCAGGCCTCACGATGAGGCGGATTCTGCACAGTTCATACATATTTCAGGAGAGCACCAGCTGGATCTGTAGGACATGCAGGGAAGCATCTGATCAATCACACGTAGATGGGAGGGACACGTGGCTGAGAAGGCTGCACACTGTATATTTGCCCCACTCAGCCACTTCGAAAACAAAATTATTATCAGAATTGGACAAAGAGGGAGAAGCCATTTCTTTCTTGCAGGCTTGTGGTTATGCTGCTGAATTTCTAGGCAGAAGCACATTTTTATGGGCAGGTTGTAAGGATCTGAAAAATAGTGTTTACAATGGAAATGCTGCCACCACCTTAAATATGTCATTTCACTGAAGTAGCACATAGGGAATTTTTCATATGCTTTACGAGGAAAGTATTTGCCATAGAAGATCTGAAGCCCATTAGGCTGTGATGTGGACTAATATGATGTGGACTTTCATTTAACACAGACAGGAAAAATGTTAAATAAGAAGCCCCCAGATTACCGTCTTGTTTAATTTAAAAATGAAATATTAATTTTTATTCTGAGCAGGTAGAGAAAAGATGTGCTTAACTGACCTGATGAGGTTCTTCATACCCCATTCTCTGCCCACCCTGTAGTTAATTCATTTTGTACAACCTAAAGTTTTAGTGAAACCTGACTGGAAAACTTATTTTGTTAAATTTCAGATAATGAACTGATGAGTCAACATTTGGGGCCACAAATACCTTTGTATATTATATATCTTGCACTTTACTGGCAAAATAAAATTTGCAAGTAAAATTTCTAATAGAATGTTTTGGAGACTTCAAGCACTCTTCATTAAAGTACAAGCCTTTATATGTAAAAATCTATTTTAATGACCAGCCTTTATAATGACCAAGAAGAAGAGAAAAGGGGAATTCTGAAGGAAAGGGAGGATAGGGAATAGTTTTTCTGTGAAGAAAATGAAAGGTCAGAAGGCAGAACCATAGAAGTTCACGACTATGTTATTTCCAGTTGAGTATCCGTGGGCAGAGGAGTTTACTATGTAATTTTTTTCACATTGATCCTAATCCATTTATCCCCTCTTCTTTCTGTATGAAGGCTAGGAGCTTCAGTGAGGAGGGAGCTATGCCTGCAATGTGGGAGCTGACTTGCAGATCAATAGGGCATGATTGACTGCTCTATTATAACCTTATACAGCACAACATCAAAACTTGGTTCCCGTAACTACTGCTGGAGTTTAAAAGGCACCTGTAAACTTCAGCAGAGACTAGTCAATGTCCATAACAATATTGAGCTGCTGCAATTCCATCAGTGGCATGCTGCCAGCAGCTCCACTCTGTCTGAGTGAACCAAATGAACATTTCACCAAACCCATTTTAAAGTGGATGGCTTCACTACACATTCACAAGACCTATAGCTTTAAACTTTAAAGAAAAATATAATATAAAAATAGACACAAAACTGACCTGTCAGTTTCCACCAAGGAGAAACGTTCCTTGTTTTCATTCTCAGATGCAAACTCAAAGAAGGTAGCTTGGAAGGTTGGGTATGAAATGGCTGAGCATGCTCAATGGTGCAAGGACATTCAACAGAGCAAAGAGATGCTCTTGATGCCCTTGGTGTATGTTACTTAAAATATCAGACTCTACAAGCATCTATTTTGTTTTCATCCAAACTTCTTGGATTACTTAATAAGCTTTTTAACAGATATTAATGAAGGAGGGGATGTTTTAAGCAAAGGCAAGCTAAACTTCAAATGGGCAAAACCGTGAAAGTAAGTCAGAAATGAGCAGTCACGGCGATTGAGCAGGGTGACCACGTGTCTGGCAGCAGGTATCACCCACCTACCTGCAGCCACCTCAGGGAAGGACGGGCAGCTCACTGATACCAGCTACACCAGCAGAGGGATTTGCTTGATGTGCTTAAGGGATCGGTGACAATCGCTCCTAACGCCGCCGCGTTGCAAGCTGACAGGGTTGTCCTGGAGACTCTGAATCCCTACGGCCCTGGCCAGGATCCTGACGAGTCACCTCTCTTCCAGGGATGTCGAACCACCTCTCTGTACAGGGGAAGAGATGGGAAGATAAGCGTGGGCTATAGACAAATGGCCTTCTGCACGATGTGAGGATTTCATGCAGCAGCAAGACATGTCTGAAAGGTAGGAGGGTGAAAGGAGAGAAGTACCTGCAGTCATTGCACTGCCGGCTCAACATGCTTTGACAACAAAGATAGTGTTACAGGATCGAGTGTCTTTTTTAAGTGTGCCAACCTGCGTTGCTGATGGAGATTGTTGTGCAGTGAAAACAGGAAAAAATGGTTTTGTTTTGTTTTTTCTTGGTGTCATGGGCTGATTACTGAAAGACAGAAGGTGTCTCAACAAAGGTGTACGATTTATTATTAAAATGTGCAACAGGCACATTGAGGTGTGGAATTTGTATTTTGGCAAGTTAGATCCATGAAGAGCTGCACAGAATACTAGTTAATATACTAGGAATGTATAATTGTGTCGATAAGAACTAATTATGTTAATTATGTCTTTTGGGGGGGCAACTTCATGATGCGTAAAGCAAGATAATTGATGATTGAGTTAGCAGCAAGGATGCATTGGATCCGTAACTTACAGGTGTGTTTGTCACTAAATTATGCTCAGATGAACTGCTTCAGAATGCGAGATAATGTCTCATAAAACCCCTATAAAAGTAATTGAAGGGCAATAGAGCATGAAAACACTATGTCCAACTCCTCTTCTCTTCTAAGTTCAGAGGGTTCTCATAATAAACCTTTGCAAACAAGCAACACCTGCTACATCGCAGTAAATTGTGTGCATTTTGAACAAAGCACAGCCTGAAGTCTGAGTTTCCTGGCTTTTAAATACCTTTACAAATTGCATTTGTAAGTTAACCCTGCAGTTCATTTCTGTTGATCAGCTTTGGCATGTGCAATTGGCTGAGACAACACAAATAACTGGGTGTTAGCATCATGCAGGCACACAGCTAGCTATTTGCGCGAGTGGTTTGCACAGATCCATAACCAGCTCTGTCAGAGCTTATGCGAAGTCGGTGGCTCTTACCTGGATATAAGAACTGTTCACTTTGGGAGAGTTTATCACCCTTTTTAATTTTATTTTTCTTAAAGATGATCTTAAAATTCGGCAGATTTTAATCCTTTAGAGTGATCCGTGTTTTTCACTTGTATAGTTGTAGGACTAAAAGGTCTCGAAGCTCTTTGCTGTTAAGTAGCAGCCTGAGAAGGCTTCACTGGGGTCAGCTGCACAGGAGCCCGCCACCTTCCATCCTGCTGCTCTCTGGAGGTTAAGCCATAGCAGTCACCGGAACAATTCCCACTCTGGATGTCCCTACAAGATAGAATAAGCAGCCCTGCTTCTTGGAGCAAGGGCATTTCAGGTTTAAATGGCAAGTAGGCAGGGTTCAGTGAAAGCTAGGCCTACTCGGAGCCGCTGAGTTCTGGGAAGCGGCTGGGGTTAACGCTCCTGGAGGCTAGGCCAGACCCCACAACTGCTCAAAACACCGGGACAAAAGCCTTCCAAATCCCAATTGCAAGTGTTCGTTATAGCCTGCCTTGTCTCGACTGCTCATCTGCCGAGCTTGCCATTTGCTGTTTTTCACGAGGCAAAGCTGAACATGTGCTCCAGTGTCTAAAATGTTTCCGTATCAAGGCTGCCAGTTGTGTCAGGAGAAAAGTCTTTTGACTGACAGCCTTTTCTTAAAGGCCAAATGCCTAAAATAATACACAGGAGGGATATTTTTCACTCAGAATATCTTTCACTGGCATAGCTTCAGAAGCAGCACATCTATAGCTCATCAAAGCGTTTCATGGGCTTTTAATGTATTCTACCCTTAAAGTCAGCTGGACTCAAATGTACTTCCATTGCAGTGAGAACATTCCCAGTATTTTATTGCCTATGAAAATTTTGCTAAGATATCAGTGGGAGGAGAGGCAGACCCAGTTCACTGGCAGCACTGACACTGACATCTTGATATCTGTGACTTTTATTAGTTAAGCCTATAGGAGTGCACGATGTTTGAAAGTATAGCGTGATATCTCATAAATCATGTTTTGAAAAAAGCAGTAGCCGTTCTCTACTCATTCTGCGCAGTTCACAAAGTATTTCAGTCACTGCATTCTCCGCTCTGACTTCCACCAATGAAGTATAAAGAACACAGAGATAGTCATGACTTATGTCATGATAGTCCTCCTCATGATAGTCCTCGTGTAGGCAGAGCAGACTCTAGCTGAAAATATCTGGACATACCCACTTGCCTCCACTAACTGTAGACAGAGTCAAGACAATTTGCAGGCTGGCAACTCCAGCTAGGTGAGAATAATCATATTTCATCCAGGTCAAGGTTTTAGATGTTTAATGTTTACTTGATTATTCTGAAATTCTGTGTGCAGGTTGGATATCAGTGGCCAAGCCATACTGATGACACCAGCAGCCTCAGGAATTAGAAGTGGTCACATACAAGGTTTTCCCCCCTTACTAATTTATGTTTCATTTCCAATCCCATTTTATAGGATTCTTAAAATATAGCTAAGTATCTCTGCTTAAAAGACATCATAGATGCTGACCCCCCTACCCCAAACCCCAAGAAGAGAGAGGAATGGAGAAAGGTTATTGCCACAGAGGGTTTCCATTACTGAAATTAATTCCTCTCTCATAAGAATTTAGATCTATGATTTATGATAGCCACCAATTTCTCACTGCAGGCAAAGTGAGAGGAAATGAGTCAGCCTGGACAGACATCATGAATCTAATTTTTTTCCCTAATGCTTGACATAATCTAGTGTGCTGCTCCCAGAGGTGTCATTGGAGATTCATATCCAGCCGAAGGGCCTCACAATCAAGGCAGAAAATTTTGTTACTTTCATGTATTGTGTGATCTGTAATTGTTTGGAATTGCATCCTGCCTCATTCATTGCAATTTCTTTTATGTCAATTTTACAGCAAAATGATCAGGAAAACAAAGCAAGAGAGAGAAAAGCGGTGTTGCACTCGCTCCTTCTGCAAAATCCTGTGACACATTGTTAGGGTCCAGCTGGTGCTTATTAAACTCAGGCAGTTTGGAGATGAAAAACGCTTCCTTCTGTCACTCTTTCCAATAGAAATCTCACTACCCACCTGACTTGAGAAGTGTTATCTATCACATATTGATTCTGGAATTTTATGTTTTATTTTCTATCACTGGTACAGAATTTAGCGAGTGGGTTTCTGCCAAAATATCAGAATAGAAATCATCCAGCTAAAATGTTTTAGCCCACATTTCAAGGGACTGGCAGCGTATATTCATGTCTCAGCAGAGGAGGCATTTTCTAGGTGAGAGGAAGGTTTTGAAAAGTCTCACAATTATAAACAGTTATTTGAATACGTCTTAACAATTTTTTCCATAACTTAGAAGAATAACAGATCTTTTCCTTGAATATAAAAGCATTTTTTTATCTTTTTCCAATATGACCTCATTTAATGCAAAAGGAAGCAAAGTAAATACCAGGACAATTCTAAGCAAGAGTTCCCGGCACTTTTTGTCTCTTTTCTTTTATTTTTTCACATTGACCAAAGCTAAATCTTCTTTTCACAGAGTTGCTGTGTGTGTGAATGCCTGCTGACTTGTAGCAGCACACACATCTGAAAATGGTCTGTTTGCCTCAAGACAGCCTCTAAAAATGCCTAAGTAAATAACCGTTATTTTCAGAAATGCTGAGCATACTCAGCTTTTTAGTCACCTATGGTTTATTGTGACAGCTTTGATTGCATTAAAAAAAAAAAAAATCGTAAAACAGGAAGGGAGGAGTAATTCCATATGTCAGTACTTTCCTCTACAGCCAGTAGGCACTTCCAGGCTAGAAGTAATATTTGGTTTTGATAATGTTTGAAGAGGCATAACAATCTTAGAAGGTCAACAGAGTACGTCTCTTCATGATTATTTTCCAATAAGTCTGTAATCCTAAATTTTAACCGATATGCTATCTAGCTTGTCTTTAACACTAAATATGAAACTTTCATTACCATCCTCACTAGACCATTTTAAAACAGCATTTTTATTCTCCATTTCTGCTCCTGACTATAATTGTTTTAATGATGCTTTCTGACAGCTGATACTTTCTGGCAAGCTCTCACTGAGCTGGTACAGTGAAAGTCAAATTATAGTGCTGTATGCACACACTTACTAAGTTAAAATTATTTTTCTGAAGTATTCCATGGTAAATTTCTAAATTGTATCTGCCAGTCCGCAAATTATTCAATATCTGTGAAGCACAATTGGAGAAATTACACCATTTGGGGTATATAAAATGTACTTTTGAAAGTGTTCTTGGGCAATGAGCTGGCAAAGCTCACAAGCACATGACTTCAAGACTCTATTAAACAAAGTTCAGCTCCTCTTAGGAGCTTTGATACTCCACTGAAACATACTTAAGGGATTAAAATAACTATGCAGCTGAGTTATCTTTTCATACAACCTGGATATATGACAGGGCTATTCAGGAGAGAAGGGGACATACCATGTTACTGAACAGGTTCAATTCTTCATTATCTCCAAGGCTGTTTTTCTGACAAACCTCCAGTAAGTTCCTCTGCCTAATGTTTGGACATATCCATGAAAGCCTCCTGTATGTATGAAATGGTATTTACATGAGAGGTCCCACTAAGGGACTGCAGGGGAGTGCTGTAACTATGGTTTGACAGGATCGTGAGGCTCTCATCTGGTGATGTGTCCTACCCTTGCTACTCTGTATTTTCTAGTATTATAAAATATTTTGCATTTCTTTGAACAGAATCAATTACTGGTTTAACAACTCCTCTCTAGTTCCTCAGGTCTGACTACAAGCAATCAGAAATTCTGTAAATCCTATTCAACCTGCTGCTCCATCCTGGGTGATACAGATATTATTCCACCGGTTTTATCACCAAGCACAGGATTCATCAGGCAGAACTGGGACTCCGGGCTGCCTTCCCCAGTAAGCGTTTGGTGTATCGGTCTGATGACAAGTTTATAGATGAGAGACTGAGAAAGGGTAATTAAGGCTGAAATCTCTTCCTCAGCTTTGAAGTTTATTATGTTAATGCAAGGAGACCTTTTATCTTCCAAAACTAGATCAGATTACAAATAAGATTAGATGCTATGGTGTCAGCTTTGGCTGAATCTCTACAGCATCTACCAGCTTCTGGATGCGTACATTGCTCAGCTGTAACTTGAGGGGAAAATGCCCTGTAAATTATAGAACATGTTTTAGTGGAAAGGCAAAATGGGCAGAAACCTCATGTTCTTGACTGCAGTGGCACGTTTTCTCTGTATAGATTTAATGTCTCATTTGCATGCAGGATATTTTGTATGTAAGATGATCCATAGATGTGTTTACATGCATATGCATGTACAAATGCGTGCTGTTGTAGTCACTTCCATACATCATTTTGCTGTTCACCATTAAGGTAGAAGACAGTGTAAACATGCACGAATATTGTTGATACTGTAACAAGGCCACAAATATAAGAAAATATAATGCGAAAAAAATAAAAAAAAACCTTAACTGACTCTTTTATTTCTTTGTTTTTATTTTTTTTGTGTGTGTGCTTTTTTTAAGCTTCTTTCTGATTCCTTCAAGTATCTGAGCTGGCATGACATAGAGGAACATGATGTTCAAGGAAATCAGCTTCACTGTCCCCGAGTGAGAAAAGGTAAGGAACAAAAAGACATATTTATGTTTATGCCTCATCTCTATTTATTCTGAAAGTGTGCTGGTAAATGTTATAGGTGAAACCATGGAGCTCAGCACTGTTTTAAAAAGGGACAGGATTTCACTCCATATTGTACATCCTTACTTTTTTAAAATTACTATGAAAATACTCTTTGTAACTCTGAAAACAGGAAACAACAGCCAGAATTTAAAAAAATTAAGTATTCTGGTGTTTACCACCTCTCCCAAAAGTTCATTAACATTTAAATACTGTTCAAAATGCTAAAGGCATATACCAAACAAGAAACCAAGAGTGAAGTCCAGTCCTGCTAACAGTGACATATACTTTACTCTAAGGCCTAATTGGCCCAATTACAATCTGAAGGTGTGCTCAAGAAAGAGGAATGAAAGATGGATTTTAAAACCTGGTGTTTGCACATTAGCCACAGCCATGCTGTCCTTTCTTTTGTTAGAAATGTAAAGATGTTCATAGCTGTAAGCATTTCAGTAGACCCACTGACTTGAAGTCTTCAGCATGTGTTGTTCTTAATAAAAATGAGTTTTAGATGAGGATATTGGGCCAAGTTGCAGCTGTTGTCAGTGACTGGCAAGTTAGAAACGTATCTCTTGCTCAGGACAGTTGAAGGATAAGTGCATCTCTGTTATATAATCTTACTTAAAAATATGATAGAATATATAGAAACAGTATTTTAGAACTCAGATGCTTGTGCGCAACCGTTTAGGAAAAAAAACTTTTTTTCTGAGCTGTAGAAGAAATGTCACTTACTAACCATGTACCAAATCATCATGACCTTAAATTGCTTGCTGAATAATGGGCCCAGAAATGGTAGAACATCTTCACAATAATTTACTTCATTGAAGCCTGGAAACCTATGCACCTTTAATACTATATATATTCCCTCATTTCAGATATCATCCCAGCCATATATATAATCTTTCAGCAAGTAGCTAAATGCCAGTTCTATATCACATCCATTATTGTAAATCTTTTTTTTTCTGAGCAGGGCCTTCAGAAGAAGAGCTGTTTTTCAGAGGAGAAGAACATACGTTAAAAAAGAGGAAACTAGTAACTGACACAGAGAAGTGGCAAAAGAAACTTCAAGAGAACTGGGAAAACTGTGCTGTAAAACTTTCTCATTAATTCTTTGTACTGTGATTGTAAATAAGCCAAATAAATAATGCACTGGCTGCTCCTTCCAGTTAGTAGTTTTAAAGCTCAGGTTGGTACCATGACACTTTAAACCAGAAGGTTTTTACAAGCTGGAAGGAACACTGGAATATGTTGTAATTTGAGTTCTGACCCAGTGAGAAGAGTTAGCTCCTATCTTTTGATGAAGCCTCATTTGTGCTTGGGCGTATAAAACTAGTGAAATTCTTTGCCTTCTTAGCACCTTCCTCAAAAAATGATGATAAGCAAATGTTAGAGAATGGTGTGGTTCAATTTCAGTTCTCCTCCTCTGTCCTCATACCAGCTTATGCAATTCTTTTGGCTGGAGGTACCACATTATTGTAGGTTCTCACCAGGAATAGGTGATGACCTCCAAGATCAAGGAGGAAGCCATGTAGGAACTTACCTTTAAGCCATGATCACTTAGTCCTGCTTTGTCCACCCAGCACACACAGGCATCCCCAATCAAAGAGGAAGGAGGAGGCTGGAAGAAAAGTTCACATGCTTGAGAGATGTTTTCTGGCATCAAAGAACACGTGGGAGAAAATACAAAAATAATGAAGGGAAGAAAATGGGAAGTTATGGAAAAGACTGTTGGAGAGTGGGTGGAGGAAGGAGACCAGTGGATCAGATGACGATAGAGAGAGCTGGAGTTCAGGAAACACTCCCATCTGCGGCCCCACACAGATAACTGCTATCTGATTGGCAAAACTCCAGCTTTTTGTATCATTACCACTTCAGGTGACCCTTACTTTCATTGCACTGTGCAGTGCATCACTATGATTCAAAGGCAAATTTGGCACCACCATTTGTTTTTAATTGGTGGAAGAGCAGCATAATAAAATCGATTCACCTTTTAACTAATTCTGACAGTGAAAAGATTTAATAATATAGTTACTAGACAGCAAGAAAAAAATGTAAGTAATTTCTATTACTTTTCTCTCCCCAGGAGTTGAACCTCTCATTTCAGGACCTGGGTGATCTTTATCAGGTGGAAAACTTCAGGAGGATTCTCCAAAGATTAATTCGTGTGGAAAAACTGTGGTTGGTGGACAATTCCTTGACAGACCTAAGTGCCATACGGTTGCCAAGGTAGACAAAATGTTCTGCTTATATATATATTTTTGATATCATAGAAATAAAAACTGTTATTTACGTAAGTAATGGCTGAAGCAGACTCTTGCAAACTGCCAAAATATGATATTTTGGGAGTTGTTATATTGAGAATCCATCAGTATATTTCTATTTTGAGTTCATGTTATACCCGAGTTGAAAATATTCAGTAAGGAGGTAAGATGACGTCCCCTTTATTCCTGGTGGATAATTCATGAGTCTTCTCAAGTTCAGTGATGTATTTCCTAAAAGGGAACTTGTTAAACACTGAAAGAATGTGTACAAAGAGATGGTTGAACATGACCCGAGCAGAGAGGCCAGGTGCAACCATTACAACTATATTTTTACAGTGGGTCTATTGCTATTCTGATGTCTTGTGGCTAGGTATATCCAAAGCTGTAATACAAGGAACAGGAATAATGATGCATTTATTGTACAATATAAAGAAAGCTGAGAGTACAGAGTATAAGGATATTATCTTGCAGACCTTGGTTAGCAAAAATAACACATAAATAAAAAAGTGTGAAAACAGGTCCCTACGAATCAAATTGTTGTACCTCTCATTGGAAACTCTAAGCTGCCATGCTTGGCTTACAGGTATGTACTATTATGAACGTGGTCAGTGATGTCATGTGCTTTGTGCTTTACAGATGCAGAGAACTAAATGTCAATAAAAACTACTTTACATCGTTCAAACAGCTGCCAAAAATACCTCAGATTCAGCACTTGTCACTGGCTGAAAATAACATTATGACACTAAGTGGAATATCAGACTTGAGACACACTCCACTCGAATCCCTTATACTCAAGAGGAATCCCTGTGAGTTTCAAGAAAGCTACAGGCAACAGTAAGTCTTACCATCCCATGGCCAAAAAAGTGGGTTAACACAAAGAAATATTTGTGAGAGTGCACAAAAGGAATAGGATCTCAACCAGGATCCCAAATTTGGTGCCCAATGACAGGAGAAGAGTTCGGACCAGATGACCTCCAGAGGTTCCTTCCATCCTAAGCCATTCTGTGATTCTGTGAAATACAAACTCTCCCAAATAATCTCTTTATTTTCCCATATTCCCAGTCATCACAGGTGCTTCAGGAAGGTGGGCTTGCAAGCCATTATCTGAGAATACCCACAAAGGATTCAGAAACTTCCTGGGAGGCTTTCTAATCATGTGAATGGCAGTTCATGAACTGAACTAAGTCCATGGATCACATTTAGAGACAGCGAGTAGGGCAGATAAATTAGATTCTCTTTTATTAATAGAAACTACCTATTACTCAAACTCTCTTCTGTCTCATTGCATCACTCATGTATTCCGAAAGGAGTCTAAATTGCATTAGATGTCAGAGGTGGAATGAGAAGGATATGTTGAAAGATGGGAGCTAAAGCAAGAGACATTTCAGTTACCTTCAGTTGATTTTTCTGGATTTGGTGCTTTCTCTCTGTGACAGCACTGGGTTGAGTCCTCCACCTGGTGTATGTACAGGTTGCCTGCAATGCCATGTAGCATAGACTTTACTGAGCTGCCTCAGATACTAGAAATGAAAGCTCAAATCCATGACAGAGTAGAGAATTCAGGGCAAGATAATTTATTCTAAATCTTGTGCACATTTTGACACTCACATCCCTATTCCATTTTACCCAATTAATGTTGACTCCAAAACCCTGTTGCCAGGAAAAGAATTGGACATAGGTCAAAATGGGGAATGAAGAGTGTTCCTTCTGAACTCCTGAAATCTACATGGTTGGGTGTTTTTCCCAATAACAAACACAGAATCTAGTCAGTCACCTACAGCAGGTTATTTCTGAGCTAAACCTTACTGCATGTGTCTGAGAAGTCCTTTCTTCCCAGGAGAGAAAGAAAGAGAAGGAACTTGTTAAATGAAAACCTTTCTGACTTTCCAGTTGGCTTTTACTTCAGTCTAGTAGGCAGCCCTTTACCAGTGTGATGGTAATGCTTGTGCTTTTTAAAGATGGATAGGCAGATATCAAAGGGAAAGTTACACAGTAAATCTAATATAATGGATTTCACATCTTATTTACATATCAAAAGGTCCAAGAGAAGAAAAGCTGAAAAGCGCTTTTTAACAACTATTAATTATCTTTATGCCCTTAATCCTACCAACTTTTAAAGCAATTAAATATATCTCTCTGGTATTGCTTTTACTGCCAGTGTTGGAAGACAAAGTGAATCATTTTCAAGCCTAGATAAAGCCCTGACATGCCGAGGTTGAGCCCTGAAGTCCTTGCTCACCTCAGAAGGTGCAGAAGCAAACGCCACAGCATGTGGGTTAGGACCCTGTGTAATGCTTGTAGGGGGCTGCGATTCCATCAAACGCCTCTTCTGAAGCAAACAGCAGTCGTAATGACCAAGGTTAGAGATACTGATAAGCTGTTTGAAAGGAGCAGTATGACAGGAGGTAGAGCCATTCATTTTAGTTTGGCAGCATGCCTACAAAAGAGGGAGGACTTATTTTCTTTGTGAGAAATGGAGGTGCTTTGCAGAGAGCCCTGTTTCTCTCTCACAGAAGGATAAAAGTTGAGCTGAGCTTCTTGCAGTCTGAATCTTTGATTTTCAGCAGCCCAGGAATTTCAGTCTAGGCTAACCCTGTGCCCTCTCTTTTGCATTAGACAACCAGTTTGGTTGTACTCTGTTCAAAATGTAGGCACCTGGAGTGCTTTCATGAGTTTGAGGATATAAAAATTGGGCAACAGAATGAAAACTGAGAAAATTTAATTAATTCTTTACCGCATCAATTCTGCAACAAATACCAAATCAAGATTTCCAACAACACAAATATATTTTGGTTATCTTTGTATCCCCTTTTTGTTTTTTTTTGTGTCTGTTTTGTTCTCAACATCTCCAAATAATACTTCTCTCAATTTCTATTTTTCTTTTGTCTCTTTTTAAGTGTATTCTTCAGTTTGCCAAATCTGAAAATACTGGATGGTGTCCCAAAACTACCAGAGGACTTTTCACCCCCAGCTACCAGATTTTTTCCCAAAATGTGTACTGTGCTCTAGCACTGTGTTCTTGTAGCATCACAACTGTGCTGGAATCATTTTATTTAAAGAATCAATAAATGCTGCACGTGGAAGTCAGTATTTTTTTCTGATCAAAGAGGCATTGAATCAGAACTAAAATTCTTCTGAATGTGTTCATGATACTGCAGATATCAAGTAAGTATGGATAAATGATATATAAATAAGACATAACGTGTATGCTGAGTGTCACGAATTTAGTGTATTAAAAATATGGGGTGACTTGCTGGTCTAGGGACTCTGTGTCAAAAACAACCCACAATTATTGACTCCCATTGTGTTCACCTAAAATGTGTCCAACTCCAGACCACATGTCCATTGTGGAAAATGATACAGGGATTAACAGCCAGGCTACAAAGGGAAAAAATAATAGAACAGGCTGTGCAGTTTCTTTTTTTATGTCTCACTGATGTCCTAGTGCTCTTTAGTGGGCTTTGTAGGTGGGAAAGCCAGAGCCACCACAATCATTTTGGTATTTAGAAAATATTTGCACTAGTGCACTTGGTATGTCTAGAAAACAGTGACAAAGTAAATCACAAAAGAGGAAAGAAGTCTTTCATCTGGTCACTGGTGTTGTTTAGAAATGTCTTGCTGCTTAGTAAAGGTTCCTCAGACCAAAGCTACAATGAGGGAAGAGCTGTGGAAGCAGGAAGGGGATTTATCAGGGCTCCCCAGGATAGCTGAGTGCAATTGTCTTTGAGAGGTGTCTGTCCTTGGCTTTGATTCACTTTCTGTTCAATTTTAGATTTTCTTCCAGGCAGCTCATGCTGGTGCCACTAATGGTTTGGGAAGACAATGATAGAGTCCTGGAAAAAGAAGACAATTAACAGAATTGCCTAATTCCAGAGACAGGCAATAAATTCTCTACTGTGTATTGGCTACAGGCGCAGTTTGGTTCAGTTGTTCAGTTACGGAGAGAGGCATAATGGGTGCCCAGCCCTGTGTGCTCTGCAGTGCAATGTCCTGGCCACAGAAAGGCTGCAACAGCTCAGGCTGTGTTGGATCAGAGCAAGGGAAATGACCAGCTCGAGAAGTTAAGGCTCTCCCTTACGAGTATCCTTACCTCTTCCATAGCTTAGCGGTCAAAACTGTTGGTCAAGATACTGATCAAAATATGGCAAGAGCTAGATCCCATGATTTTGAGTGCGTAACAGCACCTAGCTCAAAATATTTTGTAATGCTGTGACAAGAAAAGTCTCAGGCTGAGGGCTCATACACAGGAAATATGAAGATGATACAGTCCAACAAGCTCTTACGGATTCAGGGAAGAGATGTGGTTTACACAGGGGCAAGAACTTTGAGATAGGCAAAGTGAAACAGTGTGTGCTGTGCAGCATGGCAAACTGATCCCAGATTTATCCAGAACTAGTATAATTCAGTAATCAACATAAAACCCCAACTGTTGTGATTGGGAAAGGAAAGCGTGAAAACAAAGGGTGAAATATTTTCTTCTTGACCGAGGATGTATGTGAGAAAACACCATCTCCTCCAAAGCAAGGCCAGGAGCAAAAGCTGAGAGGAGATGGGGTGGGAAGGAAAACCCCGGCTGGCCTGTTTGGAGACCGGGGAAGGGGAACAAGCTTTTCCAAAAAAAAATGGTCGATTGTCTGCTGGGAACACCCCTGGAGGCTTTCCTCTCTTGACCTGAGACCTGGGTCAGTCACAAGACAGAGGAACGGATGCAGGTTTGTTCTTTCCTGAGGGGGAGCTGGTTCCACTCTGTTTTCCTTTCAGTATTTTAATGCTCTGGCTTGGAATCCCAGATGAATCCTAGGTACTATCTGGGGAGCCACACTGATCTTATTTAAAGTGCATCCAGGAGCAAGAATGCACCGGTAATGTTTGAGTCACTTTGCTGCAATGAGATTTAAATGAGACATTCACTGTCAGCACTGTCACAAGGGAAACCGGGAAGAAAGAGCAATCAAGTTCCAGCTGTTTGGCTGGACAACAGCCACGAGACAGAGGAAGCACCCTGGACACGTTTCAACATCACCAGGCAGCTGGAAACCCCAGCAGCAGGAACCTTTAGGAACAAGCCAAACCAGGGATAAATTAACACACATTTTAGGCTCTAAATTTGATTATTACTATCTTTCCTTTCCTGCTAAACTTACACTCAGCTTGACTGTGACATTTGCTAGGGGGGAAAGTCCAAGCTTGCCCCATTTCAGTGTTCCAGGCCTGGCACCAGTGAGAGCAGATCGCTTGCGCTTGGTCAGGGCTCAAATAAGATGAAGGGGTCACTGCAGCTGCTATAAGGTTAAGAAGTTTTGTTCTCATCTCAAAAGATGGGCTTTCGGCCCAAGACTGTTGCAGTCATGAGAAACACTTGTCCAAGCCCAAGAAAAGATGTGCCCAAAGCAAATTACTCTTGAGCTTTATTCCTTTGTTTTCTGCAGTTACGTTATGGAGCGGTCTAATCGAAACCTAATCTAAGATTTCAAGAAAACCTGGAAGGAGTGGAATGAAAGTAGAGCCTTTATTTGACTGGAGGTTTTGAGATTTTATTTACAGTGATTGCACTCTGAAATCTAGAATAATAACAACCACCTGTGAGCTTGGTATCAAAGCATCCCAAAATGAACTGTGTATTTCTGATTACTTACAAAGATACCTTGAGACCTGATATTTCATGAAACTTTGCCAGAACATTCCCAAAATCTTGCCTAACATCATGAGACAGGTCTGGGTTTGACAGAGATCAGAAGTGAGTTCCCAAGTCTCATTATAATTGTCTATCCGTCATTATGTCTCAGTCTTTCAGTATGAAATAAGGAGTAAGCAATATCAAATCAAAGACAGATTCCTGAAAGAAAATGAGAAAAAACAACACTTGTCATTTAGTCTATTTACTATCAGCCTGGGAATTCCAGAGCAGGATTTAAACCATCTGAAAGTATTAAGTACATGGATCTTGGAAGCAGTCAAAGCCCTAACAGAAAAGAAATCACCAGCCACTAATGAGCATTTCTGAGAAGACCCTTGGCTCGTGTATGCATTAACCCTGTACAACATGAAGCACAAGCACACTGTGTTCTTATCTGCCCAAATGATTTAAATCACCCAGGAAATGAAGACCGTGGGCTATTATCCTTCTCCAGGACTGTGCATTGCAGACACCAGCACCAGACACGAGCACAGGGAACGGCAGAGCAGTGGCTGCCTGGTTTTCTTTACAAACATTCTCTTTTAGCTCCCTTACACTGAGCTTCAGAGGCTTAAAGCACATCAGAGGCAAAATAGAGATGATCAATAAAGCCTGCAGATTCAGCATCACGAATGTTAATGCACATGGCTCGAGCCATGTATAGACCCATATGGAGTATGTAACTTGTCAATGACTTAGAAGAAATATTCTGGTTGCCTAGAATTTAACCTGGAAGTGCTGGGGCACAGAGCGGGTATAGGGACATCACAAGTGTCACTGTTTCTGCACTTCTTCCCTGGAGCAGCTGGCACATTCCTGTGGCACAGAGAGGTTGTTTTTCTCTCTTTGGTCTGCTCTGGCCTCTGTTTGTGATATTTGTGTATCAGTGAAGCCAGACAGTGGTGCCTTTGGTACTTGCTTATTCCCTCACTTAACACAAGTAACTACCCAAGTCCTTCCCATGTTTAATTTAACAGCAAAACTTCCACTGGCTTCAAAGCTGCAGAAGCCCTGTTTTCTTCTTCTGCGTGGACGAGAGGAAGGCAGGAAGCAACCAGCTCACAAATCAGGCACCGGGTTCCCAGAAAGGGCTGTTAACCTTTGAGAAGCAGAGCGCTCTCCCCTTTCCCATGAGGCCCTTTCTGAAGATCAGACTATGTTCATTTGTTTTACCATTTCCTTCCTAACTGATTAAAATCAAATACTTTCTAGTCTATGTAAGGTGGTTTTCAATTACTGCCATTTAAGTTTTGCTGTTCAATGAAGAACTTCAGCATTTTTGATGATTTCCTGGCTATCAGCACTGAAACTAAAAAGGAATGCAGTGAATATACAGACTGGTGAATATACTGAATATAACGATGTTTTGATCTATCTGGATACATATATGAGACACAGAGGCACATTGGCAGGAAGCATGGGTGGAAATAAGCTATTAAGATGTCTCAGAGCGTTCATTTTTCATTTGTAATCTATCATCCAAGATACATTTGCTTTGGAATTGCCAGGTACCGTGCTGCATTATGTAATTGAAAGCACTGAAGATAAGGAATGAAGGCCATTGAAAACATATGCTTTGGATAAAAGCAGCTATAAAAATAAATGTAATGACCATACCAGGGACGAGACAAGCATGGATAGTAACAAATTGGGAATGACCAGAAAGTTCTTGAATAGTCAAACTATAGGAAACTGTGCAGTCAGCCCTGAGGATTGAAATCCAAGCCTTTTTTCTTTCTTTTTTAATTTTCTTTTTTTTTTTTTTTTCTTTTTCACACTGATCATTTTATTTTTATTGTGTGTTAACATAATAAATTTCCCCCTTCTACTCTATGTACTGTCTGTTTTCTTTCTATTAGATTGCTGGAATTACTGCTTTCAATCTGAACACTGAGCCGGTTTAAGGATGCTCCAATTAAAAGGAACTGATGATGAAGTCAGATGTTTCCCTGACACAACTTCAATTTCCTGCATAAAATGTACAAAGCTCCATTTTTCTGAACGCAAGGGAAGTCAAACAGGAGACTGCATCTATGCTGGGGGCTCCAAGCCCTTTTATAGTCAGTACTTTTCTCTCACCTTTTCTCAGCATTGCACATCTTTGAGTTTTACCCTTTGGGGTCTTATCCTGCATCTTCTTCTGTGTTAGCTCAGTGCCATTCTTGTAGCTCCAGAGACCTTCCTTGTCTTGGGCCCATGCTTCTCTTGAGCATAAAACTCCAGCCCAGGCTGGGTCTGGTCACTCAGGCTGCTGCAAGCCTTTTGTTGCCTGCCAGGCCCAGCTATTCTCCCAGTTTCTCCCAGTTTCTCCCAGTTCTACCTTCAGGTCCACCACTGCATGTGGTATGCTTGGTATCATGGAGGCAAAGCAAGACCATTGGTGCAGCAACAAGTTCTGTGGATTTAAATAAATCAGTAAAATAATTTAAATTAAACAGACATCCATTCTGTATGAGCTGTCCCTCTTTAATCTTTCAAAGGCAGAGTTCTTCGTGAGGACAGATGTCTAATTCAGGGCACAAGATTATAGAAGAATGAGTTCAACTTGGAGGACATTTAAAATCAACAGTGTCTACAAGATAAAGGATAAGGAGCTTAGACCTGCTGCAGTTCTTCACTCAGCTTAATGTTTTACCACTGATTCTAACTTGGCAGTATTGGCATGCTGTTTTCCTCTGCTCTTTTGCTTTGTTTATTGTCTTTGTCTAAACATTGCAATGCATACAAGGCTAAAACCACAGCTTAAGTTCAAAAGTATAGATCTATGCCCAGAGAGAAATTGGAATATAATGTTAATTTAACTACAAAGGGAAGTGTTCAAAGTACTTATCATGTCCTGTGCCACAAAAATTAGATAAAAGTGTCCTCAGGTTTTTCCTGCGACAGTATCACACTTGGGCACTGTGAACCAAAAAGAGACTCACAATAGCAGAGTGCCTAATTATTATATGTGTCAGCTTGAACGTACCGGAATAATTCCAGGACAAATTTGTCTCCAGTTATAATTCCATTTATTCTAGTCGGGTCTATTTACTGCCCAGATGTCTGCCAGTTACTGAAAAGGCTATAATTATGTCCACACGAAACCTGCCTTTAAATTTTGGATTGTCACATCCCAATGCCTGAATGGGTGAAGGAGCTGCAGTGTTGGAAGCAGGATAATGTTAGCACGACGTGTGTGAGCCTGGGCAGGGTCACTCTATAGTGGTTTGTGCCACGACAAGGAGCCAGACCAGGCCAAGGGGATTCACTGGAGGGTCGGACATCTGGGGACCACCTTGGGCTGGGCCAGAGCCTGGGCAAGGGCTAGAAGGGTGGTGTTGGAGAGACATTTCAGCTCTACAGCACTGTGTAATGCCTCGGTGGCCCAGAAGCTGGACTGCCGTGCCTTGCTTGTGACTGTGATGCAGTGCTCAGTTACCTTCAGGTGTGCAACCACAAACATGGCTGAAAAGGTAATGTCTTCTGTGGTAATTAGTAGTGAAAGTCCTGATAAGTAATTAAAGCCCCAGATATCCCAAATATCTACACTTATGGCAAAATATACTGGGACATAGTAACTCTGTGTGTGTGTTTAACATCAAGCAACTTTACAGTACCGGCAGCTAGAAAGTGCTGCTTGTAATGTGAGAGAAGCGTCAGGGCTTTGGGAACATGGCGTGGTTTGGTTGGTAAATGTAAATGGTCATTTCTGAAATACACTAGGCCTTTTTTAAACAACTGCAGTGGAACATACCTCGTGACAATATTGGGAGAAAAAAATATCTCAGTTTCTGTTTCTAATTATAAACATCTGTGTGTAAGCGAAAGCCGTTTCTGCCTCTATAAGTGTATTTCCTCCATGGGCCTGATTCCTCTGAAGGGCCAGAGTCCAGTATGGCTGCTGCAAGGCCTATCGCTAAGTGAGCTGGACTCCTGACGTGCTCATATTCCAGTTGCTACTGATTGCTCCCTCTCCTCCTTCTCCTGCCTCTAAATTAAAAAATAGGCTTTCCTCCAGGCCTGGAGCCTGCGCAGCCATCTCCAGATACAAGGCAGCCCTTCCAGTACGGGCAGGGCTTTTGTGAGGCTCTCAGGGAAGCTGAAGACAGGAGCCATGAGGCCCTCACCAAACACAAATGGTGAAGGACATGTTTATAAGGCCCAGAGCTGAAGCATGGCCAGCAGACCAAGGCATCTGTGGGCTTTGCCTAACAAGGTAAAACTTGGTGACCTGAACTTTGGAGCCTGCAAGGAAAGAGTAGATGAAGGGTTTGGGTGTGGAGTGGCAGGGAAGGGGGATCACAGAGGTCGAATTTGTCTTGTGCAAGCACTTTGCCCCTCAGGACTTATTGTGGGTTGCTCCCCCAGCCTTGGCCGACTTGCTGAAGCCCCTTCCCAGCAGTGTGAGGACAGCTACCAACACACGAATGGAAGCAGATAAGGAGGCAACATGGTGCTAAACAAGGTAAGCTAATTATAACACATCTTTTCATAGACCATAAAGCTTGGGTTATTAATTACTGAATGTGACTTTGTTGGGGGAAAGCAGCTGGTAAACAAGTTTCTTTACAGGATATATATTGCTGAAGGTTAGCTCTCTCTGTGCATTTATCACCCTTCCAATAGTACTGTCTGCTCTCCAACATGGGGCAGCATGCTGAAACACCCTCTTTGGCGATTTTGCTGTAAATTAAGGGTGCATTTTATGCTATGCAAGTATCGCATCTTCTATGCTGTCTGCTGCGACTCTAAATCTTTCCAAAGTAGCCTGCTGCTGTGTTCCCATTCAATCTCTGCTTCTTTTTGTTTCTAAATACAAGCTGACTTTGGAGTGAGTGATTTCTGTGCTCGGGAAGCACGCTGTGGTAAAGAGGTACATTTGTGAAGCCATCTACCTGGGAAAAGTCGTGCCCCCTGGGAATAACTGATGGCAATTCCTGTGCTGGTGATGGATGGTAACCAAATGTCTTTTTTCAAAGTGCTGCTAGGGCTGGAGTTCCCTTAGGACTGGCCTGAATTAATCTTTCTTTCCCCATCCTTCTTGTATAGTTTTAATTAAGTTATAATTCATCTCTTTCTTTAGAATAAATTGTTTTTCTAATTTACTTGGAGACGCATCCTTTAGTCTGAGATAGGGCTATACGGATGGTGTGCTATTTGCAGTAGAGCCTAGGTGCAATCTTTCAAAGAAAACAAATAGGGTTTCTCAGATATGCTTAGTTCTTGTTCTCTTCTGGAGACTGGTGAAGGGCAAATCTGCATATCACCAGCCCATACACAGACCCTTCCCAAAGCAGGGGCTTTGTAACTCTCTCACTACTAACTTTAGTTACTCACTATAGAATCTCCTTTTATTCATTTCAGTGTCTAGCTCTGTTTCAATAAAGCACACTGATTGGAAGAGAAGACAGATCTACACAGAATTGGTGGTGGTGGTTTAGCTGTTAGACAGATACCTGTATGAGCTCTGAAAACTGCCACAGCAATTAATATTATCTTGGGCAAAATAATAGGACCTGAATTATCTAATGAGAACAACAGCAGAGAGCAGAGAAGCCACCAAACCCAGACCAATGAACTTCAGTACAACTGTCAAAAGTTAAAATGAATGAGTAAAATAAAAAGTTTTTTTTTTTTTTTTTTTTTTTTTTTTTTTTTCCCCTGTGGAATGAACTACAGCCAAAAGAAAGACTGATTTCACAGAGAAACACTGATTTTTTTGACAATAACAATCAGCTGCAATTTGCTGCTCTTTCTTTCTTCCTTGAGCCATTCTGGATCCCTCGGTTGTTGACTTTGTGCTGAAAATGTAGCCTGTTGTGTCCAGCATGCCTGAAAGACCCTACCTGAGGCAGCTGCCAGCAGGCCTTAGGCTTAAAGTGCTTTTTCCCATCTTTGTGATAATTTTGGGGGTTCTGCAGATTATTCTTGAGGGCCTCCTGGTGGCTTCAAAGAAGTCCATGTCATGGAGTTCTCAAAGGAATGAAATCCCTTTATCACAGCACTTCTTAGAATTGACTAGATGTTCATTTTAAGGGTGTCTAGACTCACAAGGTGCCTTTTCTGTCCCAAGATATGAAGCTCTAACAAGCACTGTACAACAGAGTACATTCAGCTCCGCAAAGCACCCCAAGTATCTATCATGACCTGTTTCTGTTTAACCACTTTTTCCTACAAAAGTATGAAGTTTCCTCTTTCCCTGTTCACTTACATGTTAAATAGTCATACCACTATTGCCATTCCTCAGTCTGGGCATGGGGGGGAGCAGCCCCTGTTGCTGCGTGGAGGTTTTGCACTCTTGTGTAGCAATCCCTTCTCGCCAAACACCGCTGTTTTCGATGCAGGTCTCACAAGTTGTGTCTTGCTGGAACACTTTGTGGTGCTTGGTGCCCTCTGGGCAGTGCTTTCGATGGAAAGGTTGTGTTGTAGGAGAGTTCGAGTTGGACGAACATCTCTGGAGGGCCTCTGGCCCAACCTTCCCCAGAGAAGGGAAGCTCCTGTGTTGGAAAGACTTCTTTTCCAAGCTGGGCAGCAAACTGATGTGTCTTACATCTGTTCCAGGTTCCCTGTTGGTTATACCCAGAATCTCTGTTTTCATATAATCTCTGTATTAATGAGTACATGAAACATAAACCACACAGAGTGCAGCACTAAGCTGTGATTTGAGAGCAGTATTTAAGCAGTAATGTCAAAGAAATGGTGTCCGGTATTTTGCTTGGATATCACATGACAAGCTGAAAGGAATTTTAGTCAATAGGTATTTATCCAACGTTTTTTCTAGCTGTAATAATACCAAGTATAGGGTTTTCACCCACTCAGCTTGATTCAGTAGGAATCAAGATGTTATATACAAGGAAAAGAAGTTGTCATAGTTTGTTTTCGAGGGCTTTTTTAGTTGACCTTGTGCAGTATAATGGGAAGTTCAGGTTGCTTTGATATTGTACAATGTCTGAGCTAATTCAGCCATCCGTATTTCCTAATCCTTTCACAATAAAGCAAATATTTTTCCTTTATTGAGAGATAACAGAAATCCCTCTTAAAACACAAAGCAGAGCTAAACAAACAAACAAAAAATTCTTGTAAAATTAAATTGCATGCAGTAATACTGAGAAGACATTTCAAAGATGGTGAAGCCCATACAGAAAAGTAACTCCAGCCAGCAGCTGCTGTCTGCAAGAACACTTTTAAAGTATTTCCACGTTTTTCATGCTCTTTTATTTGACCTTTAGTTCAAGGCCATCTGTGCTGAGCTACTGACTTTTCTTGGTCCCTTGAGTGACTGCTGAAGATAGGCTTCAGTATACATAATGAGGAACAAAACCTGTTTTTAAACCTCCCCCCTTCCAGATAACGTATGATAAAACTAATTTAGCCCTTGAAGGAGCAAGTCTATTAGCCCTTTGATAGCTAATTTGATTCCTGATAATTTATTGTGCTGTATGAGCTGGGAAAACAGATTCAAATGTCTTTTGGAGGGCAATAAGAAATCATTATCAGGAAAAATCACTATGGAAGAGGAAAACAGTTGAAAGATCAGGCAGAGATAGATGGAAGTGCCTGCCTGACATGGGCTCTGCGAGGATTTGGCAGCTTGAAGGAGGAAGCCGAAGGCAAGCACGGTATCTAGGGAGAGGATAAGGCTAGGAGCTTGGCTGGAAGGCAAATGCATGCTGGTTTTAGGCTGGTTTGTTGTCTTGAGGCTTCAGGAACTCGTGCTTTGTCAGATAAAAAGGTCTCTTCTAATTTCTGTGTGAGAAGAAGTAGGTAATGTTAAAATATGATAAAAATTCGGATTTTTTATTTTTTCCCTGAACCTCAGGGATGTATATAATTTTTTCAAATTTATCTATTGTTCCCATAGACCTTTATTTCTACTTATGGCCACAAAGTCCTAATTTGTAGAGATCCCCTGTTGGCTTTTCTTGTTGTTGAGTCAGAAGGATGGCACCACGGTCCCTAACTGAACAGCCAGTGTCAAAACAAGTTATTTGTATGGTAATCCAAAAAGAGATAATTTATTGGCACATGCTAGGTGTCTGGCATACAAGGGTAGATAAATGTTCTGCCAGCAAGCTAAGGGAGCAGCAAAGCTACTCGTGTTCGCAGGACATCTTGCATATTAACGTGCGTTTTCCCTCAAACTCAGCCATCCTGCCGGTTCGGTGAGCACAGCGCAGTCACCAAAGTCCAAGTCTCTCATATATGCCTCTCTTCCTCTTGTAATGTATTTTGTAGCGCGGCAGTTGCTGCCAGTCTCATTTGATGACTGCCATGTGTTAACAATTTTCCTACCATAAAACCAGCTAGCTAATGCCCAATCTTTCTGTTTTGGTTAGGCTCTGGACTGGGACACAAATTTCAAGGCATGCGGGAGCACTGGTCTCATTTCAGTTTGTGGCCTTGTCATAAATTTCCCGTTTGTTTTCAGGCACGTTGCCTTCCCTCTCCACGTCTCCTTCTTTAAAGTGCAGTGACGAGATTATTAATGGAAAATTTGGTTGGTTGAAGCGTAAGGTTGTCAGGCGGCCATCAGGTAAACCCACTTTGAAACCCCGTTGAGGCCTTCACAGTTGGGCTGAACCATGCCGTGTTCCCTCCTGCATCCTCCTCACGTGCCACGGGTTTTGGTGGGGTTGGCCCTCCAAGCACTGAGGTGGCCTCTCTGCCATCCCACAGTGTTTTGGGGACCAGACATCGGCCCATCGAAGGGAAGGGACAAAGTGGGACAGGCACAGAGGCTGCGGCCGCGGCGGCCGAGAGGCCGGTTGTCTCCAGAGGCAAAGCTGTCAGGGCTGGCAGGTTGTTAGAGACGCATCTTCATTTATGAGCCATGAAATAAAGCTCATCTCCCCGGCAATTTACTGCCATGCAGTCCCATCGATTTTATGGGAATTGCCCGGTGTGTCATGGCAGAATGTAATTCTGTTTTTTTTCCTGAACGTTTCGGATTTGACAGTCTTTCATTTAATGGTTCAGTCAAAAGCCCACTGAGCATTTTATGGTATTTAGATGGCAGGCATTAGCTTAACGTGGATATTTTAATGTACTTATATATGAATCTTTAATATATTCTTATTGATCTAATCCTCGTGTGATAGCAAAGTGCTTTTATCCCCGTTTATAGACAGAAAATTGAAACACAGATGTGAAAATAACTTCAAATGTCATGCAGGATTTAGCAGCAAAGACTCAAAACCGCTTACTCCAAACCAAGTGTCCTAGCTTCTGTATCACCCATTTCCTTGGAGAAGGTTTATTTGCTAAGGTTTGTGGGTGTCAGGTTGATGGCACACACAAGGGGATTCTTTGTCCCTGTGGTGCTCCCTTGGTCGGGGGGGCTTAGGCCTGGCCCACACTGAGTCTTGATTTACAGTTAGAAGAGATGCAAAGGAGCCAAATGAGGTCCTCGGGTTAAAAAGCCCTGAAGTTAGTTATTAATTAATGAGGGTAAATTGTTGGTAAGATTATGTGAGCCTGTGGAAACAACTCCTGGGGTCATTAAAAAACACACGCAGATTTATTGACTGCTCAGATGTCAGCAAGCTTCCCTTACAAGTGTGGACATCGTATCCTGTGAGGGAGTTAGAACAGGCAGGGAAGGTATCTGCGATTGCTAATGCAATATTAAAGAGAAATCCTCTCTACTTAATCCTCTTATTAGGTATTGCGTTACGTCGGCTGTTAGCGTGCTTGCTACCTGTTGGTAAAAGCAAGTAATGAAGCGACCTGTCAGTGCTGAGGAGGCTGTAAGTGGTTTGTATGGAAAGGGAAAGTTGGCACTGATACGGCACAAGAGATGATGCCCATATGGGCACAAATCTTTTGAGGGATGGGGCATATTTACAAAAAGTGAGACGGATGGCCTCTCTTGCAGAGGATGAGCACACCCTGTGGTTCTGCTCCCTGAGTTGTTGAACATGGGCCTGGTAATGCAAGGTGTAGAAGGGCTTCACCTCCCCGTGAAATCAGGGGGAACCAAGCAAACCAAGGCCCTCCGGGGAGGGCTGAAGCCTCTCTTTTTGTTGCTCTGTGCTGTAAGGAAGTTTGTGGGTTTCAGAGGCAGGGAGGTGTTCAGAGGGGCTGAACTCATGCTACAAATTCAGCAGCTGATGCCAGGCTTGTAATGGCAGCGCACCGCGGTGCTGAGTGCCTGTACAGATGGGGTGTTAATCGGTGGCTGAGTGATCAGTAAACAGAACTGGAGAGGGAGCTCAGCAGAGTCCCCCAGAAAACCAAGCTGGCAGCTGGCTGGCTTCTGGACAGAACTAGCCCAAGAAAACAGCTTCAGAAGGAAAAATATCATCCCATGCAGGCAAGTGAACAGAAAGGTTTGAAAACTAAGGCCCAGCTCTGTGCTGATACTTAAAATACATCCATCCCGTGATAGATCTTAGACCATACATCTGTGATGCCTTATGTTGTATCAAAAATCCCAGACTTCTAAAACACCAAAAAGGACAAGAAAACTGCTTTCAGCGTCACATTTAAGAGTGGCAGACCAATAGTTCTTTGTGTTAGCTGGAACAAAATGACAGGAAGGTTTGTCTCAATGGGGAGCATAGCGGGCACTGAGGTCAGGCGTGAATTTAATGGCCTTTGCTTGAGGACAAGCCCCAAGGAGAGCACTGGACAGAGTGGCATCACCTGCAAAACGACCTGGGGAACAACTAATTACATCACAGTAAGAATCGATACAGCAGGTCGAAGCAGGCTAGCAGCTCTGACATATTCCTTCCTCGAGCTTGCACTGAATCACCTTGGTTTTTAACAGCCACCAGGTAATCTGCACAACCTCTTGGAGTTTTCAGTTTTCAGGATAGCAGAGCTAGATCTGCCTCCTGGAAGAGCTTATGAAGCTCTACATAAAAACACCAATGAATTCCTCTCTAAGAGACTCTTCTATTATTCTGAAACTGCAGACGGGTCTCACGTAGTCCAATATTCTGGTGCAACGAAACTTTCTCTAGAACAAATCTCAATGCCTTTTCAGGAATAGCATGATTTGTGGCCTCTCACATTTATCACTGCAAACTGTAGTGCTTCTACAAAGACTTGTTCAATTTCAGCATTATTTTCAATGTTTCGTTTAAAAACATCAAAATATTGATCCTGAGATGGGAAACATCTCAGCCTACTTAGTCATTGCACCACGTCCCCTAATTTCACAAGCGAATCGATTGGATAATATGGCCATCTGACATACTGGCAAGACAACTGGAACCATTTCTACATCTTCTGGAGCATTTGGAAGCCCAAAGTGTGTACAGGAGTCAGTTGTTTCTGCTGCGCCATGTAACATTATTGCTCCTCAGTGAAAGATTTGCACATTCAGAGAGGTGTAGCACAGATCCCAGGAGATCCTTCCCAAGTGCCTCGCATCCCAGCGGCACCCCGGCGTTGCTCTGGTGCAGGGCTGAGCTTGTAAAAGCTGATAAAGCAGCCCTGGTGTCCAGGACTTGCCATGAGGTTGCTCATAAGCTTTCCATGGTGTCACTGCTGCAGCAGGCATTTGCATATGTTCATTGCTCATACATCTTGGTCGGTCCCACGGCGAAATAGAAAACTCCTTTAATCTTTCTTTAATGTCAGATTTCTGGCACGGGCCCTGTTAGCTGTGACTTGAATAGAGCAGTTTTCGTTGGCACCACTGCTGCTTTTAGGAGCTGATGCTGGAGGTGCACCGAGGTGTCTCTGGCAGTCGTCCACCTCGATTTGTGCTCTGCACCAACTTTTCAGCAAACACTCCAAGCATTTGTGTTTCTCCCCAGAAACTGAGTTTACTCTTTGACACTGCAGCATAAAACTGTTAATAAAGCTAAATCTGTCTAGGATTTGGGGCTGAGGAGCCTTTAGCAGTATAAACAGTCTCTGGGGTCTTTGTGTTTCTGGCCTGTCACAAGAAAGACTGGAACATGCGAGCAGGGCTGCTCCATCTCCCCTGCAGATGAGCAGCTCGGGGTCTGTGCCCTGCACAGGGCCGCCCTGCGCTGTTCACCACAGTTACTGGGGTAGGACAGTGCCTTGCAGCTCCTGCCAGGAACAATCGAGCTGGTCTGTCCCACAGGTCAGAGAGAAACTGCAGGTCTTGCCACCCGCTTTGACACCGGTGGAATAAGGCACCTCAGACAGATTGTGCATTAATTTCATAATCCCATTTTTACATGACTGTGGCTATTTGATTTTGATAACGGCTAACAGTATCATTTGTTCATTAATTACGGATGCTGCCTTTTCCCAAATGCCATCTATGACATTTTGTTCCCTTGGCGTAAGGCAGTGTATAAAATTCCCCGTGAAGTTTAACCTTTCATTAAAGCTAACCTTCTTTATCTACTTCAGTACATGGCTACATTCTTAATTGCATCTTGCAGACAAATGTGAAATAGTCAGCACTGACATGAGTACGAGCTCCTTCAGGAGTGTAACTCTGCTAACATTCGCATTTGTAAGCCAAAATTCCTGGTAAGAGGGATGTTTCCATCAGACATTTCACAAATTCATGGTAAAAACCAGCAGCCTTTGGAGGGACACCGATACAAACACAGACCCTCTGCGTTTGTCCTCTGATGCAGGAGCTCCCCTAATCCTGCCCCTGTGCCAGCGTTCATTTTGACCTGTATTGTTGAATGATGTTTTGAGTCATGCCAGCCTCCAAGGCAGCCGGCAGCAGAGGTTGGCTGGGAAGCCCTGGGGAAGCCCCAGCAGTCATTGCTGGAGCTGGAGCTGGGGCGTGTTACGGAGCCTGCACACTGCTATTGTCAGCCAAGACTTAAATCTCATGCAGAGTTGATCTTCAGTCAAGTAACTCTTCTCTGAAGTGAACAGGCCCTTGATAAAGAACAGAAGAGGCTTTCATTAAGACTTCCTTGGCTGAACTTGTTATGCTTGCTGAAGTAAACATTGCATCTGCTGCGAACACTGGCTCACACAAGACATAATAGGATCCTTTGTTCTGTTGCTTGTGATTCTGGGCAGTTTTGTTGTCACTCTGGACTTTTGCTGGAGTCACAGGTTATGCAAGTGAAACTGCACTGCCTGACAGCACACCGAAGGGTATCATCATAGCTGCACAATAAACATGCTCTGTGCCCAGGGGCCTTGGCAGCACTACGGCCCGTAATCCAGCAAAACGTGCAAGCACCCGTGTAACTTCATCTGAGAATTCCTCAAGCAATTGCTTTCTTGACTTGGGAGGAACAAGCAGCAGCTTATTTTGGCATGGTGATGCTATAGCGGTAGAGACTGCAGATCATTTGCATCTGCAGATGATTTTGGCTTTTTCCACTTCTGCAGAAAAGACAGAAGACAGAGAGCCTCCATCCTCAGCATCTTCACCAGCACTGAAGCTGCCATATGCGTTCTGTAAGAGGTAATGCTGTGTCATTAAAGTAAATGAAGTATACCTCTAGGTGTGAGGTACTGCAAAAACAGAGCCCTTTGTATTCTGAGGTGCAGCTGAGTTCAGTTTGTGTCCCTGTACCTTCAGAGCTCCAGTCCTGTCCCTCTGCCATGGGGCAACAGAAGAGCTGCAAGAAGAGGGGAGACTCAGCTAAAGCTGCCACTATTGCTAGCGTTGGCTTTAGCACAGCTTCACTTCACTGCAAATGCCACCACGGCTGCTCCTTCACCTCTTTGCCAGTCTCTGCTGTACTCCATCTTAAAATATAGCATGAACACAGCATTTGGAAAAATAAAACAAACTGCCATGCTTGTGAAAGTTCAGTGACTATATTCTAGTTTATTGACTGCAGTCAAGTTTTATTATGCCTCAAATAATTAAATACTGTAACAGTGACATTAAAAATACAGGCCAATTTACCAAAATAATTGTATTCTGCAGATTATGTACATATTATACATTTTACAGTATCATGTAAACTTTTTTTTATACATAAGGTAACTCTGATTTATGGTAACTAAAACCCAAAATACTTGCTGACGAAAATATTCCTATGAAACATAAGCGTTGTGTCTAGGATACTCAGGAAAATTGCAAAAAATGGAAACCAGCTATAAAACATAATTGAGTTAGTAGAAAAATGAATTAAATTACATTCATATAAAAAGTTAAACTAAAAACATTGCTATGCGTCATTATTTAAAAAGGGAAAAATCCCAAACCTTCTCCTTTTATATATTAACACACACTTTCATGGGAAGCTACTGTGCGCCCCATTTCCAGCAACGGGGCATAGCCTAGGAAATCCAGATTCCCATTCTCCTTATAACATATATTAAATAACTAGGGTCTGTACCAATACAAATATTGTATATATTCATGCACTGTGATTATGTTCCTAGTAGCCTACCAAGGCACAATTTTGTGTCATTCCCCACCCCCCTCTCCCTTACATTTAGGCATGCAGCGCTAGAGATGCTCGCTGTTCAAAAAGCTCCTGTAGGATGTCTCTAGTCTGATTTTCACACTAGAGGACACAGAAATCTTTCCAGATTAGACTTAAAAATAAATAAGTAAAAGAAGGTAAAGGCCTTCGTTCAACACCTTGCACCGATCATGTCAACTCATTTAAAATGCCTTAACCACCTCCACAGTCTCCAGAAAGCAGGTCACTAAGGTGACAGAATTCCATTTGTCCAGTCAAATTTATAATATATTAACTAGGATGACAAAATTGTCCCTTCTGGAGATTTTCTTCGTGTGGCAGTTGTAGTGTTTTGATTTGGCATAACGGATCGTCAAGTCTAAATAGATTTCTAGCTCACATCTCAGCAGAGCACCATTTACGTTATCTGCTATGTAGTGCATGTAATTGAAGTACCTAGGTATGCTCATTAAAATAAATGCATAATTTAACTGTATATAAACAGCTGCCAAAATGAGCAGCTGTTAACCTGGCTGTATTTTGAAGGCTTGTAAAACTTGCATATTTTATAACCGCCCAGCATCTATAAGAGGCTTGGTCCTGCAGATAGCTGGGCATGTGCTTATCTTTAAGGATTTGAAGACTCTCATGAGATTACAATGAATGAAACTGCCTGCAGGCCTCCAGGAGCACTGCAGGTTGTGCCTTGGACAAGTAGTGTGGCCAGCCATTAGTCCCCTAAGTATTGTCAAGGAAGATGGAACTTGACTAATACAGACTGGGTTTAGGCACTAGATAGATTCCCTCAGACGTTGAACATATCTGAAATTACACCAAACATCTGTCAGACTTGGATAAGGTGAAAATGTGTTACAAAATGGCCTCTTAAAACATGCCCAGAATTTTAGAAAATGAAACCTATATGATGTCTGTTTATGTACATCTTTAATAGAAAAGAAATCCTAATCTAGAGTATCAAAATACTGTATTCATATAAACATATGAGAGCATCTAAATAGAAAAGTAAAAAGTGTAAAACACAAACTTCTTTGGGGAATTAAATATCCTAAAAAAGTTTTTCTTAAAATCAGGAATGTATGTGCTGCAAAAGATTGAGGACTACATCTCCCCTCGTCTACGTGTTTTTGCTGCAGCAGCTCCACGTTCTTCCTCCTCCTCCTCTTCATAATTTTCTTCATGGACTTCTTTCTGGTTGTTCTCTTCTGGCATTTCTTGCTCTTGATCTGCTCCCCCATTATTCTTTTCATCTGCCTGATTAAAAAAAAAAAAAAAAAAAGTAAGATTCCATGGAAGTGACAGTTTTATTATAGTTTAATCTTGGGCCATGAGATGAAGTTAAAGAACACAAAAAATGACTCAGAGTTGTTACAGACAATGACCAAACACAGGAAAAAAACTTTTCAGAGGTCTTCAAGCAGCAAAAATGTATGTGGGGGTGGAAGGATGAGCAAAAGGAAGTTCAGACAGTGTGAAATATTAAGGTTTATAATCTAAAGAACGCTACTACAATTATTGTGCAGTGTCGCTGTGACATGATCACAGCTGTGTTAAGTGTTTAATCCTGTCATGTCACCGAGTTTATGGGTTTACGCAGTACTCACATTTTCATCATTTTCACCATATGGCTCTTCAGCATTGTGTTCCAGTTCTCGTTTCTTCTCTTCAGTCAAATCTTCCTGAATCTGCAAAGCACAGAGATGTTCTGTACATTTTAATTTCCTTTAAAAAAGCAACCTGTGGCATATGGGTGCACATTTTCACGGCTAAACTTTTGCAGAATTAAGACAAGGGCATGGAGAGTTTAAGGGAAAAAAGGAACAAATCAGGAAACTCAATTCCTCTGAAAGTGTATTTAATTTTAACTGCAGTTTTTACAGACCCTCTTATCATCAGCTAATTTATTTTAAATTGCTTTTCCACATTTAACTCGATGCATACGGTATTTTCTGCTTGTCTTTTACAGTAAGAGTATCATGACAACGAAGAGTCACTACTAACATTCCATCCCACCGTGGGCTCCTATAAATATATCAGCTCTGACAGGTGATGTGCGTATTTAATGCTAATGCTGTCCATGTTTTCCTAGTGGTTGAGTGATCCCTCTGCTAACTGCTCTTGGAAAATCAGAGAAGAGCAAGTGGGGACTGGTAGGAAAGGATGATCTCTTCCATCCTTTCTGTCAGCACTTTCCCTCACGTCCATGCCCCTTTATGTTTCTTTATGTTTAGGTGCAAGTTAGAAAGAAGTAAATTTGATTTTCTGTTGGAAAAATGTGATTTTTTGTGCACAGCTGCTCCAAACAGTGTCCTACAAGTTGGGGAAGATGCTTCCCTAAAGCCTTTCAGCTTCCGTCATGGAAAACAGCCATTTCACCTGGCTGGGGAATATTCACCACTCACTGCTGCCACCTACCCTGCCAGAACAGCAAGAATACAGCTGCTGCTTCTGCCTGGGCTTCCTTCCTGTAGCAGATAGCAGCAACAGCCAAATACTTTTTCTCTCCCTCCTTGTATCAACCTTCACCAGTAGCAGGGCAGTTTATTTATCAGTTTCTTCCATCAGGAGGGGAAAGCTGCTTGAGAACATGTTGTTTGAGGTTAGGTATTACTGCTACCAGATAAGCAACTATCAAACCTGGATCACTGAAGAATTTATTGGAAAGATCGGAATAATCTTTCCAGTGTGCAGTATTTTAGTCACCACACTAAAGAAACTGTTCCTAATTATAGCATCTTACCTCACTCTTGATTACCCATTCAATCGCTGCTCACTCTTAATACTTCCAGTAAGCACGCTGGTTCTAGTCCTTCATGAAACATGCATCAAATTATTTCCTGTAAGCCAAGGTAATTGCCAAAGGCCAACTATTCCCAGTTCCTGATGACCTAATTTGATTTAAGTAACCATATTTTGGAGTGGTGAATTCTAATTGCATTCCAGCTAATCTAGACAAAGTACTCCCCACAACTGAATAATGAATAGCCTTTTCTATTGCTTTTTGTAAATCATTATGTATGAAGTAGAAAACAGCAATTGATTAGGTATGTATTGTATAGAAGAAATGCAGAGCAGAATATATGCTGCTGCATGCATTATGAGCATGCCATTCAACATACAAAGGAAAAGTCTCTTCTTCCTCCAGTTCAAAGCAATGTGCTCCACGAATAGTAGGAGCTTACGTAACTTGGACTGCTCAGGAAGAGCACAGATAAAGTGAAGTCAATCCTAAAAAGTAAATAACTGACCAAGAAAGCAGTTGGCCCAGAACAGCAGCGTGTGATTAAGGGTGCAAAGTTCATGAGGTTTTCAGTGACCTCCAAAGGGCTTGAGGTTTGCGGGAATTTTTCCTTGCATTGTGAATGGCTTAATCTTTTCAATTATTGCACAATTAATGCCGTGTTGTACAGAAGGCTAATAGATTACAACACTAATAGATTACAACAGGTAAGCATGAATAACACTAAATGTGTTCATTAGTGGAGAGCAGAGTAATGGCAAAGACTCCTTAGGTTTCACAAAGTCAGAAACTACCATTGGCAAAGTGATTTGGGTTCATTTTGCAGTTAGAAACGGTACCAGCATTGAAAGTTAACGAGCATTTGCTATACTGCCTGAGTCCACATATGCCTTACATCTGCTTTCTTACCTCTTCTTCTCCTTCTTCCTGATACTGTTCATCCACATTATCTTCCTGCTGGTCAGGATTTCCTGCCATCTGCAGAAAGATCATGTGAAAATTTAGCTCTGCGTACATACCTATTAATTTTAGAAGACCAAGGGTTAAAGCCTCTTGTTCTAAAACTTTGGACTAAAGACTTCATGTCAAGACAAAGGAACAATAACAGCATACGAAGTTATAGTGCTTTCATTAGCAATAATGATAGCCTGGCTACATGATTTAGAATTGCCCTAAATTAAAAAATAGACAGCAGAATGATTACAATAAAATTCATTTCACAGAATAAAGCCAGACTTTCCATACTAATCAGGAAGACAATGACACAGTCTTACCAATAAAGACTGATGTCATAAAAATACGAATTATCTCTGCCTAGAGAAGTTTACAGTGAAGACAACTCAAGTGTGCAGCATTCACTGGAATGGTCATAGAAGGAAATGGACACCACTGCTTACAGTTGATTGAGTGCTGATGGCATGGAACCAGCACAGCAGGAATTTGTGCAAAAACAGTAAGATCGTATGAAGAGGAGTTCCTGCAGGCAATTATGTGAAGGGAAATAGGGAACCCTTAAGCATGACATTACAGAACCTTGGTAAGTGAATCTTGTGGTGAAAGCAATCCTGGTATATGACCAGGAATAGTTTCAAACTTCTACCTGCACGTCCTATGTGGTTTAATACATATCTTTAAAACTGGAGTTCAGTGTTCTATCATCAGGCAGTGCTACACAGTGTTCCTAAAAGGGACCTGCAGATCTTTCCTTCCCTTTACTGACCACTAGGTGCTCTTCAACTCCCGGATGTCCTTGTTTCTCACTGTTCTGCTTGTGCTTTTCATTTTCATCTGGTAGATTTTCTTCTCTCTCTTGCTCAGCCTCCTCAAATTCATCTTCTCCCTGGTTGTTGGGGTCATCAGCAGGGTTCAAATCTTCCATGGCTGCTGCCTTCTGTAATTTTCAGAAATGAATATTAAATACATATTTTTAATCTCACAGCTGAATTCCACTTCACTTCAAAGCTACCCTAGAGCATGAGCCAACTCCATACCCACTGAAACCAGCTGGAATCTCTACAGACATCAGGGGTCACTACATCAAGACCTAGTCACCAGAGAAATGTCAGTTCTGAAAGAAAGAGTACTGAACACACGCTAAGAGTACAGAACTGCATGCTAAAACCTGGAATGAAGCTGGTGACTTATTTCACATCAGCTGCTGAACTCTGTTTACTGACTATCTGACAACTGGCAATGCCTAATAAGACCAGCTTAAAAAAATACCTAAGAGTTTAATTAGTGTACACAGCTCAAGAGCTGATGACATCTTTCACGATCAGTCTGTCCTATAATATTGACCTCATCTATGTTAACAGGATCATGAAGGAAAATACCCAAACACACACCAACACATGCAGTCTTCGTTATAGTTCACCATTCAGAAAATGAACATTTTGTTACTGCTTTTTTTTTTTTTTTCAAGAAAAGCGTTTCCAGTATCTTTATAAATGACAATATAAAGTTCCTTTGAAATATCTGCTATACAAATAATTTTGCTGAAGAGAAGGGGAGGAAAAATGATGCATTTTATGTTCTACTACACCAAATAAGATGAAACTTGGGGAAAGCACAGTACTGAATCTCCTGAATCTGTGTAATCCATATTATGGCTGCATTCAGCGCTGCAGTTATGTTCTCTTTCAAGAGCTCACACTTCTTCGATACTGAAAAGGTTTTGATTTAGTGATCACAGATTCCTGTGGGAAGACTCCAGCTGGTTTCAGTGATTATTAAGTTAGCTCTCACCCTCTTATCTAATGATAAGAAAAAAAAAATATACTGTCACCACTCTTTGACTGACCACCAATGAATTACTTCTGTTATTTTTTTGAATCCAATTTTCCCTGTTCAGTCCCAGCTAAGTCCAAATCCTTTGTTCAACATAAAACACAGATCAAAGGAATGTAGAAAAGCAACTTGCTTCCAACAAGAAAGCTCTTTTTTATTTCTTCCCAAATCAGTAACAGCAACTTTAAATAGATCGCGGATGTAGCTTTAAACTGTCAAACTTGTCTTCCTAGCAGACCTCTGTTTCACCTTACTTCTGCAATGTATAATTATGTTAGATGAGACTTCTGGGTTTTCATTTCAGTAGCAATTGCAATCCATAGCATCTTAATTCATACTCACTGATTCATCAACCTGCTGATTTTCTACTTGATGTTCTGGTTCTTGCTGTTCATTTGCATTATTTTGATCATCTTCACCTTCATCCTGGTGCTGGTTGTCACGTTCATAAGCTGACAAATTTTTGATATTATTATTGTATTACAGAAGTTTCTACTTAGCCCTTTTAAGAAACAGTCTCCTATATAATAGCTTCCATACGTGCTTTTAGCAGTAGGCAGCTTCTCCCTGAAGTGTTTACTAAACAGATAATACCAACAAAATTGTTTTACTGCTAGTAGGAGACCAACACTGGAAGATTATACAATTTGAAGACATCAGACAAAATCATAGGCAGAGCCAGGAATGTAACAGAGACACAATCCTAGTGGCTTAATCAAAAGGGCACTCTTCTTTTCAGCAATATGGATAGGATCTTTATTAACACCTGTATTTCAGTCAGTTCAGCCAGTGTTATTTGAGCTTGGGGTTTTAAACTGAGTTTGTATTTCATTTAAATCCAAACTGGATATTAAAATCCCACATGAAAGGAGGTTCAGAGGGAACCTATGAACATGGTAGGGGCATAAATGTTATCTTACCTGCTTCTTCTTCCTGAATACCTTGCTCTTCTTCCCCTTGTACAATGTCATGGTCCATGTTATCATAACGAGCCTGTTGACTGAGAAAAGTAAATGCAAATTCATCATTTCAGCTTCAAAAAGAATGTTTTTGCTTCAAGAAACAAACCACCCTACCTCATCTCTGCCTCTTCCAGCTCCTGCCAGAATGGGTTCCAGTTTAGCTCTCTATTAGCTGTTATATTTTTGCATCATCTTTCCTGAAAGAAGGCGCTCTGTGTAAAACAAAGTCACTTGTTCCACTGCACTAACTTCTGTACTTAACATTTCGCTATACACCAATGGGATCTGCCTTGCATTTTTAAAACTCCTAAGCTAGGGTAGTCCTTAATCAAAGCAAAATGCTATGAACTGGAATGTGCACTCATTACTCCAGACATCAGAAACTTCTATAGTAAAAGGGGAAAAAGAAAAAAAAACAACACCAACATCCACCAAAAAACACCCTTAAAATAGCAACCAGATTTATCCTTGGAAAGAAGATGAGGCTCACTGTATTTATTTAGTTTCTGGGCAGTCCAGGTTTATAGCATTCAGCCAGCCTCTTGTCAGTGATTGTGTGGTGGAAGCCATGAAGCCCAGAGCCCCGACCATAACAAGCTTACATAAAAGATTTTAACCTTAGCCGGTTTTTATAGAGTTTTTCCCCTTGTTCTGCCTCCTTCTGTAGCTGAAGCTCTTTTTCTTGAAGCTGCTGCTGCCGCAATAGCTGTGTTCGCAGTCTTTGCTGGTGCAGCGATTCCTGATGTTCTCTCAGCTGGTCAGCCTCCTCCGCTCTTTGGGCTGCAAGGTGCTGCTGCTCCAGCTGTTGCTCATAGGCTGCCTTATATCTTTTTGTTACAGCTTTTGTTGGTGTTATCTGTCAGAGAAATGGTTTAGTCATAGTTTAATCCTAGATTCAATGACCAAAAGCAAGCATGCAGAAACCTATAGCACCAAAAAGAAGAAGGAAAGTTATGCTGATGCTACATGCAATCGAGAAAATTACAGAAAAGATTTTTTGTTTAATTTTGTCCTTGTTTAAATTTATATTAATTTTTCACTACACAGACCTTGGAAGTTTTGGTGTGTTTGTGGAGAACACGGCTAAGGGTGTAACAGACCTGGGGAAGCCATGCATTTCTTACAGGTCAATAAAGAACCCAACATACTACCAGATTAAAAAAAGCTTTGAAGGCTGGCAATAAAGACAGTAAATAGGCTTCCGTTGACTATGGGTAGATTCAGTAGGGGCTGCTGTGAGGTAGTTAAGTGAGACGCTGCACATTCTTTACAGCCAAATTGTAAGTCTTCTTTCACAGCTTAACCTATCGCTTTTGTTCTAATCCGCTGCACCTGTTCAGCAATGACTTCTCATCCCTTTGGAGTTGCACAGTTAATCTGCTAGGAGCGTAAGTGTTTACAAGGCCTAAAGTGAGATCAGTAAAACATATTTTCCATTGGAGATCCAATCCAGAACGTAAATCCACATTTCAATGCTTTTATTTAGAGCTGCACAGAGCAAGACTTGCCACTGCTCTGCACTGGTTTTCCCTGACTATTTTAGTCACATTCATCTTGTTGTTAAAAAACCCTGTAAAATGACAGTGAATCCTCAGATGGAAGCGTTTACAGAAAGCAGGTATACCTGAAAAGGAAACTGAAATTTGCTGAGATGTCTCAAGTTAGTAAGGTGGGACACCTCCTCACCAAAGTGCTGAACAGAAGTCCTTTCCAGCTCAGGATATTCTATGATTTGTGCTCATCACCTGTCTTCCTTCCATCAGCTACCACAGGCCTCAAATGTAAAGTGGGAGATAGGATTCAACCTGACAGCTCTTTTCTTCCATCTGTTGCTTTTTATCAGCAGAATTAATGTTCATTAAGCTGCACTTGGCAAACAGAGCAGTGAGCATGTGCTAAAGTTGAGCCTGAATCCTACGCATCTAAGTGCTTTGAATCCCAAATTTTCTATAAATATGACATTAGTTTTACCTAAAAACAGGTGAGTGCTCTGAATCCCAACAGCTGAGTGCGATATAGGGCCAGCAATGATAAGAGATGCCTCCATTTCAACAGCAAATCTAATCAGTTAGTAGGAAAAAGTTCTCCATACCTCTGACTGCGAACGTTCACCCAACATGTTGGTTTCTTCTTCCTTCTGTTCCTGTTTCTTCCACTCATGTTCTTCTGGTACTTGATCCTGTTCCTCTTCTAAGTGCTCAGGCTGACCTGCCTGCTCCATTTCTTCCTCCTCAAGTTCTTTTTTGCGTTCCTCTTCAACTTGATCAACACGTTGCTCATCATCCTCTCCAGCTTCTTGTTGCTCCTGAATGTTGAGTTCTTTGGCATGATGGCCCTCATTAGGCCTTCTTTGTAGATGAAAAGGCTCAGCTCTGTCTTCTCTTTCCTGGGTATTTATTTCTTCTCTCTCTTTTGGTTTCTCATCCTGAAAAACATGCACAAGACATTAAGGATTTCATATTTTCAAGAGAGCTATAGACCAGATATGGATACCTTTAATCCAGCCTGCAGTAGCGAATCTGTAGTCAGGAGAGCCAAGTGCCTGCCTCAGAACACACTACCCTTCCTGCCAAGAGGGGTGAGTACCCGGCTCCTGGCTCTACATAGCTAAACAACTTGTTGCACAATAGTATCGTAAAAGCAGTTTAAGCCTCACTTTATTCTGAGGTGGAACAAACTATTACCATTTTGCATCTAAAAAGAATGCTGTGTTTTTATTTCCTGTAGTTTCTGCCAGTCAATAACTCTAGTAAAACAAAAACACAACTGGTATTTTAACCTGTAGACTTTACCCACATCTTTGCCTTTTTTATCTTTGAGCATCAGGTAGTATGTCAATTTTAACTATACTGACTTCAAGTGTGCCACTGAAACCTTATGAAATGCATGAAAAGACAATTTCTTCAGAACTAAGCTAAAGTTTTTATAACGCATGAAATATCTAAAATGTTATGGACAACATATTATTAAACTTCATATTTTTAGCAGCTTCTGAAAACAGCTTATATAAAACAGTTTTAAAGGCCTTTGTACGTCATCTTGACCATAGTTTTCTACTACTCAATCAAATTAAACTGTTCCTAACTACCTTATTCAAGAAGTGACAAACACGTATAATTATCCACACATTTCTAAGGGAAGCTGAGCACACAGCTAGTGTTTTGCTGAATGAGAACTATTTCCCACAGCTCCAGTCAGTGCTGCGTACCTCCTGAGGCTCTTCAGCCACAGCTTCGTGGTGTACTGGGAGGCTGCTGTGGGGAGACGGTACCCGCACCTCTGGTTGCTCATTTGGTTGTTCCAACTTCTCAGGCTGCCGGAAACTTGGCATTTTGTTTAGTGTGTCCTTCAGCTGTTTGTATTCCTCCACCTGGGACTAAAGTCAACACATTAATTACACCGTGTCCCGATCAACAAAAACCAATAAAAGTGTTTTAATAAAACAGTCACCCCTGAGTGAACTTGCTGGCAAGACGTATGCTAGAACAACTCGATATTCACATCAGAGCAAAGACTGGGGAGGAGCAGGGATGAGAGCTTTTGAGATCGGTTGTTTCCATGCGCTAAACAGCATTGATTCACCACGATCTTTTCAGCCAAAGTGCACATGCATACAAAGATGCTGGAAAAATCCCCATGGGACAAAGACAAAGATTGTTTTTTTCATGCCAAGCAGGAGAATTTTCAGAAGAGGATGATTCAGTTTTCTTGGAAGACTAAAGCGAGGGAAATTGAGAGCACCACAACTTCTTTACTGGTAGAAAGCAGTGCCGTTTTTTGGAACCAGGAGTTTATATACACATCGTGAAAACGCCAACTCCACAACATTTAGGCAGGTGTTATAAAAGACAACAGTCAAGGTACGGAACTGAGGCAAAGAAAATCACAGAACACCTTTGGTGAAGATCAAGAAACAAAGGAAAAGAAAAAAAAAAATGATGACAACATGTAAATTTGTCTTCCTAAAATGCAACAGTAGGATGTTGTATTTTGGTTTGCAGCTTAACTCTGTACAAGATCAGAGTATTTTCAACAAGCTTTAAATTCCAGTGTGAGAAGCAAGACCAGCTGGCACACCAGTCACTGTCTATACAGCAGAGAATAGAGTAAAAATGTTGAGGCATAAGACTTATAAAAGCTGACCAACAAGAGGTGGTGCCCCATGACAGCGCTTCTCTGTTGCTCCAGGGGAGGTGGTAGGAGTGTTTACTGTTCTGAAGTCAGAGGTGCTTTTCGTAAGTCATTTAAGGGTTTGGGTTAGAACCATTACACTTTATACTCAGCACTGTGTGTGCCACTTTGTGTGTGTTACGTGGTATCATAGCAATCAATAGTACAGCAGACAGGCACGGTGCATTGATGTACAATGCATGATACTCATACGAAACAATATCCACAGTGCTACGGATTGACATGATGCAATGCATAACAGCTCTCAAGCTAGACGCACCTCGAGGCATCTTCAAAAGACTATGGCATCCATTAAAACGGATGGGCCTAAAAGCAAAGCAAAGCAGAGTTCAAAGTAATTACACTCATCATTCCAGAAGGGCACTGCTGTTCCCTGATTAGCTGCTGGAGAGTGCAGTAAGAAACTTTAGAGTAAAAACCAGTATTTATTTAGCCATAGGCTAATACAGAGGTCTTTGGTTTTTCTCCCCACTCACTGACCATGCAGAGAGACTTAATACACGTGGATATTTAAACTGTGCACGTCTAGAATCGAAGTACTCCACCCCACCATACAAATCATTCTAAGCTGAACACTGTGATCCAAGGCCGCAGCCTAAAAGGTATTAATGCTGGCAGACAGACGGGGTTTGTAAAAATATATGAAGGATCTGTCTGGCTGTTTGAGCTATGGGAAAGGACAAAGATCACAAAGTCTTAAAGATTCAGGTCACAAATACATTAGTGTGGGGTTGACTACTGATATTTTATGTCTAGAATACACCTAGAAACAGCGGGGTAATTTACAGAGCTGTGTTTCTAAGCAATAATCCCCTGTGAACTTTCTGTAGCTAGTTTGCAGGAGAAACTGCATGACTGTGCTGAACACCTTCTGTTCTGAAAGGCTCCACAAGCTCCTCCACTCGAACAAAGGCTCTCCATGAGGAATGCCACATTCTGATTGCAGACAGGAAGGCTGTGTGAGACACAGGTGTTCAAAATAAAGAACTGAATAAAAGCCAGAATTAAGAGGCACCTCCCTTTGGCATTGGTGGACCTTAAGTCAGACCTTCAATCTGCTCTGGGTGAGTTTCTGATAAACAAATATGTACCACATAACTAATAGGGCCAGGGCATGAAGAGGTTACAATTAGCTCCAGTATGTTTTAGCACTGGAAATTAAGAATCTTTGCATGTTTATTCTCTGAGTGACTTTCCTGGTCTTTCCCTATTGCTTGAATATCTACATGTGACACATAAAACAAGCAGAACTCAAATTCAGTCCTTTTAGTGCTACTCATGTTTTTTTGGACCTTGAAAAACACTCAAATGAAGAAAATTAGTCAGGAATAAGAGTATCTTCATTCTACCTCATTACCTTCCCTCTGATCTTTCACTGAAGTCTTCCTTGCTCAAAATTACTTTCTTTACTCCTAATTTCCAATTCCCTGTGACCTACACAGGTGGTACAGCTGACTGAATTTGCCACAGCCTAGCAAAGTTTGTGCTACATGGAGAGGTCATTTGAAATTGGCGTTTAAGACACTGCTGCTGATTTATTTTTTAAACAAAAACCTAATTTGGGTTTCATATGGAGCTTGCATACTTTGGTATATACCCGACCCCTGTAGCACTGATGTATATAGCTTTCTAAACATTCTAGTTGTACACAAAAATGAAACTTTGAAATATCAATAAATCTGCATTTTAAAAGTGATACAAGTGAATGTCAGAAAGTGAGACATTAAACTAACAGAAGCTCTATCAGAGAAGACAGAGAGAGGTATTCTACAGCTCTCGTGAATGCAGCGGTACTTTTCTAACCAGTAATACATGCACTCTTGGGCCTACAAACAGAGCTTTGTGTTTTCTGACAGCCATATAAGCTGTTGCAGCTTCTTCTTAAAAGCAACCTCTTAACTCATGCAGTTCTCTGCAGTGTGCAGCATGGTGCTACCTGCAAATTCCCCATGCGAAAGGCTACATGCAGAACATTACAGTCAGCTGAACTAGGAGAAAGGAGTTTGAAGGAAGGTTAGAGCTACTACAAGCTGCTTTCCTTTCTGACCTGTGCAGCAGCTAGTGCACTCTTGTGGTCTTCCAATGTCACTACAAGCTGGTTGTGCTGGGAGAGTAAATTCTTATGCTGTTGCTACACAAAAAAAAAGAACATTACATGTTTCACAAAGTTCATTCTAAAGGTAAATTAGGTAGCCTGGGGGGTTCTGAGCTAAGAAGATAATTCAGTGTATCCTAAAATGAAAACACTGAGTTGGCATAACAGCATTTATTTATTTAACCTGGAATGCATATTAAGCACAGAGAAAGCGAGCGGTGCCAGGAAAGAAAATCTCAAGGCCAGAATTTATGCAACTAAAAATTGGAGTCGATTTCAATAAATGCTTGATAAAATAGAGCTGGGAAACGTTCTTTTTGGCAAACACACGGTTCATTACTTACAAAGTCACATTTCCAATTCCAATTTCTATACTAAACACTTCTCTTCCAATTTAGTCTTTTTTAGTTCATTATTTTATTTTAAATGAGCATGTTCCTTAAACGCTGGTGGCAGAAGACAAATCCAGTTCAGCTATATTCTTTTGCCACAGTAGAGAAACTACAACTCTTTGTTATTGCCCATTTCTGGCTTGTTAGAACTTGGAAAATCTGTTCTTGTTGCCAATTGTTTTGACAGTTCTTCAAAACAAAGCCTACCTTTACATCTTGTAACTGGGTATGAATGTCTTGGTGAGCTTTTCTCAACTGTCTGTTCTCCTCCCGTAAATTATACAGGGATTCTGTGTAAAAGAAACAAAATACAGAGGTTAAGCCCAGATTTATAATACTAAAGCACTGTAACATTAACTACAATTAATTCTAAACAATTCCTGTAGTAACTCTGGATTAGAGTAATTGTAGGATTTGCTTACCTTACATCTCCCCCCCACCCTGTAAAGAACTTTACATTTTTAAGCAGAAAACTTAATAGTTGGTTAAATTTCATTTTGGTGCACCCACTGTGCAACTGGAACTATGCATTACTGTTCATTCTAGGGTCTGCAGATGGCAAAATTCATTATGGTAATCTGAATCTTTAAAATGCAGAGAGGAAGACACCCTCTGCTCTTCCCTCTTCCCCCACATTGCATCTGGTGAGTGAGAGTTTTGTTCTGTAGGACTACGCTATTATTTTGGAAAAGGTGCCCAGATGGCCAGCATACTTAAGCAGCACTACATTCTGGGACCAGGGAGAGGGGCTTTTCTTCCCACTTGTTACATTATGGTGATGTGGAATACTGCAAGCAGACACAAGCAAGCTCTACCGACACGCCAAGCTGCTAGGCTGCAATCCAGCTCAGTCCAAGAGCTCGCTGTATGACTTCGCTGGTGTGGTGCCAAGGCAGAACTAATGAACACAGCCTCTGCCTGCAAAATACTGTGCAGACAGAACTGCAGACAGCTCCAAAACCAACTCGTGTTAGTGACACATGGCAGAAAGCGGCCAAAGGCCCTTGATGGGGAATGCCTCATCCTTTTGTTCTATTCTATTGTATTATTAGGATTGAAAAGTTCTGCAAACTGCAATAAATCTCTGTAATAGGAAGCTGGATGCTAAGAGTAAAAAAAAAAAAAAAATTACTAATTCATCCCCCAAGTATACAGGTGCAACACGTTTCAGAGGAGCTGAGAAAGAGAAAATTAGGTCTATGAGAAACAAATTATGTAAATCATCTTCATAAAAAGGCACATTTAGGTCTCTGATAGAAATGACAAAAACTCTTTACCTTTTTTGGTAGACAAAAGGCAAAGAGGGAAACCTATTTCTCCAGCTTTTATATGAATTTTAGAACTAAAAATGAATGGTAGGATAAACCAGCCTCTGACACTTGATGGGCTTTTAAGTGATCTATTTCTTACTACTTCCCTAATCTAGACAGAAACAGAAAACACAAATAGGAAAAGCTTTCAGAAAGAGGCCATGGAAAATCATCAAGGAAGTGTAACTTATCATAGGCACAGGCTGTGCGTGAATGACCTGTTAGTGAGAACAGAGACACCGCCTTTGTGTCACATCACACAAAACACGATGACAGACACACTTTAATATGGACAGCCAGCACATACCCTTCAGCTTAGAGATCTCCTGCTCCTTTTCCTGCTGCAGTTGTAAATATCTCTCCTTGTGATCACTGAATGTTCTGCTAAACTCTTCTCCTTGTTTTCGGTGATCTTCCTCAAGGTCAGCATGCTGTTTCTTTAGTTCTTCATGTTGACTCTGCAAATACCAAGTTGGACACCGGAACAGTTCTGTATTAGCATATCCGCCTAATATTGTCTTTGGCAATTTATTTAATAAGTCCAGATGAATACGAAGCTTTCATAAAAGGAAGCTTATTATTCAAAGCATGCACACTGCAGATCCTTTCAAACACAAAATGATCTCTGTGATGAGTAGTCTCCTTTTCTAGGGCTACGTCACCTCACTCAGCAGTTGCACTGTCCCATGGGGAGCTGCTTAATGTGTCTAAGAAATTCCTTAGATGCCAAAATATGTGAAGTTTGATTAGTCACTGCTCCATGCAAGTAATTGCATTTGAGAAGATTAAATTATCCACTGGAAAGCCTGACTAGTGAAAACCGCAATAAATCATCTTTCAACAGTACTATTGCATGAGGAAGGCACTGTCAATGTAGTGATGTTCTGGAATGAATTTCCAGAAGCCACTGAGGCCATGCACCCTTCGAACTACAGGATACCAGTGTCCTGTGACACCGTTTACCTCAGTCACCTACCTTCAACATCTGGTGTTGTACACTCAGTGCACTGTATCGGCTATTTGAGTCTTGCTGTAAAAAGAAAACAAAACAGTGTTCATCAGAACAATACTGTCATTCTTCTAACCTCTGTACATGCTTATTGAGAAGTCACAAGCCAATGGACGTAACTTCACAGGAAACAAATTAAGCTCTCCACTTGTTTTGACCATAGCAAGTATACATATTTTGCACTTGCTGCAGCAACTGTGTAGTTGTAACATACCTAACTCAGCTCACAAAGTCTTCCCACTTTCAACCTGAAGTGTCCATAAAATACTAGCTTATTCTCTTCTTTATAAAGAGTTCTCTACAGGTCTCTGGGTCCTTTACCAGACACATCCTTCTTTCTAGCACTTGGTATCTAAAACAGGTTCATGATTTACTTATTTTTATACTTTTGAGTTCAAAGACCACTTGTTAGAAAGTTGTCACTGTCCTTTTCCCTGCAGACTAAGCAATGAAAAGAATTCCAATGCCTTCTCATTGGCCTGTGCACTTAAAAATAAAAATGTTTGAACGCCAATAATATACACAGGAGGATATGATATTTCCTAAATTAATTTTCTGGAAAGATATTATCTCTCTCTTATAAAGTAAGAGGTAAAAATAATTAAGAACAGCAGAGCAGAAATGGAGTGAGAGCTCCTTCAATTAGCACTTGTGAGACCTCTTTCTTTGAACAGCTATAATTGCAAAGCACTTCCTTGTTCTTGCAGCTCAAATAGCATCAAATATTAGCAAAATATTAAAAGCTGGTACTAGGAATGATGAGACTTACCCTTCCTTTATTTAGTGTTTCCTGTGCTTCTAGTTTATAAACAAGAAAATCTAAAACATAAAAGGAAAAATACTGATGAAAAAAACAAACATCTGTACTTAAATAGCATAACTGTATGTAATTTCTCTTAAGAGCTGAATACTTACGCAGTTACAATTTTCCAAGAGATCTTCAAGAACAGAGGAACTTTAAAAAATGTTCTAGTTTTGCCCAAATATTTTCATTCAGATAAAAAGTCATAAATAACAATGTATTATAAATCTTTGTTTGAGATAAAGGGGATATAGACTATAAAGCTCACATATAGAGGCTCAAGACTATGGAAGCAATTATCACATACCACATGAGCTTTCTCAGTAGAGGCACAGTAGCATCATTCAAAAGGAACAGGACATTTATAAATCGTGCATATTTGTATTACAATATAGATATGTACTTCAAAAAGTTTGAAAGTCAAGACTAAACTGAAGTACAACAAAAATCTCCTCTTTTCACTTCTTTGCAGGATTTAAAAATGACGACTCACCTTTGCATTACCTATGAGGCAGCTGTCCACCAGATGGCACCAGACAGCTATCAGGAGCTGCACACTAAGAGGTTTGGTTTTGTTTTTTTTTTTTTTTTAAATGCTCTTAACCTTCGCTAAAGTAGTTATTTGAATGCAGTGGCTGAGTCATCGGTTTTTAGGAATAATGCAGACTTCACTCCGAGAATTACAGTGAATTTACAACTACAAAAGACTCGGAGAAGACTCAAACTTCTGCATTCTGCTAAAGTTTTGTTGAGGGCAGATGTTAAGAAAAAAAAGGTAAGAAATAAAATGCGTGAACATTTCTCCATCACACACATTGAGAACTTAATTTTAAATCAGAAAAAGGTATGCAAGCATGTGTTTACCTTTAAGTAAATCAGAGTGAATCAATTTAACTGAATCAGTCTAATTTCACATTGGAATGCAGGAAAAGATCCTATGTTTTTGTTGCAAGGTTTAAAACTTTGTTATGCTGTAACAGGATTTACACATGCCCATACTCCACATACATTTTTGTTGTAGGTATATCCATATACATGTTTCCTGCGCATACTGTGCCACGTTGTAGTGATCTAAAGCACTAAAAATGTATTCCACAGATCTGCCAAGGTGGTCCTCCTGATGTGTTGTTTTTTAAATATATTGACAACTCATTTAAAATTGAACAATAAACATCTAAAGTTACTATTTTTAATAGTCAATTTATCATAGATATCAAGGTGAAAATCATATTTTACCTTCTTTTGCTTTCTTATGTTCAAGCCTTTCTTTTTGCAATGATTTTTCTAATCTTGATCTGTGTTCATATACAACTGAAAAGACAGATTTTATACACAGTTAATTTTAAAAGCAGGATATTAAAAAATATATAAAAGTCCCCATCTCACAGAACACCCAAAGAAAAAAAAAAACATACCCAGAAAATACAAGTGGAATGAGGTCATAAGGTTAAGGACTGCTTATATCTTTTTTTATTTTTATTTTTGCATGTGATATTGGTCCTGAATTTTTTGTTATTTCTATTGCATTACAGATTACAGTTACTGCATTCCATCCTTGGTGGAGAGTCAGCTATGGTTGTTCTACATGAAACCTACCAAATCATCGTTCCTTCTAGGGTATGTACATACACATTTTTCCATGCTTTCCTCATCTTCTGCCTTTTTTGTAAAGAGACAGAAGATAAAGCAGGAAGAACAAAATAAGCCATCTGAGGGGCTAGCAGAGCTAAAATAAAAAAAATAATAATCAAAAAACACATCCCATGACACTTCTCTGTAAGGCTTGGGTATCAGAGACTGCTAGTCGTGGATCATTTCAGTTTGAGAACAAAATCTAATCTTCACTGATTCTTAACTCCATTTATGCATTTCCTTTGAGTCAAACTACCCATACGATATTCTGGAGATGAAGAAGTGGTCTGCGTGCAGTGCTTCGGGCAAAGAGCAACAAGTCGAGCTTAAAGGCAAAGCTTTCAGAGCACATCCCACAAAACCCTTGACAGGCAAGGCAGGCATGCACGGTGCCCACATCTCCTCCACGGGGGGCATCTGCTAAGAAAAATTGCATGTGTTCTCTGGGAAAGGTGTCCCGATGTCTTTGATAAGCTCTTTTAAAGCCAAGATTGTGTGAACACCTGCATGTAATCCGGATAAAAATGAATTGACATCTAGTTTTACTTGCCAAAAGGTTTTTGCTTTTAAGAATTTATCTGTTTGTTGTACCCACACGTACTTTGGACGTGCTGTATCCCCTGGCAGAGGGTTCCACCACTTTGGTACATGTTGAGCAGCTTTTCAGGCAGCACATGCTTTGGACAGTGAGTTTTGGATGTGTCTCAACAGACAGTGAACATCAGACCCTATTTACCCTTTCCTCACCACTCACTAGACAGAAGGATCATTATCTGAAATAGCTGACTTTGCAGCAACAATATTAATTAGATCTCATAAGTTCACAATTGGATTTGCTAAAGCTCGGTTTGACACCAGCACCTTTCACTGTTTGAATTTTAATTTGCACTCTTGCACCAAAGAGTTGTGACACAAATTAAAGGAACTTGATTTTTTCCTTCAAAACTAGGAAATGTGTTCTCTGAAAATCAAACCATTGGTGTGCATAAGCCTTCAACAGGAAGTCTCAAAGATTAGTATCTTGGCAGCCACAGAAAACTCCTCTTGCACCTTAAAAAGCATTCTTAATTCCCCCAAGCTTCGTTCTGCAGGCTCTTTAGCTACTGGCTTATCTCGAAATGTTTACAGTTTGGCTTAGGTGACAAGGATTGATTAGCAATCCCGCCTCTATCCCTGCTTTGCCATTTATCATCTAAAGTCAAGGGCATCAGTCAAGATGAACTAATGTATCAACATCCTCTGCAACAAAACAGGCATTTAATGAACACTCACAAAGTCGCCAGCAAGTAAGTTTCCAGAGAAGAAGAAAAGATGGCAGCACTACAGTAATGGTTTTATCTAGGCACCGAAGATGGTGAATGCTGAATCACATTGCAAGAGGAGCAGCGGTTGTAGCATAGCAACTCAGGAGAGAAATGAAAATCCATAATGGTTTTCCCCTCCCACGCCATTAGGAGTGGAAATAGGCTTTTTGGCAAGCAGGCTGAGCCACAAACGGATTCTGAGGTAACGTTTCTTGTTGCACTTCTTTGTCCGCAGGCGACCTTCTGCAGCTCCTCCTGGTGTTTTAACGAGTGGGGAACTCACACCAAAGCCATCACGGTAAGGGCCGGAAGAAAGGAGAAGAGGAATGCGATGCTTAACTTTCAGGGACCACAGTGCTTTGTAACTTCTGCACCCAATTTTGGCTCTGCTGAGCTGTGGCTTTGCTGCCCTCACCCAGCACTCGGTGTCACTGGTGCCCCTCCTGGGGGGTGCATCCTCACTGCCACCTTGTGTGCAACAGCCCCTGAAATGCTGGGATACAGCCTGCAGCATCCTGAGGAGTCTCTCAGACGGCCAAAAAGCAACCAAGGAGGAGGGTAAGAAAAACTTCCTCCCACCTCTCTTCCCACCTAGTTAATGTGCTGGTCGAAACATGTTCTGCAACATTTTTTCTCTAATAAAAACCCATAACATGCAACATGATGATTTTTAAGAAAGTGTAGCTGCCATATTTTCTCACTAGCTCTTTTCGGGAGTAGGGCAGAGGTCAGATTTCATACAGGTTGGAGTTTATCTCCCATTAATGTACCAGTAAGGTGGAAATCGTGATGTAAACTTTCTAGGCAAGAGTCCAAAGGCTTGTTGCCGTAGCAGGGGATTTCTTTCTCCACTACCAGCATGGATATGCCTGAGCAAGAATTTCAAATATATATATACACATATTGAAAAACATGTTTTCTATTACAGATTTCCCATCCAGGATATGGAAACTATACAAGGAAAGGGATAAATTCCTGGCAGTGTGATGCACAGACACAGCACTTAAACATCTTTGTCCCAGGGTAAGTTCTCCCACCCCTAATCTCCTACTAAGCTTTGCACAAGTAACTGCATTTTGGTGGTATGTTATATTCAATAGAACGGTACAAAACAAAGGGAGAAACGTGATTTAACTGTTAATATGCACTATTCCCAAACTGAAATAATGGCAGGTATCGAGCCCAGGTGACCTATATAATGTCACCTATGTGAGTGAACAAGCACAACAGGAATGCACAGAAAGGTGATCCAGCCTCAAAGAGCAGAGCCCAGAAACAGAACCAGTAAAATCACAGCTAGTTCAGACACCCTGTCTTCAGTAAGCAGACATCTAACAGCTCCTGAATTAATGTTTGAGAGTTTTACTATCCAGGAAGGGAAGTGGAAGAACAGGTAGCAGGGGAAGGGGGGAAGCTTCTCAGCAGATTGCATCACCGCGTCCATGGCTGAACGTTAATTGCAACACCGGAGTCAAGTTATCTGATGAAAGCAAGTTTATTTAACAGTCGTAGTTAGCTCACTTGGCTTTGCATCTCTAAGCAGTTAAATTATTAGAAAAAATAAGCCATTATTATACATATAAAATAATGTATTTCTGATTTTACATTATCAGCAACTCTGCGGCTGTGTTACTTTGGCATTTTGGTCTGTCTGAAGCATGACCCAAAAGAGTCCCAAGCACCCCAACATCCATCTTACACGCTGAAAAATTAAGAATATACTGGAACTTAAATATACACGATGCCAGGAGTTTCACTAACTGCAGTGTTATTGTTTCTTAACTAATTCTGCAATCTTTCTCTGAGCTCACAGCAATACCATCTTTGGTTTAAAACCAACAGATTTCAGTAGGCTTGGCAACATCCAATGTTATTTTGTCTCAGACTGGGGCAGAGTTGAACTGAAGCAGCAGAGCAGGGCCCACCACACCAGCACTTCTCTGGTAAGGCTATGCAGGGCTGTAGAACACAGACTTGTTACAGAAATACAGTTACATCTCAAGTTCTTGTCACTTCAAAGAGAGCCATTTAAGTTGTGAACCCATGCAAATAGCTTTTCTGTTCGGAGAAAAACATTTCTATTAGGCAAGTAATCCCTTCTAGAATAGATTTTCTAGTCCAATGATAATAATTAAAATGTTGATCTCAGAAAAGATTTCTTGAGTCATCTGATGCTAATGTTTCATGCTGGGAGAACACGTTATTAGTATAGCACGACTCGCTCTCCCAGCTCCAAGCTCTGCATGTCATTAAGTCAGTGAATCTGCCTTCAGACTGGAAGATCTCCTGTTTCACCTTCACCGCTGACAATCCAACCAGTACAACCCATACTGGTCACAGGATGCACTCCTACTTGGAAGACTCATTTGTGAGGTTCACAATAAATCGATATTCCAGTGACGCTGCAAATATCTAAGAAATATAAAGCTAAAGAAACATTCCCACAGTAAAGAGTAGGAAAGCTGTTTTTTTTAAGTAAAGTGCAAGAAAACAGCATTACAGAAACTGTATAGTTACAATACATTGAACAAAATATTGAAGCTATTTCATATTTTATGCCCTTTAAAATTTGTTTTGAATTCATATAAAAAGAACAGAAATAGAAGCCAAGATAACACAAAGCTGATCGTGCGTGAAAAACAAGCTTTCTTCTGGCTTAATTAAGGAACAGCTTTGTATACAGACAGGAATGGGCTGCTCTGTTTTGTTCACTGAAAACCCCAACTAGCACTGCAGGCAGTATCGCATTTGTGTTCACTTTAAAACAAAGCCCTACACTTTTCAGTTTTCACACATAAAAAAAAAAAACAGATAACAGCTTTGTCACATTACAACAGTTACAACAAAGGAACAGGATTTCTCCTGACAAACTAAATCAATGTGGTGGTAATTGTACTTAAAAATAACCACTGCTTTGACTTAATTCTCTGGTCATTTACTTTGCCCATAGCATTAATGAATTTAAGAGAGGTTTGTACTTAATACATGGATCTCCATATCCAGGGGTTTTGTAGTGCCCATCATAAACCTAGTGATGATTTCAGCTGCACAAGGCAAGAAACCCCACCAAAAGTAGCCTACCAATTAAAGTAAGTCTGTTCCTTTAGCTCAGTCAGCACTCCAACATTAAACTAGAACTGGAGAATGGGACTTGAGCAAATTATGCAGCTTTATGCTGCCTTAAGAGGCATTTACGTCAAAGTTTAAAAATCAACCAGATAAAACCTACCCAAAGATAACGCAGAACTGAAGACTTACATTTTTATGCAACTTTTTTTCTAATCTTGCAACACAGGCATCTCTTCCAGGTAAGTCAGATTGTATCTGAAAAACTAGAGGGTAACTGAGGAAGTACCTGTATCCTGCTGGTCCCTACCACAGAGAGCACTGGGAGCCCGTTACAGCTCACAGCTGATTTCTTACTGGAAGCTGTGAGCCTCCTGCTTCCAGCACTATGAAATCCAACTCGGTCCCTGGGGTGTTGACAGGGACAAGAACGATCACTGGTGCTCTCTGTGGAACATGCCCTACATCAAAGGGTTTGTACCAAGCTCTGCAACATTGAGTGTGGAAACAGATTAAAATAAGATACCAGAACTCATCATGATAGAACTTCAAAACCCACTCTGGAATGTGTGCAGAGGTCAGATAAGCATACAAGAAGTTTCATATGCTTATCAAACCTTCAGCTTTGCATCCTCAAATAGAAAAGGAAAAGCTGAAGCACAGCACATAGAAGTGTTGCAGATCTTAAAAGTCTGCTTGTTTGCAGTTGTGGAATGGGAGAATTCAGCACACTAATGCAGTTCACCCCAGAAACACACGCTTATGTTTCTAAGAAATAGTCTTCACCTCTTTTCATTTATCATGATGATGTGAAAATGGATTTCTAAAGTGGAGTAAACATCTAAGTTTAAAAGACTCATATTTCACCCTACCTCATATATGCTCTTCTTTCTTAGAAGTTAAGACCACCTCTAGGAAACAACATGTTTATAAACAAATTGCAAGCAAAACAAAACAATGAGGTGAGATTTGGGGAGGTATTTATCATGCTGAAGCAGTAAACTGGAGTAGGTGCTGCTCAAAACAGAAGTTTGAGAAGGAGCATTAAATGTGATTGAATGTTTAATGCCTGCTAGGCTTCAAACATTACTTTTATTTGGAAATAGATCACATTTTCCACCGCAGAAGAGATTTCCAGCACACTCCACCAATGATTTCTTCCAACATCTTGTGCTGCCCATGATCAGATCACCATCTCACCCCGCATGTGGCATTTCCTATCCACCTGCCTATGCTGAAGTGGTTTTTAATCTGTTTGGTTTTGTTTGCTTTTTTTTAGAGTGATAAATGTAAATTGTTCAGACAAAACCTGTTTGGTGATTTTAGACAAATACTTAATTTTATTTTTATGATTGTATTTAAAACACATCCTTCTGTCAGACACAGGTACATGGCTGTTCAACTCTGGCTGGCGAGTGGCCTGAATGCTGCTTACATTGTCCTTTAAACGACACAGGGTGATTAGCAAATTTTCTTCTAATAGGATTCCTCTCCCCTTTTTATTTATTTTCTTCTCTCAGTTCTCCTGCCCTTTGTGTCACAACACAGAGGCTCATTTTGTAGAGACACACAAACATGCAGAAGGGCTGTGGCAGCAAGTTTCCATTTCATTTCTGAATGTCTGGGGCTGCTCACCTCTTGGCTCCAGGCAACAAAGGCCTGTTCCTTCTCTCAAAAATTGTTTTAGAGCTCTTCCAACTTTCTGAAGAAGTCCAGTGACTATCTACATGCTGCTAAGATTGCATATCTTTTTCCATATATATACACTTTTTTTTTCAGATAGATACATTCAGCTACTAGTTTAAAATTGGCAGTGAAGAAAAACAGTGTGGATTACTTCACATGTAACATTCTAACCGTCTGTCCCAACAGAAACCTACACTTGCACTTTTATCTTAAAGTATGGCAGAAATTGATGCAATAGCTACAGTTATCAACTTACAAAACTGCTAAACCGCTTCCTTAAATTTGTTCAAGAGAGCTCTAACATAAGGGACTGGGAGTCAGCTTCAGTTGTACGTTTCAAAAAGCTGCGTACAAAAAAAAAAAATCAGTAGTTTAAGTTAATGTATCATTGTTTTTATTTTTTAAACAGAAAATCACTATCAAACCTTACAATATACATCTGAGCATGACAGATTGACTGGAACACCGAAAACGTCATTATTCAGTGGTGGCATGAATAGGAATAGGCTGCCTACCGTGCCCTCCAGGAGGGCAAACAGGCCACGCTTCTCTCAGCATCTCTGTAATTATCCCTGGAAATGACTGCCAAGTTCGGGATCTGAGTCACCTCTAGGAAATAAGATACTAGGCTAATTTTGGATACCTTGGAGGAAAGAAAAAAACTGCAAAGGAAGAGGCGGAACAGTTGAAGTTTCTTTAATTTTTCAATTAGAGACATAGTGGAAAAATCTCAGGAAGTTTGAGTTATGCTAGATCACCAGAAAAAGAACAGAACTACATCCATCACAGAAGACATTTTTAAACAAAGAACAGCATCCAAACAGGCTGTATTCCCTACGTGCTTACCTCAGGCTCCAGTACGACAAGAAATTCATACCCCTGACTCATTAAAAAAGTCACCCAACAACAGATTCTGCCTTAATTACTGAAAAAATGGAGTACACAGAGCTATTAATCTGAATTATTTAGCTTTCACTACAATTAAACCTCAAAATAGCACCTGACTTTTTAGCAGGGCAGATGTAATTACTTTTTGCTATGCAAAGATCCTATTCCAAAAATGAGCAAAGTGAACCATACTAACCACAAATTGCTGACGAGATCCTCACGACTGTGTAAGAGATGCTACAATGCATACCCAAATCAGAGGGCGAGTGGAAACTTTATTCCTACAGAAGCCCCACCTAGAGACACCCGGCATCCTGCCAGCCAAAACACGCAGTCCAGTGACACAATGCGTCTGGAACGTTTTATTTAAGGCGTAAGAATCTTACAGTATTAGCTGGACCCTTCCAGCAGTACCTAACTCTCTGACATTAACTGCAAAAATACTGTCAGCGCAACTGCAGAGTCACAGCTGCCCCAAAACTCTTCCTGCTCCGCATGGTTAGCACAGCCAGACACCATTTGACCTGTGCTGGGGACTGCAGGACTCGGGCTCAGTTTGCAGCTGCATCAGGTTGAGGTTGTGGCATCTGCTCCTTCTCTACAGGTCTCCCTCACCAAAGCTGGAGATATTTAGGTGATGCAGAAGCTCCTGTCAAACTTCACCTGCTAGGACCAAACGACAGAAGGTGACTGTTGAAAACGTCAAACGTAAACCCTCCAAAGCATTCACCTGTCTTGTCTCCCTCCTCTCTCAGCTCTGAAATGTTCACAGATCATTGCTCAAAAGCTTGAAAAGGCTTCAATTGTGATCAGCAACACAGAGTTTCAGGATAGTGGCTCTATCTCATACTGCTCAGCATTCATCTAGACGACATACTCTGTGACCTGCACACCGGTTCCCAAGCAGGTGTAAAGTTGCAGCACTAGTACATATTCATCCAGGAAGTATTATGCCCATAAGGGAAGTGATTTTAGAGTATTCAGGAATGTATTACAGGAGTAAAAAACACCTACCCACCACCACACAGAACTATAACTATGCGCATTTTCTCAATTTGCTTTTTCCAGTCTTGGAATTCAGCTGCCCAGACCTATCCCTCTGGATCTATAAGGAGCAAAGCAGCTCCCTGGGTTACAGAACTCAAAGCTCCAGCACCTTTTCTGTGCTCAGAGTATGAAGAAATACTGTTAACTCCAGGTAATCTTAAATCTATGGATCCAGTACGGTGCCACATTGTGCGAGTCTCTACACCTGGCTGCTACAGATCTGGTCAAGTTTTATCAGGTCACCTGCAAGGAGGGGCCTTGGTTTAGGACACAGCACAAAAGGCCCAGAGGAATTCTCCATTTGCTGTTCAGGTGAAGCTTTCTAGCACTGGATGGAATAGTTTTGTGGAAATCCAGACGTTGTCTACAACAGTGTATGCTCTCAACTCGCAAGTCCGGAGCCCCTGCTGGGTTGCCTCGCACAGCCTCAGCCTGCAGAGATCACCTGAAGCCATCAGACATTTAAACTCTAAGAGCAGGAAAATACGGGAGGAAAAGACAGTAAATGTATGATGTTATTAGGATTAGGGATTGAAACAGATTAAACAGATTAAAACAGTACACAAGGAATTACCTAATACCCGGAAGATGAGAAGCCAGAAGTTGCCAAGGCTGATAAATAAATAAATAAATCCTGTAGATACATTAAATCTTGAAGCAAAGATATGATTGGGTTTGTCTACGGCTGTCAGTGCAGATCTGTTCTAGTAACTGAAGTCTGTTCCAGTAAACCAGTAGCTTAAGACTTTGTTTGATGCATCTTTGCAGGAGGTGAACAGTATCAAGTTTTGGTTTTAATCATTTTAAGGAATATTAAGTAAGATTATCTTCATGTTTCAAACACATAATGCTCAGAGAATGAGACTAAAATAATCAGCTTACTGGGGAGATCCGCTTCTCTGTGAAACACCTGCCAGAAAACAAGGACTTTAAGATAACAATGGCTTAGTTTTCTTAGCAGTCACGAGATTCTGTGTCATCTCAAAATCTTGCCTCTGGCATTCCCCTCGTTACTTACAGAAGCAGCCCTGCTTTCTCCTTGCCCATCAGGACATTGTTAAGAGATGATAATACTGAAGTTTGACGTTCTGTTTCATGAAATGCCCTGGCAGTCTAGCTTTCAAACACGAGATCTGCTACAATGTGAGCTGGGCTAAAGATCCAACCTTTCCAGCCAGTTATTCCTAGGCTTCCCAAGTCAATCATTGCTCGAACAGCAACCTGATCTTATTTCAGGAGGCACAAATACTTCTCAGCCCAGTACCTTAAGCTGTGAGCTCCACAGACAGCAGAGCTCCCTACGACAACCATCGTATGCCCCATTCTTCAGATCAGCACATGAGCTAAATGATTTTGACACCTTTCCCATCACCGTTTTTCAGTGATCTGTACCTTCTGCCATGGCAGGTTGTGGTGCTGCTTCTGCCCAAGCGTGCAGCAGATTCAGCCTGCTTCACATGCTGCATTTGAACAAAGCAAGACCATGAAAAAGATTAAAATCTAAAAAGACTGGCTTTTCAAGCAAAAACAGAAAACACTGCTCATTCAGGCATAAAGAACTGGCAAGTACTGAAAGGGAGGTTCCTATTACATAGCACAGATGAAAAACCTGAAAAACTACAGAGAGAGAAAACAGCAGATAGCAGGAAGTTAAGGGAGGCTACACTCCAAGCTATATCCGAGGAGCCTTCTCAAGATTTTGGGGAGACCAAAGGCTTTCAAGCCTAAAACTCTGGCACCGAACTCTGACTGGATATACAAACCTAGGAGTCACCTACACTCCCTTAAGCATTTCCCAAACCGACTCATATTTCACCCACAAGCCCTAACAGCGTTCCTCTGTGCACAATCAGGAAAGCAGCTCCCCTTATAGGCCCGAACAGCCACAAGGAAACCCAACGAGATTCAGAGACCGGGTGGTATTTCGCTGGCATCCACGCGTTTCAATCCTGCAGGCTTTCCAGGAGCACAGCCAGCCCAGCACAATACAGCCTCAGGATCCTCAAAAGGCCAACTTTAAGAAGTTGCCTTTTTCTTTTCTTTTTTTTTTTTTAATTAAATAAAAGCTTACTGATGAAATGTTTGCTCAGGAAGCAGAAGTCCAAGGTTCAATTCTCTCCTCAGCTTGTAATGAGCTTTAAAGTCTTATTCAATCACCCAGAAAAGAGCAGTAAGCACTAAGAAATCAAGCATTGTGAATACACCCACTCTTTTCCTCCTGGCACTACTATGCAAGTGAAGCAGCCCTTTTAACTGCTTCCCTCTTAAAGATTTCAGTGCTCCCAACACACTGCAAGTCCCAAAGTTATCTCTACACCAGTATCAGCATCTTTGAGAAACCAATTACGTCACGAGGAAGAGAAGTTGTGCTGCATGTGTAGCAATGACACATTTTATTGTTCTCCTAAAAGGATAAATCCAAGGAAATGTATCTTGCAATGTGAAGGACAGCAAAGATATGTAGCCTAGATAGTTGCAGAGCTTTTTTGTTTGGCAACAGAGACATTGTTGATTTAAAATCCAGGCTATTTAAAAGTTCAAAGTGCAGTCAGATGCTGCACCTGCAAACACAAGGTTTTCTGTTAGCATTTGCATTGTTTTCAAGTCTTCTCTGTTTAAAACAAATTCCCTTCTGTTGTTCCATGTGAAAGAGTTTAACAAATGGGAAAGGTTCAGAAATAGCTTTGGTTTTGTATTTCACCAGTTAACATAGTGTTTGTGTATCTCAGGATGAACTGGGCACAGATCCTGACTTCTCCATGTTCTCATCCCTAATGAACTCCTTCTGCAGAAATGCTGGTGATGACACAAGGCAGCTCATCCTAGCAAGTGTCATGTGAAATCTACAGGGAAATGCAGGGAAGAGAAGTTTACTTTGTAACTTCCACTTACTGTAGCAGGAGGTCAGGAACCTAACGCTTGCTGCTGCATTTAACGTGCCTGGAGCTCCCAGCCTCACCCTCTGTTAGTTCCATTAACTGTTGCCACAACATAGAACAATTTTTAAGAAACAATTTTATTTTTAAATCATATTTTTCATTGTATGCTCTGATTTAATTGTAAGTATTTTTTCCCCAAAGTTTACAGCTACCGCATTAGGCATAGCTAAACATCCCTATTTATTAGCTTGATGCACTGGCACGCATCCCAGAACAATTTAAAGATATTTAATTGATAATCAAATGTATTTGCATTTTCAGATCCTGGTTCATATTTTACATTTCTCATTGCTGCATTTTTATATAATTATTCTCTTACTTTTTTTTTCAGTGCATCATTGTTGCTGCGTTCATCAGCTACTGATTGCCTGCTGCTTCCATGAATTCATTTGGGTAGATGCCCACTTAAAATAACGTTTCAGAAGGGGAAAGTTAAAACTCACAATCCAGACCCAATGCATCTGATCAAGAGACTATCGCTGTTAGGACAAAGTTTATTGCATGACCCTCCTTGGTATAGCCACAGCAACAGAAAAAGCCAACTTGTTGAATTTTAACTTGAGAACAAGATGTTCCTGTTTCCCCTTCAAATACCGCTGGCAAATATACAGACTAGCAAAAGTAGCCTTTTAGCCCACTGCCACATACCCATCTCCCAGCCAAACACTCAGGCCTTTTTAGTGACAAAAATGAAGGATTTTTATCTTTTTTTTTCCAAGGCATTGCATCATTATTTCCTGAAATTGAAATATGAAGCAACAACGGTCTCAGATCACAGATAAGCAAACTCCAAGTTACAAACCGCTATGAGAATCTAACAGCATAAGCCTAATTCTGCCATTTCTGCATAAAAGCAGCATGCTTCTGGACGTGCTCTTATGTACACTTCCACAGTAAAAAAGCATGGCAGAAGATCGCCCTGAACTGAAGCAGATCACCTGTATTCATGATTTACACAACCTTGAGAAAACAATCCTGTTCTGAAGGTTGTCTTTGGCCTCTGTACACGTTGGGCTGATAACTTTGCACCCGACAATTAGCGAGGTGCTGAGGTCTTGCCCTACCTACAGTGCTGATGCTTCACGTAGATGTTTGCCGCTTTGCATCTGATTTTGGGACATGCACGTGTCAGAGATCGGCATCTTTTCGTCTTCAAGCACTGAAAGCCCACGTTTGGTGCAGCCTCAAACCAAGATACATATGGATCTGTATTTAAGTGGCAGCTTTAAGCCAAGAAATTCAAGGCTGTTTCAACAGCTACAGAATAGCTTTATCCAAATAACTTACCCTTTGAAAAAAAAAATGTTTATTACAATATTCCTCACCCTGCTGGAGCTATTTAACTTTCACGCTGTCCTCCTGGAACTGCAGCCTTGCCTTTTTACAGCCGAGTAGCTGCTCAGCACCACTAGTACTGCTAAGACAACACAGAGGCACACAGAAGTCCCAGAACTGGATGTGGTCTGTATGACATGAATGGGAGCATCCCTGCCTTTTATACCAGGAACTGCCGAGCGATGTGCAGCCCTTGGGGATCGAGAGGCACTCCAGAAAGCGTGCGGGGGCGAGGGAATTGGGGAGCTTTCTAGGAACCAGCAGTGAAACCTCCCACTGACGTCAGCGGGGCTGGGGGCTCACCATGGCCTGACAGCAAAACCTCACGGGGAGAGAGGAGGGGGAGAAGGAGGCAAGGAGCAAAACTTGGCAAGCACCGGGACGGCTGGAGCTGGGGTTCCCCAGCAGAGTGTACGGGCAGGGGACCTGCCTGGCAGCGGTACCTTGTAGCTGGGCCGAGAGGGACTCCTGATGCTGCTGGTACTTGAGCGCCGTGGCCTCAGCCTTCCGCAGCTGGCTCTGCAGCTCGTAGTACAGCATGGCCCCGTAGATGAAGCCGAACACCACGGTCAAGAGCAGCAGGCTCTGGAAAATCCGCTTCTGTTTTCGGGAGCACATCCCGTTGCCCATGTCCCCCGGCGGGGTCCCGAGGGCCCCCCGCCCCTCACGGCTCAGCGGCGGGCGGCTGCAGGCGGCGGACGACGAGGCGGAGACATGGAGGGAGGGAGGGAGGGAGGACCGGGAGGGGGTGGAGGAGGGACAGAGGGGCCGGGAGGGCTCCTCAGCCCCGGGGCACCACCGTGGCGACACCCGGGCCGCTCTCCTCCTGCCGGCGGCCCCGGCGCGGCGAGGCGGAGCGGGGCCGCTGCCCCAGCCGCATGCTGCGGCCGCGGGGCTCGGAGGGGGCTGCGAGGGGCTGACCGGAGGGGGCTGCCCCCGGCCGCCTCGTCCCAGCCCCCGGCGGTGGGGCCGGGCTGAAGCGGGGCCGGGGATCCCCGGCTCTCCCTTTTTTCCTTCCTTCCTTCAGGCCGGCCCCACCGCCGCCGCCGCCACCCGAGGCGAACAAAGGCAGCTCCCCCGGCCCCTCACTTACGTGTCGCCGCCGCTGCCCCGCCGCAGCCGCCGCCGGTTCCCCGGAGGAAGTCCCGCTCCGGGCGCCGCCTCATTGGGCCCGGCCGCGGCTCTCTCCCCTCCCTTCGGGGAGGCAGCGGCTGAGCGCATTGGGTGCCCGCCGCGTCTGTCCGGCCCGCACGGGGCTTGCAGAGCCCGCAGCGACCCCTCTGAGGGGCTCAGTGTGAGGGCTGCGGGTCCGAGAGGTCCCGCTTTAACATCCCAGAATCATTAGGGTTGGAAAAGAGCTCCAAGATCAGTTAGTCCGAGCATCCCCCAAGCACCGTCACACACCAAACCGTGTCCCCAAGCACCACGTCCAACCTCCCCTTGAACACCCCCAGGGATGGGGACACCACCACCTCCCTCAGCAACCCGTCCGCACGCCTGGCTGCTCTTCCTGAGGAGAAATGTCTCTGAATTTCCCACCTGAACCTCCCCTAGTGCAACTTGAGGCCATTCCCGCTAGTTACCTGTGAGAAGAAGCCGACCCCCAGCTCCCCACACCTCCCTTTCAGGTAGTTGCAGAGAGCAATAAAGTCTCCCCCAAACCTCCTCTTCTCCAGACTAAACAACCCCAGTTCCCTTATTCACTCATACTCATTTCTCTTGGTCATCCCGTTCCTTTATTTTTATCCGCAGGCTGCTGTTTGCACCCAGGAGGTGCTGCCCTCGCCCTGCTTGGCCTTTTCCTTCACCTTGCTGAGGCCACTGCTGGATTTTAGGTCAGGTACACAGTATGGCTGTGCTAGGGCCCTGCTCCCAAATGCTGCTGTCATGCATAAAGAGGTGAGGAAAGTTTTATGGGATTTATCCCTCACAAGCATGATGTCAAGAGTTCTCTCTGCTATTGTATCTTACTGGAAAGAAAAAGAAAAACCTGCTCGTCTCAAGCTAAACTAGTGGTATTAACAAAAAATCAAAGACGTACTCCAAAGTTCTTTTTCTAAACATATCCAACTCACTGATCTGTGTTTTTTTTCACAGGCATTATTCTGGCCTTAAAAGAAAAACAACATAAAAGAGGTTTAAAAATTTGTTATTCAAATATTCTACATCTACCAGTACTAAATAGCAGTCGGTACAACAAGCTGGTATGACTTCTGTCTAGATGTATTTCAAATTTTTATTCATTGTCTTTTAATTTAACTGAATGCCTTGCTTTCTTAATTATAAGATAGGGGACTTGTTCAAAGCTGAGAGGTAAGCACCCAGGAAGTGATTGTAATTGCTTTGAAATAGTGATGCTTTTAAAAAAATCATTTTCTTTGCCTTTAGGAAGCTTCCTGAAGCCCTCAAAGTTACATTTTCAAACTTTTGTTCAAAACCACAGGTGTTTCAAATTGCCTTATTTTCATTCAGTATCCATTACTTTCACAATGTAGTCACGGTAGGCTTATTAATATCATCACGCAGAATCCAAATCCAGCTCCCTTTCCTCCCCAAGAGTCCTTCAGAGTTGTCCTGTGCATTGTTGCTTTACCAGGCTCATCAGGATGAGCTCAGTTATGTAGCATAAAACACTTTTTTATCTTGGGACTGAGTCTTTGAAATCACTGAAAGTGGTTTATACTTCAGTCTTGCAGTTATTCAAGTTGCTGAACTTCTTGTGTGTCCACCTGTTGCCTGCATTACCTTTTATAAAACCAGTCTATGCCTTTAGTTTGATGACTTTGTGCTGAAGAACAATTAATTGGCTAACCAGCTACTACATCTGAATACATTTGTCACTTTTGGTCATCATTATGGGTTTATACTCATTGAATAGACATCATAAATTTAAAAGGACACTGAATTAACATCATTATTTAAAACCTATTCCAAACACATGTAATTGTTATGGTAAATCTAATTTATCTGCTTGTAGAAATTGGCAATATCATTAACAAATGCTGAGAAGGAAAGGAAATGAGTCTCTGTCTCTTTTGCTTAATCAAATATTACCTACATTCAGTAATAGCTAGTTACATCTCATCTTCAGCTCATGTAAATTGTGATTGTTCATGAGCAAACCAATTAGTTAAAATAAGTAATTTATTGGGAGCAAGGGACAATTATGTGAAGCTATTATGCAAATTTCAAGTGAAAGTCCCAATATAGAAAGGTTTGGACCTAAAAAAGACTGTAATATATTAAAAAAAAATATTTAAAGTAGTAGCTAGGAGAGGAATGTTACTTTGATTAATTACTGAGTAAGTTCTTGATGCAATCAGGAAAAAAAAAGGGATAGTCTTTTCTGAGCCATGTTTTACCATAGGAAGCACACTCAGAGGTTACAACAGGGAATTCATAAGCTGACATTTATACAGTTTTTTTCGTGAATGATCCAATGAACACAGCAGTTAAATAGAGCGGACAGCAGATTTTATATGTATATATATATATAAACCTACCAATTAATGGATCAGGGATCCAAAGTTGTGGAAATGTACAGTGAAGGTTGTCCTATACAACTCACAGCCCAGTCATTTGGTTGCCAAAAGTTAAGGAATGTCCTGGCAAGGCATATGTTATTACCTCTCCAGCTACAAAGTACATTCCAACTGCAGATGTTTAGGCAAGAATGACCTTTTTGTCCTGTGACTGAAGCTCACTAATGCATACAAAGTTTGTTTTAACACACAGTGTCATTTATTAGTGGCCAGGAACTGAAGAAATAAAAAGGTTGGACTTCATGAGGTGAATGCTCCTGGTAGGATTGAACTTATCTTTGCCTGAGGTCATAGGCTGTGGCGTTAGGGGAAGTCACTTAAACCTGGCTTTTGATAGCTGACCTATCATCTGCTTTTGTCTGAGTTTCCAGCTTATGTAATCAGTTGAACTCCGTTGGCTGATGTCCTAATTTGAGGTGAAGACAAGCAGGGCTGTGTTTCAATATAGAAAGTGCTGTGCTCCTTAATCTGAAAAAAAAAAATAATGATAATAATAATAAATATCAAAAATAAGGTATCCCAAACTGGAAACTCAGCACAGTTTTGACATTTGCTTTCTGGACCTTGGTTCTGGCTGTAGAATAACAGATGACTGACTTCTACCTCTGGGATACAAATGAAGATGCATTTTTTTAAAACCACTTGGCAGTCATGATAAGAATGGGGATAAAACACCAATCAGAAATTCTGCATAGGTGCAGAGTAAAATTAAAACAGCGTGCCGTGCTGAGGTGAGAAAATGTGGTTACTAGTGCAGATGAATACAGAGGACACGCTTAGACCTTGAGCATCTTGTTTCTGGTGCTTCATGACTCGAAGAGCCTTGTCGTTTTAGTGGCTCCAAAACATTACCCTTGTAAATAATTAACGCAGGGGAGCAGATGCATTAAAATGTGCACTTGTTGCAAGAGGACAAGGAATTAGCAGAACTGTTCGGAGCTAGGGATGCATTGGAAGCACGACACGTCTAGGGCGCGCTGGGAACTGCCTTGCCCTGCTTGACTTGGAAGCACAGGAATTTGAGCCAGCCCTTGCTGCAATCCCCAGAAAAAGCTCCTCACACCATTATATGCCCCATTGTTCTCAAGATGACAGCATAAAAAATAATCACTAGTAACAGCTTAAAGCAAATATTAGGATCCCGAATCAGTTAGATACCAATTGTTGAATCAGTAATCAACTTTAAACAATCGCCTGATGATCCCCCTTATAAGAAACGTGCAGTTGGAGAGTGCTGCGATTCCTGACAGCTGGCATTTTACAAAGCAAAGAAAATAATATTTGAGTGCTGCTGATAATATGAATGTCCGTGTGATTAAGGGGATGACATTTGAGTTGTTAGCCTGACAGCAAGGAACAGAAGCGCTCTGAGGCAGGGATGTGTGCGCGGTTTGGTTCCGCGTTTTGTTTGTTCTACAGATCAGCCTGAACCACTAAGTGAAATGCAAACAATGATAATGTGCAGCCTGACTCATGCAGGTGGATGTATTTTGCAGGAAGAGCGACCGCATATAAGCGATTAGGGTCTGAGCCTTCGGTGAGGTGTGAACAGCCGGGGAGAGTCCAACCCGGGCGAGCACCACGCAAAACAGCTGGGGCACGGCAGCCTGCTGGGGCTTCTGTGTCATAGGGTTTTAGGTTGGGGAATCCTGATTCCTACTCAAAAAAGTCCAAGAGGAAAGTGGGCATCCCCGTTTTATCAAAAGACAGCATTTGGACTCTTTTGCGAGTCAGAAGAAAATGTAGGACTTGGGAACATTGACTACAGACGTTGTTTTTTCTAACTCACGGAGTAATCCCCAGTGATTTCATTTTCCTGGTGCATTTCCCGTCGGGCTAGCCAGACTGGAGGCCATGGCAGATGGAAGTGTAAATAATCCAGTGAGTTTTGACTTGTTCCATCCACCATTTTTTTCAGTCTTGTCAGATGAGTCCATTTTTTTTTTTTTTTCCCAGTTTTTTAGTTTTCCAGCACCTGAATAAAAGCCAGTTTCTGATAGCCAACGGCCATGAAACTGACCTGCCAGGAAAGAGAAATCTCATTTTCATGATTGTTTCCATTAACATGTCACCGCGAGATAAAGACAGTGACTGATGAACTAATGTACATTTCACTGATGTTTATATCGGTGATATCTTTGGGATTTTTTAAGGACCTGAAATGGGACTTGCAAGGGAGTTTGGAAGGGACTGTTTACTTTCTAGTGTTAATGCAGGGAGAGAAAACAAGCAGTCCGGAATCTATTTACAAAATCTGAAGAAATGTAGATAAAGAGCTTTAAATAAGACTAAACTGCAGTCAGAATTTAACAGCCATGTTCACATTCTTTTTCATGTTCACAGGGCTGCCTTTTCCATTAGTGACAGTACCTTGGCCTTCCGCACTCAGAAGTAGAAGCTGTTTTTCCAGTCAGTTTCGGGGTTATCCGTGGATTGAAGTTTTATTTTAGTTTTAGTCAGCTTGCTTCTAGCCTTTGTGCTGCTCAAATGCACCAGAAAAATGCACACGGTCTTTTCTCTTAATTTACATCAAAACCTGATTCATTTGTTGTGTTTCGGGAAATTCTGCAATTCATCTGATTTATTTTTTTTCCTAGTCTTTAGGACTTCATTATATGGTTTCTTTTTTGGCTCTGTGTTTTTTATTTTATTTTATTTTATTTTATTTTATTTTATTTTATTTTATTTTATTTTATTTTGTGCAAGTGTTTCCCTTGCTGGTAGCTCAGATGGCTTTGAAGAATTCCTCATGGAACTCTGATGGAATTTGGGTGAAATTCTGCCTTACCACATGAGCTGCTGGAGGTTTCGCCTCAGTCCCAGAGTCCAGGCAGCTCATTGCACATGCCTGGACACCTTAAGGGATACGATGAGCCTGGTCAAATATATTGTCAATATATCAAACCAGTCAATAAATAATATTTCCTTTCCTGGGTGTGCTCCGTTCAAGGGCTTTGTATTCCCAAGCTTCAAAGGTCTTTGTGCAGGACTCTCCCCCTGCTGGCATTTACCAGGAGATAAATACCTGCGTGCAGCTCTCAGCCGCTGCCACAGCACTTTTCCTTGCAGCTTTCCCAGTCTGCCCAGTTGGTCAGGCTGTCTGGGATAATGGGAATTCGTGCAGAGGTCAGCTTTATTCTGCATGCACCCATAAGTGAGGTGGGTGAAGCAAGGAACTTCTAAGAACCTTTTATAATGAGGGTGGTCCTGACAGTTAATGGTTATGCAGTAAATTTCTTGAATTGGTGTAGAAATGACATCGGAAATTAATCTTTATGTCCATGAAAAGGGATAGCTCGTCTTTTTGGCTTAGGTCCGTGCAGCACTGTAAGCACAGGAAAAAAGATCCCAGGAGCTGTTTGTTTTTGCGGTTATTAAAACCGGTGAGCTCAGGGGCTGGAAATGCTGCAAAAAAGGGAGAGACCTGGAGCAAAGCGAGGGAAATAAATCTGCGGGCGGAGAGGAGAATCCCAGAGACTCGGTGCCACCTAGTGGGGGCTCTCAGAAGGTTCAGCAGGAAGCCAGGCTGCTGCTTTGCACCCTAAAAAAGCCACATAGATGTCAGGCCAGGAAATAAAGGCATCATTGGGGAGGATTTGGGTGCTGAGCAGCATCAATAAGCGAGGCGGGGAGTGTGTGAGATGAAGGCAACAGCTGGTGGGCCATGTGTGGGGGAAAAAAGTAAAGTTAATTAAAAGTCTGATAGAGCTCAGCTGTGAGGGGACTCGTGTCTTTTCGAGTTAGCTGACAAAAGAGCTCCTCACAGTGAAAAGAAGCTCCTTGTGACACAGCCCAGTGGATGTACAGCTCCGTGTCATCAGCCAGAGACACGGGCTGGTGTGCATGTGTGTGATTTATTAATCATAATCTGCCTGTAAGTGCTTTGGGGCAATGGAGCTCATAAAGTTTTACAAGCATTTACGCAGCGCATTTACACGGTGAATGAAGAAGTGCCGTGGCTGCTATTAAGAATCATTGTATGAAATTACTGCCTAATCAATAATGAGCCTTCAGAGTAAAATCTACTCATTTACGTTATCAGACCTTCTGATGCCCTGGCTGTGATGATGGATGGCTTCTAAGAAGCATCAGGACCAGCCCAGTGTGAGACTTTTTTATTTTTTATTTGTTTTTCTCATGAAATGAGGACGCTGTACTCAGCCCAGGGGGGGTGTTTGTGTGTAGTTCTCCCTAAAGCCTTGCAATTCACGGGCTGATTGAAGCAAGTTTATCATGGGATGATAATCTCAGACATTGCATTCCTGGAAGTTCACACAGATAGGTGGCTGGGTAGAGCAGTGAGGGAAAGGCTGGAGCGAGGTATCAACTAGCATCTAATAGCATGGAAATACTTTGTAAATACAGGGAAAACAGGAAGAGCTGCCTTTAGTTGTCACAGTCAATGGTAAAATGCCAGACTTTTAAAGATAAGTTTCTATTGGAACTATTTGTTTATGCAAAAGTAACAGAAAACTGGTAGTGAAGCAAGAATGTGAGCAGGAACAAGGGGTTAGGCAGCATCAGTGGTTTCTCTACTGATGTCCACTCTCTGAAGTGGAATCCCCTTGCAGCAGTACAGCCATCATTGCACCCCAGCACGCTGCCTGGTGCCACGGCACCGTTTAATACAGCAAAAGTTTCTGGCTGGAATACATTTATATCCTTGGCAGAAACCCAGGGACAGCGCTTGTCTTCTCTAGGTTTCTCATGCAGTTTTGTAGCAGAATATCCTAGTATTCTGGGAAAATATTCCGGTTATTTTCTACTCATCCTATTTTAAACATGAGATCCTAACCTTGTCTCCGGGTGAAGGTTCAGAACTACAATACATTGCTGCCAGCAGACCGAGGAACTGATGGTCCCTCCAGAAGGTGCCCTGTAAAGTAGAGGGGGTGGCAATTCTTACAGGTCCTAGGAAGAGCAAAGTGGGATGGAATGAGCTTCCTATCTCTGTGCTGCCCTGGGCACATGAGGTTTTACACGCATGTTATTTCTAGCTTGCTGTTGTTTATTATCTGCTCTTCAAAAGGAATCTCCCTTTCAAACTGAGCCCCACAGAAGTTCCTGTGTTTAAAAATAGCCACCATAAAGAGCTCGGATTCTTGTTTTGGCTTTTCTTCTTACATATTGCATGACTGAAGAAAAAGCTTAAGCATTCAAGGAGGAAGTGACACAGACACATTGCTTGTGATGAGAGCACAGAGCAAATGGAAAACAGAAAACAGAAATTTGGCAGAAACAGTGAGGAAGATTAAAGTACATCTGGAGCAGAGCTGTTTTGCTCCAAGGGGTTAAATATCCAAAGCAACTGGAAATCAAGAAATGTCATTTGATATTTTAGCAATCAAACATCAGCAATGAGGAGAGGGAATTGCCAGATTTTGGTAGAATAATATTTCATTATGGTCAGCTTTCTGCAGTGAGTCAGGTTAACTTCCTGCTTGCTTAGAATTAACTGGTTTTATCTGAAAAGTGCTTCAAAGAAGGGAGGGGGCTGTTGCAACGACGCGACATGGCTTTAGCATTCATACAGTACATGCAGAATGGACGTGCTCTCAGGAAGCTGATGTATTTCTCCAGTTCCAGACAGCAGAAATCTGAAATCCAAATCTGAAATTAAAAAGTAAAATAATTCCTGACCTCATACCCCTAAGAATGGTTGATATAAAGTGTGACTCCTAATCAAATCAAATATGCACGCATATCTAACAACGATCTTCACCTCTCAGAAGAGGAGCATACTCTGAGATGTGTATTATGTACATAAAGCAAAGACTAGAATTCCTTTGGGCAGCTTTCTGGGGTGACATACTGGTTCTGTCATATTCAACATCAGATTGTTGAATATCGCAAACTTCAGATTTTGCCTTTTCTTTCTTTTGACTTCACAATTCAATACGTGATTCCTTTGTTTTGACTTGACTTACAACCTAATGCATGACTAATGCTGATAGGCAGAGATAAAACTTCCTGTTAGAGTAAATCCCAAGAAACTCCAGTAATTTTATTGTCAATTTGGACTCACACCAATGTTACACTGGAGAATTTTTTCATCTTTATTTCCACAGTAAAAGTAAGAGGCCCCAGCTGAAACACGACAGCCAAGCTGCAATTTGGAACAGTTCAGGTCCAGAGCTAGACCTGTATTATGCAGTCTGAATCTTTTTCTAATTAAAATACACTTGATCTGCTGTTACGGAGTTGAAGAGCTTTTGAAGTCAGGCTCTTACTTTTTCACTTTTGCTATTTTGAGTGAAGAGGATTGTCTTTGCTTTGGGAAATAGAAATGAAGTTTGGTTAGTAGATTATGGTAACCATAGACTAGGTCACATTGTAAGTTTCTTACCCCTCCTTAATTTGTTCATCCTGAAAACGGGGAATTTTTACATTTATCACAATGGTATTTTGAGAGATGTGTCAGAGTGGGCTTACTGAACTTTCTGTCTTTTTTTCCTCAGGTCAGTGTACTCTGTCTTTTAGGGCTCTGTGTTCACAAATACTGAGACTAGTTCAAGAGGTAGGTTTTATATTATTTTCTGAAGACATGAAGCCTCAGGATTAGTCAGGATCGCCCATTCTCCTTATCCATCACTTACATCCAAATATGCAAACGTTTTTTAATAAACATCAAATGTACATGGACTGGCTTGAAACAAAGAATTTTCTTTTCATGGAAAATTAATTTCTACTCTGAGTGGAAACCCAGGCAAATATATTACGTTATCTGATTTATGTGTGATGCTACACACAACTGATAACTTTGGGGTTCACAGAAGCTGGATGACACCCTCTAATGCCACTTTTGGGGAAAACAGTTGTCCCAAAAGAGCAGAATTTGCTTAAAGTTGATGTTCGGGTTATTAACTACCTCTCAGGCAAGCTAGTACTCCCACAAAGTTCCAGCTTTATGAATTGACCTGTAAACTTCAGAGGGTTGTAGAGTGCTGTGTGTGACTACATGAGCACATTCAAAAGCTACAGCATCTGCAGGTTGTTATGCTTGGTGCTGTTGAAGGACCAAAGCACAGCTGGACACACGGACACCTTGCTGCGGAGTGAGATCTTTGGCTGCCCTAAAAAGGAAGACATGGAAGAAATGGCACTTAGTTGAATGAGAAGCAGTAAAGGAAAAAACACATAGACATCATTTACCTCCGAAGGCACACATAGAGCACCTTCGGAAGACAAACCTGTAAGTGCCCCATATTTTTATTTAAAGCAGAATTTCTTCTGGTACTAATAAACACTTTTGAAGGTGCCAAAGCTGTCATCACTCATCAAAACTTTGCGACGCAAGCATTTAAAAACCTGCAGAGTGTATTTCAATTGGTTGGTGCTTGCCCAGATTTTATGTCAAGACTGCAAAGCCACAGACTGATGATAATAGTTTTTTATTTTTTACTCACAAAGGAAATCGTGCAATTAAATGTATAGCAGTCCTGTAGAGTAGGAAACTTCACCCAAGAGATCTGATCATATGCCTTGAAATCACTGGAAATCTTTTCAGTACTGCCAGAGCCCCAGACCCTCTGTTTATAGAAGAGATCCAGAACACACATCCAAGCTTTCTGTCCTGTTTCTGTGCCATAGCGCTTTGTTGGGACACAAGTTAAATTCCTTTGAATTCAAATTCTCCTTGACTACAAGAAACATTGACTGGGATCCTGCCTTTAAAAACAAAAGAGTAAATTAGCCTCTACGCTCAATCACAGACTGTTAGGGCTTTGTTATCTGAGCTGCTTTTGACATAAAGATCTCCTCATATGCAGAAAAAAATTAAAAAGAGCATTCAAAAGAGCACATTTCTCAAAGCTCTGTTCCTGAGATGGAGGGATAAGCCTTGTCAGTCAGCAGCATGATGTACAGACAAAAATTACCTGAGAGGTGGGAGGTGCAGGCTACAGAGCTCTCTTTGGATCAGGGCAAGTGAGAATTCACTGCTGGCATCTGCACGCTTTGTTGGTGTCCTAACTCCTGGGCTTCTGACTATTTTGGAGACCAGCTTGAAAAATCTTGATGTCATCCGAAGCCAGATGAGAATTGTACTGTAAATCTCCAGTTTTGCAGGCAGGAGGAGAGTTTCTCACTTCAAATAATAAGCTGTTTTTACAGAAACTACCCATTAGGAATGTACTCCTGCCAATTTAATTTGTTTTCCATTGTACCTAAAGATTTGAGTATGGAAAAAAATATTTTCTGATGTTATACTTTGGATATACTGCTTCTCTGCACAATAGCTTATAAATACCTTCTGCCTTGAAGTTTAAGCTGACTTAGAGGCTGTATTGACCCCTGAGACCAAGGTCCTGTTGTTGAACCCAGCTTGGAAAAAGGATTACAAAATAAAGGGTATGACCACTTCATTGTGGACATCGTAAATGTGCATAAAGAGATTTAACTTGTATGTCTCCATCACTAGACTCTGTCTAGCAGAGGACTGTAATGTTGATCCTACTGAAAAGACACGGATGATGGAGGAGACAAAAGGAGAGGCAAACAGGCTAACTGCTGATACCAAGTTTCTTAGTAAGTTTTTTAATGGGGAGAACACCCCAAAAGTATCCTTCTCCAGCTTCCCCAGTGTCTTATTTCCTATGTTGCTTCTAGAACACAGCTGCCTTCTGGAGAAATGCCACCTATGTAGGGCCTTATTGCGTGCTTCAGATGTACATACATCAGCAAGGAGCTTTCCCATGCCTTTTCATCCACCCGGACTGAGAGGTATATAGCCTGTAACATCATCTCTTCATGACAATAAGCACCACAAAAGTAAATGATGTATATAAATATACTTATGGCAGTGTTTGCAGAAACAAACAAATAAATAAATAATAATAATAATAAATAAAAGTTGGGTTCTTAGTGACCTCTCAGATGCTGAATAATGACTGCTTTGAGGTGAGTAAGTAATCCTTCCTGAGGGTTTCCAACAAAATGCGACTTCATGTTTCAAGACATGGCAGTGAATGGAGGCCTCTGTATGCAAAGCCACTGCACCCGCGATGTTGTGCCTGTGAGAAAATGTTTTAATGAGACAAGAAACACTCGCTAAAGTACAGCCATTTAATACATTAAAACGGAGCAGTATATTTGTTAGCCAATTTTAACACCTTGTAATGAGAATATATAGTGACAGAAATATTTCTTACAAGTACAGCCTGGTGGTAAAGTGCTGAAATGTTCTGGCTCCCAATTAGCATGGTACAATCCTACTTTCTATTAGCTATGTATGCTGTCACGATGGGTTGGTCGCTCTTCAGACCCTCAGGTGTGGTTCAAATATTAATTTTTATGTCATGTTTATTCAATACAGTACGTGGATGACATTGAATTTATCAGCAGAAGCAGAGCATCCCTGGGCACTACGGTAGGAACTGCTTTGATCCGTGGTGCTGCTCTCTGACAGGAGGTGTCTGCCCTTAGCTCTGATTCCTGCCCTTCAGGCCTCTGAGCTGCAGCCAGCACAAGATTCCTCCTTCATCTCCTTTCTTCTCCTTCAGTATTGTTAGATCTTTAACTCTGATGTTTTAAAATTTCTCTGTGATTCCTCAGCAGAAATAGCGTGTGTTCTGCTTTCATTTATTGCTGTGAGGAATGTTCTGCGAGGGTCAAGCAAAACGCTGCTTTGTGTGACCGTTCACTCTGCGATGTCTCAGACCTTCACACAAGCTGGGGGCCTTGGGTGTTGTTCCTGTGGGCTACAGAAGAAGCAGGGACAAACAACACGGATGTCCTTTAGGCACAAACTCTAGTTCAGGGAGAAAGTGTTCAGTAACCTTGCTGCAGATGATGCCCTAGGCCTGCAGTGTCTGTCCACCAGATGGCACCAAGTCACTGATGCTTATAAAATCCCCTGACTTCGCTGTGGTTGGTTGTGATAGGCACTAACACTGACTGTGTGAGCCTCAGGGAGTGGTTGAACTGAGCCAGGTGTGCTTCGGCTTTATCTTTGTCTCCCTTTTCTCTGGCCTCCCTTTTCTAAGTCCTCTGAGAGCTAAAGCACTCTGGTTTAGATTGCAGACTTAATTCCCATTGCCCTTCCACGAGGTGACTACAGAGACTGAAATAAACCCCAAACATTCAAAGTTCCTGAAAACAAGAGCGGAAAGCCAGTGGAAAGCCAGCACACATCAACCCACCCCTGACTTGGGGAGGTTTCCTACAGAGCCGTAGCTGAATGGGTCCTGCTGGCTGCATGGAGCCACCATGGTTGGCTTTGTTCGGTGCCTTATACCAGGGGTGCAAGAAACATTTGCCAGCTCTTGGGAAAGGAGCTGCAAGGTCCTGTAATACGTTTGGGCTTTTATTCTGGCCTGGACCATTTCTCACAGCTTCAGTAAAAATTCTGGTTTTAAAAGTACTTCTGGTTTCTACTGGCTTCAGCTGGCTTGTGTGTTTGGAGGTGGATTAATAGGTGCGCTGTCACCAAGGCGTACTGTCTTCAGAGTGTGACCGCTTGGGACATGCTTAAGTAAAACAGGATTTTTGTTTGTTTTGATCTTATTATCTGCATTGGGCAGATTCTGGCACTTTGCTTGGGCAGTATGACTGAAGAGGTTCGCTACCTGAAGCCACAGCATTTCACCCTCTACAAATACTGTAAATACTGTATCGGCACTCCTCTTCCACTTGGCTTGAGAGTAGATTCTGTCCAAGAGAAATAAAAGCTGGCTGGGGCCACCTGTGTTCATGTCCTCAGTAGTATTTCAGAGCCAATAAAAAGATGAAGAATAGTAAATAGAAAAAATAAAATAAAATCCTTCCCCAATTGGTGGAGATTTCATCACAGAGTTCAAAGACGTTTGCTATGTCACTAAATAAGAAACTATAGCTGTATGTTAACATTCATCTACAGTTTCCATCAGCTGATACACCTTCATGTCTCAGTTGCATGCCCTTTACTACCTGAAAACAAACAAACAAACAAACAAACAAACAAAAACACCTTATAGGACACTGGCACAAGCCTCAAGATACTTGCTCTGAGCATCCTCTCTCTGCTCCAAGCATCTTGTCTCTGCTTCTGCTTTACTTCGGACATGCTACACAAATGCCTTTTTCCTGTCTGTAAATTAGTGTGGTCATTCTCTTCTTCCCATATGTTTATTTATACTTTAAAGATTTTATCACAATGTGTTTTTTCACAATTTAACTCATCGCTGTGGCTATCCCTAGATATTAATACAACACTTGAATGCTATTATTTTTTATTGATTTTTTTTTCCTGTCCATAATTTAATAATAAGATTCAGGAAACTTTTCCAGAACTTTAAGGCAGCCTTTGCCAAAGGGTTGTAAAATGTTTTTGAGATTGCCAGGATGAACATGCTAAAGAAGTGCCAAGTGGGATGATAACAGCCTCTGTTTGTTACCTTGGAACTTCAGTGAAAGCAAGTCGTGAAGCTCTTGTCCCCAGCTGGTGGAAACTGGGCTGTCTCTGGCAAGTCTCATAAGACTTTCTAATTCCCTACCTCAGGTCTTCATCCTGCTTTTCATTGATCTACTATTCTTAGCGTGCTGGTGAGTTGCTTGTTTTCAGTGCAAACTTGATTCACACAGCCCAAAGTTGGCACTGTAAGTGAAGCACTCGCTATGGTTTATGTTACCTCATTATTTTTCTTTCTGACACAGGGGTGTTTTGCAAAGCTTAATTGAAACCAACAGGTAATTGTCTGACCTGCACTAGTTAGAACTGACCTACTAGGTATCAATTTTGTATACTTGGACTGCTTTTTTGGCTTGCACACAAATATTTATGGCAAATTGGTTTTAAACCTATTGTAAGAGGGTTGCTGTGGCACAACAGGATTATTTACATCTCAGAATTTCACCCCTTAAAATCCAGGTTTTATTTCACAAATAAAAATGCATCTGTGCATTTCTGCTGAACAGAGACATTTTACTACTGCACAATCCCACGTTTACTAGAACTGCTCAAACTGGAGAGGAAAATGGAAGTCTGTGTACACAGGGACTCACCGGGGCAGCTCCAAACTGGGCTTTTGGTCACTCGCTTTTCTCAGGAGCAGCTTTTAAGGGAAACGTTTGTGGAAGAAAAATCCTCATAATTTTAAAAGCATTGGAAACATATTTTTATTTTCAATGGACATCTGTTGTGCTAAAGAGAAAATAGGGCTTAGAAAATAATGATGACTCTGTAGCTCAATATTATTTTCGGTGTTTGTGCATACCCAGAACAGACCGTATTTGTCAAAAGTTTTGCTAAGCATTAATAAGTGTTGATGTAAGTACAATATGCTGGAGTGTGTTTGTAGAAATCACATAATAATTCATAGAAATATAAGCAAAAGACAGAGCATCCACAGCAATCTGGAGTTCACAGTGCTAGAAGGGAACTCTTAATTGTTAGAAGAAATTACAAATGCTCCTGGAATGCAACTTCTGCAGCTTCCATTTGTCATCTCTAAACTCATTGACTGTGCTTTATTAGCAACTAAAAGCAAATCAGTTAAGGCACGAGGAATGTGCTGAACAAGGTCAAGAACATTTGAAAGCAGCAGTTTCTTTCCTTGATAACATAAAGCATAGACATTTCAGCACCTAAGTTAAGGTCAGGATGATTCAGGGTCAGCCTTTAAAGTGCCAGCTTTAAAAGAATCGTAAACACACAATGGCCCAGGGTTTTCTGGTGTTCAGCTGGTTTTATTGCTGATTACTCCAGAGCGAGCATAGGTAGCCAGTAATCATAAAAAGTCCTGTTGGGTTTATTCCTAATGGGAGGCAAACATGATGAAGGTTTTTTTTTTTGGAGTACTCATTTCCTGGTATGTTGTAAACATGCCAGGAAAGCTCTGTGCATTATGAAAATTTCTTCTGGAGACCAGGAGTTAAAAATGGGCTGGCCTAGGAGGTGACAGTCTTTCTTACAGCTTCAGCAGAAGTTGGACGTAGTTGTCTTTTCTGGAAGATAAGATTACAGACATTTAGATTGTTAGATTTTTTGTGTGTGTGTGTTCAGATAATTCACTTTTCTTAAGAATGTCACATTTCTTTAGCATGCTTTTTCTACAGTTGAAATGTGGCTGTGTCTTGTCCATCATCTGTCCTAGAAATGGGAACAGAAACTGTTTCTTTAGAATTGTTAACATTATTCCACAAACACAGCAGGAAAGATGCATAGTTCATGTAGTTGCACCGTGGTATATATACTTCAAGTGAAATATACTGGGAGAAGTTGTTCAGTGGGGTGTGTTAAAGGTCTTTTATTTGCATGGATGCTTAACTTTGTCAGCTCTGATTTATAAATCCGTGGATTCTGGCACCCTAACTAAATACTAATGGGATAGCATCTGCCCCAGAGGACCACAGTGCTCTATAACTGTAGTTGCTCAGCAAAACTGTCACCTCCAAAGATCAGGTGCTTTCTTAGCATCCTAATCTGTCAGGGGCTTAATAGTTAGAAATTTGTTTTACATGTCTAAGGCTTGTAAAACAAAATCATTGCACCAGGGAACGGGTGGAAACATTCATGTTCTCTGAAGTTCGGGCTGATATATCACAGCAGACACCATTTTCTAGAGACTGATAGTTTATTATTAGTTTATTTCTCATAATTAGTCTATCTGTGTGCTCACATGGCCTTCCTGAGTCACATCTCAGCTCATTATCTTGGGGAACAGACCTATTATTTTTGAAAGCCATCCAGTCAATAAATTAGCTTGGAAGAAATGATAGTCCAAAACACCTTTTCAATAGATTGCTGTCATGCTTGGTTCCTATCAAAGAGAAGCCTGAATTTTTCGTGGTGACATATGGATTAACTGAGCCTTCCCTGCTGTGAGAAAACAAAAGACAATTGGTGATGCATGGAGCAAGCTGATCTTAAAACAGAGACATCAACAAAGAAACATGACAGCATGAAAAGACAGAGTACAGTCTGCTGTCCACATTTACAAAGTCATTCTGTCTGCAACTCCAACATACATCTATTGTCTATTTTTTCTCAAAGTAAGTGACAATGTTCCTTAGCTATATCATCTCAAAAAACCTGCATCTCCGACAGAAGTAGGAGCATATTAATCAGAGTTTCTTTTGGTCTTGATCATGCTTTTATGTTTGCCATTGAGCCACAGTAAGCTCACCCTGTGTCAGCAAGGAATAATTCTCCAAGCACGGCTCCTTTCTTTGCTCTGCCTTTCATTTGTTCTTCCACATTACTGAAACTCTACTGAAATTTCAATGTGATCCAATAGAACAAGCTGATTTGTGATATTTTTCCCTCATTACTTATGCATGAAGATGGCCTTTTACCTGATACAGTTTTTTTATTTGTTGCATCTGTTTTACCTGCTCCCGATGTATTTAAATAGCCCACTACATACCATTTAATGTGACCTTGTAATTGCCAATTACATCTTCATGATGCATCTTGTTGCTGGATGCAGTGCAGAGGCGTAAAGCAGCTGGTTCTCAGCTGGTGTCAGACAATGGCTCTGTGCTGGATCACGTCACGTCTTCCACCAGACACTGAAGATCAGTGGCTTGCTGCACGGGGGAAGAGGGAAAAACCCTGTCTGACAGCAGAAGTATCACAGAAAGCCATGGTGGCTTCCTATGGCAGCACAGCCACACGAATTTGGAACTTCCTCGACTATTTAAACTTCACTTCAGACAAATCTTGATCAGTATCTACTGTTCACATTCAGGTGAACTAAGTTTGTATGTTAGCATTTACCCCTTAAAGGCCTGAGAATTTTTGTTAAACTGTCTTAGTAAAAAATGTGTAGCATTTTCTTGATTTTTTTTTTTTTTTTTAAGTAGGCATTTAATTTCCTCTCTCTTTAAAAGTATCCCTCTTCTCTGAAATTCAGGATATCAGTGTGAAAAAATTAATAGTCCACTGTGGAGTTTTTATCGTACTGATTATTGCATTAAGGTGTGATTATTTGATTCCCAAAGAACTAAAGAGCTCTTTGCCCACTCTCCTCTTGCTGTAGACAGAAAGAAACCTTTAAGCAAGAGAAACAATTGTATTACATCTTGTCCAGACTGTCACTAATATGACAGGGAGATTGATCCCCCCTCACTAATTCCTGTTTTAATTTCATAATTCCTCTAGCTTGCCTTACGAGGAATATGCAAGAGAGGCTCACGCAACCTTCTGCAGACAGAAAGGAAGTTTGGAAGCACGTCATCCCTTGGAATTATTCCCAAGAAGAGCATGTAGGGTGTGTGACTTGCACTGAAACCCTGGGAAGCTAGAATGAGGAAATGGCCAGGTCTTGTTTACCCACGGAGCCTTTAATTATTGATGATATCTACCTGCTTACATAACGCCGGCACTGTAAGTATACCTGCATATCACACGCGTTAATGGATTCGTCCTTAGGCCACCTTGGCATGGCAAGGAAAATTAAAGGGAAATTTGAAATTCAAACACAACTCCCCCAGTGCTTTGGGACATGGAGGTAAAATACAAGTGCTTAGATCCTGGCAGCACTGTGAGAACTGCAGGCCTAATGCTTGTAATTGCCATGGTTTTGGCAGTGATGTTTCCCATTCTGTTTCTGCTGGTGTCCAGAACTGTCTGTCTTAGCAGGGCTTGGCAGCTTTGCTTATCCCACACTGACATTCCTCTGAGCAGATTCCTGCCTGGGACAACCTCTCCAGAAGATGTGGAGCCACTGTCTGGTTTCATTAGAAATGAGGCTGGAGGACACAGGTCTCAGGATACAGGTTCTTGCCCAGTAGTCCAACAGAAGAGGTTTTCTTCAGTGTTTCACATACATCTGCCTGTCTTCCACTATGGAAGTACCTGAGAAAGGAGAAAGAGGAATAAGAAATTGGGGATTTCTGGAGAAATGCTGGCAGAAAGAGGAATTCAAGACAGGCAGGAACGTACCTGAATGATGGAGCTGCTGTGAGTTCCTGCTTGGTGCTCTGTGCCTAATCTGGCTGCTCTACAGCCAGAGCAGAAGGAGGCTTTGATGGAAACTGCTGACCCCATTTCTCTGCCTCTCAGTGGAGACCCCTGTTTGAGCTCACGAGCTCTGTGGGATTGTGCTTCTGACAGCTTTTATGTCTCCCACTCCACCAGCCACTGCTTTCTGAGCACTGGCTAACGATGTGGAGACCTGATTTCTCTGCACTCTGCTGCAGGAGGGAATTCAAAGCCCACGTCTCCTGCACTTCCAGGTTAGTCCCCTTGTCACTCAGTTAAATGTTGCATGCCGTGCCAGTATGCCTCTTTGTCTGTGCACAAACGAGAGAGTGGTGTCCTGACCTGGGGTTAAGGCATTGACCTGAAAAAGAGATGACTTGGTCTTGACCCCTCTTCTAAAGACTGATGATTTATCAAGTGATTGTCTGATGGTACCAGGAGAGTTCCAGACTGCAAATTCTGCATGGACATAGGTATTTTGTCCCAGGCCAATATTTAAGCCCAGGGGAAGGTGAGATTTAGGATTCATTCTTGTCTTTTTTTATTGTTCTATTGGCTAATTTAAATAGCTTTCTTCTAGGTAATGGCTGGCATATGCTGAGTATCCATTTCTTTTCAGTGCACTAAGATGAGGTGCTGCAACTCTTTTCTAAGAGCTAAACAGCCCAAAGTTAATTGACTGCCTTTACAACTCTTTTCATGACTTCTATCAGGTCACCTATGAGCTTTAAGAGCAAGAAAATAAAACCAATGTCCCATATCATCTTGATGCCTAAACCTTCAAATTCTGGTTCCTGTGCTGCATTTACTGACTTCCAGCTAAGTGAAAACAAGCCTTAAAATGGACAGAATAGTTTATCATTAATAATATATGTCTGCATAATATCACTGTTGGGCTCAACACTTGAAAGGGAACAAATAAACATACTCATCAAACCTGAAGATTCCAGTTCAGTAGTGCTGTAACAGCCAGGCAGTTAAAGAAAAAAACTCCATTTGCACTGAGAATTACAAGAAAATTTATACGAAGAGAGAATGCTTTTCAAACCAGGTTTTAGCACATTGCTGTAATTCCTGGCATCCGGAGCAGATGTCCTGAGGGCCTGCAACCTAGTTCAACACAGGCATCATTAAGTGATGGAGGAGGAGCAGCGCAGCTGTGGAGGCATCCCCCTCTGTCCATATCATGTCTGGACCCAGCTCTGAATGTCAATTGCACATAGCCTTGGTCCAAATTATCAGCTCTAATAAAAGCTAATTGATGTTAAGTGAACGTTGTCTACCATATCAGCTTTATGAAATTAAATGCTTCTGTCATATTTTCCTGCCGTGAGTTCAGTACCAAAGTGGAAAAAAAAATGCTGCTGCAAGGCATGACACAGCAGGAGCAGGTTTACAGGAGTTCCCTTTGCAGGAAATGGTATCCAGGTCAAAAGTGCATTCTGCAGCCCTTTAGATCCACAAAATCAAGTTTGCAGTTGCTGATCAACCATTCTTTCTCCTGCATGCCTCATTGCTGGAGATAAAGGTCTTGTAAAGAAAATTTAGGAGGTAACTTAGCTGATGGTGTACAAAGATATAACAGAGCCTGTCTTGTTCTCCTCTTAGCCCTGCAGTGCTAACCTTGGTAGCTCTGCCTTATCGGTAAATGTATGGTTTCAGGAGAAGGTGCTACTATATTGAGGGGAAAATTAACTCAAACTATTTCTCTAATTCTAGCTGAACTATAAAATCTGATAATTTCCCATTGCCAATGATATTGCAAATAGGCTCAGCTAGCAGGACTGAACTACTTTGACACCATTGCTGTACCTACCCATGACTAACACAAGCAGATGGGTACATACACATTTGCATTTGGAAAATGTAGCTGGTCTTTGCTTTTATTCAGCCTCTAGATGTTTCCGTGTGATCTAAAAGACAAATATATTTCTATCCTCTTATGAGGAAACATTATAGCATGCTGTGATTTCAGGGTCTGTTTGCCATTTTTTGTTATTATTTATATTAGCATAATGCTAAGAATCCCCAAGCGAGGTTCAGGGTTGTATTGCAGCAAACATAAAACAAAAAGGCTATTCCCACTTCAAGAAACAAAAGGCTCAGTTGTTGGAAATCAGTAAAAATTAAATTGGCAACCTCCAAAGTTATTCCATATAGTTGCTTACCACAGAACCCCGTTTTCAGCACAGGAATTACTAGAAAAAGATCAATGTGTTATTCTTGCACCTGAGGCTGCAACACGCTATGGCTATAGTGATAGGATTCATAATTAAAAGACTGAAAACCAGCTAGGAACATAGGATTGAAAGGCATCGCCTGGTGCCCACATCCAGTTCCCTGTTATCACATAGAAACATATTTTAGACTTCGTTTAATGAACTTATAAAGTTCCACCATGTAGCTGGCTTTTTTGTTGTTGTTGTTCGTATTGCTTATATTAAAAACCTATTCCAGACACTCACTTGTTAAACACTTAAACACTCCTCCATAATTTCCTGCTTAAACACATGTGTATGGCTGGTTTAGACCGGCTCATGCTTACACCAGCGTTGTCTTTCAGCTTTGCCAACATTCTTGCCTGTCCCTGCTACTCAGCCTGTCCCACCCCCTTCCCGTGGTGTGCTGCAGGAGAGCAGTGACAAAGCCATCCATCTTTGCCCCAACCTTCAATCTGCTAGTCTGAACAAGCCTTACATTTGCTCGTCTAAACAGATCAAATTCTTTCCAGCTTCCTGGCTGCCTTTCCTCCTGCTCATCCTGATAACCCCCTCCATACCTGTATCGTGTTGAATTCTTCTCTTCATACTCTCGAATAATCAAAACTGTGTGTGGTATCTCAGAAGGTCTCCCACTGGGATCAGGATATGTTCATTTCTAACATGACACTGTATTCCAGGAGCATACTAAACCTTTTTTTTTTTTAATGCCTTACCACATCCGTGGCTTACAGAAATGTGTGAGTGACTTTTCGACTGTTTCTCCTCTTTGTGTGCCATGGCAGATTCAGCAAAGGTTGTTACCACTAGTCCCCAGATGTCTCGCATTTTTAGATTTCATCCAACCAGCCTCAAAGTCTTCTTGCTTTTCCAGCGTGATGTCCTTATTCTCTACAACACCTCTCAGCTTTTTCACCAGCAAACTTCATGAGGTCATGCACATTATTTGTGCTGTACTGCTCCTCTTTTTCCCCAAGACTCATCCTTGAGAGGTTCCTTAGTTGCCTTCCCATCACTACACAGTTCCTTTTTGAACACAGCTCCCCATTATATCCTTCTGAGCTTTTCTTCTTGTGCTGTAAGCTGCTGGAGGTTAAACAAATAATTTTCCACAAGCAATAAATGCTTCACTGAAGCCTGTATAGATTAGAGTTTGCATCTAAAAACTCATTATAAAAGAAGAATGTAGAGTTAGTTTGGCATGATTTTCCTTCATTAACTTCTTGGAATTTTATACCATTTCCATTAATTTTTAATTATAAGATTCCTTCAGAAGTAGCCTCAGAAATTATGGATTGTTAGACAAGTTTTGAGGTCAGACTAAAAAGCCCGTTATCGATGACATTGTCTTTGTCCTGTGTATATCTATATGGTCAATTTATTATTTCTGTGGTACTTGATTTGCAGTACTTAGTCCACTGAATGCTGATTTTGTTGGAGAGAGGACTGCGTCCGTGACCCTTACATATTCTTCTCAAGCATTTTCTCTGTAAGTCTTTGTAGCAACGTGGATTTCTCCAGAAGTTAATAATAGGCCCAGAATTATTAGCTGGGAATTCCATTCCAACACCATTTTGTTGTTGTTGGATATGATCACGGCACAACCCGTTAAGCTGTAGATAAACAGACACGCAGGCATGTGTGAAATATTTAATTGCCACTTTCTTGCTGCAGTCCTGTGCTTGCTGTTTCATGAAGCATGGTCAGCGCAATTCCCGTGCTCAGAATGATTTTATTTGCATTTAGCAACAAATAGTGCTGATGCTAATATCTGTCTCCCATAAGATTTTCAAAAGAAAACTTATTAAACATTTTCAGTTCATCAACTCCCTGTAGACGAGAATGTTAAAATCCTGCCCTGTAATATGTAAATACCTATATAGATGTGCACGGCAATACCAGGTTAGCTCAATGTATTAAAGAGCTGTTCCAGGATACTTAGGATTCCTCGAGAATAAAGGAAATGAAAACCTCTTTATGTATAAGAGTTATCACAAAGAAGAGACTCCTTTATGCTTTTTGCATATCCATGATTAAGGAAAAAATCAATCGATTGCTAACTTTCTTAATAGCACATTCATTTTTAAGAGAAATTGGTTACTAACATTGGACAGAGAAGTATGGAAAAATGCTTGCAAATATCCCAACATTAACTGCAGTGTGCAGGCATCATCTTCTAGGATTTAGGACTTAGGGAGGGAAGGATCTGGAGCAATGCACTTTAGCACCATTAGGGAAAAAATATGCTTTTTATTTTATTTTTTTAAATCATGAATGCTGATCTGTATTTTCGGAATATGCATTTTAGTGTGAGGGATTCCTTTTCCTCACGTCTTTAGTCTCAGACTAAAGTCAACTGAGTAGTGCTGTTTAAGAATAAGAATATTAATTTAATACTTAAGTTCAGGCATTTGGTTAAAAACTAATCTGGATACATTCTGGGTTTGTAGGTCACATGGGTCATTCTTGTCTGAGAAGGTGAAGGGAAGTAGGAGGAGGGAAGGAGAGAAAAAAATTGTTCCATCAAAATATGAAGAAGTTATCTGAATTTTAAAGCACGGTAAGTTCTAAATACTTCTGAAAATATGGGTCAGCTCCTGCAGTTGGTACTCATTCAAAACACATACTGCAGTTTGTAAGCGTTAAAAATGGAGTATTTGATGTTTTCCTTAGATTTTGCATTCGGGTTTCATCATTCCCCTGAAATTCTCCCACTTTCTATTACTGGTTGGTAAATACTTTTGTAGTAGGTGAACCATCCCTTAGAAGAAAAAGGGCAGAGACAATTCTCCTTTATGCTATGGATAAAGCACCTTTCAAAGGCAATAAAACCAGGATGAATAAGGAAAAAGCTCTCCTCTTTCATTTCATCCTTCCCTCCTTCTTTCCCTCCAAGCCCCTGCGTTAATTAGCTGAGTGGTTGATTACTCCGTCAAGGATTTAAGAGATCGATGGTGACAGTAGCCAGGCAGGTAATTTAGAGGGAAAAATGGTAAAATAATGCTCTAATGTCTTTCCAAGAGTGAGGTGTGAGCTGGTTGCGTCAGCAGAACAGACAGAGAGGAAAGGTAGACGCAGAAACACACTGTTGAGTTTCGGTTCTTCTGTGACAAATTATGTGCAAGTGTGTTCCTGGGATTTCGTTAGCTCCTAATTGGAAGCAAACAAACAAAACACTTATTTCTTTGAATTTTTAGTATTTTAAGTACCAGTGATAGGCTTAGCGCTGTACTAGACAAAGAGGAAAATACAAGCTTTCCAAGCAGCTACGTCTGAAATACATGAGCAATTCCAAGGGGAAGGGGAAACCCTGAGGAGAATTCTACTTCTGAGCACTTTTTGCTTTGATATATTTCGCGACTGCATTTTTGGTGATGTAGATTAAAGTTACTAGTTTCAACATCTAAAAACCAAATTTTGAGGGGGCTGCCTCCCCCAGAGGATAAATTAGAGCGCTTGAAGTATTAGCGCTAGTTAAGGCTGCAGTTTTACACACAGCAGTTGCTGGAGTGTTATTATTGCCTGGTTTGTGTGGTTGTGTTCATCCCTTATGGTCCCGGTACAGTCCTGACACTCACTGAACTCTGCTATGAACTAACTGAATAATTTATTAGGTCAAATAGACCTTTTTTATCACACATTTTAATATTTTTGGTTTTGCATTTATTTGTTTCAATTTTCTTAGAGAATAACTCTTTGAAATCTCCCACCCTCTGGGTAGATCAAGAATATTTGCAAATCAGCTTGTGCTGTCTACCTGTGGTTGGCTAGGTAAGTCTCCAAGCACTCCCTGTCTTTCCTGGCTCAGCAAGCTTTTAAACACTCCTAGCACGAAGACCCCAAATTTGATTTCTGGGAACACAGGAGCATGCAGGTACTCTGCTCAGTGTTGGAACGAGGTGCTTGCTCAGCTGTTTGAAAATTTTCAGGTGGCTAATAGGGTGGCCAAAAGTAATTCATTTAGGAAAGAATTGTTAATTATTTTTTTTTAAATACTTCCTCCTAGAAAATATTTTGCAATATTTTCCCTGCTCTGCAAAACAGTGCATTGCTCTGGGGTTTCTAAAGCCTAATTCTTTTCTTTGTGTTGAGATGAGGCTGGAAGAGCTCTACTGAGTTTCAGATACATCTGGCTCTCACCTGTGTAGGCTGGAAAAGATACAAGTCCCCCAAATGTGTGATTTTAATTTGAATGTGCATAAGTACACTGGATTAGCCACTCATTGGAGTGTCATTATCCCAAATCCAGAAATAGATAAAAGCACTCCCAGTTGTTACTGCCTACCAACATAAAACATACTTTAGGATTATATTGTCAATAGCGTGTTCTTGCTGGGGTTTTGGTTAACTAATGCTAAAGTGAAAAGCTAAGGAATGAGATCAGCAGCCTTTATGTAAGTAATTGTGAATGTGGGTTACATTTTATTTTCTCAATCAGATGTAATAGCTCCCTACAGAAATATACTCCTGACTTGAATATCAATAGATTTCTACTTGTTCTGTCAAAAAGAAATAATTTTTTCCCCCCAAAGAAAGATTGCTTTGGGGTCAAATTGTTCACTCTTTTGCTTTTTCTTCCCTTCTAGCCCTTCCTGCCCTCACCTCTGAGTGAATCCCAAACATCAGCGAGAGAATACAGTTCTGTTACACAGGGCATGTGGGAGAGGAGAGCTGATGGCCATAGCATGGATGGAGTGGAAGAGATGGGAACAGGTAGGATGATGATCACAAATTCACAAACTAGGCAAACCTTGTTATTGAAACCAAATTTATTGAACTTCACAGGCCTTGCTTCTCATCATCCCCTGTCCTGGCGTTTGCAAAGCAATGCCCATGGCAAGCAGAGCCACTGCCGGGGTTCCAGTCCCCAGCCCTGGCCAGGTTTGTTCAAGCACACGTCGAGTTTGTCATCAGGCTTCGTGCAGGTTCGGCCTTTGTCGCAGCTAATGGCTGGGAATGGCTGTGTTGCTACCAAGTAATGGAAGAGGGGTCAGGGGGCAGAAATGCTCAGAAAGATAGAAATGAAGCAGGAATTTCGATTCAGAGCTAATGGATGGGGTTTGGAGGCTTCTATTAGCAGAAATTATCACGGTATTAATGTATTTCAGGCAGCATTTTTTACAGTTGAATACAGTGTTATTTTCTGAGTTATCCATTCCCTGACAAGTGGTTATAATCAAAACTGTCTGTGAGCACTATTATCAGAAACTTACTATTATGTGCTGTAGGGAAAAATATCAGGGAATGATGCAGTGCCAGAAAGCTATTATATGTTTTTAAGACCTACTGCAACACCAAGTATTTATTTATGTATTACTTCTACTTCCTGTAGAAGAAAATAATTTGAACTTAATTTTCTTGTCTTACCCAACTGCTTTGGAAAATGTACCTCCTGAAGTCAGTCCATAATTATGATTAACAATGCGGGCTGGATCCTCAGTTACTGTAAATTAGCGTTCCCTCCTTCATTGAGATGGAGCAATGCCAATTCATTGCAACAGAGAAAGCTTCCAGTTACTTTAGTACGTCACTTTTCATCTTTAAAGGTATCAACAAACCTTCCTTAATACAGTATTGTGCAGAACTTACTCTGTTTGGCCAGAACAAACTTTAAAGAGGCCTAAATCTAGCATCATGTTTCTAAAAGTCTTTAAAATTCTCTTGTACGCAAAATTAATCCTTTCAATATATTCTGTTGTTTAATTAAATCAACAAAACTGCAATTGCTCTGTCATGTGGTCTGGCTTTGTAGGCCACCTTTATTTTCTTCTTAAATTTCAGGGTAGCCATACACTTAAAACTATTACTGTAATTCTAGCCTGGCTCTTACTGCTTTTTGTGGAGGAAGAAACTTCAATGAGACAACATAGAAAGGAAGTAATTACCTAAAAATGTTTATATCTGTATAGCTGACTATGAAATATAAAGAAAAAAATCATAAATCATAGGGATTCTGAGGTTAAGGGTATGAGTAAGCAATAACAAATTTGGCACTGTTTGATTAATAAGTCCTCCAGAAGGCTAAAGATTAATCAGATTATTTTGAGTAACACAGTAAAAACCATATATTTTTAAAAGCCTTCTTTTGTGCTGCTCTGCCATGTTCTCTATCCAGTTGGCACAATGAAAATGACAGTCCCAGGCTAAGACTATTGTACAATACTTCAGAAGTCCTGAGGATACACTGATGGGCAGTTCACATCTGAAAATGGAGAGAATCCCTGCAACTTGTTCCTTCCCAAATCTTCCTTTCTCAGCATCCCTCTTTTTCATCTTGTGCCTGGAATTGAACAAACCAAATCCAAAGAGGTTTTTGGAACATTCCTAAATCAGGGATACTGTGAAGACAAATGGTAAATGTCTGTTACCCCAGCTGCTAAGTTAATTACTGTAATGGGAAACATCTTGAGAGAAGCATTGCATATGGTTATTAGCAATTAACCCACCACTCCAAAAATCACAATTCCTGCTAATAACAGAACACGGCGCAGCCTTTCTAATTACAATCTCTGCACGAGAATTTCTTTCCATCAGAAGGGAATGTTAAATCCTCTAACTAGCTACGATTTAAAAAGACTTGGAGATATGGAGAATTAGACAGAAAAATGAAAATGGGGACGGGTGGTGTGTCACTGACTCAGAGTTGTAGACATGCTCATTCATATGTGGAGACACACAGCAACTTTCACAACATGTTGTGGGAAGACAAAATCATCAATGACTGTTCATGGGGAGGGAAATATGCTTTAAAATGAAGAGGATAGCATGAGACTTCGTGAGAGATGCCAACTTTTCTGCAGAATTTGTGATCTCAGTGGTGCTGTAAACAATATGCTGAGTTTGATAGTGCATAGGAAAGGATCGCACTGGAAACGGTAAGAACTTTCTGATCAATGAAAGAGGAGAACAATGCAAACTACGTATTTTCCATCCTACAGAAAGTCCGTCAGTACTACATGGAGGGCATGAGGTGTGCCTTTTCTGACAGTCAGTATTCTGTGCAATTGGCTTAGATTATAGCTCACCTGCACAAAGTCACCAAGGGGAATCGACACTTTAGCTGCTCAGTTCAAAGGCTGGTTTAGCAGAGCAAGATGGGATTTAATTTATTCCTTTCACCAGGCAGGAAGAGAACTCTTTTGTCAACATGTTCAGTGCTCAGTTTGGTGATGGGCACGATACAGTTTGTAGGTATCAAGATCAAAGATACACAATTGTATGGCGAATAAGTTTCATGACAGTAACCGTGTCTGGTTGGTCACGGCAGGGACGTGTAATATAAAGGAGTCACTAATGCTGTATCCACTACCATTTTTTTCCTGACATTTCCCGCTGCTACCACTGTAAGAACTAGAATAAATGAGTCTGCTTTTACCTCTGTATTGTCTGTGTCAGGTCTGAAGATTTAACTGACTTGGGCACAGTCAGATCAATTATTCCAGTAGGCTTTTGAAACTGCTTTCACAAATGCTGGTTCCCTGCAACTCTTACTCATGTGAATCGTCCCATTAAAGTCAACAGCCTTGCAGGATGTTCTCAATTAAAACACAGCTGAGGATAAAACATTATATAATATTTGAAGAAGGGCACATTGAACAAACTGGGTTTACATTTCAGTTCAGGAGAATGTCAGTGCCATAGCTCCTAACGCGTGGCCTGCAAGGCTTTCTATGCAGATTACAAGGAGATGTTAAACTGCTCCATCCTCAGGATCCAACTGCGGCTGTATTTCGCTACGTGCCCCCCAGGCAAAGGTTTCATCCATTAAGTGGCCTTCACCGTGTAAGATGCTGGGAACTCTGCACTTCAGCATCTCCCAGTTTGCATGCTGCTGTTCCATTATTCTTAATGACTGGGTGTAGTAAATATTGTGCATAATTTGTAATGATCTCATGCAGATCTGAAATATTAAAGCATTTTCAATGTTTTTTTGTTGAGTTCCATAAGATGGAAAAAAAAAAAAAGTATTTTTGAAAGACTAACTTAGCTCTCCTGGAAAAAAAATAGCTGGGCAATAAGATCCTTCTCTATTTTGCAATGATGTGATCCTGAAAGTAGTCCAGGTTGGGATGACAACTCAGGGCGTAATTAACACTCAGCCTTGACTTAATGAAAGTCTATTATTTTATGAAGAAAGATTTTCTGGGGTTTAAGAAATAAAATGATTAGAAAACTATGTGCTCTGCAGGAGGTAATGAGATTAGCTCAACACAGGGTCCTGCAGAGTTAAAACTACTCCAGATGCAAGAAGAGCTTAGCCATTCAATGGAAATTTCAGGGTACAATTAATCTGCTCTAGGGTCAGATAAGGGCTATATGTTTTCTTTACCATGAAAAAGAAATCGGTAATACAATCTCAGGGAGATCGTGCCACTGCAAGCTTCAAAGCAATGAACAATATAAGAACAGTTTTCTTGTTATGACTGGTAAATGTTTACCTACTTTAGGAAAGGCCTTAGAAAATAAAAACCATACAGGGAACTGTGCTTATAAAGTATGCATAAAGTAGAAACTGCTGGATCTTGTTACAGGACTGAAAGGAAGACAAATTAATGCACTGTGAAACCGAGGTTGACCCCTACCCCGTGAGGACTTCAGAGTACCCATGCGGTTCTCTCTGTCACAAATCCTTCTAGGAGCTAATTTGGAGCAACCCGAGACCAAGCCCCTTCCGCTGGGGTGGAAGGAAATCTCCATCCCTTCAGCATCAGCTGGCTCGGGGCCCACCCGTGCACTCACAGCCCAGCGCTCGGTTAGTCATGGCCCTGCAGGGAGATGCAAACCGTGGTGCAATGGACCCTGACTTCTACCTAAGGTCATAAAGTGCTGAAGGTGTGTTTTCTCCCATCTTTTATTTGCTGCTGTGCACAGTTCCCTTTCCAGGTCAGTTGGTGTCCCTCCTCACCCTGGCGAAGGGAAGAGTTGCCTCCTGACAGCAGGGAAGGTCTGGAGGGATCCTGATGGCGAGAGGACGGGTTGTCTGTAGGGTGTTAGGCAGCTTTGGGGTTTAAGGAATTGCTCCCACAGCCCTGCCATCACTAACCCAGGGCAGTAGCGCTGGTATCCCTCCCGCACGATGTTAACTGCATTTATTTTTGCTGGTTCCCCTTTGAAGTGCCCAGATGCGATTGCAATGGGCGTCACGCACGCAGAACAAAGGAGGACCTGAGGAAAAAAAGGAGAAGCCAAGACGTGGCTCTCCCAGCAAGACCCAAACGCCTTGGCGTCCTGCAGCGGGGTGGTCAGCCGTCCCCCAAGAGCCCGTAACCTCCCCAAAACCACGACCGCACATAACTCCAGCTTCACCCCCGAGCACAACCCCCTCCTCATCTCCCCCAGCACCAGTGGGGGCGAGGGGGGAAAAGCCCCTTGGAGGGGGACAGGGGGGCAAAGCAGAGCGACCCCAAAGGTGAGGTGGGGCTGGGGGAGCGGGGCCGGGAGCCCCCAGCCCTGGGGGACCCGAGAGGGGCCCCGAGGCCCCCCCCAGCCGCCGAGGGGGCTCCGAGGCCCCCCGGCCCCCCACAGCCTCCGAGGGGGCCCCGCCAGGGGCGGGCTGGGGGCCGGGCCGGGGCCGCCCAGCCAGTGGCGTGCTCGGCAGCCGCTTTAAATGATTTGGAGGGCTGGGGGCGGCTGCTGAGGGTGCTGCCGAGCCGTGCTCTGCCTCCTTCCATCCTCCCCTTCCCTCCCTCCCTCAGCCATGGGAGCGGGGCCGGCCTCCCTCTGCCTCTCCCTCAGCCTCTGCTGGGCGCTGGCCCCCCGGGCGCGGGGAGCGGAGGAGCCGCGGCTGCAGCGGGGCATGTGAGTGGGGTCTGGGCTGTGGGGACGGGCTGTGGGGTCCTCGGTGGGGCTCCTTTGTCTCCGGTGGCGCCGTCCTGACGGTCCCCGTCCCCCCCCTCTCTGCTGCCAGCATCCCGGGGCTGGCCGCGGCTCGCAAAGTTTGCCCGGGGGTGCCCCGCATCGCCCCTAGGTGCGGGTTTTGGGGTCGGGGAGTTGTGTAAGGGGGTTATTGTGGGGTCTTCAGCCCCGGAGGGGAGGTGGGAGTGCTGCCTGGACTTTGATCTGGGCTCTGAAATGGGCTCCGGGGGGGTAATCAGCATCCCCGGGGCTGGTTCTGCCTTCCCGTGTTGGGGAGGCTGCTGGCGGAGCTGCTGCTCCGCGCCCCCGAGCTCTACCTGCGGGGAAAAACAGCAGAAACAGCGGGGAAACGAGGTGTGGGATCAGCCAGGAGCGATATAGGGCAGGGACCACGAGCAGACGGAGGTGAGCGCAGCAGAAAGCATCCGGCTGCGGCTGCCGGCACAAAGGAGCTGGACCCACACCGGTGCCTGGCGGGCGGGGAACTTTCTGGGGGTGTTCTCACAATAAACGTCTTTTGTTGCAAGTATAAGGTAACGTTTTTTATCAGCAGGGCTTTTTTCTGGTCAAATTCTGACCAGAAGTAGCTGAAAACGTGCACAAAAGCTTAGTCGAAGTTTTTTGCTCATTGCGACTGAACATGTAATTTCTGGAAACTGTTGCATGCTGTGCCTTGGGCGCTTCTTTCTCTGCAGAGCTCCTGGTTATTGTTAAGAAATAGCACACGAAACACCACCACCACCCAAAGAAGGCAATCTAACAACAGACTTCGGAGATATATGTGCACCTCAATTCCGAACCTCTTTGTTCATCCGTTTTTGGGGCTTAATTCAACTTCATCCTACTCTTCTAGAATTCACGTGCTTACCATTTGGTTCATGGTTAGTTATTTCTTCTGTCCCAAAAGCAAATCTGTCTCACCTTGGTTTCCTATGAAATACCATGCAAATCCTCAAAACCCACCTTAAATGCATTTCTAGTAAATATTACTCCATTTTGCTAGGTGGGTATTGCTCTAGCATCACGCTGCTTGCAGAAGTCAAGTTCACTTTCTGCTAAAGCATTTGTCTTTTAAAGTGTTTTGTCTTTCTTTCAGGCTTGCTTCTTTTGCCTTTTTATAAGCAATTCCTCTACTACGAGGAAGCATACCACTGACCTACATTAATCTGTTTGCGTTTAATGTATCAGTAATAACTGTGATCCAGCACTTCTGAAGCTGGAGGTGATGTTAGTTGTGAATTGCCTCCATGCAATTTTTGCTTGCTTTTACCTTGTTAAGGTGGGTGTCATGGAAAGAAAACCAGAAACATTCCCTTCTGGAAATGGCACCACTTGTGACTGGGGCACAATGGCAGCATTCACTGGGGGCAGCAGGGCTCTGTCAGCCAGCTGCAGGCTTGGGGGGGGATGATGACAGGGACAAAACCCACCCCCACCACTCCCAGTACCCATGGCAAGCCTTGGGTGCTTTTCCCACATGGAATATTCCTGAAACTACTATAATTTGCATTGATTTTGTTGAGCTAGGGCACGTACAACTGTTCTTCCCCTCTCCTTTTACCCTGTTCAGTGTCTTTGGTGCGAGCAGAAGCCCAAGAAGGCAACATCCCATAGGAGTAAGCCTCCAGCTTTGACTGGGACCCATAAATGTCCAGAAGGACACTTGTCTCTAATCACCTCTTCTACTAATTCAGTTTTGTTCTTTTGACATTGGTCATCTGCAGTCAATGGGGTAAGAACAACAAATGCATCCCATGGCACGCGTCACGCTGGGTGCTTTCTTCTTAAGCATTTTGCTGTTGTTTTGATTGAGGTCTTGTGTGGCTGAGGATATACAAGATATTCTTCATAATTGTTTTTGTTCTGCTGCTAACTCGAGTGTTTGCTCCCAGCTAAAAATGCAAAGGATCTGTGTGGATGTTGGTATTCTGCTTCAAAGCCCCCTGAGGAGATTTAATGTAGAACAGATTATAGGATGACTAGCTATTTCCATCAACCATGTTTCCAGACAATTAGCCCTTGATGATCTTGTATTAGAACTTTGGAGAACAGTGGAGCAACCAGAGCACAAATACAGTTTTCACTGAAAAGCTAGCTATTTAGGCCCTGAAATGAGGAATTAACCATTTCTCATCATAAAAAAGTTTATCTTCAGCAGCTCATTCTGCTGCAGTAAGCTCTATGGTTTAAAATTAGGGATATAATGACACCTTAAGTATGATGTGCAGCTGTCTAGCGTTGAGTTTGCTGCACAGAAAGCTGGGGGCTGCTGTGGGACAGGGCAGGAATGGGAACTAGGAGCAGAAGGCTTGAGTTGCTGTCAGAAGAGGAAAATCCTTCTCTAGAGAAGCTTTCATTACTTCTAGAATGCATGCCTGCTTGTAGGTAGCTGTACAGGACAGACCAAAAGGCAGGACTGTGCACTAAAAGTGATCTTTCTTAGTAGGGACTGGGACACGACTCAATGAATGGCTTTGTCAGTTCCCAAATAACACGAGTGGGGGCTGCTAGCAAAACTCATGAGGCATTGTCCCCTCCTGCATCAAGCCCAGGGACTTGCTCTGTGGCTTTGCAGCCCAAGATGACATCTGAGGGGGCTGATTTGGTCTTAGAGGCTCCACTCACAATCTCGTGTTAAAGCCATTTTGTTTATTTTTTGACTGCTCACTTATTGCGGCTGCATATTTTCACTCCATCCATAAGCAAGTAAACTTGGTTGCATCCCAAAGAACACCTGGATTTAGAGCCGGATTTCTGGCTTAGTAACAGCTGTCCAGCTTCTTCAATCCCATGGGGCACCGTAGGCTTCCAGGCTTACAAACATTCCTCCAGATAAATCCTATTCCCCAAAGAAAACTCTACAACTCAGGTTTGTGTCTACAGCTGCAACAATCAGGTAAACTTGGTCCTCTGATTGTAAAAGTGTTTGGGTTATAAAGGTACAGGACTGTTGCTGCACCATGCTTCACTGCTAACATGTAGTCGTGAACAGTATTTTAAAGTAAATAACAATACTTGGTTCTTTCAAGCAAGTAGGTATGATTTAAAGAAGGGAAGTCCACTTTTTTGGACTGGAATTTATTTCACAATAAACTACTGTCGAAAAAGCAATTCCACATGACGAGATGCTTCTGGATTTTGACTCTTTCTGCATTGAATTCTAACATTTAAAGTGGCATACAATTTACTTAGCTGTAACAAAGTCATAAAAAACTTTCTGTAAAGTATGTGGTGCTATATCTTAATCTCGGAGCCTGGATTTTTGTCATGATACTTCTCAAAGGATGTGAAAAGTAGGTTGTGTAATCGCTTCTTGGTGAGAAATTGTCCCCGTGTATTGGCAGTTTAACCAATGCACTGTATTTTCACCTCCAGTGATGCCAACTTGCAGGTGCGAGTAAAGTTTGTGTTCCTAGACTTAAATAAGGGCTTGGTGTATGTTTGGGTGTGGGAACTGAAATGAGTAATGTAGGATCTCCTGATTGTGTGAACGGAGCACTGTGTGTTCACAGACCTTGATGCACAAAAAAGATTGTGGGTTTTCTAGGGAAAATAAGGAGATGACTTGTCACTGCAGGGTATTTAAATTTCTAGCTCACATGTTAAGTCTTTCTTATCAACTCTCTTTAGACCTCTGCTGAAGTGATGGCGGCAACTTGCAGGCATTGCCAAATTCTAAATTGCGCTACTGACTTCTACTTAAGATTTTTTCAGTAGAAATTGCACGTACTTCTTGCCAGTCCTGCCTGCCCAGAATCCGTAAGGCTGCAATAAACACTCAGTTCTCATTAATACTCGATAGCTCCATCCCTGGAGATTTGGATAACACGATCCTAGTAAGCTGTAAGTTTAAATGCTTTGGGGTCAAAGTCATGGAAGGTTTTTTGTTTGTCTTGCTTTCTCACCGCTATCCTCAATCAGCATCCAGTAGCTGTTGTTGGGAAAGAAAATTAGTATTAAAGTCTGAGATATTTCTCGTCTCTGAATATGAACATCATGCTGAAGAAAAAATAAACATGCTGTCACTGGCTTCTGCACTACAGTATGTTGCCACCAGATAGAGCTCCTGCTGGTCAACCTAATAACACAGAATCGTGTCTCTCAAGAGTTTGCATTTAAAGCTTCTGTTTCAAAAGAGTTCCTAGAGGAAAATTAACTTAGTTTAGTCTTTTAACAGATGGTAAAGGGCTCTTTTTTTGGTGCCCCAGTATATTCGTTGGCAGGAGACTTAAAGATAGTGAATGAGTATCATCCTGCTGTAGTTCTTTCCCTGATTTATAACAAGTTTTTTATTCTTCTGGAGAGAAATGTGATCAAGACTTCCTCCTAAACTCTGAAATAGACATAAAGCAATGAAAAGACATGGTCATAAAACCTGATAGCCTGAAGTTGCTGTGTTTTTCAAAGGTGAAACTGATCTGATTAACTGTAAATTACTTTTGGCTTTATTAATGTCTGTTCTCGTAACAGATACATCACATAATGAACCTACAGGAGACTTAGAAGTTAGCCACCCATAATCACAACAGCTGATATATACTGTACAAGCCTTAAACCTGCAAGGTTAAGGCAGATAACCACTGCTCCCACTTTCAATGGGATTTAGGTGTAAGTTACTGTTTGAAAATGCACCCTGAGAGGAGAGACCTTGTCAGCTTCTCTTCAGGTTTAATTGTGCTGCGTTCTGACATGCTGAGCTAGTTCAGTTATTGATGCATATATTCATTACGTGAGTGTAAAACCTGGTCTTTGGACAACTCCTCAGCAGAACCTCCTTTGTTGGAAACGATGCTTTGGCTCTGGGAGTTAACAGACCATATTGCAAACTCCTGTTATTCACCAATTAAATACCTTCTCTCTTTGAACGCAGTTAATAGATTTCCTCCTTCTGAAATTCAAACCTGTTATTGCTTGCGTTCTCTCTAAAATCTATTGCTTTTAATTTATTTCTGAGGAGAAAGAAATTTCCTTTCATTATTGCTGAACCAAAGCATTTAAAAAGTGTGTATGGAACATATGTAGCCTGGATTCCATGCTGGTCTTGGTTTAAAACTAGTCATTAATTGTTCTGGCGGTGAACTGGAGATTTTAGCCTTTTGCTTGAAAAGGTGTGTGCTTCCAGATATATCGGTTACACGAGCTGAGCTGTACATTCAGCTGTATTTCTTTCAGTGCCTTTGACCTGTGGATGAATATTTGATCCCCATGTATGTGAAAGAGGAAAGTTATTGAAGTCAGAGTGCCAAAGCTCTCTTCTTGGATTCCTTAGCAGAAACACAATACCACCTTCAATTAGTAAGTCACAGCAGAGCACCATGCACATTTTTTGTTCAGCAGGCAATGCTATGTCTGTACCATGTTTTTACATACACTACTTAATTCAATATTGAAAATATATCACCATAGCTTTTATGGCTAGAATTCATAAAATACTTAGATCTACCAAAATTGCTTGATGTTTAAATAAATAAATAGGCATCTTGCATCCGTGGTCTCAACCTGAGGATTTCTAGGGGTGTAAATACTTGGAATGTTTTAACACTTCAAATCTTCCATGCCAATATTTTTTCTTGCATATATTGCATGTTACTTCAAAAGTCAGCTTTGAAGAAAAGAGGTTTTGGCTATAAGCTGTTAAAAATCTGACATCCACCAGAAGAGAGATGAGCAAGTCCTAGATAATGGTTGCCAAAGTGAAACAGAGGATTTCACTAGCTTCTCATTAGTTTCACTGTCAAGCAATGCAGTGCTCACTGTAAACAAAAATGATCTTTTTCTCCTTCTGACTCAAGTGGTATGATATTTTTCAGAGGTTTTCATTTTAATGTTTTAGCATCAGATCCTCCTGTGCTCTCTTGCCAAGAGAAATTCAAGTGTGTGTACCTGGCAGACTTACTGGGGTTACTGTTATTATTCGCTCTTCTGCAGTGGAATGATAATTGAGCCTGGGTACGTTTAACATGAAATTTCATCTAGAAATGATTACTGCTACTTTATGCCTTCCTTTTATAGCTTCCCATTTCTTTAACCTTCAGTTTTGTCTGGCTTCTGGACAATTAGTTGCTTTTGTCTAACAATGAGTCCATGCAAACTGCTTTGTAGCCTCCTTACACCTGAGATCCCATGTGTTTTTTTTTAATTGTGCTAGAGCTGGCTCCTTGGGCATTGGTCCTTAGGGTGTCTGTTAGGCAATCTGCATGCTAGAAGGGTTTTGTCAGTGCTCTGCAAGGCCTGGTGATCAGCAGTGGTGCCGGCTCTCCTGGGTGTTGTTCTTCCAAGTCACTTGTTTAAAACAACAGTGGTGTAGAAATAGGTGGAGGTACTCAGAAGGCATCTAACAATACAAAAGCCAACAATAAAGAACAAGTTGGATTTAAGAAGCGGCTAAGAACAGGTACTCTTGGCAATTATTTTGCTATTTTAGTAGTGATCTCTTTACAATAAGCCCTCTGCCAGAGCAGTCATATTGTGACATAACTTGGTACTCGGGATACAATAGACACAGGTAATGTGCACGACTTCCCTGAACGTGAATGGAGACGAATATCTGGAGGCTATCAGAGTTGTATGTTAAAGTAAGGAATCTACACTTGCCATCCCCTGTGGGTCTGTGCTTTACTTGATGCCTTACCTGGTCCTGCAGAAGCCAGCCGGTAGCAGAAAATGTGCAGAAATTGGATGTTGCTGGGGGTATGTGACTCTAAAATAAATAAAATAACTCCTTGATTTAAGATGATAAAAAAAAAAAAAAGACTTAGCAATCATAGTTAAATGATCTGGATGCGCGTGTTTATCTTCTACATTTCTTGCTAACAAAAATAGATTATTCTATCTTGGGGGGGAGGTTAGTTAAATAGAAGCTAAATGACAGGCACTGCAGTCTGATAGCAGTAGGAACTAAAAATCTTATTGTTGTTATAATAGCTGAGTGTGTAATTAATCATCTCATATTGATTTGCTTTGAATCTAGATGCAGTGCACAAAGGCTGAAAGAACCCTCGTGTTATTTAGCTGCTCTATCTAATCAGAGAGAGGATGTGAATAAGACGCAGCGTTGCATTAGTAACCTGTGGGGTTAGGAGAGTCTTCTGTGGTGCACCTCCATCCACGGATCCAGAGAACAGCAGTGATAATGAGACCTAATCTAAATGAGCTTGGTGCTCCCAATCTATATCCCAGAGGGCATATAAACATCACAAATATTGATACAGGATCAGTAGAGAGCAGGGATTGATTAGTGGTCAGGGGAGCAGGATGTTCTAATTGTCACTGGTAGTGCTGATTAATTTTATCTGAAAAATGTGGGGAAGTGGATCTTAAAATAGTTTAAGGGTAGAAAGGGGAGTGAGGTAGTTTAAAAAGGAAGAAAAGCCTTCTCTGTCACTCCAGACTTTGTGAAATATTGCTGCTATTAACCAGTATATATCTATATGCAAACTTTATATCTCTGTCTCTCTACAAATAAATATTTTTAACTTGCTCTTAAGACCTTTTGCTTCTGTGCCCCATTTTCCATTTTTTTTTTTTGTGTTCAGACAAAACTTGCTTTTCCTTTCTACATGCTGCTATCTATAGCAAACCTTTTATCAACCTCCCGTTTGCATACAACACCACGTTGCTGACTTGCTCCCCTAGAGCCCACCGTGTTTCTACATGGGTTCAACCTGCTCTTCTGGAGTTCTTTTCTGAAAGACACTCAAGGTGTTTGGGGTATTTGGAGGAGAAAGGAATGTACAACTCTGTTCTAATCAAGACTGGTGCATCTCTGGAGCAGGACCGCCAGTTGCCATCACTGCAGTGGAGAATTGGGCTTTAAGTACAGTCTGTTTCCTTAAGGAAAGTTCTTGCTTATCCTTTCAAACTAAATCTGGAAAAGCATGCAGGCTCACTTTTCTGCACTCTTATTAATGGCATGAAAGGAGGGAGCACTAACCAATTAGTGTTTTGAAAACCTGGAATTCTGGCAAGCTGCTTCTTATGGCAGCCTTCATCTATTGACTGTTCTGTGGAGGATCAATAGTGTTCAGACTGCAAATTCCTCAGCTGAGACAACACAGGCTACAACATCCTCCTTCTTAGGGAGATGTTAACAGCCCTCTGGTTCAGTGCAGTGGTGCCACTCACTTAGTCCCTGTGGAAAGACCTAAAATCATTCTTTGCTTCATATTCATTAATGTTTTGACTTAAAGGTTTCTTTCAACAGTGCAAACTTCAAGGATATCTTGATGTATGTTTGCTCTACTATTAATTCTATCTATTTTTAGTTTTTTAATTTTAAGTTGGGGAGAGGGAAGGTGGGTTGATAGAGAGTTACTTTCTTTGCCATTTAAAGATCCAGGTGTTAGGATCGTGCTAAGAAAAATGCCTGTCACACAGAGATAAGGTACCTTTTGAAATGGGGGAGCTGCTCCCTTGCTAGCTCGTGTGTGTTCAGTTGTCCTCCTGTCTCTTCACCTCCATTTCCCCTTTTGGACCACACGTACCAGGGTGTGTGCAGAAAGCTTCCTCCGCTCCTGTGAGCAGATGGCCTGTACTCGTGGCTGCCTTTTCCTTTGTTACATGAAAGCAGTGTTGTTCTTCAACTATTGCTACATAAAATTACTTATGGTTGGGTGATTTTGTGCAAAAGCTGTGCTAATATCCTTCTACTTTCAAAGTCATGGGCAAGAATAAAAAATAGTGTACATCTCTTGGGAAATTGTAGACCTGCTGCTTCTATCACCCATCCTCTGCCATGGGTTATGGGAAGGCTGCAGCTGCTTCTCTGGCTGGGGAGCTCGGCTGAGATGCTGCTGGTGGTGGCGGGATGCTACTGGTGGTGGTGACAGCTGCTCACCAGCCTTCTCAAAAGAAACTATTTGTCCATGTCTGTGTCACGAAATCCACGTATTCAGAAATCAAGAAAGCACTTATGACGCATGGACAAAGCAGGAGTATACATCCCCTTGTTCCCCAGTTGTGACATTAATTGTATTTAACCCTTTGGCCTTTGAATCTATAAGAGGATTTTTTGCCAGCTTCTCTTGAAAACCACAAGGCTATTCTGCATGGAAGCTGAGTCTGGTGTAGGTGTGCACTTTGGGGATATGGAGCTGTAGAGAAGATGCAGATGTTGTGAAATAAAATCAGGGTAAGACCAGAGACCACTGAGCTTGTGGGCTGCTTCCAGGAGTAGACCCCAAATGGCCAGTGAAGGCTATAAGAGAAGCGTGAGCATGCAGCAAAGCTTTGCCTGAAATAACTGCTTCAGCATCTAGGATGTGAGACTCGGGGACTTCCTGAGCCAGGTTTGCAGTCTCTCCACTTAAGGAGAGACTTAAGTCTCTCCATGGGTGCTTTTTTTGACTGCATTTTTACGTGAAGACGCATATACCCTTTCAAAATCTAAACATGGGAAAGAATTGTATCCCTCCTGGAAGTGCTTCTAATTTTTCCCTTTGAACTTCTGTTGTGCAGTGGTTCCCAGGTATCGCAGCCATATGATTAGCCGAGGCTGCCGTGCTTTGCATTGGTCTAATTCATTAGAATCTCAAGTCCTGAACTGGAAGTGTGTGGGGTGGCTTTGTTTAAAGGGCACTCTCCTAATGCAAATATTAAATGTGAGCTTTCTGACTTGCCCAAGTCAGACTGACAAGCTAATAACAGCCTTCGTGTTAGTCTTGGCTAACAGAGAGCATCAGTATAAAAAGGTTTTAAGGGACTGGTGTATCAATCAAAGCACAGAACACAATAGACATTTATGTGTTTGGCATATTTTAACACTTAAACTCCCATTAAGAAATATTTTCGGGATGCAGAGGGCACGGGAGTAGAAGTGGAGCTCTCTTCCTCCAGTTGTACCATTACATCCACAAGAAGCTTCACTTTAGTCTTAGATGGCATCTATTTAGTGGAGTGTCATAATACAGAACTGTGTTTCCCAGTGGTACTGTTGTTCAAGGAACTGGTTAAGCTATAGTTAACGTATCAAAGCGCAACGAGTTGGAGAGCTAAAAAATGGTGCTTTGAGTGTGGGGAGTTGGGAATTTCCCTAACTGTCGGAGAGGGCACGTGTTATCTGTTGGTTTTGCCAGCGAAGGATTACATGCTATGCGATTGCTGCAATTTAATTATAATGTAGCAGAGGTTTTGATATCTGCCTTTAAATTATCCCAAGGGCATCTTGGAGGAATGGCTTGCTTTGAATAAATCTTAATAAACATACGACTTTATGCTGCTGCCTCGCTTTATTCTGCGAGTGCCATTCAATCCTATTAAGTACATCACAGAAGTCAATCCTGGGAAGCTATTCCTGGGAACACAGCAATGGCACACGAGTAAGAGTTTTGTAGGATGGGCTCGGCGTGTCGTTACAATTGTCAGCTTCTCCTTTTATTTATGGGGGAGCGATGCAGATGAACGTACCGTTATCTGGAAAGTTTTAGGCAATTCTAATAAAAGGAGATATGCATGAATTATCAGTACATGATGTTCTATTCACTGGAGGGAGAGTCGTTCTAAAAAGCCTGCTAAGTGAGGCATGGTTGCTAAGTAAGGCGAGGGTTTTATTAGACCAACTGACGTAATGGAGAGGGAAAAAAAAAAGGCAGGCAAGATTTTGGGCATACAAAGAGCTCCTTTGGCTCTGAAACAAACAGCAGACTGCGCTAAGAATGGGTCGGGAGCAATCGCTTTGAGCTGAAGCTCAATATGTTGAACGATGGGGTGACTTGAGGGGGTAGCTGGCACACGTGGGGAGGGCTGTGGAGTGATGGAGATGATGTGGAAACACAGGAAGGGGGGCTTCTGGAGGAATTTGAGGCAAGCTGAAGCTGTGCTGCCACTGTCTCACTTTGTGGTGTTGGCAGCTGCAGTTAGGGGCAGCCCAAAGACCATGGAGCAGGGCAGCAAGCGGGCTGTGCAGCGGAGGGAGAAGAGTGTGGAGAAATGTGGAAGGGATATGAAGAGACAACACAAACCATCCCCTGAAAGCTCAGGAGGGCTGGGCAGTGGGGGAAACAGATGTGCCCTAACCCAGTGCCACTGACCCCATTACGTTCAGCTATCGGTATAGGCATGCATTTCAATTCCCAGAGCTGGCTCAAGTTCTGTAGGTCTCCTGTGAGGAACAGGGTTAGGAGGCACTTCTTGAGGGGTGAGGGAAGGCTCTCAGTGACAGCTGAACCTTCCTATATTTTGTTGGTTATCACTGTGAATCCCCTGGTGTCCTGGCTGACTGCTGTGCTTTCCAGGAAGACCCTTAGTGGTCAAAGCACATAATGTGTTGCAATACAGATGTTTGTCGCCCAGCAGGGCTAAAACTGACAGAGGGCAAGCATGATTGAATTATGGTGTCCACACTTCCAGTTCTCGTGTTACAGATGCTATCTGTGTGTCTTACATGTGTCACAATTTGGGTAGACTTCCTTGTAAAGAAGCAGGCAGGGGAGGCAGGAGAATGATGGAGATGAGATTATGAGTTGGCAACATTTTTTTTGTGTGTGTGTGTTTTTTGAAGGTGGAATAACTAAAACCTGTGCTGGCTAATGATTAAATGAGCCAGCACCTGCTTCCTCCTGTGGTTCTTCAGGTCCCCAAAATGCAGGGAAGTCACACTCCTCTTCTGGGGTTTGTTTGAGACTTCTGCTCTATTGGAGGCTGGTTTTGATCTAGGCATGCAGGTTTTTCCTAAGTATTTAATCAGTAAAAATGACCATGCTTATAGTATTTTCCTGTTCTGCAGAGGCTTAATTTAATGATGTTTGTAAGCTACCTGAAGACCTGCAGATGAAGGATGTACTTTTTCATTAGAAAGGCTGCCTTGCGTGGTACTCAGCCATAACAGGGAGATGTAAAGTACTTTGGGCCTCGCAGATAAAAACCGCCATAAATCTTGAATGAGATAGTAACAATATCCCGTGTAGCTAATAATAACTTTACCTGCCAGGCAGCTGTTGGGCTAGAACCATTATCTATTGTATTAACGTGGAAAGAAAAGTTGCTTTCTCTCACAACTTCACGTTCATGCTCCCTCATTTGACAAAGGAAGCGAACGTGTATTCCTCTTGGATGGTGCCTGGCCTGAGCAGGGGGCTCTCCAACTAACATTTCTGGAAGAACTCTGCTAGCTGGTTGACAGAGCTGCTAAAATGGTGAATTTACCAAATGGTAACTGGATTAAGTATACAAAGTTCATGTACATCCCCTTATTTTAATCCTAAAGTTTGAAGTTTGCAAAGCCTCAGCAGCTAAAGCAGGCTGCTTGGAAGGAATTCATTAAATTACTACATTAGCGTCTGTAAACCACTCCAAAAATCACTGAATTTTAATGTTGATATGCTAGTCTGTCTTAAAAGACAACAAAAAAGCAAGCTTTCTTGCTTCAGCTGGACCTGATACACACAGCACTTCCTTATTTACATCAGCAATGAAATCAGAGCAAGGCTGACACTGTCTCTACAAAAACATCAACATGTAACACTTAACTCTTTGTTTTTGACCCTCAATACCTTGTGGGATGTTGCTGCTTTTTAACCAGGGCTAGCTAGTAGGATGAAGATTACATCTCATCCTCCAAAGCAGCGCTTTTATTTTGCTCTTGTTATTCTTGAATAATCAGCCGAGAACAGCTACGCTTCCTCTTAAAATTTCATCTGCTTCCCTGAGGGGGCTGCTCGCAAAGGGGGGCTCTTACAAACCGCCCCTCTTCCTCAGCAATTTAGCTAAATCTCATCTGCTCTGGAATCAATGGCAAAGCCTCCATGGACTTGTACACAACCTGTATTTCACTGTATGCTTTATTCAGTTTACATGCTATTTTTTAAGGTAGGATCTGCTTTCGTTATTTATATTTAGAGCCTGGCTGTTTGGTGGCTCGAACGACGAAGGTCAGTACCTGGAGCTGCCAGGCCTGAGATTTCCACCCTGCTCCATCAGCCCAATGGTAGCTGGGCAGTGAGGTCCTCAGCAAACTCAGCACAGGCACAACCTTTCAGGCTCCCTCACATTAGCCATCCGCTTTTCTGCTTGTGAAGCACCATCCTTTGTCAGCAGTGCCTCATCTGAAAGGCTTTTGTCATCTAGAGACAGCAAATAGTGTCTGAGTCTTCAGTCAAATCCTGCTCAGGTGCTTCACCTCTCATTTTCTGGGAACAAGGTACGGTCGTGTTTTGCTGGCCTAGCTGTTCAGCTCATGTCAAAATTGCTACCAGGAACATGGTCACGCTCATGGCTTGTGCAACCAATACACTAACGAAATCTTGGCTCCACGAAAGCCTGGGGAGCACTTACTTGCCTGTCTGAGCTCAGTCGGTCGTGGTTTGTCAGGTGTTTCTGGATAGTGTGCTCTTCCAAGAGAGCATTTGTGATCAGTTCAAGGAGAAATCAGTCACAGAAGTACAGTGTTTTTAAATAGCAATGTAAAATCTGTTTCAATCTCTTAATAACCATTGCATATGGAAAAATATACTTCGTTATGCTTAGACTTTCAAATATGGTGTTAAAAATTATATATCTTTCTTTTCTTTCCCTGAAGGCCAAATGTCTGTCCAGTGTTTGAGTTGGCACTAGTAGGACACCAGCAGCCATGCGTTCAAGCCTTCAGTCGGATGGTCAAGATGTGGAAACAAGGTTGCACGGGGAGGAGGTGGTGCATGGGCTATGAGAGAAGGTAATTATTTATTGTTATAAATTAACTCTTACTGAAAGAGTGCAAATTTTTTAATATTTTTTTGTGAGTAAAAGTTGCATATATTTCAGAAGATGAAACAGCGTACAACTTAATTATTGGGTATATCATATCCTGTTGAGACATAACCATATTTACTATGTATTTAATATTTTAAATTTCTGAGTATGGTTTGTTACTGATGAGATGCAAATAACCTAAATTAGAGCTGTGACTGTTCTCCTGAACTAATTCTCTTCAAAGGTCTGGTTACTACACAGTGTACAAGCAGGTGTACAGAATGGAGCATCAGACTGTCTATAAGTGCTGTCCTGGATGGGTCCAACACAACAATGAACCTGGCTGTTTGCACTGTAAGTGGATGGCAAAACTGTGACAGAACAATGACTGAAGAGATCATATCCTTGGACCTTATTTTCTTACTAAATCTTCCTTCTAGAAAGATTTTTTTCTTGCTATTTATAACTAGAAATTTAATCTATAAAGATGCAGTCTATTTATGGAAAAGGAAATTTCTTTTAAAAAATACAAAAGCTGTTGTATGCAAAAATCCCAAGGAACTTGAATTTTGAGCTAATCAGAAATTCAGTTTCTACCGCTTATAGTTGCTGCAGCTTTTTTGTGCCAGTGTGGCTTTGACAGGCCAACCAGATTTATTGCTGTTACCCAAATTATGCAAACAAATCTGCTGTAAGGCACTTGTTTCTTGGACATAGCACTCCTTGTAGAGTCTGACTGGTTTGGCTTTTTTTACTGCTGCTGTTGCCATTGAAGTAAATTGACTTTCTACCCTGCAGTTCTCCATCTGATGAGAACCTGTTCCTATTTGTAATTTTTAATCATGATTGGATGTTTTCCTAAAACATGGAATTAAATTTAAATGATGGGGAGCACTTTAACCACTGTTAACAAGACATGAATAGAAGATAACAATCTACTCGCTGTTCAGTTTTGCTACTGTTTTGTTGGTAATTATATTTTCTGTAGGAAAGCAAGCATCTGTTCCTATGTATTTTTTTAATCGTTGTACCAACTTGAGACCACATTCAGAGAGCTTGCTTTTATGATTCTCTTTACACAAAAAAAAAAAAAAAGAAAAAAGAGAAAAAAAGAAAAGAAAGAAAAAAGCCTGAAAGGTATTTCTGGTAGTTTCAGTGTGAATCTACATATTTAGTGTGCACCTGTTCCATTGTAAGAAGTCAAAGATATGTTTGCAATCTGTATTTTAGTCTCTGGCATAAAGGAATGTAACACTTGAACACCAGTAGTAATGCAGAATTATCATCTTCCTGAACGAGCAGTGAAGACTTATATTGAATTCTTTGAGGCACTGAACGAGCTGGATTATTCTCTTATATTTGATACTCTATGCTAATTTGGCTCAAGTATGTGGAATTTAACCTATTGCAAGTAAATCTGTGTTGGAAGAAGGAAAGAGAATTATTGTAATTCCCTTGGACGTACAAAACATCTTTTAATACAGCAATGTTTCCTAATCATTGCTGCATTATTCTCCAGCAGTTCATCTCTTCTGTCATTCCGCATTCAGGAAGTACTTTCAGTCCTAGGAAACTGTTTTCTGATTTTGAAGCATCTTCAGGCTAAACTGCATCATCCTGGTCTTATTTTTATTAAAATTAAACTTCATCATATTAACATAGTAGCTGTAGTCATGATAAAGTTCTGTCGCAGTTTAACTTTTCAATTTAAATTAAAGGATGAATTCCATTTATTTGGAAGTGGCTGTTACAGCAGGCTATGATAGAAAGAGGCAGTTCTGGAGAATCCTTGGCACAAAATAAACAAAACCCTGTTTCATTCTGTTTGTGTGTACTAGTGCTGTGCACTGCTGGCACCTGCTTCAATGGAGGGAAGTGTTCTGAAGCAGGATCTCACATGTGCCAGTGTCCTGCAGGATTTCAGGGTCCTCGCTGCCAGTATGGTGAGTCAAATGTAAATTGTCTTAAAAGTATCTGTGGTGAACTGCGTTGATTTCATAATGTTTCAGTAAAATGCATATATAACAAGGTATTTGTTCTTAAAATTAGTTACCTCTTCAGTATCATGTATTAAGTTAAACTGACTATTTGGCCACTATTTTTCAGGATTAGCCTCTTAGTATTGAAATTTAACAAAGCAAGTTGAAAAATGAATTTGGTTGATAGCAGATGAGTTTCTATAAAGGATAACGCCATTGAACATTAGTGGTAGTGTCCTATGAAATATCATTTACACTGCTTGCTTCTGAATGTGCACATTCTTGTGGCACTCTTGCCAAATTTCTCAGTGGTTCTTTAAGTGTGGCAAGGGTGAATTGAATCAAAACAGGTTGAGCACAGGTAAAGTACATGGCAAATGAGCCAAATGTATTTATTAATGGGCTTTCTTTGGTGCATCTGAAAACAAGAAAGTTGGTTTTACAGATCACTACTGAATATTTTCTAGTCTCAGAACAGTAACTTATATGCTACTCTTTCACTATACATGCATTTTAGCAGATTAGGTACTAAAGTCTGTGCAACTTAGGCTATTGCTTGCTCTTCATGGGAATCCTTTCCTCTCTTGTTGGTTCTCGATCTGACAAACTTGCAAAGGGTTTTCTTGAAACTCATGTGAATTAAGAATCTCAAGTTGTATAAAGCTCTCTAAAGTTATGGATATGCATCCTTCTGGCTTCTGAAAAGGGGTGGAAAAGTCATCCCTTCACAGTAGACTGATGGAGACAAAGGATTTATTTCATATTAAACAAATGGTATTTTTTTCTCAACGGAAGCACATAGTTTGGTTTAGAAAGGCAAGTTTTTGAATATTTATTTCTTATAATTCTAATATGTTCATATCCACGCTTGGCCTGTGTCTTGTGAAGTATAAGCGAGAAGGGACGTGATGACTTTATTTACAACAGCAATTCCTTTTGAGATCTGAGAAGCTAAGCTCTGTGCTCGATACATGGTGTGTATTATACTTGCTTCAAAATCTCTGTCATTCTGATCTCTGGGCTTCACCAAGTCTTATGTGCGGGACTGGGTCTTGCATGACCATGCCAAAACAACTCTGTATGGGTAGCAGCCTCCCCAAGTGAAGGTGGTAAAGCAGCTGGAGTTGCAGCCGGAACAGTAAGTAGGAAATGCAAAAAGTCAGCAAACATTGCATCAGGTTTGTTTCATTGGAGCCTGGTCATAGGCAACACTTTTCATTTGTAAGCAAGCATTTAAATAAAATGCAGAGCACTTCACAATGAAAATTCCATAATGAAAATTCTGCTGACATCAGGCTACGGCATGCCAACATCTGCCTTCAAACAGTGTTAGTTCAGTTAAGTGAATCCTAAGGGTAACGCTGCAATTGTTGTTTCTATGGGCAGTGCAGAAATACACGGGTTTGTGTGTAACTTGGTATGAACCGGCGCGACACCAGTGAAGATTGCTTTGTTACTGACTTACAGTAGAGCTGCTGCTTCAAGGTAAGCAGGATTAGGATCTCTAAGGAGCCCATACAAGAAGCTTTTACCAAATGCAATATGTCTCAGCAAGTTCTAAACTGTCTTCACTAGTTTTTAGTCTTCCTTCTGTTGCCTGGAAATACCTACAACACTGAAGCATTTCCAACAGGCAGATTACGTGGGTGCTGCATGGGGATAGCAGAGGTCAGATTTTCAAACTGAAATGAGATTGTTTTTGCAGTGTCCGCAGCCACCAACCTGTGAAATAAAGACTGCACAAAGTGACGTATCCTGCCGTTCTTGCTCTTTGCAATTGGGTGGAACTTTATCTTGGTGGTTTGTCTGCTTTCTATTGATTCCTAAGGCTTGAATGGAATTTCTGTAGTCATCATTTTCAGGTTTATACAGTAGCTGCTATCGCAGCCTGGCAGGAGTGAGTTTATAAATTAAATTCTGAAGGGAAATACTCCTTTCTGAAAGAACGTTATGGCCATTTCACCCGCCTAACAAAAGCATGGTAATTTAGAGAGTAAGGCCTCTTAACCATCTCCAGTCAGGTGTTTGTGAGGCTTGTAACACCATATTTGTTGCAAACAAAACTAAAGAAAATGCACTGTGGAGCTAGCAACCTTAGCATCTGATTTTTTTTTTTTTTTTTCCTTTTTATTTGGCTGATATTGGAACTGCCATTTTTAAGTAGTTTGAGTTTAACGTGACTGCATTACTAAACTGTAATATGCTGTGTTTTTAAATAAGCATTAAATCTAGCCTATTCCTCCTCCCCTACTTGCATGTGAAAGTTTACTAAAAAATGTTTTTCCTTCCTGCACTTAATGCAAAAGACAAGGAGACCTCTCATACCAGCACCTTTTGCTTTGAGGATTCAGTGGAGCAGATGAGTGCCAGGCAGACCACGGTTTGTTTTTGGAATATGTGCTAGAAAGTGCAAATAGAAAGGGCTATTCTACAATATGTGAAGCTGTCAAAGGGGACGCTTTGGCACAGAGATGCAATTTCTTGTAACCTTAAGCTGAGTTCCTGACTGCCTCTGGCAGGAGAGTTCAGGTAGCCCTCAGAGGCTTTACAGGGAAAGGGGACTATGTGGTTATGTGGCCACAAAGAATCTTTCAAAAAGCTGGTTGTTTGGCATCTTTGGCCTTAACTTTGGTATCTGCCACCTCTGGTATTGTGGCCTCTCCCTGGTCCCCTAATACAGGGGGAACCACTGGCACTTCACATTTCATAACCAGTTGCAGCAATCTTGCGCAAGTGAGTGCACGTACCCTATCATATGTGCCCCCTCCCAACCTCTCTGCTCATCTTTTCTGCTCCTGCTATTCCGTGTTGACAGCTAATCCTGCGGTTATGTATGTGCAGTGGCTCTCATTTCTCTGCTAGGTACTGTGATCCACAGACAACAGAAAAAAATACTGCAAAAAAGGGGGTAGGTTAAAATTAGGTTCTCTTAAACAAAACACACAAGGAAAAAAAAAAAACATCCAAAAAAATGGAAATATCCCTGGTCTTCTAACCTGTTTTCCCCTGTTGCCGTTATTTGCCACTAAGCTTGTTAGTAAGTAGGTCAACCTCCTGGAAATCAGGTTGGTACATGCTCTGCACTGCTCTGTCCCACAGAAAGTTTGGGACCCATTGTTGCGAAAGATTTAGGACATCCTTGTGCACCACAGCAATCTGCAGCAGGGGTGATTATTCACAATTGGCATGATCAAATCTAGTGACTTCTTAAAGGTACTGTGGTGTTTTAGTGGCCTGTAACACAACATTATTTCTGATTAGATGCTGAAATGTTTATGATTCCTGTAACAAACTTTAGGTAATTGTGACTAGAGATAAAGTAATGCATCTCTTGTATATTTCACTCCATAGTTTTATTATTTTACCCACACTAGCAGCAATAAAAAACTTAGAAGAAAGATTTATGAGTGAAATGGCTGAGCTCTTCATATAGCCGTTACAAGGACTCAGTAACAGATTGAGCTGTCTCTTTCATTGTCTGTTGCAATTTGTCTTGCAATAATAGACTTATATCAATTACAGTATAAACTTGCAAGCTGTATTTATTTATTTATTTTAACTTGCTCAGAAGTTGAGGTTCCTATTTGTCTTGAACCCAGCAAAAGGGAGGAAAGACTTAAAATAAACAGAAATAGTAAAACCCAGTGCCAAGAGTTAAATTGGCTGCGGTTCTGGTTTCAGTTATTCACTGGTTGTCCTGGTAATCTTGTTCAAGGCCTGCTAGCCACCTGAGCTGGATGTGGAAGTGAATTAACTTGATTTAGCTTGTTTAATTCAGCCCTGGAAGTTGTACTTGGCCATGCAGCTAGTGAAAGCATTCCAAATAGTACAAACAGAGCTGACTATTTACTCCTTGTGTAAATAAAACCGCCCAATGCAAAAAAAGTTAGTTTTGTCTTAGCCATTTTGCCATCAGACCTCAATTTACTGCTGGTCTTATGAAGTGCCTCCTACTCCGACATTAATACTTGAAGAGAACCGGGCAGCCTTTATCTGTTTGAACAAAACAAAGGCCCAGCATTACAAAGGCTTAGCAAAAAGCTATTACAATCAGACATGGGTGACTGGAACTGAGCATCTATGAGAAAATGGGTGTTTTCAGAAGATATTTAGAAGTAGGCATGGAATGACTATTGGAATATCCCAACGTCCTATAGAATCTAAGTGTACAGCTGCTCTGGTTTACACTGAAATGTTTGCCATAATTCAGGTCAAACTTTAAATCCTTTTACACTGGCTCATGTAGACTACAAAGGTTACATGCTTAGGAAGCATTTGCTATGGCTACATCTCGAGAGGCAGTGTGGTCAACTGGATTCAGTGCTTGCTTGATATTTGAGATAAGAGCTTTGTTTTTCACCTGCCACTGACCTTGGATTTGAGTTCAATAACTTTTAGCAAATTACACCACTATGCCTCAATTTCTTTCTATATGAAATGCCGATAATGATAGTTCATTCCTTTAAGTGCTTTGAGACCTAAGTAATTAAGCATGAGATAATAACACTGGAATGTGTATGTAAAGGCAAAATGCCCACTGCATGGGTAGCTAAAATGAAATGCTTATGAGATAGATATTCATCAGTTCATTGACTAGCTGTCAATCTCTGCCTTAACTCTGGTCACACACTATTAGGATATTGAACTGTATAAAGATTCTAGGGAATAAAAGGCCGCACCTCCTAGTCTAGGGGGTGAGAGTTCATGCTACAGAACTACTTAGAGCAAAGGAGTTTTTTAAAAGCAATGACTGAAATGGTACGGTCTGGTTCTTTGTGCAACTGTCCTTCACTGTGAAGGTTTCCTTCCATTTTCCTCTAGTAAGTATTTCTTCGTGCAAAGAGTTATTTCTCAACTTGTAATGAATCTCCTGTCTGTATAATTCAGGTCTCTTGAAGACCTGGATTTGAGACCGAAGACCCAGATTAGCCTTTTAGGACAGTATATATCCATAAAATGATGCAACAAAATTTCCTTCTGTGTAGGTCCCTTAAAATGGCAAAAGGCAAGCCTAAAAGTCCCATGGATTTGTCTAGTTCCACTAGGAAACAAAGTGCATGAAGTCTGAAGACATCTCTATGAATAACAATGTTTGTGTATTTGAGGTTAGGTTAACCCTTAACATGCTTATGCAGTGCTCTTTATCCCAAGACCCTTGTTGTTGCCAAGGGTTTTGGTATTTTGTGTTCATATTTTAGCTTAGTTTTGTGCAGCTTCACCAAATATGAATATTTTAGCACGAAAATGTGTAAATGAGAAGAAAATACATGATGATTCCCAATTCTCTCAGAGTGGAGGAGGATGACACAGTGACTCCCCCAGTTTGCACATAATCTCTTTAAGGTTGTCACTCTCTGTCCTACCATAGTCGTCCTCCTGCTCCACATTACTCAGTCCCACTGGTGCAATGCCAGCAAGGGAAGCAGAGATGGCTGAGGCCACTTAGGACAGAAAGACAGCTTCTTGCAGAAAGAAGCCTGGCAATTGTCTTCCCCTCCTAGTGGGACAGGCTCCTCTGTCCTACTTCTGCTCTGAGAGGTGGAAAACTTCTTAAGAAAAATTATATGTCAGCCCTCTGTTCTTCCTTTGGCTACCATTCTCTTCTGTTGTCATGATTAAGTAGTGCTGGCTGACAGCAAATACGAAGGTGTGGATGCTTTTGGCTCTTTATATAGCAGTAAAAGAGCACCAGCGTTGTGTGAGCTCTTGACAGGCAGCTTGAGAGCATCCTGTTGGCTTGGCGTGTGCTGAAGTGCTTCAGAGCCGTGCAATCACTTGTGCCTGCATTAGGGCCTGTGGTGACGGGCATCTTTTTAGCGCTTGTCAAAGTAATAACAGTGCTGCTGCTGAGCATCCCAAACCCCCAAAGTAGCGAGAAGTTTAAAAATGAGTGTATTTTAAACCACAAACACAGCCAGCAAGGTGTGTTGACACATTTCATCTCCTCAGGAGTTCAGAGTAGACCTCGGTGCTCCCTTTCTGCTTGAAGGAGAGACAGGAGATGGGCAGCACCAGGCAGGTCCACCTGGTGGTGCCTTCACGTGGGGGTTGTTGGTGGCCAGCAGGTAATGCCTGGTGGGTGTTAAGGAAGCTGTCACTGCTGACGTCCCCGCCAGTTCTACAGAAAGCAAATTGTCTTAATTCGACAAAATTGCGGGGAGCCTAGGTTTTAAATGGCTTGATATAAATTGGACATGTTACAAATGCTGAAGCCCTTGACTCACATGAAGACGTCTGAGAATCCCATTAGTATTTCTTTGCTGTAATTCGTTCCAACACTGAAGGCTTTACAGTTCTTTTAACACTGTTTTGAAGGCCGTTTCAGGTGATTTTTATTCAGTGTTAAGTCTTCTACTGCCCAATGGGCATTTGAAAAATCCCCCTTCTTTGACTTATTTCAGATGTTGTTGGATTTGAAGTTCCTACTCCAGGTGGCCAGACAGCTCTGATGTTGTTCAGAGTGTGAGAAGGGACTTTGTAGGGCAGAGCAAGTTGTGTGCCTGGCTTCTTTAGTTGCCTGGCAGGCATGCAAGACCTCCAGAAAGGAGACCTGGAAATCTACTTAGCCTAAAATAAGGATGACCTTTTTTCAAACTTCCCCTTCTAATTAAAAAGCAGTGTTTTATTTCAGATGTAGATACTGCTGTTGCAGACGACAAGGACTAAATGTCGTCCTTCCTTCATACAGTCTGTAGTGCACTGGTGTCAGGTGAGTTCTTACGCAGTCTTTGTGCTTCCCAGCATAGCCCAGTGTATCGTCAGCCTCTGTCAGCTTGGAGTTGTCAGGGCTCACTCTGTGTCCTGCTGCCACCTCTGCATTCGTTCTCATGCTTTTTGCACAATCTGCTTCATGGTGACCTTGGACAGTGCTGTCACAGCTTTGCTTGCTTTCCCCCTCGGCCAGGGGCTGCGAAGCCTCAAAAGATGTACAAGTTTTGGCCCTTCCAGAAGCAATATGAAAGTTTGACAGTGCTGAAGCTTGCTTGATGGCACAGACATCAAGAAAAAGCCTTTCTATAAGCACAGGGACAACAAAGATAATGCTGTTCAGGGCAAAAAGTAGAGAGCAAGGTATGAATAATGAAAGTTTGCTGCCCTTACACTGCAAAACCATTTCAGATCTTATATCCATTCAGCAAGATGACTTGTGTAATTCTTCAAAAGACAGGCAATGCTTGCATGGTTTAGAATTGTCCTAGAGAAGAAATCAACTGGAGCAGTGGGACAGATATTCAACTCTGTCAAGGCAGCTTCACGGTTCACAGGACCCATACAGAAGTCTAGGCACAAAGCCAGCTCTTGCCTTACTGTCATATGAGCTTGACACTTACTTTGGTCACTCTCAGTAAGCAGGAAGCAGCATTAGGTGTGTACATTTATTTAAGCAAGTGCTTTAGTGTGATTTTCTGCTTAAGTTTGAAAACGGTAGGTGATTTTTCTTTGGCTTTTTTACTGCGAGATTTTAATTCATGATTCGTCGGGGCAAATTTGTACCAGAGTGGAGTTTAAAATGAATTTTATAAAACTGCCTACAGCATTTGGTCTTTATGTAGGTAATAAAAAGTATTTGCAAGAGAAAGTATGCTGACATACGTTTGGTGTTTAAAATTAGTATATTAATCAGAACAGCTATTTATAGTTAGTGAACTAGATTGATTGTTTTTCCTGCTATGACCTACACTACTTAGAAGTAATTGATCTCATCCTGCCTGCCTTGTAGGAAAAAGGGAAAAACACCGTCTTGCTCTTTCAGTCCCTAATTAATTTATCAACTTTAATGACACTTTAGCCTTGATAGTCTTCTGACTTAACCTTTTAGCACATTCTGGTCTCAGTGGATAGTTGGAGACCTCCAGCACTTCAATGGCCTAAATGCCTCAAATCTGAAAATCAAATATGCACTGGTTGATTCTCTTTTTCCCCCTAAGCCCTAATATAGCATGTAAAAATTTCCCATTAAATGTTTAAATGCCTTCAAAGCAGGAGAAAATACTGTTTTAAGTTTTGTTTTGTATCTTTTTAGTTCCGTTTCTAATGTATAACGTCAACCCCTACATGTAGGTCTATCAAAAGTCATCTGCTGTCAGTGGATAAATACCTTCTGCTCTTGGTAACATCCCTTTCTCTAATCTGTCTTCTGTATTCTGCACTTTGGCAAATGATAGATGTCCTGATACTTTAAACAGACTGTGATTTGAATAATAAATGATATACATATACAGTCACAAATTAATACAGGTATAAAGTTGGACCTAAATATAAAATGTCAGAGCTGGAGCTGATTAGAAACTCAGGAGAAAGAGGAGATGAGTGTTCTTCTGTGCAGATACTAGTAAAAGAAAAAAATATTGCATAAAATACCACAGAAGGGCCAAGCTATCTATAACCTCTCAAGAAAAAAAAAGTTATGGTTAAGATAAAAATGACACTATCTGCTCTAGTGAAGGATAACAGTTGATTCAGAGATTAATTTCAGTTGCAAGCAGGATCTCATAAATGATTTAAAAGAAAACAAAAGCACGGGTTTCCTCCAGCCTTTGTGTCCCTCATTCTTTGCCCTTCCCCTGCATTCACTTCTCTCTTCATATGCAGCTGGCCCTGACCGGTGTAGTCTGTAGGAACACCTCTGCATTGGGAAGGTACGAACCTCTACAGGTAAAAAGCTCTTTAAAGTAGCCACTAAAAAGCTCAGAGGAATAAAAGCTTTGTCATTTTAAAACGGGCATGGTAAAACGCTGATTGAAAAATCGTGACTGGCTCCTACCTAGCTATGACAGGATATAATAATCAGCCCATCTCGCTGAAATGCTCTTGAGTGCCTGGGCTTCACAGCCATTAGTACAAAGCGACAGGTAGACAGACAGCAGTAGTGAAACAGCAAACAAATGTCAAAAGTAAATGAACCTAAGAATAACCACCTGAGAGCAAATTCACCCTTATTCTTTGATATAAAAGGCTGTTTACTTTTGTACTTGCTGTGAAAAGTAAAAGTAAAGAATAATGGAAGAAAACCTGCTTTCTAGCTGTTAGCATTTATTTGATGTTGCTTCAAAAAATGTGGTAGAAAGCCATAAGAAAGATGAACGCTGTGCAGAGATGCTTGCAGTTCCTTTTTGTTTTCCTCCCTAGCAAAAGGTGAGCGAGCAGACCTCGGGTCTGCAGAAATGCCTGGATTCAGTTTTGTGCCTCCTGCTGGTCACCGTGTGATGGGGGGCAAAGTTACTTGGGTATCCAGCCTGCAGCACACCATGCAGTGTGGCCTCTGAGCAGATCACAATAAATCGGGTCAGGTGCTGTAGGTAAGTTTAAATACTCAGTGGTACTCAGCCAGACTCTTGCCAATGCCCACAGCCACTTCAAGCAGCTGTGGGGCTCTGTGTGCAATCCTGCTGTCAAAAGGCATGCAGGTAACTTGGAGCTTTCGCTGTGATTTGGCAGAAAATCCAGCAGCAATATTTAAAATCTTTATTGCTGCGTTTTGGAAGGCTTGCTCTGTGTTAACGTGAAGCGGGTTTTGAGATGGTCGCTCTGTGTCCCTCTCCTCTCAGCGGATCTCTCTCCCTGTTCCTTAACCTGCGATGCTTGGAGCAGGAGGCTGGGCTCTGCTCTCTGCGGTGCCTTCCCTCCAGCCCCTCAGAGCAAACGGGCTGCCGTGTGCTTCCAAAAGTACAAATAACACAACTCTTCACAAACAGAGCTCAATTGAATGCTTTGCTTTCTACTTCAGTGGTATTATTCTAACGGGTCTCTGCTGATTGCTTCTACCCCTGTGCAATGTGTTTGAGATGCTTTCACTGCAGCTTCTTGCACAAGTGATGAAATTGGGCCTTGAGCAGCACTTACAGGAATGGGAATAAGAAAATTAGATACCTAAATTTGACTCTTTTTGCAGATTTATCCATATGCCATCGACATGTGTATGAACAGTTTTTGACTATTTGTGGGGAAAAAAAATATATATACTTCAAAAATTACATGTGCACATTAAACTATTTAGTGTGGGATTGTATTGTAAGAGACTTGAGATACAGGCACTGGGTTTTGAAAGTGATCTTGGCATCAAAGGAAGCCCCGTGGTTCATTCTACTGTCCCTTCCCTGCAATTGTCTCAAACTGGCTATTGATATTTGCTGTATTCTGGAGGTTGTGCTTTAAGGCTTAAGGGTAGATCTGTTAATCTGTATCCTGTCAGCTCTTTTCTACAGGAAACTCCTTCCTTCCTGTGTTGTCTCTCCTTGGGTGTCCTATCAGTGCCATTAAGGAAAGATCTATCTGTTCCCAGTCATCATCCACCTAGAAATTTATTTTCTCAGGTTTAATGGCTGCCATAAAATTCTTCTATATAAATACTATTTTACAGTCATTTAACAACATTCTTCAGTGCTGATGTTTATTTCGTCTAAAAGGGGCAAAAGAGTTAATTACATTGTCTAGAAATGGAGACAGAATCTTGCCAGCAACCACGAGGCATTGCTGCTCACTTTGATATAACTGAACTCGCAGTAGTGGCAGCTGGATTTAATTATAAGTTTGCAACCCTGTGGTTTCGGCAGCAGCTGCTGAAGAATGGATAATGCAAGTAGCCTTCGAAGCCATTCACATTAGAGATAAAACCTTGTCATTCACGGAGACAGCTGACTGAACAAGTATTAAAATGAACAAAGATTTCCCCGGGGAGGTTGCAGTAAGAGGGCTTTTTGTCTATCTGGCTCTTGCTCAGATATGTCAGGCATGCACCGTTCTGTTCTGTTCCCACCCCAAATATGAGGCTATTCACCAATAAATCCTAAAATGTCTAATTGTTGAATGTATTGAACAGCAATGTGTGTGTTTGGTATTATGAGTGACTTCCATAAAGCTGAGCAGTCTAAGCCAAGCATGGGTTGTGTTATAAACATGTGGCTAAATGAGTTAGAAAGGAGGTAATGCTGGGTTTTGTTGGATTTCTGCAGCAATCTTATGAAGTAAACACTACTCCTGCCTGAAACATGAGGAGGAAGGGGGAGAGAAGAAGGCTAAACTTTTGCTAAAGGCACCTTAAAGTTTCACTCTTGTTGTACTCAATGGTGGTCAGTAATATACTACCACAACTGACATGCTGTGGGATAAACGTGGCTGTTACAAATGCCATTTTCATTTTTGGTTGATATTTTCCAGTTCTCATGTATATTGAATTTTAATTCAGGCTGAGTCTTGGGAAACTGAAATTTCGGAGTGGAGATGACAATCTCCATAGGCAATCTCAAATATTTCTCAACCCAGATAGGAATGAGAACAGGTCTAAATGATGTGGAAATGCTAGGTTTGGTGTAGGTTACATGCTTAGGTCTGAATTTGGTTGTGTTAGTACCACTCAGTATGATGTACCTTTTACATCTGAAAAACTACTTGCTCCTAGGATTTCTTTCTCCAGGAAGGCAAGTCTGCTGTTTCATTAGATTACTTGAATGTCAATGTGCACTCACGACACTAAAAAGCGAAGCCGTACAGTTTTGTGCACAGATACAGACATTTGTCTTCTTAACACTATGATTTGCCCTCAAATCTCATTGAAAAATTCTGTGCCTCATGCTGTTGATCACTGATGGGTTGCTCTCTTACTCCCAGCAGTTGTAGTAATATTTCAGTGGTGATACAGGCACGTAGCCTGTGATTACATCTCTGGAAGGTGTGGTATGAGCTTCAGGTTAGTGTTACTTGTGGGTAACAATCAGGATGGAAGGAAACTGAGTGTGTCAGGGCTTTTATTTTAGCCAAATATCAACACATCACTGGTCACAGGTGCTTCCTAAGACAACTTCCTGTGCTCTCCCAAATTCTGGGATGCGTAGTGATTTGGAATACCAGGAAATCCTTTTTTTTTTTTTTCTCTCTTGTTTTCTGCATAGTGTGAGACTTGCTGTTCTTAAACTTAGCTTGTTTTCAGACATATGTTTTCCTGGGCCCGTAAACCTACGACAGTCAGTCAAATTCTAGACTGGGGTGTTTCAAAGCTGCCCTACATGACATTTCCTAGGCATGTTCTTAGCTGCCCCCTCTCCTTTTCAGTAATAACGAAGCATTGAAATAATCTGCTTACCGCAGGTGCAGCAGAAGCCTTTATTTGTCTAGGCAGGTATCTGTCACCTGGCTCTGTCACAGCTCCTGCAGAGGATGAGAAGGCTGCAGATGAAATGTTCTCGGAGGTGCCAGCCCTCTGTTCCCGTGGTTCTCTGAAATTCTGTCGCTGCTGTTGCATGTCTTGATCATTTCTTTCCTCTCTTGTTCATTTTCCTTGTGTCCTCAGCACGTTTGAAGCCAGAAAATTGTGACTAGAACTTGTGATCCAAGCTATTTCAAAATTGTTTTCTGCTTCTTCAGCTACTTTCTGATAACCTCCTCTAAGCACAACCAAAGTGGAAAGGGCCAGCTTCGATTCCCGGCCCTCTGGGAGAAAAGCAGCTGCCTGTGTTTTTGTGATGTTTGAGGTATTCTGATAGTGCTCCTCACCTGGGAGGCACCAGAGTGAAGGCTCTGCTATCCTTTTAAAGAAAACTTATTTCTGACTGTTTCCTTTTTCTTTGTAAAATCTAATTGCTTTTGGTTCACCGAGAATTCATGAGCAATTGCTTCTCTCACTATTACCTGTACTGCAAGTGTTGCTTTTGTGTGCGGGGTTGCTGACCCGAATCTGCTTTCTTTCACAGTAATCTCATACTGTTTGGGAGCTCAGGGAGCCTGACAGGACTTGGAGGAGGCAATACTGATCTGTTAGACTGTAGATGTGTTTTACGTCACCTACTTCATATGCAACTAGTAGAAATCCTTTTATATACCAACACAAAGAGTACCTGATGAGAGGGAGCAGGGTGGAAATGCTCTATTCCAGTGGAGCCTTAAATCCTAATCTCTCACTGCCCATCCGTCTTCTCCCTACAGCTGTGTCTCCCAGCCTGGCATGTACCTGCATGTAAAAGTGATTGTCTGTCTTTCTTTTTCCCCTCACTTTTCCTCTAACCTCTAGATTCCAGCTTTGCATTTATGCCATAAATAATGTAGACGCTGTAAATATAACTTATTCAGGGGTGGCATAAAGAGTCAAACTCAATACGCGAAGCCTCCTGAATATTTTTCTCATTTTGGATCTCTGTACCCTACAGGAAGTATTCTTGAGAACTTGTGTAATGCTTACTTAACTGGGTAGCCTTGTTTGCTCATTGTGTCACTGCTGTAAGGACTGTTTATGCAAGCGATGGCTTCCAAGCTTGGGTCTGAAGTATATCGCTTCTGCATCTTTGCACAGTCAAAGAAGCTGAGAGTTTAATTAAATCCTCTCTTTCCTGGCTTCTCTGCTTTGTGGTTAAGGATGAGCTGGAGATGTGCTTTTGAAGCTCTGGTTTAAAAATGTTTTCCTTGGCTTGTAGGTGATACTACGCGAATGTATTTGGGAGCTTAATTTGGAATTATTTTTGACCTTAGCATAGTAAAGCAACAACCTTCACTTGTAGTAATCTGAATTTAGTTTTATATTGTGTCTGAAGCAACAGAAAGGAGAATATGCTAACAGTAGATCATGGATAGATGCTTATTGGAGGGCAAACTTAACTGTGGAATAAATGAATATGTTAATAATGCTGGCTAAACTCTTTGCATGGAGGGCACATTCACCTGTGGCGTGACTGTATGATTATTCAGGGATTACAGTGCAGTTGTACTCTACATCTCCAGAGAATTTAGCTACAATTTATTTCATGTTCCACCTCTGTTCTAGCCAAGTAAACTTGAGGCAGAGGAAAACTACATTACATGGGAGAGGAAATGGAAAAAGAAACTGTGGATGTAACTCGGTGTTGCTCTCGTCATCATTGCTGTATTTCAGATAGCTTTGTGCAACGATCCATTTATCATGGCAGTCGTTCATTATCCTGCCAGCCACTTGGCATTATCATTTATTCTGACAAGCCCATAATAAATCAGAGTTTTCTGATGAACTACTGTATATGTGAATAAATACTTCAAGACTTTTGGGGGTTGTGCAACTAATTAAACTTCACCGAAAATGTTTTTTGGCTTCATAATTCTGCAAGAAAATGAGATGGCAAGTAAAACCTGAATTCACCAACAAATGAAATGCTATCAATCCTCTCAAGGAATATGGACAGCTTGTTGGAGGTGAAGAATAAATCTAACCAGCTATTTAGGAAGTGTGCAAAGCATAACTCTCTGAAAATTCAGAGAAAATCTTAGATACCTGTCCAGAAACACTGCTCAAACTGAGATTTGGTCAGTTTCTGACTCTTCTCTCATCTTCCAAATATTTCTTAAAAATACATTTGTGAAGTAAACAAGCTGTCTGTGTAGTAAAACTTAAATTACATCTGATTTATTGTGTTACATGTATACTTCTTGGAAAAGCCTAGCTGAACAATTAGTAAATGCCAGCACCTCTTGGAGCTCAATTCCAGCTTCCCAGGAATGATTCTTTCCACGTGCTTTGGTCTTACCCAGCCTTACCTGTTTGCAAAAAATAAGGACTGTCTAAAGAAAAAAGCTTGAACTACCACCAAAATCTCCATCACCCCATATTTGTAAAGCTTCAAAAGTACCTAAAGATTTAGAAGAGCAAAGTGCCCAGGTCGTAGTGTGGGAGAACTCACTCCAGAGGAGCTGCGCAAGGCTCAATGTTCTCTGATATGGCCTCAGTTAACCAGAAACTTCTGAAATGGGGTTATTCTCCTAGGGCAAGATTTCCTTATAAACTAGGGTATTACTCTCATGCCCTCCTTATGCATGTTCATTTTTACAAAGGCTTTATAAAATGCAGATTCAATACCAGCATCTTTTATCTTTAATGTACATATCAAGTACAAAGAGGAAAATGTCTGCTGGAATAACACTTCCAAGTTTATAAACAGTTGAAAATATACCATCAGGGCAGCACTGTGTGGTGGTGTGAATACTTGAAATGTGGTTCATCATAGTGAAAGTCAGAGTCCCGTTACCTTATGCAAACAGTTCTGGCTGACCTGCGGTGCTGTTCATTCTCTCTCTAAAATTCATTGGATATAAAGTCTTGAGTTTTGTTTGGCCTTTATCCTGACACAGGTACTTAGTAACTATCACCTGATTTATTTTGCTGGGCTCATTCCCTTCCGACATAAAATTTCCTGAGTTAAACAGGTCCTTTTTTTTTTTTCTTTTCTTTTTTTTTAAACTCTGGGAGGCCCATATTTCTGCCACCATTTCAAAGGTTTTATGTGTGGTCATTATTAACCTTATTCAGCGCTAACAGGAAACCTGTTAGATTTCTAACTAGTAATGGTGAAGAACTTTTGCCTATATGTCACTATTTTTCAAATGTGTCAGTCTTTCCATAATAACTACAGGCTTCATTAGCTGACAACTTTACGTGGCTTTTGATGCACTAAGGCATGAGGAGAAGGATGCCTTATTACTTGTCCAGAAGCCATGTCAGTACGGCTCATGTGTCTTACAACAAGGTTACATTTACTTTTATTTTCCCCAAGGAGAAGTACAGGGTGTGAATGAGGGCAGGGTGAGTGGAGGTTGCTCTACTTCTCTTGCATCAGGATCCCGGTTGAGGGGCAGTGACTCTCCTTTCTCCAGTGTTGTCTACAGGGAATCCAGCACCTTTCTGAAGTCCTGCTGCTAATGATGTCATCCTTCATCCACCACAGTGTCTCTTCTCACGTTTTGTCTGTGTTTAATCTTGCAAGATGCTAACGTAAGCTGTGAGCTTAGCGGTAGGTGGCTTTATTTGATACTTGCTAGGACGTGGGCCAAAGTGTGTTGCAATCTCCTGTGGAACATATGGGACTTCTGCTGTGTATTTTATTGCATTTTATTGCACTGGAGCATGATTTAAAGTCAGTACAGAAATTCTAGAGAGCATGTGTGAAGCACCTAGTCTCCTTCCCAAGCCTGGAAGGACTTGTTGCCGTGCCAGCAACACAAATCTGCAAGGGGAACCACTAATTGGCATAAGCTCATCTTTTCCTTCCACTAGAGAAGACTGTCCTAGTTCAGTATTAGTTCTGTGTTCTTCCACAGTCACTCACCTCTTCAGGAGGAATACATAAGTGCTTACTCAGAGGAGCTGAGGACCATGTAGGCTTGCTATATGGCTCTAGGCCTTAGAGAAACAATAGCTCTTGACAAGGAAACAGCTTTTGAGCGTACCCACCAAGAGAACTGCCGAAGTGTTCTCTATGAGCACTTGCCTCATCTCTTGTCTTGAACAGCCCAGCACAAGTTACTTGTGTTGTGTTTGGCCCGTCCTGGCTTCTGTGTGAAGGTTTTGTGTGGCACACATGGTTAAACTCTACATCACCTTTACGTTGTCTTCTAAAGAAAAGGAGCACTTAAACATTCCACAAATTTTGTATAAGAAAATGAGATCAAAATGGGTGTCTCTGATGGCTGCAATCTGCAGCCAGCTTTCAGATTGCAAAAAAGAGGTCTCAAAAGCACCGTATGCACAGACCGACGTGAAGGAAAGTCTGCCACAGTTGTGTATCAGGCAAAAGTGCCCATGTCAAATGGAGGCAGTGAAGAAGTGGTCCCAGAGCTGTGCTGACAGCATAAGAGAAAACACCCCTGCAAGAGAAAACACTTACAAACCCACAGCTAAAGGGTCAGGAGAATCACCAGGATGGTGATGCATTTTTATTTCAGCTTCTCCTATGTTTTCTACAGGATGGCTATGTGTTATCATCTTAATCGTGTCAGGATTTACTCCTCTAGCTCCCCTAAAAATTAGATAATTACACGTGTAGAGTGAATGCCTTGGTATTTATCCAGAGACACTTCAAGCAGCTTAACGAAGCCCTAAGTATGTAGAAAAAAAGCATGTTCACGTGTTCAGAGAGATGCAGAACCAGTAGTGTTGAACAGGACAAAGGAGTTCTTGAAAAGTTTCTCCCATTTCTCCCTTCTCTGTGTTTAATGATTTAAAACAAACAAAAACAATACAAAACACATGGTTGCGTGTGAATAATTGAACCTATAACAGGCTGTCTGTGTTGGGCTAGTTAATAGGGGTAAATCTGTCTTATGATGTCTAAGGGCCAGCAGTCCCAACATTTTTCTTAGTCTTGCCCATTTATAAACTGAATGTTTTAAACTTTTTAAATAATTTCTAAGCCCTTTCTAAATTTTTTATATTTTCCCTTTCTAAAGAATTTTAGATCAAAACTGTGTTGTGTTCAAAATGAAGTAAGATTCTGTTGTTAAAAAAACCCTTCAATTTTTTAAAATATTGCAACAACTCCATTAAAACTAAAGGAGACTATTGATTTAATGCACACGATAATATTGTATTGTGCTAAGTGTTCTCTTTTAGTAGGAATATATTATTGTTTTCATTTTGACCAGATGGTACTGACTAGCAAAGGAAGTCTAGACAAATTGCCAATAAAAAATAAAAAAAAAATTTGAAAACTTTTATATCTTGCCATTTTGCTTGACTGCAGCTTGCTTTTAATGATCTCATTCTTTCACACCTTTAAGTAAAAATATCGTTCTCATTGAGAATAGGTTTGAGTTTAAAATACAAGATCATATAAATGGTGGTACTTCAATGTGCTGTTACGGTTCTTAGGTAGAAAAAAAGTGACTATTGTTACAAATCCTTGAAGAGACTTTTTGGCTGAATTTATACTGGCTTTGCACTGCTGCCTTGGGAGGGCTCTGAGGCAGCAGAGGACTTGATGCACTGTTAACCTTGAAGAAATCTTGATTCTTAAATACTTGCAGCTCTTACTAGACTCCGTGGAAATTCTTTATGAGAAACAATGCAACATCACATGGAGATGTGTGAACCTGAAACAAACTGCCCTGACAGACTTTGGAAGAGCAGGAGGGCAGTGGTAAAATGGATCTGTCTGGCGGGGTCCCTCCTGACTTCAAGTACCCCCAGCAAATTTTGAAGCTTCAATGTAATTTTGCCAAGTGATGTGCTGTCATCATGGAGTAAATTAGAAATGATCACCTCCTAGTAGAAGTGGTACTGAAGACCACTTCTTGTTCTTCTACAATTTCTGTTCTCATTTGTTTCTCTCCTGGGGAGAGGAACGTGACCGTACCTCTCAGTGACTCCAAGCTGGTGCCCAGTCGGTGTGTGTGCCAGCTCAAGCAGAGAGGGTGAGAAATAGTCTTGGTAGAAGGGAATAGGGAGTTCTGACTTAGGTGAATAGTGACGTTAAGTGGTGTGTGATGGCAGTTCCACAATTACATGAATTGGGGCCTGTGTGGGCAGTGGGAATAGCCCTGAAGGCAGAGGGGAAAACTGGGAAATGCAGCCAGGAGAGTGGATGATTCTTTCATTTGTTCTTATTATTTATAACTTATTAACTTTTTATAGATTCTTTTTCCTGATTGAAGCCAGAAAGTTGGTGGCTTCTGATGCAATCTGAGGTTTTGGTCTTGGCAGTGAAATGCAGCTACAGTCATCTATCTAGGATTTTGGCCGAGTGACTCGCTCAACTCTGCCCATCTGTCATCAGCATCCTTTATTCTGTGGCAGAACGAAACTGGGAGTTTGACTTCAGAGATGCTTGTTATGCCTGGCATGTCACCGTGCGTGACAGTTCTGATGTACTCGTGTAGCAATTAATGGTGGTGCAGATTTTCTTTTGGCACTATCGTGTTTCATGAGTTTTCATCGTCGTGTACATAGTCTGAAGCGAACTGAAGACAGCCAGGGCTGGGACTGCAGATGCCCACACAAATAGCATGAAGGAAAATGTGCCACAGTGGAGGGCTGGGCAGGCAGCAGCACTCCGGTTCTCTGATCATTTTCAGGATGGAAGAGGTGTCTTGATCTTGCTCTAATTCAGAACAGATCACCAAAATTCAAATGAATACAGACCTGAAGATTTTCATTGCTCTGCTTTGAGTAGAGTATCCATTGAACTTCAGAAGACACCTGCTCTGGCAGCGCTGAATACACCCAAATGATCTTTGGCACTTCTATCATCTATTATACTCATGATTAAGCTGAGGAGCCGTTCAGTTGCACAGTGTGATGTGTCTGTGGCTCTGTGTGAGCCTTGCAGTTTGGCCATCTTAGGGCTCTGGACAGTGTGGCTTCTAGACCCTCCCAAGATATCCCAAGTCTGACTTACAGAAAATCCCATTGCTTTTGGTTCCTAACCCCCTCCAGATGGGCTCTTAAGGGTTGCAGCTCACCAGGGGTCTGCAGCAGCCACCTGCATGAGCTTGCAGAGCTACATTCTCTATGTTCTTCTCCAACGTATGACTGACTCCTCTTGTTTCGTCAGAATTTCATTGCAACTCATATATTTTCTGCAAGACACTTATTTTGGTGAAGCAAGCTTGTTTTCTTGGAAAACTCGGAGTGGCCTTTTCTGTATACTTAATTCTGCTGCAGCTTCTGGAAGGTCTGAGTGGTGTGACCCGCTGCAGGGGGCCTCCTCATACAGATGGGCAATAAAACGGACTGGGTACAGCACTAAAATCTGTCCTGCTGAAAGTGTAACTGCTTTTTATGTAAAAACTAAGCATTAAATAAAAATAAATAAAACACTGTCTCAGGGAGAATTGTCTATATTTTTAGGCTAAAATGCAAGACACAGTATTTGGCATCTATTTACTAAAAGGCAGGTAATAAAAGAAAGTTATCTTCACTAAAACCACACACCACAATGAGGATCTCATTTAAGCCTGTATAAATTACTCTGAAGTAATTCTGTTTCTGTTTATTCTGCCATGTGATAAGTGTTTATGTGCAGCTGTAGATTCATTGCCTCATTCTGCTGCTGTTGGTGTGAATGTCAAACTTAGCTTCCTTCGGTGGAAGGAGGCTTAGGCCCTTACCTTACATCGTAGGAGTGAGGATACGTACCCCAGTTATTGCTATAGGAGTGTGAATTGTTACAGAAAACCTCCTGTTTTTGCAGTGACTGGAACATGTTTTCCATATTCAAGCCATAATGAGTAACAAGTTGAAACTTGCAATGGCTTTGCTGGTTTTACTGAGTATTACAGCATATTTCCAAACTGTTTTATAGGCATAATATTTCAGGATTTTGCTTACTGTAGTATTTAAACTGAGAAATAGCCTTGTAGAATTGAGCTGTCCCAAGTCCAGTTTGGCAGCTGCTCCGCTGTAGACTTGTACACTTCTCATTTTAAATCCTGTTGATCGAGTTATTCCATGTTCCATTACCGATTTCTTACATAAATAACTTTAAATCTCCAAGGGACTGAAACAACAGTTGTGGCGGCCAATTCTGGATTGTGATTTTTTTCTGATCTCTTTCTCTGCTGGCAGTGAATGTGTGCATCAGGTCTGACTCAGCTACTGCATGCTTTTGGCTGCTTTTTTTTTTTTGCCCTTTTTTTTTTTTTTTTTTCATTTTACATTATTAACAATATCAGAGTAACTTAGTCACCTCGGCGAGGTCTGAAGACCTTATTTACTGGTCATTTTTGGTCTATCAGCCTTGAAGGCTCAGATCATCTAGGCTTTGGAAAAGACTTAAAGGAGACTTACTTAACTTAATGTAAGAAAGAATTGCTTGGACTTTCTTATTCCCTTTGTTAGTATTGTACGTGACAACCAAAATACCCAGTGATAATGCTTTAGAGCATTAGGTAGCACCCACTTGCATAATATCCAACCACTTTTAGTAAAAGTCACCGCTTCTGCCACACAGTAATTTAGTATGTTAAAAAAAAAAAAAAAAAAAAAGCAAATACTTTCAAAATATCTTTACCTTTTAATTTGTAAAACCGTGCCAATATTCTTCCAGAGAACCAGAGAATATCTGCAGAGGAAAGATTTTTTTTTTTTTTGATGACTTCTTTTGAAGGAGAGAAATGGGGTCTTAAAGACATACTTTAGCAAAAGCATTTTCTGAAAATGCATCTGTATTTATACGCACATAAATATATCTGCAGAAAGGTGATGATGCATGTCATTGAACTGAGTGACTAATTGGCAGCTATGTTGTTTTCAAAAAAAAGTTAATCTTTTTATTTTTTAATGAGTTTTTCTGTTTTTTTTTCCCCTACCACCTGTGTTATAAGGTGGCAATTCTGTCATTTTTGTTCCAATTTAGGATCAACTAAGATATTTACTAACATCAGTATTGTTTGTTTGTGGCTATAACATGTACAGAAATTGTCTCTTAGTGAATGTGTTTTGAGTGGGGATGTGTTTGTATGCATAGATCATCATGTACATATACAAAAAGGAGGAAATAAAGTTGGTTTACTAGAGCTGTAGATTTTTTTTTCCTTAAAGATCTTAAAGCTAAAGAATGGTGTTCCTCTGCTTTGCTTAGGGAACGTTATTTACATATATGTAGTTTAAACTCAGAGTTTATTTGTAAATAGTCCCTGAGCATCCTGAATATGTCTGAGGAAAATCCTTAAAACCAGCCTCTTTCCAGCTATCCTTCTGACAAATGCTTACCAAAAAAACAAACAAACAAACCAAAACAAAACAAACAAACAAAAAAAAACAACCTTGCAACATTTCAAAGAGAATCTTTTTTTGTTGTTTTTCTGGAACTGTTTCTCAGCTGAGAGTCCACCAGGACTAACGTTTCAGCACTAGCCTGGACATTGAAATCTCGGCACCATTAGCTGGAGTGTCCCAATTACTTTAATTGACACAGACATATCTGAGGAGGCTGTTTCCAAGGTTACCAGGATTTGAACTATAGCATCACTTTTTTTTTTTTTTTTTTTTGTATATATTTAAAAGCCAGCGCTTCCTTTAAACTCTAAACTCCATTTGTATTTGAAGTCAAAGTGTAGTGAGGGAAGAACAGGCTCTTCCAAGCACTAGTAAATTGTGTCCTCAGCAAAATCATTACCCAATGACTTATGTAATGCTGTGGCCATCTTGATTTGCTTTTGATTTACGTGCAAAGTACTGGTATTATGACTAGTTGCACTTGAAGGATGGGTTTCTGGACCATGCTTTTGGCTGTCAGGACTATTGTGTAACGCTCTCTTCAGCGTCAGACCCGTGCACATGTCTGGCACTGAAAGAAGTCCTCTCTTCTCTCATCACCCAGTTCCTGGGGAAACGTGTGTTGCAGTCAATGGGAATGAAAGTGAACTTTCAGCTCTATTCTATATTAACAGCTAAAAGTTCATCTTATAGAAAATTCGCATAATTCTAGAAATATTGTTTTCCAAACACTTTTTAATGATTCTCTAGCATAGTTTCTGTGCTGTGACGCAACTCTCAGTTCCTTGCTGCATTCCAACATCTGTTTCATTTTAGTAAGAATTTCAAACACTTAGCCTCGATGTGGCGTGTGAAGTTTGGAGTATAATTTTAACCACTTTTCCAGGGACTAGCCCTGGAGTGGCAGCAGACGGGGGAGGCTCTGGGGGAGGCAGCAGAGGTTTTAAGGCTGCTGTGAATTACAAGAGGAGGTACAAGAAAAGGTAATGCAGAAGGAAGACCGTCTTGTCTCTATTGTCCTTCTGCCACAGCTGCTAAATTTATTGTGCATGCTGTACTGTCAAACAAAGAAAAGCAGTTTCTGTTGTGACATCTGGAGCTCGAGTCTCTCAGGCCCAGGGGTTAAAGGCTCCCTTTCCTGTACAACGTAGTCAAATATTTGAGTTATCAACCCCTTTACCCTGCAGGCTGCCTTCTCTTCCCCAGGCTTACAAATACTTATGGAAACCTTAAGAACCTGGCAATAAGGACTGCAAAAGTAGGGAAAGAGAATGCCACAGGGGCAGGATAGCATCTATAACATGTGCATTAATCTCTATCCTCTGGCAGCCCGTTTTGTATTTAGTTTTGGGGATGATCGCTGTGGGAATTGACTCCATCAGTCCTGGAGCTGAACACTTGCTGCTGTCCCCCTTCTGGTGTCCTTCAGGCTCGATGTTGTGCTCCACAGTCCCGAGGAACATTTTGTTCTTAATTCCATCTTTTCTGCAGCAGCCTAACGGAGGAGTAGTCCCTGCCTGCAAGTTCAGCCAGTTAACTTTAGGTGAACTTTGCTGCTACGTTTGTCCTCCATTTCCATCATTGTAAATCAGGAGCAACTTTACTGACGCCAGTCTGAAATCATTTCACATAATCGAAGGGAGAACCGGAGAGTAGGAAAACCAATTTGTAAAAGCTTTGGGGGCAGGAATTGTTTAAGAGGAGGAGCTTTTTCCTGCTGGGGAGCAATTGCCAAGTACCTGGCCTGTACTGCGTGGAACAAGTGAAAGAACCTGCCTGGTTTTATGCCCGAGTACCTCCTGTATGTGTGATAAACCTCTCACTAATTCTGTTGCTGGTTAAACAGGTCCAGTGCCATTGGTCTAGGGCTTTGGCAGACCTGTGTTCCCAAAGTCCCTGCTCGGCTAAAGCAGCAGTGAGAGCCTCATTGCTGTCGTAAGCGTATTGATAAGGGTCTGGAAGGAAAACGAGAGAAATTCCCTAAGATTTCCAGAGCAATTATGGAGCTGCAAGGAGTTTAAATAAAGTTCAGTAAGACACCCAGGGATAGCAGCCTTTTATGCTCATCAGTCATCTGTGGGGATGAGTGCGATATTTATTATGGGCGCGCTGTCAAGTCTCTGTAAGGCTCTGCTGAGGAATCGTTTGCAAGACTGGTTCATCGTAAATTTTGTCATATAAGAGTGAAAGCATTTTTTTTTTTTTCTTACTGGACAAAACTGAAATATACATGGATCTTATCCAGTAGGTATCAACTTTTAAAGCCTTTCTGGATTATATCTGCTTTATTAAACTATAGCCATTAAAGAAAAGAAAAGGCTGTTCTCAGCCTGAGAGCTTTTCATTAGAGAATTGGAGAATGCTACAATAGGTGGGAAGAGCTGGTGATGAATTTCCTTTCTGGTCCATGGTTCAGGTGTTTACTGCAGGAAATGATTTATGAGATTAATCTAGATTTCAGACTGTTTGGCAAAGAGAAGAGGCAAGAACACCCTCTGAATAGCATAACGAAATAAGGCATTTAATTTTTTTAATATGTCTTCCCAAAGTGAAGCCTGCCAGTTCTAGACATATGTGCTATTACTGATTTAATCATATAAATGATACATGCACAGAAATCATACACAGCTCATGTATTGAGCTGTGGAGTTGCTGCATATGTGAGTCTCTCGTAATAGCAGTTTTGTGGAAAAAAAAAATAGTCTTTTTATAATCTTTTAGAGCTAGAAACGGAGAATGAAGTTTCTTAGCGTTGAACTGGAGCTTTTAGGCACTGTGACGTGGATCAGGAGGCTTGTGTTAAGGGTCAAACAAATGATGAGCAAAACGTAGTCCTCACATCTGAATAGTGAAAAAGAGATAAGTGGAATACGTGAAGTCTTAAGAAGAAAAGGTACCGTTTTCCTTTTTAAATCAAACGTATTTGTTTCTTTATTGTAAAATTCAGTCACCTATTTTTTCCTGCTATAATTGAACACTTTTGATAAATTGCAAATAAAACCAAATTCTTTAATTGGGTAGGTGCGCAATGTTCTTGTATTTTTATACAAGGACCAGTATTGTACATAAATGGACCCAGCATACTCCGTATCAGCAAAAAAAAAAAAAAAATTACATTTTTTTTGAATGTCTGAAAGTGCTTTGGCCAGCAGCTGACTATGGCAATGCAGCTGTACTGTCTGTATTGGTCTAGAGTAAAGGCCAAGAAGGTGCAGAAACATTTCATAGTGGCCTAGTCAAAGGCTGGCAGAAATCCCATCTGTTAAACTACCACAGACACAACACATGCAATCATAGCTGAAATTAAGAGGCCAAAGTGTGTGTGGAAATATAGTTGTTTGTGTGCTATGCAACACACGTACATGCTTCTCCAGCCATGCCGTAAGAGTTGCTTATCAAACCCATGGAGACTGTTTAGTCATTCAGCGAGGCACCTCCCCAAAACAAATCATGATTTTTCTCGTTCCAGTTTCCCAAAATAACGCTAGGGCTGGGGAGTGAGATTACAACCTTTTGTTTTGTTCCAACATATTGAAAAATTGCTTTAACACACTTTTCATCATTTATCTCCTCATTTATATTCAACTGCTGCTCTGGGATTTGCCAGATTCAAAGATTTTTCATTTCACCATTTCTCTGCTTTACAGAGAAGTAAAAAATGAAAAAAAAGAAGTGATGTAGTAGCTGGTTGTACTTCAGAGCTGTCTGGAGGTGAATTCTGGGCTCCCCTCAAGTTGACGGAAAAGCTTTCATTGACTGTAGTGAACCTGAAGTTTCCTTCTGAAATCTTTTAATTAAAAAACAAACAAAAAAACTTTTATCTTTTCTTTTCTTTTTTTCCCTTTTTTATCTTTTCTCTTCTTGCTTGGCTTTCCATCCCTTCTCACTCGTATCTTGTTGAAATGCTCTACCTTGCATGTTCTAACAACAAACTCCATTTATTTTGGGTGATCAACCTTTCTTACTAGTTCTTGTGCCTTTTGAAAATTTCTGGCCAGGAGCATTTTTCCACAGATGGAAAAGACAGGTACTTGTCCATGGCTTTCAGGTTGTTATCTCAACTCCTTAATATTTTGCTTCCAATAGACGTCGGGCACCTTCATCAGTGAATGTTCACTCCGAGCATTCACCAGCATTTGTAACTGGCTAGCTGGTGAAAGGCGCTTCCAGCACTCTTTCCAGAGGTGGGAGGCAATCCAGAGTATAGATATATAAAATAATACGGAAATCAACAGGAAAGAAGTTGTGCTTGATGTAATTAATGCAACCATATTTTTTTTTCTCTGAATGTGATCCTTATCTGTTTTAAAGAACTCTTTTTACTGCTTCAAAATCAGAATGTAGTAAATACTAGTTTGCATGTGCCAGTGCAAGAAAAAGCATATAAGAGGTATTTCTGTTCTCTTTCTTTTTCTGTGAATCCCTGGTTTTATAATGCTCTAGGAAAGAGACAATACAGCATCGTTAGGTAACCTCAGCAGCCAGTGCCTACGAACGTACATGAATAAGACTCGCGTGTACAGATACTGCTTTCCTGCATTTACATTTCTATACCAACTTGAGGAATCTTTAGTAGATGTGAAATCTAAGTTCTCTCTCATAGCTAGAGAAGATCATTTTTACAATGAATTTCCTGGGTAAAATAAGTGACTTTTCAGACAGATTTCAGCAGAAATGTTGCATGAAAAAAACCACCAGTGATGGCTCTAAAATTTGTCCAGTGCATAACTTGCTGGAAGTAACGATTATTTCTACCATGTTGTAAACTATTCTATTCTTCAAAACTTTAAAATGTTTGTATTTTGAACTGTTCTTGTAAAGTTTTCTCTTGCTCTCTTTTATCTGGAGACTAGAAAATGGTTGAAGATATTTCAGGTTTTATACCCACTTATTTTTTTATTTTTAGTTTGTGTATTGCTCACCACTTAGAACAAAGCTTCAAAGGTTGCTTCTGAAAAAAAAAATCATTAACGATGCTTTTTGAGGTATTTCATGGAATCATAAAAAGAGCTCTTGATTGCTTTTGTTACTATCAGCTTCTTCTTCAGATTGTCACTTAATTTACCCACTCCTCAGTTTCTGAAGTAAAACTGAGCTTATTTTGTAATGAAACATTTGACAAATGTTATGTAGGTACCCTGAATGAGAAAGGATAGCCATGAGAAAACGTTTAGAAACTCTGTTAATTTTGCTTTCTTATGTTTTTATGGGTCTTCAAAGGTGGTACCTTAGTGGTTGGCATCCTTATAAAATAAATAAATCCAGAAAACAATTTCCTGCATGCTAGCATTGCATCTGTAAGCACCCAGAAATTTCAAGAAAAATAAATATCATTAAGCAAAGTGCTGAAAGACTTTTGTACGTTGCAGCCTCTTTCTGTTTGCGCTTTTATCTGATAATGCTACATCTGTTCACTGGTTACCATTAACAAAAGAACATGATTTAGAGCTATAATAAAAATTGGCCCAGTACTCCTCCTATGCCGACTTTCAGGTGAATTTACTCTTCCAATTTAACCTTTAGAGATAATATAGTTTATTGCAGATACATAGTTTTCCCCAATAATGGTAAGAATTTCCTTGGTGAAAATGTAACATTTGGAAGAGTCTATTAGAGGTTTGATCAAGGTATACTTAAAGATTTACCATGTCTTGTTAAAGGACAAACTGGGAGCTAATGAAATCACTTTACCTTCTGTAGGACTGCTATGTCGAACTACACCAAGCACAACATCACCAAAGCAGATAAGGCAATTAATCGAAAAGACACTGTATGGTAACACGTTATTACCATGGCTTACGTAGAATGGTCCAGTGTGCTCCTGGAGAGCAGCTTCGATGGTTCACGCAGTCCTAATTTCTGCTACCCCTGGCTGTGATGAGTAACCGTGTGCTGTCCAGAACACCGGATTTTTATAACTCTGCTTTGTGAAAATCTGTTGCTCGGTGCCAGCTACATCTGCTGCTCTTTAAATGACTCAATGTACACTTTCAGAGGACAGAAATATACAGGCTTTGCTGAGTGAAGAAGTTGAGAGGAGCTCAGCTAATTCTTCTCTTACATTCGCTCAGGTTTCTTACTGAAACCATTATGGGATGCAGTGCCCAAGTCAATCCACTTGCATCTCCATTGTTACTGAGTATAAAAATGCTGTCCCAGCTGTCTCTTACAGTGTAATTTTCATCCATTGACTTTCTTTTGTCGTGCCCTCAGGAGGCTGTTGAGAAAGTAACTCATGGGAATCAAAAGTGTACTGATAGTTTCCCATCAACTGCATAATGAAAGAATTTAACGAATTGTTAAAGCTCATTTTAGCATTCTTCATTTCATCTTCTGCTTTGGATTAGTGCAAAGACCACTGTAGACAAAGCATGTGTGATTGCTCCTGGATTCATGAACTTCAGGGTATATAGGAGGCAATGAACAGAAGCAGATGTTTCCTACCAGACAAACAGGTTCTGGGAAATCAAATGAATATTTATTTTTGCTCATGCTTTTGCAAATAGAAAGAGCACAAGTTATAATATCAAGACCTCTGGTATGCTTTGACCAGATGCTCCCAACAAGAAATTCTTCCTCTTTCTGGCAGTGAGATCAATGCACGCTACCTGCCCAACACAGTCTGCATGTTCCTTAGTTAGTAACATTAGAAGAGTAGAAAATATTGGTAAGTTATAAACCCATGTTTTGTTTGTATAAGCAAGCATACTTCTTTCATCAGAGTGTGATATTGGAGAGGATGGAGGTGGCTGAATGGAAAACACAGTGCTTAATGTATCAACATGTAATAGGAGGACAGGAGAAGGGAGAGACAAGTATTCTTGGTGATATGAGGAAAAAGAGCGCCAAAAATGCAGGGATTGCTTAATTCTATTGAAATTACAGATACAATACAGTGGATGTGTTTCTTCTTGACTGTTTAACTTATAGGAGTAAGAAGTATATTACTCTTTTTTGAAAGTATTTCTTTTTAACACTGTTACTGTGGAGTTTAGTTATGGAAGAGGTCCTTGAAATGGTGAAAATAAAAAAGGACTTTTTCTCATCCCCACCCAGGAATGACACCTTAAATGTAAAAGACAATGGACACTAACAGGGAGGTAGAAAAACTATAAGATTTTACACTACTTATTTCTTTTATGTTGTGGTTTTGTTATATCCATGGCCTAATTGTCAGGCATTCCAGTAACAAAGTTGTTAGATATTTGAAAGCAGACAGTGATTTAGTTTTGTTCAGGGAGAGCTGTGTCCCTGCCTGGTCCCACAAGGTGAGGAACAACATGAGACAATATGCAGAAAGAGACACTTGCTTTTATTTTTATCATGTGGGTAATGAAGTCTGACATCTTGATTGATGGGACGGAGCTATTGGGGACCTTGGAAGTAAGGTAAGGCAAGAAAATATATGCTTGATATCTCAGAGAGGGATGAGTCTGCAGGAGAAACAGCACTGAGATTTGGCTGCAAATACCACTTATCTGGACTGCTACTTTCACAAGCTTGTACGGATATAACAGGGGAAATTGCAACACTCAGGCTCAAAAAAAAATAAAAAGCGTGATAAAATCTCCTTAAAATAGTCAACATGTAAAAATGATGTGTGCCTCAGAAAGAGGTTAAGCTATCCAGATGAATGCTTCTGTTCGGTGAGGCTGGAAGGCAGACCAGATCTGGCAGCTGGGAGCTGTAGCCAGACCCGTGCTGAAGAAGACGATGTGTGGATAAGCACTTTGCTGGATGCTGATGTGGTTGGTACCTGGTTGAAACGTAGCAGAAACTTTCTAACTGTGAATGACACACAAACAGAAAATGTGGTAACCCTGTTTTCCCCGCTGAAATTAATCCTTAAAGGAGCTGGAGACTATCTCATTAAAAAGTTCAAAACAATTTGTTAATTAGCTTATCTGTTCAAAAGGACATACCTCAGAGCCTATGGAATAATTGGGCTGGAGGAGATGGAATACCAGTTCCCATGGAGAAGCAGATTTGGAATTGTAAATCTAAATAAGAATACGCAGCAAACTAGCTCCCATTTCGAGTAAAGCCATTTGAGAATTAGAAAAATACAGATGAAACTAGCGGTAAGCCAAATCTCCAGCTATTCATTTAACTGGAAAAGCTACCCTAGGGGCTTAGGTCTTAATCTAGAGTCTTTTTCACTGCCAAGTGTTTGTACCCTTTTGTTACCTGCAGAAGGGTTGGTCCTCACGTTTTATTTCTCCTTTAATATTTAATTTTTCTAGTTGCTAACCATTTTTTGATCTTCATCTAACCCACCTTTTCAGTTTGAGAAAAATTAATCAAAATGCCTGACAGTGATCAAACCTATTTGTCTTCTGTGCTTAATCATTTAATTTTTGTATCTTTTCTTTTTTTTTTTCCTAAAACTCAAGTATATTTAGCTTCAGACCTGTGTGTCTGACACATTCCCCCTCCATATTGTTTCTCTATTTTGGATGTCCACTGAGACTTCCAAATAAATTGAATTGACCTGTGCAGCTCTCTGACCATTTCTCTTGCCCAATCCTCTTATACGGCATGCATACAGATTGGAATGAATATGATTATATTGGAAAGCAAATTCTCTGTTTATAATTGCTTTTAATTGCTATTGCTTGGCAATAGAAAGTGCCAAACTCATTTGCTTGTTCCCTCCCTCTGAAATGTAGTTGTGTTTTTTTTTCTACAGGAACTTTTGTTTGAATTGATAATAATTGTGTGCTCCAATAACTGTGCCTTGAGTAGTTGGTAGATATAATTGGCTGTTAATTGTAAGCTTTGATTGCATGTCTACCACTTGTGTTTATTCAGAAACAAATGTACCTTTTCACAGTTAAGTATGATTCTGGCCTGGGTGACAATAATAGCTCAGTGTTTTGGTATTCTGCCCTCTGATCATCAACCCTGCAAAATTAGCTTTCCCTTTTCATGTGCTATCTGGAGAAAATTTGCCTTTGTTAGCAGCGTTGCTGTGTTCTCCATACTCGAAGATGTCTCTCTTTTATCAGGTGCTTCAGAAATACTCTGTGCTGAGTAGGTAGTCTCAGAGGAGGAATTTGGCCACTCATTTGGGTCAGGGATGCATTTCAGCTGTATTTCCTACCCAGCTATTGCAATATTATGCGATTATGCGAACATTGACAAACTGGAAGATGCATCATGCTGTAAACTGGGGGGTGTTTCTACGTTTATTCATAGATTTTGTACGTTGAACTTGTAATAACAACCAACAATGATGCAATGTCATTCCACATCTACCAGGATTTTTTTATTCCAAAAAAAAATCTAGGTGATGTCTCACTAAAAAAGAAAAAAGCGAAGTTCTTCATTTTAAAATTTGTATATGTCTTTTTTAATTAATATTGTTATTTATTTTTTGCATTTGAATCACTGCTTAAATCCCTATCGTTTTTTCCCTCTGTCACTTCTGATCGTGGTAGTTTCAGGACACTTTTTGTATGTGAAATTTAGGAGAGACTCATTTTTAAGGGAAAAAAATACATTTGCTAAAACAAGATAATTTTGTTCTTTGTCTGCACAGAGAACACTGAATTATTTTCCTTTTCATGCGGCTGACTACAAAGTGAAAGAAAATGTTAAGTACTACAGATAGCTGGAACAAAACTAAAGGTTGAATAGAAACCTCTGACTGGCTGCTACTGCTAGCAGCGACAGTGGTTCTGATATTTTTTTGGCAGTTCGCTTGCCAGATGGAAGTATTTCATTCATCACTATCTTTTTCAGTTTGTCACAAAGAATTTTTGGACGTCATCTCTTTCATTCATTGTTACCAGGACTAATACGTGGAGAGTCAAAGAGTGTTGTTGAGAAGGCTGGTGAATTTAATACTTGTTATTGAAGAAAAATGAGCTTACAGATGTGAAAATTAAACTTTTTTTCTCCCCTTATCTTAATGTTTAATCATAGACCTTGCAACTCCCATTTTCGCTGTCTGGCACTTGCAGTCTGATTACCCATACCGTTCTCCGAACTTGAAAGCTCAACGCAATGCCTGCAAGCACACATTAATAATACAGTTTTTCTGGATTAAAATCATTTATATCATTTCTAAAAGTGGAAATAAATGTGGATGACTAAATCTGCCTGATTTCTCCGTAGTGCAATGTCTTCTTTTTGCTTCAGACCAAGGGAAATTGGCAGATGTAGTTTTATTTCAAATAAAACAAATATTAGCTAAGCAGAGGTGCAGCTAGGTTTCGTGTATCCTCTAGGAGAGGATCATACTAATTTACTGAAATAACTTGATTGCTACAAGGTGCAAAGTTGGATTGGGTACTTATCTAACCCGATTCTGAATGTACAATGTTAGCTTTGTTTGCATACATTTTTATTCTCACTACATCTTGTCTTGTCAGTTGAGCATTGGCACCATGAAGATGCTCACAAGGCTCCCTGACTCTGCTCGGTCCATGTCTTATTTTTCAGTCTTTGTAAGCGGGATTTGCATGAAAGGAGAACTGAAACCATGTGAAACATCAGCTCTGGATCCTTCCGTTTGTCCCAAAACAGGGGTAGGGAAGCAGGCTCCCAAGTCACTGGACCACCAACGTGCCTCAATCACGCTGTTGCTGGTGGAAATCCTTCCAAGCAGAGAGCTGTTTGTTCCCACTTCAGCCTTCTAACAAGGAAGGCAATTTGTGTAAATTGAGGTTGTTTTCAGTGTGCTGAGCTATGAGCTGAAATCTGAGCTGAAGCCATTTACGGGTGGAACTGGTATAGGGAGCAGAGGACTGATTTGCCTAGGAATCATAGTTATTTTCAGCATGTGTAGGATAAAGTAAACCTAACAAATGCTGGTTATCTTTAAGTGTTTCTTCTTGCTGTGTTACAAACAGTGGTGCTCTCAGCACTATATGCATTTAAAGGCTCAGAGGCTGTTTCACATTAGACAGCTTTATTCTCCGAAAACGTATTTCTGCACCAAGAAATGACTGAAATCTCAGACCTCCCTGCTTGGCCATAAGACCTCTAAGCTTCCCTCACCTCTTTGCAATGATGCTTTTAATGAGACTTTGCAGCTCACATCTGGCTTTTACTACTGTGAGCGTATGACAGAATACAAAGGGTTCGTTGTTTAAAAACGAAGACCTGAGGCTTGTAAGAAAGCAGTAGGAGTTGAAAGTGACTCTAAACAAAATCCATTTTAAGTGAATTCAAGTCTTCAAGAGTGTTTCTTGTATATTTTACACATCAAAGGCCTTCGTACCTTATTTATGACAGGTAAAAGCTGTGTAGGCCACTGCTTGGTATTGTTTTGTCCTGATTTCACTATACTAATGCCTGGTTACTGTAGGGTAGCATCTGTATTTGGTGAGCCTATTTGTCTTTTCTATCCATAAAGAGCCAGTGAGTCTGCACCCTCTGTGCAGGAAAGCATCCTTCTGTTTACGCAGCACCGAATATCAGTGGCCTTTGGTGACATGTAATGGATCGTATTTGCTGTGAAAACAGCAGAGCCTTCTGTCTCGTGGACAGATCCTACCAAAAAGGGCTGTGTCCACAGGAAAGCTTCCAAGTATTACTGAGGAGGAGGCAGATAGGGGCAGGTCCAAGAGGGGCTTTGCTGGCTGCTGGATCAGCCAAGGACTGAAATCCTGCAAGCCAAAAGCTCTCACGTTTTGGAAGAGAAAAGAAAGTGGGCATTTTAGAAAGCACTTTTTCATCTGAAAGCAACATCTGTGGAATGCCTTTAATGGTAAGCTGTGGCTGTGAAGAAGGTTATGATCTTTTTGCTGTCCAACAGAAGGTAATTGCACAAAGCCCCTTTTGCAAAAAGTGCAGAAATATGTTAGCTCCAGGAATGATCATTTTTATAACTCATTAGTATTCCTGCAGAAGTTCACCATATGTTAAGGGAGTGATATAGGAATATATAGGGCAAGCAAGGAGACTCGGGAGACCTGGCTGTGCGTTGGCTTTGCTGTAGGATTGTTTTGCACAGCCTGCGTTGGTGGGTTCATTTTTGCTTTGGTGGATTGCTGCTTTTCACCTCCTACCATTTCTTTTCCCCTTTCATTTGAACTAACGCAGAATGGGGACAGTTTCTCCCTGCTATGTGAGTTCAGCTGTTGGCTTGGGTTTTCCCCCAGACTACCTGTTGCTGGTTTTGCTGCTAATTTTGCCACGCTGCGTCTGGTGCCTGAGCTAACGGGAGCTCGTGGGAGGTGCTGGAAACGGCAATTTGCCGTGCCATGTGGGCACACCTTGATTGCTTTTGTACGGGCTGCTACAGCTGAGATCTCTAGATGATACCATAATATTTGTAATGGTTTAGGTAGGCTGATTAAGATAAAAGCAGGTTGTATCTTTTTGTGCTTTTCTTTGGTGTCTAATGTTACTTCTCAGCATTGCTGATTTCAGATAAAGAAATACAACGTGGTGGCTCAAATTACCGGCATGTGTTTGCTTCTGAGAAGCCATGAGATGTGTTATTAAGTAAATGATACTTCTGGGGAAATAGAAAATATGTGAATATGAAGTCGCCTGCACTCCTACTAAGAGTATACGGAGAACTATAAGTGACAGAGCAAACCCTATTGTAGGCAGCGTTTCTATTCCCCACATAGTCATTCAGACTGGAATTTAAACGAAATTGGGTTAGAACTGAATGTGGATTGGAAGAGAATAGAGACTTCTCCTGTAACTAAGTCTACATTTTTTTTTTCTTAAGTGTTTTTCTTTTGGCTGTAGTTCCACAACAGTATTTCCTATCTCCATGCTCTATCAAGGCAAGCAGCTTTCAGCTGATCAGCTGGAGTTACTCACTTAATGTGACCTAAACATCGTGGTTCTTAAAACATCAGTTAGATTTAGACTTTGCATTAGGCTATGGGAACAGTCTTTTCATGGCTAAGCCTCAACAGCAGGCAGAAAGCCTACTGCTCCTTCCTCCCCCCCTCTCCAGAAGAACAGTTTTTCTCTGGAGCTGATGCACACAAGCTGTGCTCTGTCCATGAGTTCAGTCATGAAAAAAAAAAAAAAAGTCATTTATGTACTAATTTTAATTAAGGTGATTTCTAAAGTCCCAAACCAAAAAGTTGTGGAAGGAGACCAAAATTTCTACCTAATTTTATCTGTTTAAAAGGTAGCCTTCAGAGCTTTTGCCACCGTTTTGGTTTGCTGGGAGTCCTGGGCCAGTCCTAGCTCGCCCTGGCTTGCCGACACCTTCGCTTTGTTTGCTGCATGGGGTTAGTTATGTGCCTTGGGTGCTGTCAGCAGAGGAGCATCTGGGATTGAGCAGGAGGGATTTATAGGGCTAGTGGGGGGAACTGCAGCTGCAGAGTCTCTCAAAATTCATCCTCAACATAATAAGCAACAGTAGCCTTTGATTTGATGATGAGCGATGGAAGACACAATTTGTAGACAGACTTGAGCAAAATACGAACAAACTTTACTGCAAAATTTCGGTGACTCCTTCACCTGCAGCCATCTGATGGGCACAGAGTAGTCAGTGTGAGCTGTTTGGCAGCTCATTTGGGATGCAGCTGGCAGGACGTGCTGCTGGCTGGCCGTGCTGGGGCTGGCAGCCCCCAGGGCAGCCCCGTGTCTGAGGTTAAAGCTTCGGGTCTGGGTGTGCTCAGGGACACTCACTCTGCTCCTTCTCAGCTTTCTGATATATGGCAGATGGGGTCCTGCGAGTTTGCTTTCTGGGAAATGACATTGTTTGCATTTTCTTTTCATTCTATAGGGGTTGATTTACTTTTTGTAATTCTTGCCAATGAAGGGAAGTTTGGAAGACGAGGAGCTCTGGAGTCAGGGTAACCCCTGGGGTTTGGCATCTGAATCTACTCCAAAGCAAGAACGATCTGCCCTCCTCCTTGGGCTTGGTCGGGATATTACAAGAGCTTTCAATCCAGGCAGAGAGAAATGTAGGAATAGTTGATTTCATCAGATTTCTACAAATGCAGCTTGTCCTATTGTTCCGATACCTGTACAGGTTTTCCTAGGTTAATGTTAGTAAGAGGCAGAGACCTCCAGCATCACAAACATTTTGTATTGCTTTGGAATACTTTTCTTGGCATTTCATGCAGGCAGCTCGCATGTTGATCACATTGTGATGTTCCTGTTCCTGTTGTGCCATACACTGCACCGCTGGTGTTCTCAGTGGCTTTGGCACATACACTTTGTATAAAATAGTGTTCCCTCTGAGTGAGGTTAGCCTAAGCTGTCCTTAAAATTCAAGATAAGGAGCTTCATCACCTCTAAATCCTGAATAGTTGCTATTGTAGCGCACAGCATGATGAGAAATAGAGCTGAGCAACTGAATACAGGAAAGATCACTGAGGTCTAAGGGAACCAAGTATAAGAAAAAGCTTTATGCTGAACAAGCACAAGGCTTCACATTGAACAGCCACCAGAAACTCGACTGTCTGTGGATAAATGGTGCTGTCTTTGCCTGTTTTCTGTTTCTGCAGCAGATAACCACTTTTGGCCAGGAAGGTTTTTTTTTTACCTTCATTCATCCTCTCGTTACATGACCTGATTTTTGCCTGTTAACCTTTCATACTTACACAGGGTTAGAGCTTCAGGGGTGTTTTCCTTTTCCCACTAAAGCTCCGGTATGAGGAAAGCACAGTTTGTAGTTTAATCTGTTGCAGCTCCTCAGTTAATACAAACTCTGCAGAGGCGCTGAGATTGCAGGGCCGACTGCCAAATTGCTTTTGTCTTTTCTCTCTCGGTGGTGAGTTGTAGGCATCAGCACAGTAACCTTTCTTAAATGGCACCTCCCTAGCACCTGATCTCTAAGCACAGAGCAAATTTGGATTATATAAACTTTGTAATAAATTGGAGAAACCGAGGCATGTTGGTGTTCTGAGACTGTAGACATAGAGGGACTTAGTGAAATGGATATAAATAAACTAATTTGCCCAATCTCAGGCTATTTTTTTAGCTTCTATGTTCCAGTTTATGCAGGATGCATAGAGAAAATAAATAAAAGTTTTCATGGAGTTTAATAAGTATGAGCTATATCTTCAGACATATTTATTTAGTGTGTACTGTAGCCTATTGATAAAGCAATTGGCTGTTGGGAGGTTAAAATATTTTTGTCTATTTTAGCCAACCTCTTGCAAAACAGAAGCATCCTGGTTCTTTTCTAGAGGCTTGGAAGGTCTTGAGGCTTGAAAAGTCTTAGAGAACTTGTGTGCGCTAATGAATTTGTAGTTTCTATACAGGAATATTTATAAATGACCTCTCTGGGGATCCTGTCCCATCACTCAGTTGCCCATGCAGTAAGGAGCAGTCTCCTGAGGTTCAGATGGAATCGCCTGTGGTTGTGCCCATTGCTTCATCTCCTGTCGCTGAGCACCACTGAGAAGCGCCTGGTTCTGTCCATGCATCCTCCTGTCAGCTATTTATATACATTGACACGATCCACTCTGTTTTAATTGGGTATTTCCAAGAAACAAAGACCTAGATATTTATTTCCTGAATCTTTATATCCAAGAAGGATACAGAGGTCGCCCGCTTCCTTGAAATGTCTTCTTTTCAGCTAAATAAGCACAAGCATTGTTCTTTTTAACAGCGTGAGAACAATAATGAGATGCCTTCTCCTTCCTCCTGAAGAAATTCAGAGCCAGGAAAGAAACTCTGGGGGGAAACCAACTGTAGCCATCTAATATTTCTTGAAGAGTGATTTCTCCTCCAGGGTTACTATTTCATGTTTTTATTCTAATAGATCTTGTTAAACAATGAGGCAGGTAACTCTGCCCTTACTTTTAATGACTGGTTTCAAACACGTGCTGCCGTTCATCAAGTTGAGTGCTTAATTGTTGTTCCCAAGGCCATTTACAAACATGCCCTGAAACAGTCTATCAGCATAAAGATTAATTGAAGTCATTTTGTTGTCTGGGGAAAATTGGAAGTAATTTTGTTGTCTAGAGAGAATTTCAGAAACTTTTCTTGATGTTCCCTGTTCTTATGAGTGGTCTTACTGGAAAGGTGTCCTGGACTTGTGCTGGGCTTGCTGGGTGTAACAAACAACATTTTTTTAGCTTTAGGCAGTCTGTCACCATTCCTAGAGCAACACACCTTTGTTAGAGCCGATCCAAAGCCCAAAGACTGTTGATCAACCCCTGGCTTGCTGGTTTGCTTGTGTTACTCAGATGCTGCTTGCTTCCTGCTGTGACTGGGAAGACCAAAAGGGCGCCCACTTCACAGTAATCAACAGGCGGCAGTGATAAGAGGGAACGAAGAGATTTTTTCTTTTATCAGCTAGTGAAAGTTGCTTCATTAAGCCAACAGCACAAAACAGCTCCTTTCAAACACTGTGCCTACCTGCCAGGCAGTTGACATCCTGAATAATGTTTTGTATTTGATGTTTATCTGGCTTTTCATCACTTACTGTGGGCTTTAGGAAGTGTTCATGGACTTCTTACCTGTAGCAATTTCTTTGCTTCTCTCATTATGAAAATGCATTAACCTTCAGGCCAGGGCACCTCAGCTGTTACATCACATGCAAGTAGCAATAGAGAAAACAAAGAACTCTTATTTATTTATTTAAAAAACAAAAAAGCTTTCTTTTCCTTTTATAGGAGCATGTAAAGGCCCCCAGTCAATGCTTGGGCTCCAGTTTTGCTGAGCAATGTACTACTACATACCATAAAAGATAACTTCTTTTCCATGTATTATCAGAAGGTAAACATAAAATTCACAATAACAGGTGGAGGAAACAGATTGAGAGAGCACAAGTTAATGATGATATTGCTATAATTAAAATATTAGCAGTGGTTACTTTATGGCAGCTGCTTAGGAGCTCTCTAGAACAACCTGTCCAGCTAAATGAACAGATTGAGGCGGGTGAGAAGGTAGCTTCTAAAAAAAAAACCACACACACACACACACACAAAAAAAAACAACAACAAAAAAAAACCACAAAAACAAACTGCAGAAGGCACTGCAGGTACCATCTCAAAATTAAGGTAAACTCATAGTAACATTTCATTGGACTTAGTAATCGTTAAAAACCTCTAGTGCACTTCTTTAAAACATGGTACCTGTGATGGTCTCAGAGCATCTGATGTTGTAGTGATATGTGGGTTTGCTCCTAGCCCATGTTACTTCTGACATGTATTTTTAAAATTCCTGCAGCTATGTTGGTTTTGGGGAGGTTTTATTAAGGCTTAAATGATGAATTTTTAAAGAGTTGTCCATTCTTGGCCATATTCTTGGAGTCTGTCATTTTAAAAATTGATGGAGAGACAGAGGGAAATCACATATCTCTGGAACCCTGCTGAGTTAAACCCCCATAAAACAACAACTGGAAGGTAAAGCTGAAAAGGAAGGCAGACATTTCAGCTTTTTGGAAGTGTTGAAATGATAGGGTGCCTGATGGGGAAGAAAACCAAGCCTGATAATAGTGACAAATATCATTATATACGTCTCTCAAATTTGGCCAGACTTCTTTTGAGCTTACCTAAAAAGGGTTGTTTTACCTTGAAATAATACCAGCCAGAGGAAGAAAGTTGGGAATGGTGTGGCTGTAAAAACAGGAGCAGCTTCAAGAGAAGTACCCGTCATGAGAGACTGCTATTAACCAGGTTTTCTTTTTGACTGTACAAAAGCCACAGTGATGTTGTTTTACATCTGAAATTTCCAAAGATCTGAGGCAGGGCAAGCAGCTCAAGAGCTCAGGCTGAGGAGCACGTGGGCGAAGGTAGGTGAGGTCCCCAGTGCCCGTTCACTGCGGCGCTTCTTTCAGCAGGAGCAGGGCAATAAAGTTCCAACATATAAAATGTTTCTTATTTTAGTTTTTGCCCTCATTATGATATGTCTCTGAAGCAAACGGCACAAAGAAGACAAGTAATTTCTCAGTGTGCTGTGAAATGCCCAGAATCTAATAAAATTTGGGAGCCTGTCCCCACCAGGAGGTAATTGCTTTAGTCCTCAAGCAGCTGATAGACGTATAATAAATGACTGGACCAAACATAATGTTAGTACCTGAGACATTTATCATAGCTCTTCCCAAAACAGTGAATCTTCCTGGAAGAGCACAGGGGAGCTGGAGTGGTACTGTACACGCTCCTTAGTTTTTGCTGCCTTGCTTCAAAGAAATGCTGCTGTGCGTATCCACCTAAGGTGCGGTGAGTTGGAGAAGCTCTTGGCAGCACCCATGCCAGCACTCAGCACGTGTCCATTAATCCCTGGGGCCTCTTCAGTCCTTGCAGCTCATCTGGGGCTGTCAGTGCTCTGAGCTGTGCCTTGCCCCGCAGGTGGAAAACAGAAGCAGCTGGGAAAAGAGATATCCTAAGTTTTGAAATCATTTTTTTCAGAAAATAGTACACAAATTCTATATTCAAGGAAACAATTTAACAGGAGAAACAATTTAATAGGAGACATTTCTTGAGAAGGCAGCCTGGTTGATTCTTAGTGATACAGCTTTGTAACAGACCCTTTTGCAGTGTAAGCTTGCAAGACCTAAAACATGTTTTCTTTGCTCAGAACATTTCATATATTAATAATTAAAGTTGGATTTCAAGGGACAACTGGGCTTTGATATGCAACTCCTCTGCTCTGCCTCTCCCTTTTTTGTTCATTAGGGACCTTTGGAGTGAGAGAGGAAAAAAGGACAGATTTTCATTGCCCTTTTGCTTTGCACAGGGAAAGGTTAGTTTTTGAACTGCATTTACAAATTTATTTTTTTCACTGGAGTCGCTGATTGGATTAGCAATAGTGCTGGCTTTATTATTACCCCCTGATTAGAGCTGGGGCACTGGGGATCTGACAAATGAATTCCGTCTGTAGTTCACCCAGCACACACTGTTTAATCCTGTTGATTGCAGAGCTTACCAAAATTGTTTAGTCACAAAGCTAGTTCTGTAAGTCAGCGAGGAGAAAAAAGGTAAATAAAAGATGACTCAGGAGGAAATGAGTTTGCAAATTATGTATACTTACATAGCCTCTATCAAAAGTCCCAAAAAACAGGGTGTTACAAGTTAGAGCTCTGGATGACCTTTCAGTCATCTGGTCTGTATTTGTATTAATGCAGGATGATTTCCTATGGTATACATGTTTGAAGTCCTTGTAGAAAGGAGATTAGGTCTGAGTATTCTGCCCACAAAAGTGTACTTGGTGGCAAAAAAAAAAAAAGAAAAGCAGGACATAGTGCGTTGGTTTTCAGTCTTGTGTTCCTTGGGCCTCAAATCTCCCAAATACGAAGGAATGATAAAGTTATTCTGCTTCCATGGAAGACTTTTTTTTCATCATAAAACTGAACAGAGTAATGATTCTTCACTACAAGTACTAATGGCAGACAAAGTAGTAAGCAACTGTTTTCAGTTATAATTATCTTTGAGGTTTGGGGTTGTCACTGGTCTCCAAACGCCCCGTGCCTGCACGCCTCAGTTTCTGCCACGTTTCTCAGACAGCAGCCCTGCTCGTCTCCCGCTGGGTGCCATCAAGCCACAGCACCACTGAGCTCCCTTCCACGTGCCTTGCTTTGCAGTGGTTTCTCAGCTGAGCACTGGGGCATGAGTGCGGTGGTATGTGATAAGACACTTTACCGTGTTCTTTTTCATGCTTGCCACAAGTACCTGCGGTAACTGCTGGCTTCTGTGATGCTGAAGAGTTTAAAAGAAACTATCAAAGAGAAAAGGGTTGTGATTTTTTGCTGCTAATGGTTTTGTGAGACAAGCTTCAGGCAAAATTGTACAGTAATGTAATTCCTGTGAACACAGTTTAAGTGCTGCATCTGAATAACTCAGCACCTCCCATGCTGATGAGAATCATCCTGATGTTGGAGGGATGAGCCTTCACAAATCAGCCTGACTCAGTCCTAATGCCTGGACCGGGCCATAAACATCGTGCTTAATTCCTGATAGCCACCCGTCTTCTTGTAATACTGTCATGGTCAAATGATGACTTCCCTTGTGCCAAAGCATTGGGCTGGGATCCCTCTTGCTTTGCACAGTGACTCGGAGGGAACTGTTTCAGACGTTTGGGCTCCCGGAGTGAACACTGGGAGGTGCCAATGATCACTGAGGCTGGTTTGTGGTGCCCTGCTGGAAACCACTGCTTCAGGACTTGAGTTGGTCTTGACTTCTCAGGTTTATTGCTTAATTCAGTGCAGTAACACTGGAAATATTCTGTTAGAAAATGTTAAATTAGCTTTAGACTGTAGAAGGAGGTTATATAAATGAGATGTGATAAATCAAAGCTTTTCTTTTCAGGGTGTAATTTGTACTGTATACTCTTGGAATAAGTTTTGTGGCTTTGGAAACTGTATATTACAATTTCAGTGTGGCAGAAATATGTTTTGGTGAGAATTAATTCCTGAGTAACAGAAAGATGTTTATGTCTACCCAGCCTCTATCCTCTCCAAGTCAGCATCTGGCTTATTCTCCTTCCTAATTTTACATTTGGATAAAGTCTGGATAAGAAAACTCATGGCTGTACTGCAGCTCAGCAAATAATCCTGTCTTGCTAACGTCCCTTTCTAGCTGTTGCCTTTTCCCCAGGTTGGTTTGTAACATGGATCATTTTTCTGCATATCCAGAGAGTTAGAACTGAGTGCAAAAGCAAACTTCATTTAGGGGAATGGATTGCAATAAAGCTATTTAAACTGTGCTACCGTATCTATATATGTGGTGTAACAGTTTTATGCCTTGTAGTGATGAAGAATTTCATCAGCACTTGCTGCATGTTTAATAATCACTCAGGAGTGAAGCAGAAGAGCTGTGAGCATCTTTACCGCCGTTAAGGTGGGGAGCAGTGCTGGCCCAACAAGGCTGTCCTCCCTCACCACTGCCTGTCAGAGCTGGCACTTCCCACCCTGCCTGGTTAAAAGCCTTTTCCACTGCTTCTCTCTGTCACGTTTGGGAGCTTGGCTTCTGTATTTTTGTTAATAAATTTAAAATACACAGTGGTGCTCAAATCTTGTTAAATGATGTTTGGGTTGCCTCGTAAAACAAGCTAATTGTGCAATCACAGAATGGTTTAAACATCTGATTTGGATTTGAAACAAAAATGCTGTGTAATTGCTCTCTAAAACTTGTAACTCGCACACGAAATGGATGTTATCAGGCAGATGTTCTTTTCATTCACCAGCACACTCTGTGTCTCTGGCTCTTAAGTAACAGGATAAGCGAAACATGCTCAATTAGCTCAATTGTCTGTGGCTAACCGTTATGCCCAGCGCTTGGTTTCTAGGTATGGCTCTGCAGAAACTCCCGACAATTTTCACTGGTGCTATACCAGCGGACTGAGCCAGAGCTATGGGGCATAAAAGTCAGAAATGTGGGACACTGGTGCTTAGAACTACCCCTTGAAACTTGAGGACTGTGGGTTAAATAGACTTAACGGCATCAACGTGTAGAAAAGCTCAGCACTGCTATTTAGATGCAAACCTTTTCTCGCATCCAGGCAGAAAATATTTGGAAATCTCAATTCTTACCCAGGAGTAGAACTTGAAAATGTAGCTAAAGTATTTCCTAACCCCGGATCAAGTACTGACATTTTTGTGAGTGCTTTCTCTTTGCTTTCATATCCTTTTGCAGTTTCTGAAGTAATTTCAGTAACATTGAGGGCTGCAAGCCTCCCAAACAAATGCCACCTCTTCCACCGATCTGTGAGCAAAGCCCAAGGAAAACTGAGCCTGTAAGAAGTATGCGAGGTGGGTGGTGACAAGCCTGAAAGTATTATCCTGATAGAGCACCATTCCACTTGTCCTTTCAAAATCTCTGCTCTAGGAGACTCTGCAAATGCTTAGAAAGTCTTGGGACTGTGGAGTAGGGAGTTAAAGATGTCTGGAAAAAAAACAAAAAACAATCCTGCTAACCAGAACATCTTTTGGTACTTCCAGTGCATGTTAGTGTTTTTCCTCTTGTCCTGGTCATTGCCAAGTCTTCCAGGTCGTCCTGCACATCATTTCACTATCATAAACAATTCTTTTTCTTCTGCTGAAATCCATTGCACTGTCACCACGTTTTCAGCACATATTGATCCCTAGTCAAGCACATACTCACCCTGCCTTTAGCAGTATCTCGCCTGTGGGCTGCTGCTGCTTGTTATTCCTTCATTGGTCACTGTGTTCTCTGAGATGGCCATCACCCCTGGAAGTGTATTTCAAAGGCACTGAATCTGGTGTTCTAACAGAAAAAACATAATAATAATTATTAATTTTTTTTATTTCTGTGAAGGTGATGGACAAAACTTAATTCTTTTATTTCTGCTGTCCCACAGCTTATATTTATATTTCTTAAATATAAGAAATTCTTGCAAAACATTCCAAGAACGGAAAAAATACACAAAACAAAGAAAAAGCCTACTCCACAAGCTTGGAGTAGTTGGTACAAATAACCCCCTTAGTTCTTAAGCTTAATTATGTCAGATCTGGTCAGCAGGTAGGTGGGATTTCTGCCCAGGCTGAGGCAGAAATCCCTTCCAAAGGTAGTGCAGTGGGTGGTGACTGTGGTCACATCTTGATGAAAAGCCTAATCGTGTCAGTAAGAGGCACAAGGGTGCCAGTAGGTGGCTTTGGGTGGCTTTGAACCCAAAACTTTATTCTTGTTGCCCTTTTATGCAAGTGTTGGCCATTAAACAGCTAAAATCCAAATGTGGAAGTTTAATTTCTCTAACGAAATTTCCCGTGAGAATTCAAATTAGACTCTCATCCCCCCAGTTCTCTGTTGCTCATTACTGACAGATTTCGTTTTCTATCCCTCTGTCACTAATGTAAGAGGAAATGAATATCCTTGAACATAAACTCTTTATTGCATAGATGGGACCATCTTCTTTCAAGTTCATTTGCTTTCTTGTACGCCAGCTCCTAAAGGCACCATATATGATTCTTAAAAATAGAACAGCAGAAAGGCAGGTGACTGAGGTCTGCATTACTCATAGCTCTAAATAAAACACATTCCCCAGCTGTAGATAACAGTAGCTTTAGATATCATGAAGCAGCAGAAAGCATGTACATAGGCATCTCTGCCTTCTGCAGGTCAGAGAGGTACCAGGGATCCTCCTTCCTTCGGAAAACACTGGAGACTCCTGGAGCTGAATTAGGGCACTGAATTACAAGGAGGCCTAGGCCTTAACAAGAAGTTTAAACAATTGACTTCATAAAACAAAGCATCAGAAGCACTGATCACACTCAGGAGTGCTTACAGGATACATTTTCAAGTAAAATTAGGACATATGGAGAAAATCATATGCAAGAAAGGCTTCCAAACTAATTTTAGTTGACTAAAACAATGAGCAGATCCCAAGGTGCAACGTAAGGCTGTAAAGGGAACATAGTTTTTATGGTTGAGAGTCTGAGACTCCACGTGCACTGTTCCTGAATTTTTGTTAAATTAACTTAAAGTTGCCTCATGATAAAGATTGATAATTTCGTTCTTTATTGGAAATTTATCCTTCAGGAGAAACAAAACCAATATCATGTTTCTTGTATTTGAAGTACGCACAGGCTTCTGGAAATCTAGTCTGTGGATTGAAATGTGTTAGGGATTAACAGTTTTAGTTCTGATCAAACCAAAACTCAAAAGCTGAAATTTCTGTGGCTTTTTGGGGGTCTGGCTTGACTGTCGTGAACGAGCCTGTTCTAGAAAGCTGTGGCTGTGCCACACAGGAAAGTCAAAGTCATGATTCTCCTTACCACAAAGGGGATATCAGATGTGGGCAGGGACGAGGTGATGGAAACACGGCACTACCATGGAGGACTTTAAAAAACAAAACAAGCCTCTGCACTTCAGCTGACCTAAATGGAGTATTTAACCTTTTTACAAACTCTGGCCTACCTGGCAGTGAAAACAGGCCAGCTTTTAAGAGCCACGGTGGCCTGACCTGAGCAGTCCTCACCGGCAGAAGATGAATTTCTCTGACTTGAAGCTTGCTGCTTTAACCAGGCTACAGAACAGAGGAAGGCAGTTATGAATCTTTAGCAGTTGGAGGATTAATTTTGCGGCTGATTTTTCTACTGTTTTAAATACCTGACTGATTACCTTATAATGAGCTTAGAACTAAAGTTTGTTGTAAGCTGCCTGCTACTTCTGTCAGGAAACTGCCTTCCTTGGGGTGAGGCAGGAGGATACGCAAGTTCTTATTGCTTGGCCTCCCCTTTTGACAACTTGCAAAGCAACGTGCAAATAAATCACCAATGATTTCTGGTGTTCGTGCTTGGAAACTGAATTCCTGCCACATTTAGCATTGTTCCCATACTGCCTGTTAATTCCCCTGCGAGCATCCCTTTGGAGAAGGCAAAGGGATGAGAACAGAGAGAAATGTGAGAGAGGACAGGAGCACTGGAACAACAGGAGTTGAAAATCAAACCCCTTCAGTATGCTGACACTCAGTATTTTAAGATAAAGGATGCTGTTCAATAACGCTGTGGTACATCCTGAACCCAGCTGCTCCTTATATTGCAAGTAATTATGACTTGCCCATGGATTAACCCAAGATCCAGATATTCCTCTAAGAAGATGAACTCTTTGTAAAATTGAATATTTCAAGATCATCCTTGCTGTGTTGCTTTCATTTCTGTAGTTTTGTCAGTAAAACCTGCTTGCTGATCAGCACTCCCCCCTGCCCTCCAGAAACAGAGCAGCCCACCATTTCAAGAAAACAAATTAATTTATATTGTAAGTTTTGTATAAATTTATTCTCTTGGATGAATAAACAAATAATTTCATTTGGCAGAACTAAACTGCACATTATATAATAATATCTAAAACCCCGCTCTCCAGAAGGTTCTCCTGACCTGCTAATAAGAGTATGAAGGGTTCAGGAAATAATTTTTATAGAGGATCATATTGCGTGCTGATAGGAGAGTTACACTAATGAGGGCTGACTGAGATTCATTGATCTTGGAAAAGGTAGGAGAATAGCTCATTATTTCGTTGCAGAGAAGGGGAAATGGATGGGGGATGCAGTCCTTGTTCGTGGGGTTGTTTTGTTAGAGAGGAACGCAGAGCTGGGAGGTGGGATTGGAAATGTGCTAACTCAGGGATAGGAAAACAAGCAGCTGGTATTTGCTAACACAATTGAATGTGAAAAGGTAACAGAAATGGGGTTGCAAGGCCTGGGAGATTTTGAAAGCACAACTGTTTTGTTAGAGTTTCTAATACTTTGGAAGATGATGGATAACTCTGAACACATGCAGCACACAGACAGCTCGCAGCAATGAGTAAAGGTGTGGAATTTGGGGCTTTAATGTCAGTGAAGGAACAAACAAGCAAGTCTTCTTTCCTTGCATTTCAACAGGGAAACAGTCAGCAGTATGTGAAAGAGTGAAACAAGGCCACGTGAGGTTGTGGTGTGGCATGTGTGCTCGCGGGGGAAGCAGGTCTCCTCTTGCTGCTCAGGGCCCTCCGTCTCCCCCTTTCCTGGCCAAATGGAAAGAAGTGTTTCCCTGCCTTGCAGGAGAGTGGTGATGGTAAATGCATGGAAGACCAAGAGATTCCTATCAGATTCCCATCAAATAACACAGACCTAGGACTGGAAGAAAGCTCTTGGGCCATTGACAGGATTTCCAGCTAGCATGAACAGATGTATCTTATTAATCCCTCTATAAACTTGTTAAGCAATTGCTTTAAAAACCTTATGTTCTCATATTTCTATCTTTGTGGCAGATCTTATTGTCATTAAATATTTTTCAGCGCTGTTGTTGTTGAACCATCTGGCTGTGGATGGAGAACTCTGCTTTTTCCAAGGTTTTCCTCGTCTCTTCCTGTTGGGTTTTGGTTTCCTGGTTTAGCAGCAGGCATAAATCCAAAGAAATGAAGAGCTGAAGGGCTAAAACACTATTACTTCTCTTATTTTATGACCCATGCCCAGGCAGCTCTGATTTACAACATGCACTGAACCTTGACTGTTTTGATGGAAATTTCGTTTTTTCATTGTGTTTAGTTAAAACAAACATTTCGGAACACAGAATATCATAGATCTTGGACTTCTTGGGTGGACTTTTTTCAGGAAGTCAGCAGAAAAAGTATAAAAAGGAAGAGGGGAAGGAATCCTATTGCTCTCCCTGCACAACTTGTCAGCTTTCAAGCCAATGAGAACATTTTTCTCAGGACTGAATTGGCTGTGAAGGAAAGCGTTCTGGGAGAATGGGCAAAGCAGCCCGCTAATATCGGAGCAGAAATTGCTGTGCAATCCCTGTCTCCTTGTAGAACAGGGCAAAAAAATGGGTGTCTCTTAAACACATACCACCCTTCAGGTTATCCAAAGAGGAGAAATGAAGAAATGTTGTATCTCCACTTTAAAAAGAATTAATGCAACTTCATGGCACTGGGAAGCCATGGTCAGACACCTGCAGGTATGTCTGAATGGGCAGTGAGGGGGCAGTAAATGTGGGAAGGGGGAGAGGTGAGTCCTGGAATGCTATTTTAGGAGAAAAGCAGAAGAAAACTAACAGGAACATCAAATGTAAACGCTGTAACGTTAAACAGGAGGGAAGAAAAATACGTAGAGGAAAAAAATGTGTATTTAAAGACAGTACTTTGGGTTACTGTTTTATGTAAAAATTTGAGACACGCTGCTGTATGTGAAGTGCAAAAAAAAAAAAAAAGATAAAAGTAAGGTTTATTTGCTTTGTGTTAAGTGCATGGACACAAGACACAACTTCTCATGTTGTGTTTTTCTATTTTGCTCTTTTTTTTTTTTTATCCTGTAACTAAACCATTCTGCTTTTTCCTGGTTTTCAGAAGGCACACTTGTTGCATTAAACACTGCTTATTCTTTATCAAATGGGCAGCAGCCAAATGCAAAACACAGACCTCTTTGTCTTGCCTGTTAAAGCTGATTGTAGCAGCTCAAGGAAAGGTTAGTGGCAGCAGAAGAGGTTTGGTAACATCCCCCCAGTTCAGTGCTGAGTGTGGATCTTCCCCCTCCTTTTTCTTTCTGGTCCTAGATGCAGCAGCAGTGGCTGGGGGTCTCTTCTCATTTCTCACCTCATCCTTTAATTGGTGATTTTATTTAGATTCCCTTTTACTCGGGTTAGTGAAGTTCACACTCCTTGTTGGTGGTGGTAGCTACATGGCAGTTTTTAAATACCTACAGTTCTGTGATCAATTTTAGAAATCTCAGCTTGGAAGCAGGATAAAGTCCTTTTGTTGTCCTTTTATATTTGCATGTTGGTCTTTTGTGGACTGAAATTACACTCTCTATTTTCTTTACTTTCAAGGTCAACTCGTGACCCCTATTTCCACCTTGCCATCCTGGTTTGAATTGCAGCTCCAGCAGTTAATGTCGACATTAGATATATCTGCTTCTCCTTGAACAGTTATAGGAACAGAGAAGCCAACTGAACAGTAATATCGGGTTCTGTTGGTGCTATTTTCTTTCTTCAGGCTGATTTGAATCACCCCCTAAATAAATATTTTGGTCCTGTGTATTGTACATAGTTTCTATCCCATTCTTAATTTTTTACTTATATTTGTATTTCATATTGAAATGTGTGTTTGAGCCAGAATTGGCTTTAAGCTGCGCTCCATAACAAAAGTGGTTTTGTTCTCAAGGTTGCATTTGAGGTTAAGCACCGTGTCTACCAGTCTGGTTTTGGATCCTGTACTCACAAGTAACCCAACGCTGAGAGCTTCCTTCCCCAACAGCCTTGGGATGAGGCAGGCAGCCCCCACCCAGCAGCTGGGCTGCGTACAGCTGTGCCGATCCCTGGTATTTAGCACAACGCTCAATGTGAAGGAAGAGACGTCCCCGTGGCAGCTGCTGCTGTTCTGGGTTCTTGGCCAGGACGACAGCAGAAGCGCACATCAGCATCCCTGGTGCCATACGGCTTGAGACTGTTGTGTCGCACACCATGTGCAGGATGAGAGAATAATTTCAGCCGAGTATTTAGGGGAGGCTGCTGGGTCTTTTAGGTGCCTCTGTGTCCTCATAGTGACCCCTCCTCTGCAGTGTATCTGCTTAGTTAAATCTTGTCAGCGTGAGGGCATGCGACATATCCTTTTCCTTGTATCGGATAAATTAGTCTGGTGAGAATTTCACTCCAGTAATAAATTTTTTCCTATGTCTCCCTCTCCCCATCCCTCCTTCCTGTTCTGAGCGGGCTTTACATCCTGACATTCCCTTTAAGTGTCTTTACCAATGACTGCATTAATTTTCTTTTACGACTCTTACCCTGTGCGCCAGATGAGATGCAGGTTGGTGGTGGAGGTGCTTTTTAGCTAATGACTCGCATTTGATATCAAACGCCCCATTTTAAATGCAAACAAAACACACCCTGCCAAAAGGAAAACAAAGCGTGTTAAGCAAAGACCAGGCACACAGGGCTTGACGGATGTTCAGAAGTTATTTTTTTTTTTTTTCTCTGTGAACTCTTGTCAAAGTCTAGAATTCATGAAAGCAAAAAAGAGCCTTGATTCCCTCCGCGTGCCCTCGGGGAATATATATGGCGAAAAGATTTAAAATTCAGATAGAGCAGCTTCAGAAAGAAGTGGCATCTGAAATAAATTATTTTCACTCTATAGCAGCGAGTGAACTTTTACACTGAAATTATTCCTTTTGAACTTGTGCGTGGTGAACAACACAAGTGTCTCGAGCCATACGGCACCAGGAAAACACCGCCTTTCAGGGCTGCAGCCTCGGATTTGCAGCGGCAGCTGTCAGACGGCTGTCTGCTCTTTTGTATTGATCATTTGACTGGAAAATGAAAAGATAATTAACGGCCTGGTATTTAATAGGGATTTGTTTTAAAAACAAGGCAAAACCGAGATGGAAGGGAATCCTGGTGGAAATCACCCGCAGATTGCGCGTTTCACTCAGCTGCAAATTTGCCTCTCGTAAATCGTGGCGGTTCTGTTCCCTAGTAAATGGATTTAGTGTCAGCAAATTTTAAAACAATGTCTGAAGTGTCTAATGAGTTTATAAGCCACTAGAGAAGATAGGATGCTTTGCTTGCAGCACGGAGCTTAATTTGATATTCAAGGTCAGCACATCAAACTTCTTAATCAAGACCATAATGAGGAAAACATTTCTACTCAAGCAAAGGAGCAGAAAATAGGAACAGTAGAAGACTGAACGCTTTATGCCACTGATTAACATGTGCTTGTTTTAGACTCCTATCAAAGTTTAACCAAAACTCTTAGTACACCGTTCTATTAAACTAGTGCATTAAAAGTTAAACACTACTATTACTACTAATAAAAAATCACCTTAGTTTCCAGGGGATTGGTATATGGATGCCAAGTCATGTCATTCTATTTTAGCAAGGTGACAATGTTCTGCTGTCCTACATTTCAAATGGAAAACCTGAAACCTTCAAGACTTAATGCATTAAATGTTCTCTTAAACTGTGCCACAGCAGGAGCAGAGCTGGGGAGAGAACTTGAGGAAAGCTTTGCCAAGGAGCTGGGAGCTGCTTTGGGGAATTAGCGAAGGTATCTGTTTGTATTAGCAAACGGAGATAAGAACTGCTCGGTTCTTTAGCAGCAAAGTTAAAATCTCGGTCCTTAGGGCACTCTTTTGGATGGAAAAAGTCTGGTGCTTTAATAATTTTATTTATATAGTTGATAACAGGAATTGCTTCTGTCTTCGCTCGCTGATGGCCAAGGGTTGAAGTGGGGCGGGTGCAGTGGAGCTGCTCTTGGAGAGCGCTGGAGGCGTTTGCCCTTCGCTTTGCCCTTCAGCTGGGTCTTTTTGGCTCCATATCTGCAGACGACATAAGCGGAGTGCCCCAAATTATTTCAGTCTGAGATACTGTCAATATGTCATCAACTGCTGCCTTACTGGGGTGTTTTAAAATTCTTTCCAGCACATAATGGATATATCTGTTTAAACAGCTCTTAAAATTCTGAGGAGATAGACAAATTCAGCAGAAAATCAATAGTGTGTTGCTAGTGGCTGTATTATTTATTAATTTCCAAACAAGCCGGTCTATGGCTATGTGAATATTGAAGCCCAGGGTTTTTTCAGTCCATTATAAAGATGATATCTTAAGGCTGAGGGGGTTATTATGAAATGCTTTTGTTGGGTAAATATCTCTAGAAGGTCCATCAACTGGCCTCTTCCTTTTGAAGTCTGAGCTCCATTTGTGCATTTTAAAGCTGGATGTGGGCACACAGTGACATTGCTGTAGAAGTATCTTTCTTAATAGCATTTTTTTTTTCTCTGAAATTATTGTTTTACAATATATGCAGGCCTTAAATGTGATCTTCGTGTCAATGATGTTCTGTAATCTTTGTAGGAAATGAAGCAAAGTGTAAAGTCTGATACATAGAAAAAATTCCTTTTATTTATTGGGCTGATGTGGCTCATAAATAAAGGTTTAAGAAAAGCTGTTTCAGTAAGCATATTTATATTGAGAATAAATCTTTTATCACGGTACAAGCCATTATTGCTCAGCGTGGGTGTCCACTATAAACTGGCAATAGCTTGGGGCAGCTTTTAAATGGTAAATCTTGATTATGAAGATATTAAAGCCTGGCACTAGCCTGAAAATAAGTATGCGGTGATGATACCTTCTCACTTGCAGATCTACTTTCTGCATGTTTTCACAGTCCAACCTGCTGATGGGAGAAACTAAAATAGATTCTGTTTGCTCCTGGTAGCTCTGCAGTCAGCACGCTCCTGGAAATGGGAGCTAAGCTTTTCTCAGGGCTAAGCAAATCCACCATACTCATTAGGGAAACTCTGATAGCAGGGTCTTCATGGCCAGTAATATATTCAAGGAAGGAAAAAATCATCGGGGTTTTTAGAATCAAAATGAAATTGCCAGGCTGACAGAAATTATCGGGAGGAAGCCAAGAGACTGAGCAGGGTAAGTCTAGAAATCTCCTGGGAATCTGGGGATCTCCTGTGCATCTCCTAGAGCAGCATTTTTATGAAGAGAAGCAGTATTTCTACATTCACAAACCTTATGATAGCTCTTTTGCTACAAAAATGTACAATTGTCGGGAAAAAATGTTTGTGTTTTTAATATTCTTTTTTTCAAATGCAAAATGGAAATCTGACTTTCAGGGAGTCCTGTGTGGAGCGCAGTCAGCAGCGCGCAAAGCCAGAAAGGAAACCTAAGCCCTGAAGTACAAAGGGGTTCTGTTGTATTCCCAGAAGCCACATGAGTTTGTGCTTGTGCGAGCATCCTGAGGTAGGACAGAAAGGGACCTTCTGGAGCCCTAGCAGCTAGCCAGAAGTTGCTGTTGGGTGGGAGTGCTGTTTGCTGGGGCTGTCTGGTGAAGCACATCCAATTTTCTGCTGCTACATGCCAACCACCTCATATAAATCCTTGCGTATTTTTCGTTTTCAGGGTATTGTTTTATTTTCAGTTTCATTCCTTTCTGTTTTGTAAATGAGTGACCAGCGATACAGGATGCACTGCCAGTCCTATTGCCTGGCACAGTTCCTTCCTATAGTTTTGGGGAGCTTGCTAAGAAGTTTCCCAAGTATGAGAGCATTTATCATTCCCAACATGACCAACTGAAGCAGGCACATGAAACCAATGTCCTACCCAATACCAAACTTCTGTCTTCCTGTTGGAATTAACAAGGTAACAGAACCCAGGCAGCCAAAATCTGCTCCAGGTGTATGGGCACCACTCCCTGCCCTTGCCAACCCGCCGTGCAACGCGCCTTCTGTGCCTCTGCTTTGTGTTTAATCCGAGTTGCTGGTAGGCACCTTTTGGTGTTTATAAACTGGTGACTGGTTATTTACATTGCATTTTTAAAATGTTTCTGTGCACTGTGATTCTCTGAGAACTTTGCAGAGAGATGTGCAAAGTATCAGCTTTCACAGCAAGTCTCACATCCCCGCGCTGGTTGAGATGCGAGCCTTATGGCTCCTTCTTGCCTTATAGCAGGGAAAGGAACTTGTCACGGGGACTGAAGTGGTAACTCGCTCTTTAGCAGTAATAAAATTGTGTTAATTTACTGTTTTTAAGATAAGTGCATGCTGAAACTTGAATTTGCAATTATCCTACTGATAGAGCCATGTTATAGCCTTTGTCTTACAGCGTTATCTTCCTTCCATGCATTGGAAGTGAAAGCAAATTTTCAGTATGTTTTCCTGTCAATACACCAAATTTAAGCTTTTTTAATAAAACAGCAGTGCAAGTTTTTAAGACTTTGCAATTCAGAAAACACCACCCATGTGGTCTTTGTGTTATATTATTTCAATATTATTTCATTCCTGTTTTGGGGAAAGTGCTGTTCTCATTTTGGCTTCTATGCTTGAGGTGCTATTTGTGTAATATGGGTATAAATTCCATTTGGACGGTTTTATGGCCTTTGTAGGTCCTACAGCTTAAAGATACAGAAGTAATTTAAAGTATCAAAAATATCTGATTCTAACCTGCCTACTCAGACAAAGTCAACTGCCAGTACAGTGAGAATGGATTTATTATCATTTGAAATAAAAGCATTTAAGGCAATAAAAGCACACGTGATAGTAGTTTTCAGAATCATGTTTGGAGTTTGATTCTCTTGAGTTATTTTCCAGTATAACGAACCTGAGCAGAGTAGCTTTGTGATCTATTCATGTGTTTGTAACATGGTAAAATTATGCATGAATTTAGCAGGTAAACGTGCCGATGGGTAAGTGTGGGATAGCCTGGGCTGGCTCCGAGATGAACGAAGATCTCTCTGCTGCCATAATAATGCTGTGCTACACTCAGGCTGGCTCTGGAGCTGCGGATCTGCACTAAGAGCAGGAAGATTTGCCCTCTCTCCTCTGCTTTTCTGAAGCAGCTGGAAAGAGGAAGGCAACTAAATGAAGGGAATGTACAGCAAAAGGTCAGGAAGATTTGTTCATGTCACCGTGCTTTGATTTCCCTCTGTAATTTAGAGAAAATGTGTTGTAAGTCTTTAAAAATAGTACATTTGACACTCATTTGGTGCTCAGATATGGTGGTGATTAGGATATCAAATATTTTTATAATGAATATGTTTTAATTTTTGTTTGACTTGTGGTGGAAAATAAAGCAGAAAGCCACACGTTATAAGTGGGTTTTCATCCTTTCAGTAGCTTCTCAGTAAGAAAGCTGTGCCCGTTTTATGAACTGAGTGATGGGGTGTGGATTTAGGACTCCTGGGGGAAAGCAAGAAGTGGATATTTAAGAGAGAAGGTATGTGCTACAAAGGCAGATTTCAGCTCTAGTATTCCCCCTCATGCTTCTAACACTAATATGCATGTGTTTTGTTTTGCTTCGTTGGTTTTATTTTTTATGCCTGAAGTGAATTGCTTTACCAGCTAGATTGTGTAGCTGTACGTCAGCTTATTATTTTATTTGGAATTCTAATTTACAATAGTAAGCCATTTCTTAATGTAGGATTTGAGTTAGCATCTTCTTCTGTAATATATCTGAACATGCAAATATTGCCTTCTAGTTTATGGTATCAGAATACCTGCTAAATACACTTTTATCTTCCTCTTCACTAGAAAAGTCATTGTTATCTGAAATATACTACTTTTTTTTGGAAGATAGAACTTATTTAAGACCTTTTTCATTTTCAATAATTTATCACATATAAATCTTTGCTTATAACTTTATGAAGCCTTCAGGCTGGAGGCACTGTTAGAAGAAGAGTTATAGGAAGCAATCTTTTTTTATATGCTCCTAATAAATGGAACTAGGCTAGGTAAGGGTATAAAAAAGTCAATACCTAAGAAGTAAAGACATGCAGCCAGGAGATTGCGTTCCTGTTCTAATCTGAATAAGAAACCACGCACTCACAACAAAGAGATGGAGTAAGGTTTGCCCCGCATCGGGCACACGGTATATTCAGAGAAAGGAAAATTCGTATTCTGAGCGTGTTCTTTTGCATTCTTTAAAGTAACCCAAGCAGTTTGTGTGTGTCAAGTGGTTACGTTTCAATGCAATTGGTTATCTTACATTTCAGGTGCATAAACACCTCTTTGGTTCAAGTTTGCAGGAAGCTCAATTCAACATGTAGTTGAGCGGCAGATGTAATTTTTCACCAAATAATGCTTGAAATTATATCGACTGTATGAAGCTATTCTTCCTCATCCAAATGGGCGCACAGAATGAGGTACAGAAAGGAATAAAAAGAATAGCTTTGCCCCAAGAAAACACATGGTCTGTGGCTTCTTGTTCAGTCTTTGCATTGGGGCGTGTGACGGCCACGTCAGTGCTCGCCCTTCAGTGCCAGCTGCCTGGTGCTGAGCCGCAGGTGACACCGAGGGAATCGCACCCAGGGTTAGCCTGAGAGCAGCCGAGATTGTAGAGCTGTGAGGCGATAAGATACAAGTCAGACTCCACACCTGTGTATTTGTATATTAAATAAAAACAACCACAGATGAAGAACAAGAAAATCCTTCCCCAGATATCCACCTGAGGACTACTGGCTCCATTTCCAGCAAAGCTTGGACAGGTTTTGAGGAGAAACACATGTGAAAAGGTCGACTCCACAGAGTTGAACAAAATCTTTGTCACCCATCCCTCAGGACCTTTTGCTCATGCCAATACCCTGTAGCATGGCACAGAAGGGCTTTAGGTGGGCTGCAGCATTGCTGCCACTCCCCCTGCAGTGCAGCTGTCTTCAGGGCTGCTTCTCCCCCTCTTAAAATCCTAAAAAAGTTATCTGTACTTTAGTGGCAGCTTGGTCGTCTAAGAGCAGCAATTAGGAGACTTCAGTGCCTCTGCAGCTGCCTCAGATGTAAAATTCGAGCCCTGGGGAGCAAACATCCACCTGAACAGTGATGCTGGTATAAATGCCTCGTGTAATGCCGTGTCCTTGTGTGTCCCATTGCTGTGCGGTGCTGGGAAGATGCTCAGCTTGGGCTCATCCTCCTGGCTGCCTCTGGGTGGATTCACTCGTTGCTCACATCACTGGAGGCCGTGTCCCTGTTGAGCCCACTGCTGACACCGTGACGGTGCGGATGTCCCTTGAGCGTGTCCCGTGGTTCAAAAGCAGTTTCTGCTCTAAGCCCCTCACGTCCATAGAAAATCTGCCTTGTTTTTAACAGGAATTACAGGAGCTGACAAGTTCACAGTTCTTAGAAACACTGCTACTAGAAATGGTGGTTTTCAGGATATTCTGGATCCTGTTAAAGATGTCTCTGTGTCTGTGTATGCGAGGGTGAGGGAGCCTCAGCGGCAGCACACTGCAATTATGGGCAGCGGGAGAGGTCAGGGGTCCTGGTGCTCGCCCATGGAAGCTCCTCACAAATAAAAATAAATGTTTGTTGGAGTCCTCCTGCATAGCGGTAGAAAAAAAATAGGTATTTGTACCAAATCTGGGCATTTCTTTGACCTTGGTGGTGTCAGGCTGAAGGCAGTGCCGGGTGCCTCACCGGCGGTGTCCCCACGCCAGGGCTCCGTCGTTAGGAGGGGAGATCAATCTGAGACACCACCTGAAGGGAAAGATTAATGTGTCACTGCTGGCTTAAATTGTCAAGCAGGTAATATTTCTTTTTTCTAAAAAAGTAATTACTAGTGAAGTAAAGGATGGGTTTAGGCATCCAGAGGTTTCAAACGACATGAAGTATTTGGTGCTACTATTATAAGAGGTGATTTATCCCAGCGGATCCAGAAGGCTGGTGCAATGAAAATATTTCTGGATACTGTTACTGCTTACCATGCACAAAATCCCTCAAAGAGAAATATCTGAACCATCCTGAAGAGTAATGCTGGAAAGAACCCCAGTACGGGTGGTTTCTCACAGCGTACGTGTTCTTCATTTAATTCTTTTTCTTTTTTTTTTTTTTTTTCTTGAAGACTCCAGTAAACCACAATTAATATTTACTGTTGAAAAAATACAGGTTCACTCAGTTTTTAGAACCGTAAGCTGCAAACCTGTAATTGAAGCGCGTGCAAGATTATTTGGTTGATTACCCATTTTCACAATGATAGGTTTCTCGTTGTGTGTGAAAACTAAATGATAATGTTTAAGTCACGACTGCACCTTGCCAGCCTCTGAACGGCGATGTGCAGAGCTTTCCGTAAGGTAATATCAGAGTCTCGTAGCATAAAGCAGTAATTGATGTGACTGATCTGCGAGTGAACTCTGCAAGGTGTAAGATGAATAGCAATGAAATTGCAAAAGCTGCAGTAATGAGGCAGGCTGTATTTTAGTCTGTTTTACTAGAGGTGTGCTGCTACGGATTGTGCTGGTTTATGGTAGGCTACACAGCAAAGAACGTCTGAGCATAAACTCAAAATTTTAGTTTTAGGTTATTTCAGGTAGACTTCCAAACTGTTAAGTATTTTGACACAGAAGTTATATCAGAAGTAGAAATTCTCTTGTACACACATTGTGCGAAGAGTGGGATATATATATCATGTATACGTATTTTTTCCCCAAAAAAATTGCTTTTAAACCAAACCCTGGTGGTATTTGTCAGACATCTTCACTTGGATAGCGCCCTTCCTTAGTGGTAAGTGTCAAAACACCTCCTAGGTGCCTTCCACTGGTTCCTCTGTGGCAGCATTTGGCACTAAGCTGGCAGTTCCTCATTTCAGTCTGGTAATTGTGGCACCATGGAGAATACTTCAGAAACCCACCAAGTCACACAGGCCATGTGAAATGGGACTTGATCTTCTGGCTTTGTCAATCCTCCTCAGAGAAATTGTATGTGAAGACATGATGTGAAGGCAGAAAAATGAGAACGATGGTAAATCGGGAGTGGTTAAACGGATAGAAGAAGGCCACCTCTGCATGCACGCTGTGTTTCCCCCATACGATGGTTTGGGCAGAGCTTTGTCAACACAAATAAAGCGGGTATTTAATCCTTAACTCCATTTGTTTTTCCAGTTTTATCCCTGGCAGCACACACACTGGGTCTGAATTTCTTTACTTGCCAAAATTTTGGCTGGTTTCTGGGGCTGAAGATCCCTGACAGCACGGCCACCGGCTCCGTGGGGGCGAGAAATCAGCATGTGGCACTCACAGGCAGGGGGAAGGAGCGATGGATGGGCTGTCACGGGTGGGATCCGAGGGGCAGCTGGAGTTAAAAGGGTCGTGAAGTTTATGCATTATTGACAGAATATCCATAATGACTCCTTAGGAGCTATTATACAGTGATATGTGAAGACCTTAGTTGGGGATGATTTAATTTATGAATCATTGCTGTGATGGATTGCCTGTTATGTCAGACTGGCTGCTGCACTGACTCTGTGTTCTTAACTCATTATGAAAGATTTTATGCAAAGTAATTGCTGTACAACAGCCACTCTTCAGAATGAAATAATGTACATGCTTTTCCCCCCCTCCTAACAGCGCAGGCTTTTGTTCACATTATGAGCAACGTTCGCTTTGTGAAGTATCATCTGGAAAAGCTTTGCTAGGAAGCAGCGCTGCTGAAGAACAGAGCTTCTGAAATGGCAAATATTTCGGAGGCCTAATCTTTCGGGTTTCAGGTTTCCTTCCGTTTAATGAAGTATCACGTTAATTCACACATAGGCCCTGTATCGAGAGTCTTCATTCACAAATCCTCCAGAGGATCTTAGGGGTTGGTTCTAAAATGTCTGAAGTGGAATTGAAAAGTAATGGCTTTTTATTATTTTGGTAGTCTTCCTGTACAGTCTTCAGTGAGGCACATAATCTTTCCCTGCCTTTCTCTCCCCACTGCAAAATAAAGGTAGCAATGTTTCCTCTGTAGAAAAAATGGAAAAGCACTTTTTTTTTTTTTTTTTTTTTAAGCAATGCAAAATGATGGGACTGGGGCGGGGAGAAGTTTGTCCTTGTGCAGTGCAGGGGCTGACAGGAATCTCTGTCAGCCCCCAGTTAGGAGCTGCGTTAACACGGTACACACTTAATTTGTTCTGCTCCTCAGGCGCTGAGTTGCTAGTCCTTGTTAAGAGAGAACATAAACACAGGAATCCACGGCACGGCTTCAATAGTTATTTTTAAAAAATCTTAATTCCTTCATTCTGCTTTCTTAATTCAAAGCAGGGCTGAAATTGTAATCTGCTGGGAAACATAAAAATGGATTCCTCTGGGTTAAAAAATTCAAGTGTGGGTTTAAAAATAACTCGAGTGATCCTTTTTCTTTCCACTAATATGTCCTATTTTTAAAGCCGAGATGAAATCTTCAACTTTTTTTTTTTTTTTTTTAATAAGTGGATGAATAACTTACAAGTGCAATCCCAGAAATATTGTAAGAGGCTACGAGCTCCTCTGCCTGGGACAAGATTGATGATGTTAGCCTGACTGGCAAGTGTGCAGTTTACATGCTAATAGAAACTAGGCTGTCTTGCAGGGAGCAAATACATTGCAGAGTAAGTGTGGAATGTTTATTAGTCCCAGTAAAGTGCAGCGGAGACAGTACAAATGATGTAAGAGGAATGTTGTGCAGGAAATATAAGTCATTAGATCAGGCATATGTGTTTCTTGGCCCAAACCCCTTTGTTTTATAATCAATCCGTAAGGAATTAGTGCAGACAGACGTCGCGCTCATCGCCGCCCCCCGCGCTGGATTCGGCAGAGGTGCAGCAGCTCCACTAATGCCTCCCCATGGCTCCAGAAATCAAGGATGGGTAAGACCTCGTAGGAAAACTTGAAGGCGACCCATACTTGGTTTCAGGGGCTGTGTGGCCGTCGTCGACGTTGGGTATCGCTGCGTGTGCGCCCGCACGTGCTTTGTTTTCTTATCCAAAATGATTCGTGCATGGCCAAAAACAATTTTGCTTTTACCCTGCTTGCAGTGAAGTTTATGACAATGACAATGAAAAATGGAGTGAATCACAGTAAGATACCCTGCTGCAGTCAGAAATATCAAGCTCACTTCTTGCTGGTGATGGGGAAAGCAGGGAGGGTTTAAGCTCTTGCCCTCCTTGTTATTGCACAAGTCATAAATCTGAGGGAGATTTTATGGCTTAGCAATTAAAAACAAAATTAAATTTATCCCTGCTGTAGACTGTAAATACTTTTATACAAAGCACCTCGGCTTTATTGACTGGAGCTTCTTTGTAAACTAGGATATCTTTATTTCATGATTCGGTATAACCCATTACCTATAGAAGAAATTACTTGTAGAAGATTGTGTTTTGATTTTAATGTTACTCTAGGTTTTGAGATGGAAGGGAATCACATTTTTGTGCTGTCCCTACTTTTCCTTGAAGAGCAGAAAATTCAAATTAGGTTCCCTTTTGGGAAGCCTGGCTTTATGCAAGTCCACTCAAATACAAGAAGAAACACAATAATGACTGTGACTTTTACCTTCCAGTAGCAAAACCTCTTGCTTGTGCTCACTGGACAAGTCTTACAAGTTTTCATTCGGCACAGCCAGGGATTTACACAAATTCCTGTTCACCATATTAGAATGGAAATCTCCCCCCTCCAAATGATGTTCATATTAACTGCAAGTAAACCTGGGGTAGAGCTGGCAGGGGGTTACTGAGCCTGAGCTGCCTGCCTGGTGCTACCGAAGAGGCATTTTGGCTGGAGAGTGAGCAGATTTCCCTGATTATAGCAAAAATCTGTGACTGTTTCTCCTGGCAGTGAATCTGATCATGTTTGCCTATGCAGGTGTCGCTCTCCATTACTCTAATATATCTTAGATTTGGTGCTCTTCGAAACACCTGGCAAATGTGGTGGGCTGAGCAATCGGCACTTTGCTGCAGAAGATGCGTTTGGAGGCTTGTCTTGGTTTTGGTTTGCCTCCAGGTACAGGCAGAAGCATGTGGACAAGGCAGCACGAGCAAATACAGCAGCTTTTGTATGACCAGTTGTTGACAATGGTCTTAAAACAAACCACCCCCTCCGGATATCCCTCAAAAGTCACTAGTGGTGCCTTTTTAAACTAAAATGCTTAGAAATAAGAAAAACCCGAAAATGGTGCTTTGATATAAATAGAAAATTCATGTACTGGAAGGCTCTGGCAAAAGAGGTTGTTTTTTTTTTAAAGAATAAAATTAACATCCCTGTATGCCATTTATCTTTATCCTTCCTAATTTGCATACTGGCAATCAAAATAACCTACTCCCCCATTCTTTGAATAGGCTTTTCAAGCCTGTTTCTTTTTTTAATTGCTCTATTTCCTGCTGGCGTATAAGATAGGGTCTTTTTTTTTTTTTTTTTTTCCTCCTTCATATTTGTGCTATAATAATTTTCAGATACATGTTCTTCTAGGAATATAAGGTTTTCAGTAGTATATTTTTAAAGCTGATTTACTGTTTTCCTTTTATTCGCTTAAGGGTTAGAAGCTTTGGGCAGATTTTAAAGTCTGTGTTTGATCTTTTTTTTCCTATGAAGATGACAGTTCATGGCAATCAGTGAGCTTTATCTCTCTGGGTTTCCTGCTAAATAAGTATCTCTTAATATGAAAGTGTATTTTTACATTTTAAACAGGGGCCGTTTCAGAAGTGGTTTTTAACTTTTTAAAACAATGATAATGGTAAAAGATAATCCCTTAAAAACATTAAAAACCTAAAGTTCATTCTTTACCTTCTATATTTTCTCCATGTAGGTTTTACAGTTGATAAGGAGGATGCCAGCAGGATATATGCTGTTTGTAAATCCAAAACTGAGTGCAACAATGCTCAGCCGTGAATGTGGGTGCTGGTCATGAAGCTGCTCCCTGTAATACAGCAGGTGACTGCTTGAGTTGGGCTTGTTAAAAAGAAAATGTTCTTATTTCACCGAGAGAATACATATCCTAGTCATTCTTCTTTGCATGTTGACATTTTCATTTGCTATTTAGAGAACAGGTCTTCTCTACATTTTGTGCAGGCTGTGCCTGTTGGGTTTGGATGTGCCGTCACGTCCTACTCTATAGAGCCCTGCTAACTCCAGCACCACCTCATCCTGCTTGCCCCTGGCTGTCTTCTCTTGTCTTGGGCTTTTTGTCATCTGGGGAAGTAGCTGTGGTTGGAACATCCCTGCTGCTTATTTACTGAGCCCCTTTTCTTCCTTCTGCTAAACTTCTCCTTTCAAGAAATACCCTTTGTCTTTTTCTATCTGCCACGTCTTGCCTGTATCCATGTTTTTCTTGTTATTCATTACCCAGGATAAAAATACCTATCGCTGTTGATTAGTGTTGATTACAAGAAAGTACATCAGAGCTTTTGCGTATAAATAAATTAATTTCATTAATAGCTATTGTTACCTGTGAAAGCTAAGGAACATGGGGAGGCTGCAGCACGTCTGAAGTGCTGGAGGTATTGCTGCCTTTTATCAAGTTTCTACTTTGGTGCAAAATTACTTGTAAGGGCCAACCCCAGTGAATCTGTATCCAGTGAAAAGGGGGAGAATTGCCTAAGTGTGAATCATTTAACCATGCAATTAGCACGTTCATTGGGAAGCACGTGAAGGAAGATACAAGAATCCTTGGGGGCACGCTGGTTGAATACCAATGCCTTAATTAAAATCCCTTTAAATATCTCAGCGCTCTGCAGTTGGGGCCACCTCTTCCATATCACGGGGCCATCTTTTCTCGTAAAGTATACATACAGCACAAGATGTTTATCTTGTACAGAAACACTTTCTTTTGGGGGCACGTAAAAGCCTGGAAGGCTCCTGGGTTTATACAAACGTCGGGGGGCTGTGAAGATCCATATTGTCCTCCCGCGGGGCGATGTGCGCCCGCGAGCTCTGTTTGGGTTGTCCGTCTGGTCTCCTTTCTTTGTTGAAACTATGAAATGCGCAACGTAAACACACAGCATAAAGAGCTGAAAGCAAATGTGTTCTATAAACTTCGTTGCTTCAGGCTTCGGTTTTTGAAAGGCTCTGAAGTGCAAGTTCCCAGCCTCCCTGCACCGGTGCTGAATCAGCAGCCGCTCCCCTTTCATCTCGCTGCTGTGATCCGTTCCACCAGGCTCAGGTTGGGTTGTCATCTTATCTGCTTGCTGTCTACTTTTGCTCCTGCTCGTTTCAGTTATTTTCTTCTCCTCTGTTTCCTATCCTATCTCTCAAAACCACTATTTTGGGACCTCTGAGCCCCGTGAACCTAAAGAAAGAACAGACGCTACTGCCTCGGAGTCCGCATTTCCTCTGGCTGCTGTTACCAACAGGACCAGAAACCAAGATGCAGCTCTCAGGTAGTAAAGTAAATCCAGGAAGACAACATTTTGGGAAAAAAAAAAAAATAGCAACTATCACAAGGCTCATACCAAATCTCAAAGCAGATTGCAGTGGGGAGGTACGGCTGCCCCGAGCCCACCCAGCAGTACCTGTCCCTGCTTGGGGTCACCTGCATGCCCCAGCTGGGAAGGAGCAGAGTCAGAGACAGGTTTTCACCTGGCAATAGCCTGTGCTTGGCTCAGAAGTGTCCCTTTAAGCAAGCCCTTCATGCTTATGTTGCTTTATAAAGTTTGTAAAGTTTTCCCATTCGATTTGCTGTTGCTAGGTGCTGGGTGTTGTTTTTTTTTTTTTTTTTTTTTCCTTTTTCCAGTGTGCTTGTTATGAAGAAGCCTTCAGCAGGCTAAGAATATTTTATAAGGTTAGAAAATGGTGTTAAATGTTAATTAGCAGTTGCATAATCCCAGGTGGCATCCTCTAACATGCACTCGTCAGTTTTTAATGAGTGTCACTCGTGCACATCAAACTCAAAATTAGCTTTCTTTCCTGAGCACTCTGTTTGATTTTCACACTCACTTCCCCTCCCCTTCTCCTTTGATGTTACTGACACAATATATCATGCTGGCATTTGCTTTGGTTTCATCTCCAATGCACATTGTCATGTAGCTAGTTAATCTGCTACATATACACATCCTCATATCCACAGAAGCACATCTTGACTTTTTTTTTTTTTCTTCTTAGGCATAGCCTCTGGTAACTTGAATGAGGGAATTTGGAAGCAAAGGGTTTTTAGCTTTCAGTAGGAGAACCAAGAGAGCTGCTCTTCAAACCTAGCTGGAGGTGACCCTCACTTACACCACCTTCCATCCGAATTAGAGGTGGAAGGGTATTTAGCACTCATAAATACAAGCTCATTCCTGTACGGGAATGCCCTCTACGGGTTGTTGGGTTGTTTTGGGGAAAGGTATACCTAAACGAGAAAGTTGCCAAGCCCTGTGGTGTTTGTAGGTCTGCCTGGACAGGGGGAGCGAGCTGGTAATTGTGGCTCGTGCATCGAGTCTCTGGCTGCTCTCAGACGAGGCGGCTGGAGCAGCGCTACCCAGACAGCTGGCAGCAGGGAAAGCGCCCACATGTAGGAGGGATGCAAATAAAGGGGCAATCAGGCTGAGTAAGAACATTTCAACTCCTACGGAGCCTTTCTCTCACCTTTCTCAGCTTGAGCAGCTCTGCAGCCCCACGTCTGTGAAGCGGCCCCTCAGTAAATCACGCAACAACCCAACAGAAGCTCAGACAACTGAATTTTCTTCATTGAGCATTTCCATTCGTTTCCTTGCTCTTTGAAAGCACAACTCCCCCTCCTTAGCCCCTCACTGCCTCTCTTCTACATGCACAGTTTCTCCCTTTGCCTCTGATTTTGATCATGTAAGTAATTTTACTTTGGTCTGCATTTTGCTTTGATTTTTATTTGTTAAGGAAGGAATCCTTCTAAGCATCGGGATGATTTTGTTTTGTTAAATGGAGTTGTTAGCTCACTTGGCAGGAGACTCTGTACAGACTTTGCTTTGATTTCCCCTAAGAATACCATGTGTTTGAAAAATATTGGCTTCTTGACACCGTCGTGCCAATGACCTCTCTTTCCAATAGAACAAACTCGGCTTTAAATTATTTTTATTAATCAAGATTTTATCTCTTACCAGAGATTGACAGTTTTCCAAAATCTTTTTGACAGCTACTGTTACATGCAAGAGGTGAACCAGAATTAACGATTAAGAGGTCCGGGCCTGATTCCCGCTGTTATTTACTGAAATCAAACGTGGGGGAAGCTCGCTGATCCTCACGCAGTTACACCAGTGTAAATGAGATTACAATCCAGTCGTGTAGCCAGGAAAATGAAAATGTCATGGCAATGACTTGTGTCCAGCTCCTGAAATAAACAGATCAAGCAGTGGTAATTACATTTTTCTTTCACCCTCTCTGCACACAGACAATTTTCACCATCTTTTGATGATCCGTACTGAAAATACATACGATAATAAATACTTCCACACTCATTGCTGGTTTGCAAGAGTAATGAAGTCTCTTAATAAGAAGAAAGTAGCAGGATCATACACAAGTTGTTGAAATGCCAAAAGGCCCCTATATTTTCTGAAAGTTTTCTGTTAAAAATGTCTGCGTTTTATTCAACTTGGAGCAAAGAGAAAAAATGCAAAGACTTTTTTTCACCCCCTTATCTCAGCAACATGCAGATGCCCTGATCATGGTCAGAAGACCAGTGCAGCCCCTGCCCAAGGAGGGAGTAGGGATAACATCCCACGGTGCAATGACTGCCTGCTCCCTCTGTTCTTCTCCAGTGCAAGTTTGGTGTTCTCATTGCATGGAAGAACTTAAAAGGCTGCTCCAATATTAATTAAACCCTTTTTGATGCTTTGTAAGAAAAGGCAATCCATTCTAATAGGAATCAAGCCCTTGCTGCTCCTGAACTTGCATCTCTTCTGGAGCCATCTGGAAACTCAAATGTAGTAGATGACTCTGAGACAGAAACTATAATTTTTTCCAGTCTGGACCAGAAGTTGAATGTTAAAAATTTAATGAGCTAGCTTGCTATTGTGGGATTTGGCATCCCATTGGAGTTTCTTAAAAGCTTTGAATAATAAGCAGTATCTATTAGGCGTGAATTTAGGCTCATTTTGGTACTTTGTCTGTCTTCAGGCTTTCGTATTTTGTGTCTCCAGGTATTTGGACTGCTGTCCACTGACACTTTGAAGAGATAGGCGCCGTTAAAGAGGCTGTATATTTCACACCATTTCTGTTGGTGGGTTATTAGACAAAATATCAGCTTCCTCTGGAAGATCTCCAATCATTTCATGTGTGTTTGTGGCCGAGCACATAGTGCCAGGCCTCCTAAAAGCAGGCTTATTCCTGTGTGTCTGCTCAGCCATCTGCAGCCGCCTTACAGTGCCGCCTGAACTCTGCCTCAACCTGGGAGAAGAGAGCAGGAAGGTGTTTGCAGTGCAGTGCTTCTTGTTCTGCTTCCTGACATATAATTATATATTTTCAAGTACTCATACTATAATATGTGAAACCTATTCATTTGGAGGGCACGATTTTTTTTTTCCTTGCTTTTGAATGATGGTTTGCTTGCTGCTGTAGGATATTCTGCCTTCTGAGAGACAGAAAATTGGTCAGTTCTGCCAATATTTGGAGTTATAAACCATTGCTTGAACTTTATGATAGCATTAATCCCAGTGCATAGATTGTTACTACGGTTAAGGCCCGTCTTATCAGCTCTAACAGCCCGTGGTATTGCTTCAAGCCATTAAGCAACAAATTGGCTGTAACAAATAATTTCCTTGCACTCCCCCCTTTGTAATGAGAAGTGTTGTATTTAACATGATGCTCTCTTCTGTGCAGTTGTCACCACCAGACAACGCCACCAGCTCCTCAGTCTGTGTAACTGCCCTGTTATTCCCTCTCTTGGGTTTTTTTTTTGGATGAGATGAGATCAATTGCAAAGTATTTTGAAGTGGTTTTGGAGTAGTAAAGTTCAGGAACCCTGTGAAATCTGTGCTTGGGTGTTTTCCTAGTCCAAGACAATTTCTAGGCCAGACAAATACAGACTGCAATCTGGTTTGGTCATCTATTTCCATGTCAACATGAAGTTTTATATGCTCATAAACTCGTTTACAGAAAGTCCTGGCAGAAGAGGAGTGTCAGAAGATGGAATTGCTGATGAAAAGTTCATAATTATTGAATGGAATTATTAAATAAAACTGAAGATGTGAACACATCAGAATACAACCCTATTTTGAAAGGAAACTCTGGAGCTGTGTTATGTCATCTTCTCACTTGCGTTGTGTTCCAGCCTGATTTATTCAAACTCTAAGTTGTGCACTGGCAAGAAGCAGCCCATTGTCCTGAACATATTCTCTGTGCTTACAGCTTGTTCCACCAAAGAGAGGAATAAGGGCTTTTGCAGGCTCTTTCATTGTAGTTTAAAGGAAAAAGAAACAAATGTAGATAGATACAGGGTATCTGAAGACACAACAGGATGGACAGGACTTGCCTCATGGCGGCAGCCCTACTTCCACGTGCGTCCCATCGACAGGTGCTGCACATGAACGAAGTCCCTGTCCCTGTGCCTCTGAGTGGGCACAGGTGGAACAAACACACTTGTCTGGATCTGGTGGGCCTCATTCACCCCTCTTTTGTTTCACTTTGTTACTCCATCAGAATTAATTTTGTTTCTGTGGAAATCAGCTGAGAGCTGGCCCAAACGCATCTCTTGAAACAGCCGAGCAGCTGGGAGCAATGAGCAATTGCACTGCGGGTCAGCATCACACCTGGAGCTGGGAGCTCACCAGTGTGCCCTGCTGTGAGATAGGCTAGGAGAGCGAGGTAGCTCTGCCTTCTTCCTTGACCACGTTATTTGAGTATCACTTTGAAATAAATGTTGGACTGCAGCTACTCCGAGTGATCTGCTGCAGGCTGATATAGGCTTTTCACTGACACTGACTTGGGCAGGGTAATTTAAAAACCTTTTCTGCTGCCTTTAGCCTTGAACAGCCCACAAAGCCAAGATGCAGAGCTTTAGAGGAAGGTATGCACCAGCACTGGCACATTGATGGAGCCATGGTGACACTGCAGAGGACACCATCAGGTGAGAGGTGGGTGGTGTTTTGTTATCCGTGTTAGCAAGGGAATTGTTGGTTGAAATTCCAGTGAGCTTGGAAACTTGCAAATTTGTTGAAAGCTTTTGGTGATGCAGGGAACAAGGATGTCATTTGGCTCTGCAAAACTTAAAACGGGAAGGTGAGAAGCAGGGGGGCTGATTTTCCTTTTAGTGTAACGTACATCGCAAATAAGTGCTGAAATCAGTGAGCTGCACAAGTGTAAAAATTGGAGAAAGCAAAAAGCAAACCTGTCCATTACCATTTAACTTGTAAACTCAATATATCTGATAAAGAAATCATTTAGAAATAATAAACATGCCATTTTTACAGTCACATTTCAGAGCAAAACCACACTTGAAGGGCTATAATTGTGACCTACATTTTGAATTATTTGATAAGGCTGACCCCCCATGATGATCTCGAATTAAAATCTTATAAATTACCACTTTCTGGCAAATAGGCTTGCTGTTATCATTTCACTCTGACATTTATTCTTTGCTGTGGGTCACTGCTTTATTACTGTAAGAGCTTTTGGCCAAGTGCTGTTCCCAAAGCATAGGAAAGACGTTAAAGGTTAATTTCTTGCAAACTGTGAGAAAATGTTACTTCTCATTCATTTAGACTTGCATTACTGAATTTGCATTCTTTTTATAGTATGTGTATTAGTATGTAGCTAAAATCCCTCACAGCAAATCAACCAATAAATTGCACTGAATTACAGTGTGGTAATGAATTGCTTGTCATTTGCTTTCCAACAACAATAACAATTTTTTTTAATGCTCTTGGCCAGACAATTAACATATCCTCTTGTGGCGTAACTCTGAAGTCTTTGGAGTTCTGCCTGCGGAGCATTTGGCCCAAAAGTTGCTCATGCCATAAAAGTTGTTTGTCGTGTCTTTATCTGCGTGTGTCTGGGGCTGTAGCCCTCTATAAAAAATTACGATGATGAGAGCAAATATTTGGATCTACTGTGTGCCGAGTCTTTGAGTGGACAGGCAATTCCCTGGAAACGCTCAGCTATACCTCAAAGACAAAATGGTTTTTGGCTGGCCAACACGAGGCCGGCTAGGCTAATCCCCACCAGGAAGAGCCCTGTGAAGTGTTTATTCACCCCATAAACAAAATTCTTCAGGGATTTGACAAGGGAACTTCACGTGGTGGATTTATTGGGATTTACCCGACCAGCCCTCCAGGTGGTGATGAGGCCAGAAGGAGGCAGGGGTGATGTGAATGGGTAATTGCCCAGTGAAAATGTTGTACTCCATGTGAATTTTAAGGTAATAATGTCTACCTTCCTAATGGAAACTTTTGCAGAGGGAACTGTTAATTATCTCCATGCTCATTTGGGATCTAGAAGGAGGTGAACAAAAATGTCATATCCATGTGTTGCGTGTGCAAGTACTTCTGCCCCAGGGAATCGAGGTTGTCCTTAAAGAAAAAAGTGGGGTACAGCATGGGACTGATACCAGCAAAGGTACCCCCACACCTAGGTCCCTTTGGTATTGCTCAGAGGAGTTCAGCAATGTAGAGGAGGAAGGAGAGAAGCATCGGCACAGCTCTATGCCAGACAGAAATGATTAAAAAATGAATCATGGCTTACAATGTGTGAGTTATCACTGGTGGTTCCCTGAAGAAATAGGTTAATAAAGTTGTGGCCTAATTAAATCACAGACCTTGTTTGTCTTCTTGCCCATTTGAGGCTGACATCTTCCAGACTTCCCCATGACACCGACCCAGAGGCTCGCGTGCCTCGTGCGTGGTGGTGGGAGCAGGTGAGATGCTTTGCACATGCGGTCACCAAAGCATTCCCCTTTTCCACAGGGTGGGGACTTGTACCAATTAGTTTATTGTTTACCAGTTGGGTTTGCAGATAGTTTATGCTCGGCGTCAGGAAACATCTGTGTGGTCTCTCCCGAGGCTTCTGGCATTACTCTACCGTCTAGCCTTCATGCTCGCCAATTATTTTGGCCATCTCGCAGTCTCCCTCTACTGCCAAGTTTGGAGGCTCCTGAAAATAGGTAATTAAATGTGTAACCTGGGGGTGTGAAAAATCTCTGCATCGTAAAGGCTCTGCTGCGCTTCAAACTGCACGAGTCGTTCGTACAGCACGAGGAAGATTAGCTGTGCTGTCAAGGATTACACAAGGTTTGTTTCAGTGCCAGTTACCAGCTATTTGTGTTTGGGGGGCTCCCAGGGGAGGCAGGCAGGTGGCACTCACTGCCCTGGCACTGGTGGATTGCTGCCACCCCGCCTGGGCCTGGCACTGGCAGAGACTGGAGCTGGCTCCCAGGGATGTGCTGGAAGAGTTGGGTGGCAGAAAGCAAGGAGTTCATCGCTCCTGGCACAGGAAGAGGTTCTTTTGCAAGGGAAGATTGGTAAAATACTATCATGGTACGTTGTGAGGTGTCAGTGTACAACAGGGGATATGCATGTATTGCCTCAGATGTACATCCTACTATTTATGGTTTTGTAAGGGTTAAGATGTGAATCAGAGCATTTCATGTGTCCCAGTTCACCATAAAGTGAGTCTGACCTTTTGAGATTTTATTCTCTTCTTTAGTTTGTAAGCATATTCCCTTTATGCTTTTATCCCGATTTAGAATTTATTTTGAATTAAGCTCATTGACAGTTGTCAGTGAAGGATGTACTTGCTGCTGCCCATGTAAAAAGAGTTTTTGAAAATCAAGCAATTCCCCAAGCCATGTTAATTCAGAAACATTACAGAGTTTGGAGTTGGCTCGTATTTCATTTGCAGTAAAATCACAACTTTTATCTTTCTTCAGGGAAAGAACGTATTTGCCAGTGACTGGACAAGAATAAGGATTTTGGTGATCAATTTTATAGTGCTAAGGCTATGGAATGCAAGAATTAAAGCAGCTACTGATATGATTATTATAGCTTTAACAGTAAACAGATGTGATGTGCATTTCTCACTGAGCTGGGTTTTTTGATTCCTACTCATATGTAAAGAAGTGCTAATGAGAACATTTTGGAGTAACTTCTCTGGCTTTTTTACTGTTTACATTGTATGTGTTGGAGGGCTTGGTTTGGATTTGGACTTGTAAACTTTTTTTTATACTACTCCATTAGATAATATGTGCTTCGGTAGGTATTTGTTAGGAGCTGCAAGGAGAAGAATGACAACAAATGTGTTGGAGATGGCAACACATCAGCATGTGACATTTGGCACTTCGCATTATTTCATCAAGGAAGGAGTTCTTTTAACTCTAATCATTTGGTTGATGTAAAGAACCTTAAGGATTTTGCCATTAAAGATCTCACTTTAGATACACACCATCTAGATATCTCTTGACTTTTGGACAAACTTGACGTCATATATTCTTCTCCAGTGCATTCCTTGTACAGCCCCACAGCCCTCATTTCTCTGCCAGTCTACTTGACAAAGACATCAACTGCTGGCACCTTCTGACTGAAGAAATCTGGCCTTTCATTGTTAGCCTGTTTTCGTAAACTGTCTAAGGATTTAGCAGCTGAGTAAGGAAATCCATTTGGTGTTGGGTCATCTGAGCTCAGTGCTGCAATACAAGCAATAATAATAATAGAAGCAATACAATATGGAAAGTGTCTTGAGCCTAGAATATTATCACTTAATCAGTGCACTTTGAGTTGCTTATAGATGCTACACCCGTACGCTAAATTTGGAATTTGCTGTGTTTAAGTGTTAATAGCACATAATCCTTTTTTTAAACTTGGTGGTAATTAAATTTCTGTTATTTAGCAATGTTATAAAACTTTATCTTCATACTATTACTGGAAATAAAACCAATTCTAATTTGGTTTGCTAAATTGAGACACAATTGTCTTATGTCTTGAAGGGACATGGTTTCCTTATTGGCCCAGACTTAATGTAACAGAACTGCAGTTTGGATTTATTTTTAAAAACAAATTATAAACAGAAATAAAACATTCAGTTGCTTTATTCAGTAAAAATAATTTATAAGGGATACAGATTGCAAACTAGTGATTTGAAATTTTTTCAGCATTATTCTCCAAATTTGTATTGCAAAGCATCTGTACCTTCCCCTGCCTCATAGTGTGCGTTGCATCACGGCTCCAGTTAGGTCTTCTATCAGTCCTGCAGCAAGGATTACAGCTGTAACTCCAATATCCTGTAAGGAGAGGATGCCACACAAATATGGGGGAAGTGGCAGGACTTCCATTTATTATTAAGTGTCTGACAAGGAGAAATAAATTAGTTTCAGAAACGAAATACGAGCCTTTCCAAATCTTATGCCAGGAGAGAAGGTGAGTGTTTCTCCACACTGTAGTAGGACTGGAAACAACTGCCAGGGGAGTGGGTTAAGGAGAATAACGAGGGTCTCCCTTCTTGTGTTGTTCTTCCCTCCTGCTCTCCAGCTGCTTTCAGCCCCTTGCTCTGGATGACTCTTATATTCTTCATTCATAGACAAACATATGAATTTGTCCTTTAGGTAAACACATTCCTGCTTTAAAGGATTCTGAAATCGCTGCCAGGTACAAGTAAATGATCAAAATGTGCTAACAGCTCCAGGTGTAATTTTTGGCTTATTGATTTTTGTCTGTGGATGGCTACAGTACGTTTAAAAGGAGACAAGGCAGGCAATGGAAAGCAGGGGAATATCCTTCAGTGGCAGGGGCTGGCCGGGTGACACAACAGATCTTCTGCTGTACAGTCTGGTCTTCTGCAAGTTGAAATTGAGAGATTTCATTTAATGCAAGTAGCAAGGATACAATGTGCAACTTGAAAATAAAGAAGAAATACAGTATTAGCTATAGATAGTCACTGTTAAGGATTCTCAGAGGCTGTTCGATAGGTGATTGTTCTTCTGACTTTAAATACACAATAGTACTATTTGAAAATCACTTGTACAGACGTGCTATTTCTCCTTGAGTAATAATGATTTACCAGCTTCTCTTTTATCTTTTGGGTGTCCAGGGCAGTAGCGTTACCACAAGAAAACTAAATTGAGTTTCTTATATCCTATTTCATTCTCTTTAGCATCATTTGACAGGTAACAAAATAAACAACCAAAAAAGAAATTAGATTTTCAAACTATGAAATAACCATACTTATGAAAATATATATATATTAAAAAAAAAAAGTTTAAGGTGCACTTCAATATCTTCAGTCACATGTACACAGAAAGGATAAGCAAAATATTAACTATATGTAATATTTATATAAGGGACATTTTGGTATTTGCTATATAGCAAGGACTTGTGACCATTTCATGGAGATTTCTAGACCTTGAGATTTACTAATCTTTTTGATTTGTCACTCTGATGGGATGGAAGTGCTCATGAATTTACTCTAAATAGAATTTTCTAATCATCGTTAGGAAAATTAGAAATATATGGCAGATTAACAAACCAGCCATTCATCTGTTGGGTTAAGCGTACTAACATGATCTTAACAAGCCATGTCGTCTTTTAACACATGCAAAGGACCAAATTATCTGCTGAAAGACTGACATTATGTAAATGTAACATTTGCTGGACCTCTAAACCCTGTGATTAAATTACTGTCTAAATTATTCTGCAATATGAATGTCGCCTACAAAAGGAAAGCTGTAGAAGGAATGACTGTGACATCTTCTGGGTTTGCAGTGTTTCCAGAGCGAGTGTTTGAAATGAACAGTTTGTATATATAACTCAAAACCTTAATGAAATAAGAAGAAAGCAAGCGGAGGATGTGAGGTGAGAAAAACTTTACATAGAGGCAGATTTATCCCAGGGCTTCAGCAAGACTTCCTTAGCGGAAGAAGCATGGCTCAATTAAGAGGGGAATTTCAGACACAAATCAAAACTTCTCACTGGAGAGATTTGTTCCCACCTTCCCTCCATGAATACGCTGGGTAGGCAGAGGCAGGTAATCAGCTTTCACTTAGGACGTTGCAAGACACACGGCTGTAAAACAGAGAAAATAAAACCAGAAGAGTGTGCTGAAACGCTGGCGTTGCGAGTAATTACGTCCCTGAAAGGCTGCAAATAAATCGTGTTCCCTGCAAATAGATGTCTCCTCATATACAATAACTGATCAGTTAACGTGTGCCGTATCATTAACTTGTGTAAATTATCTCAGTCATATCTCACTCATTCAAAAAATTAAAATCTAGCAGAATAAATGTGCTTCAGCAAATGAGGAATTGAGTGTTTTATTAATTGGCTGCTCGTGAGCTGCAACAGCAGCCGCAGACAGAGGCACTTTACAAAGGGCAAGTAACTGAGCCTTGTGGTACACCTGCAAGGTGAAACGGGTGGCTTTTGTGATGGCATAGCACGTGAGCCCACTGTGATGGAGGGTTAGTGTTCTTGTTCCCCTGAAAATCTGTTTTAAAATAACCAAACCAAACCAAAAAAAAAAAAAACAGGCTTGTTGCTTCCCTGGTGACTCCTTGAAGCTGCAGATGGAAAGCAGAACTGGGATGCTCCAAGGAAAGACATGGTGCCCACTTCCCCAGCAAGTTAGAGGTTTGTCTAAAGCTCAGCTTTATTTTTTATTATTATTTTTTGGAGCTTCTACTCCTTTGTGGAGATGTTTTTTCTGTCCCTTCTCTGTGCCTCTGTCCATGGGCAGGGTTTGGGGAGGCTGTGAGAGGATGGGGCAGCTCCGCAGCTGTTAGATGTTTCCTGCCACTCCTGCTCCATTCCTCATTCACCCATTGGTAAATACATAATGAGAGGTAAAAGGAGAAAAATGCATTCATTTACCTAAGGCAAGATGTTACATTACTGGCTTTAGAGTGATTGATTTGAGCTAAAGAAAACTGGCAGAAATGAAGATGCAAAAAGGGCAGCAGCAGGGGGAAAGACAGGTAGAAAAGCAAACCAGCATCAAGCAGAAATTCCTTTTATGTACTTTCAGGCCTTCCAAATGAACCAAAAAATCCAAATCAGACATCCACAATAACTCGTTATAGTTTGTAAGATGCCCTGTCTCATTTGTCCTGCTGGCTACATTTTTCTTTTTTTCCAGAAAATAGGCACTGTGCATTTTATTTCACCCTGTAATGCAAACCCCTTTCTAGACTTTTGGACTCTAGATTTCTTTTGTGCATTCAGAAATCTTTATTAGAAAAGTATGAGCGGTGCTGGCTCTCAACAGACGGATTTGTAGGCTTCTTTCCACATGACTCTTGTATTTTTTTTGATCAGTTTTTCTTCAACCTTTGTTGTTACCCCAAGGCTCCAGCTCTCCACCATCCCCGGTGCTATTTTGTAATCGCAGAGCCCAGTTGCAGGCCCTTGGAATCCTTCCCCATTCTCTCATCAGCTCCATGCGACCTCTCCATTCTTTTTATAAATTCTTGTGGTTTTAAGTTGAAATGAGCAGAAAATTAAGTGTGAACTTTTTACCTGCAACGCATGTGTTATCTTTTCTCAGACTGCCAGACAGCAGGGTTTCGCTGAGAGCCGTATTCGTTTGCGTGCTTCGTGTGCCAAAGCCTCGTATAAGAGGAGAATCACTTGTATGTACGTTATTCAAATGCTGAAGAACTCCAGATGTAATTTCCAGATTAGCTGCGTGTTTCGACAAGCCAAGTTATTGTGGCACTGTTTTCAGATGAAATAAACCTCTCCCAATCCTACAGACCGCTCATGAAAACTCGCTTCTTCTCCCCGTCCCTCTGTGTGATTTCACTCAGCCAGGCAGAGGATGCGGAGGATTTTGTTCAGGTCATCCTGCAGTGAGCCTACCTGTCCCAGCATATTGCTATCTGCCACTTAAATTGAATATGATAGGATTTATTTTGCTCAAAAAAGCTTTGTGAGTGTGTGTGTATGATTTTGCTTGTTTTTTTTTTTATTTTTTATTTTTTTATTTTTATTTGTAAAATACCTGTGGGTGACCTATTGGTTTTTCTTCATTCAAATTCTTCTCCTCATATGGGAAGAAAAGCAGAAAAGTCCTGGGGGAAAACCAAAAACAATCAAAGAAACAAACAAACAAAAAAAAGCCAAAAAAAAAAAAATCCAAACCTCTCCATAACTGGGAGAAGATTAAGCAGAGAGATGCCCTCGTTTGTGTTATTTCCTCCTTTTGAAATGAAAATCTGGCTTTCTGTGCCATCACACCAAAGGTGTCTCCAAGATTTGCTTCACTGTTGGTTGAAAAGGAAATATGTCTGGTTTGCTGCTCTCCACTCCCTGATCCAGCTTGGTCAGTGTCCCGTAAAAGCATCTGAAAATGGTGCCCCAAGCACTTCTGTTTGTGGTTAAAAATTTGAGAGGAAAAAAGACAAGGAGGAGAATCATTGATATGGTCCTTGTTTTTCCAACTTATTCATGTTTAGGGGGGCTAGAGATGCACAGGAAAATAGATGAGCTTAAATGTTATGAGAGTGAGGGCCGACCCTTTATTTATATCACGCTGAAATGTATATTGCTCTTAGTTACACCATAATCCATAGTAATTGAGGAGTTTGGTCATTTCTGGCACAAGTTTAAGTAGTTTTTCAATATCTTGCTCCTGAGCTTAAATTACCACAGGTTTACAGTTGTGTAACTATAAACTGAACTTAATCATTAATTTTTCAGCATTAAAAAGAAAAAGTAGGCTAAACTTCAGCTATAGATGAAGTATTTAAAATAATTTCCCAAAGCCCTTCATAAATATGACATTGATTCATTGATATACAGGCCATTAGCAGTTAGTCTCCTCTGTTCATCTATCATTTCAATTATCTCTAGACTTCCCTAGGGTCTTTGACAAATGGGAGACAATTTGCATTTGGTACATTAATGACCTTGGCTGAATTTATAATTCTCTCCCCCCCTCCATAATTATACTTTAGCATTTGAGGGGAAAAACCCACAAAAATATAGTCAGACGGTTTGTAATTTAATCAGAAGTGGAAGGGTGCTGAGAAAAGGAAGAGCTGGGGAAAAGGAAGAGTTGTCAGTCTCCCACTGCACTGCCCCAACCCTGTTGATTTCTTACTGGAAATGCTGTCTTTTGGTCCCTGCCCTTACAAAGTACAAGGGGTTTCAGAAAACGACCCTTTAAAACCTGGGGGGACAAAAAATAAAGCTTTAACAGAAAAGTAATATTCACCACTTAAATGTCCATGCTTTGATGCACTCACAGCACCAGTTCCCACCTCAGAAAGCTCCCTGGTCAACTTTCAGGATTTTGGGGCAGTGTGTTGCTTTTTAAGCACTGGGGGGCCGTGTATGTAGTGAATCCATCACACCCGATGAAAACGCTATCAGTGCTGTCCCAGGAATGTTTCCGGTTGTTAAAAATTTGCCGTTGCCGTCAGTAACAGCAGCATGGTTAACAGCAGATACAAGTCTTTGCCTTTTCCTTTGAACATGAAATCTCTGCAGCCTCTCAGACAACATTAGGTGGTAACTGTTGGCAACAGCTACGATGTTAGGAGCGACGTATGTTTCCAGCTAGATTTTCAGAACCATCCATAACATTACACTACATGTACTTTTCTCATATATCACACTTCCCTTTTGTGAGTCAGAATGAATTTGGCTGTCTCTTCCATGCAAAAAAGTAATTAGACTGCTTTGAATGTGAGGAATTTATTTTTTGATTGGAACTGAAGGGTGAAGTTCCAAAATGTGAAATTCCAGATTCACCGATGCTCCTGCTTCAGAGGGAGGCATGCGTAAAGCAAGAAAGGTCTTGGGTTTGAAGAGTGCCAACCCAGTCTGAGGCGAGCGCAGGGCAGGCTGATCTGCCTTGGTTTCTTCTGACGTACGCTGTACAACTGTTATTCCACATGCTGAAGAGCTGTCAGTGTTTGGTTTGAAGAGGCTTGGTTAAATTAGAAGCTCTGAGTGGTCTCTAAGAGTGAACGAAAGATCAAGGTAAACATATCTATTGATTTCTTTCCTCACCCTTCTGCGAACAGGACTAGGACTCCAAATTGTACACGCCTGTGGAATCTCCTATGCTCTGCACACAGATGCTGTGTGAATGTCTTTATTTCCACACAGCCAGTATGCTTTGATTTTTCACCCCTAATAGTTTTTGCCCTTTGATGTCTGTTTTTAATTTATTGAACATCTATAATATATCTTAAGAATATTAAATTTATTTCTAATAAATATTCTGCTTAAGAGTATTAACTTTAACACTGTGACCTTAGTGCTGCTCGCAAAATATGGTTGGTTATCTTGAAACCAACGACTTTATGGCTGTGTGTTGTGTTGTTATTTAAGATTTTACAACAGTATACCCTTTTTAATGGTCAGGAACATAAAAACATAGCTGCTGTTTGCAGAGAGGAGGGTGGAGGAATGGATGTTTTAACGTGCAAAATGATCCCATGAAAAGACCAACTGCTGTAGTCATTTTGAAGTTTTAAATGAATTGCACCATCTCATTGATGCTTTGCTGAAAACATATGTACATTTCTTTTGTATACCCCCTGAAAAAATTGGGTTTGGCTCCCCATCAAAACCAGAAGCCTGACATCTTTGTAGATTTAAAAGGCAAATTTAGTTTGGGTTGGAAACCAGAGTGTGAAGTTTGGGTTGCACGAAGCTGGTCCTTTCTGACTCTGGTATGAATCTGTTTTAACAATGCAGGATTAGCAGTTTCAGCCCTCTAATTTCTGCCTGTGATCACCTTTGACATCTGACAGTTTAAAAACCTTGAGATCACATTTTTATAACCAGAACTCCCGGGCTGTAAACCCAAGACTGCTACCTCTGCTAACGGCGACTGCTACACGTGGTGAACATATGTGCTTGCAGAAGTAGGAGAGGTCCCAGGTTCAAATGCTGGTGTCAGTCTGAGATAACTTCCAGCCAAATTGTTCCTTCTGCAGAGTGCCTGACTGTGGCATCATGCAGAGCAGGATTTGTTTGTTTGAGAGGAGACCTCTCTGCTGATCTATGAGGAAAGACCCCAAGAAATCAGAGCTGTTCTTTGCTCGTCACTGTTAATTTATCTGGAAAAAAGAAATCTTATTTTTCTAGTCCTTTGCTTTGAGTTTTTCACTGGTAAGAACTGCACACAAGCTAATGGTTCAGACATCTTTTTTCAAGCTTGCTATAACTCCATATCCAACGTAAGTGTCCTGCTTGAATTCATTAGCAGGGATTCCCTCCTAGACAAAGGATGCTTACCTCTCTGCCATTTTTGGATCTTTCTGAAATATTTAGCTCCCGTTTAGTATGAAATGAAGCAGCTGCATTTATGAATGCCCACTGGTGGCCATCCATCGAGGTGCTGCACAGCACTGCTTTTGGCATGGGGCAGGCAGAGGAAAGCCTGCCCCGCAGTGACACTAAGCACCAGTTAACAAGCACCCACTGGTGTCAAAAGAGTTAGAGGAATTCAGAAGATAAATTAGGCAATGAAGTCTCTGGGAATAATGACTTCCCTAGGGTTTCTTTACAAATTAAACTGATGAAGATTTAATCATTTGTTGTTTTTCATTTTTTCCATGGGTTCTGTTGCCCTTGACGTGTCAGATCAGTTACTAGAACTCACCGTGAGTGAGCGCAGCTAAGGGGCAATGGCATATGTCTGTGTAGACCAAACAAAGAGTTCTCATTTACGTTCATTGTTAAAGGATTGACCTGGTTGTGCAATCATCTTTCAGCCACACAGAGAATAATTACAGAAAAGTTATTTTCTGTAGTAAGAAGAAGTGAGATTACTTGACAACTGTAGCTAGCACAGGATTTTTGACAGGGTAGTGAGTAATTCTGCCCACATAGCTGTTAGGAAGGTCTTCTAGTGAAGAAAAAACAAAAGACAGGAGAGATTATTCAGGAGGAAATAGGAAGAAAGAAATATTTAACTCATTTAAGGCAGCAGCGGAGGCGTGCTGCTTGATCTAATCCCAGGCTGTATCGAGCGATGAGTAGAGTCTGTCCCACCAGTGATTGACATTGACTGGCAAGGACAACTATTAAGAAAAAATAAGAAAATGGGAGTTTCCATTTAAAACTCAAAAATTCATTCCAATTCTAAACCAGAAGCCAGGCACGTGGCATCCTTTCCCCGCTAAAAAATCCTTCACAATCATATCAGTATGTAATAGTTTGGGGGAAAAAAGGGAAAAAAATATTATTAATGTGATAAATGAACTAATTTGTGCACTTTCTTAGTCTTGTGTGCAATGATATTATGAGAGAGTAGTTTAGAAGGAAACTACCTGGCTTCTTACAAGAGGGATGCCCTGAAATTTGGGGTCATTAAATTGATATCTTTCACAGGCTGCACTGCAGCCTGTTTGGCTGGGGAGTGGAAGTGTCTGGACCCGTGGCTTCAGTCCCATTGAAACTGGGACTCCAGCACCTCCACATTGGGCCTGACGGTCCAGTTGGCAGGGTTTTATCATTCGTTAAGAGACAAATACTGTTTAAGGACAAGCATTTGGATGACGCTTTTTCCTGTCCATGTCCCCTTCCTTGCACACACACCGGGGTATGTTGGGCCTGGCACCTGCTGGGGCCTGCCCCGAGGTGCCCACATGTGCTGCAGGGGCTCTTCGCCACAAAACACTGCCAAAAGGAGTGGGCTCCTGGGTCTGAGGCGTTTATTTTACAGGGTTGGAGGAGAGGAGCCACATGCATGCTTAGATCGATCTGTTCTCATGCTGAGTAGAGGAAAGAAAAAAAGAGACAAAGCTGGAATAAACACTTTATGCTTATAATAGTACTTTTCTTTGTTGTCTCTCCTGTCCCGTCCTGGATCAGATAAAATTGTGATTTGAGGTTCCTTTACAGAACTGTTCATATAATTTGATTTCCCAATAAGCTGCTCTGGTAGGGCCCAGTGGCGCCCTGCACCCTGCCGCCTGCCCAGCTCCTCCTCCGGCCTCACAAACTGGGGCTGCTGCTCTGCATGGATGTCAGAGCCACGGGGTGGCAGGCCTTTTATCATCCCACACGGGCCACCGCTGAATTGGTAGGCTCTGACCCATCATTACAGGTTTTACCTGGGAACAAGTGTATTTATTTCTTTCTGAAATTGTTCGTTCACCTTTTAGCCCAGCGAGCCTGAAAAACATCAACAATGTACGGTGCTATCTTTATCTCTGCTTTTGTTATTTATGTGTTGGACTGTTGCAGGGCTCTTCATGGGAGGTGACATTTTAAATCTCTTGAAAATACAGGTTGAGCAGAATGCATCAGCCACCTTCTTCGCTTTCCCGTTGTGCTCCTTTGATGCCAGTGCTCTACGTCTCTGAGCTGATGGTTGGTCCTGAAGACGTTGGCATTAGCTAACCCGAGGATAACCCCAGGTTATTTGCACATATCTACTGGTTATCACTCTTCAGCTATCGTAGCCCAAGAACCCAAATAATTTCGCATAGCCTTGATTTTTTTTTTTTTCATACAGAAGTAACTCATTTTTATGGAGATTTATACCACTTAAGATTAATAAATGTAAATGCTAAGCTTTTAGCAATGACCTAGCATACCTGCTTTTTCTATATGCTTTTACAATTGCACTCTGATGACCCAATTTATAGGCGATCATGGGAAGTGGGGGGAAAGGCAGTAGTTCTGCACATAAATTTTCTTGAGATACAGAAGCAGAAGAGGGAAGCTGAACATTTATTGGGAACAATACTGGCATAATCCTACCCTGGGTTTGTGACCAAATGGCTGGCCCTTTCTGGTTTTCTTCGCCAGGATACCAGAAGGCTGCAAGCTGCAAGCCTGTCTCGGGTTCAAGGTGCATTTTGTGAACTCCCCGTTAGGCTCCAGCACTTGGCTTGGCTGGAGCCAAATGCTTAACTCGTGCTTGCAATTCATGCCAGGATTCAAGTTGATGAGACTCCTGGAGTCTCACTGGTACTCCATGGATATGATTTTTAAAGGGTGTTTACCTGCCTGCAAGATAGGAAAGAGCTTTATATCGTGAAATCAAACCTCCAAAGTTCAGTCTTCTACCCTGTTTGTGTGTGTACACCCACCACTTGTTGGCAAGGGAAGTCAGATATACAGCGAAAAGAAGGCATTTTTATTTTTAGGGTAGCTGCATTTTCAGGCAAAGGCTTTTGAGGATGCCACTGTGGAGTCCCGAGTTCTTTCTAAAAAGGCTCCATTTTGTCGTTTTGTGTCATGAAAAGTCTGCGCAGAAAGAAATCCGCCTCAGCAGAGCTCTGTTGTGAGGAAAGCTACATTACAGCAAATGATGCTTTCTTTTATGTTTTGCTCACAACCATCGTAGCAGGCAAAGGCAAACACTTGTCTAATTTGATAAAATATCTTTAATTGCAGCAACGGTACTTGAGGTTTGGGCTGGGTGCGTTAGCTCTGTTTGTAATCATAGTTCTAGCCGTGCTCCACAATCATCTCCAATCATGGCCAATTAGCATCCGTTAGTCTGTTGTTGCTTAATTCAGATGTTCTGGGATGCTCAGTTGCATTATTCATACCTTGCCTGTGAAATGTGTTTTAAAAATGAGCACTATTACAGGATTTCGTTGTACTGTGGGAAGGTTTTTTATCCTTTCATTTTAGTTATTCCAGTTGCTATTAAAAGAAAACTGGAACATGATTTAGGTCTTGCAGTTAACTTTTAGGAAGTAGTTGTTCCTGCTATAGATGATTTTAAAGTGGGATAAAAAAAATAAAAATCAAAGCAAGTATTTTTTCACCCAGCACTTTGGTTTTGTAGGTTATTGTTGCAAAACGTCCTTGAAGCTCAGGAAAAAAAAAAAGAAAGGAAAGGAAAAGAAAAGAGAGACCAGCTGCGCATGTGGTTATAGAGGGTAAGCAGTAAGATTCTGAAAGGACAGTTAAATGCCAAGTTTCAGGATTTAGTCCAGACTTTATATACTCCAAAGAGTAGGAGGAAAGTGTGTGGTGGAGCAGGCCACCTCTGTACCCACAGCACAGCACTGAGCACTTTGTGATATTGCACAGGGGCAACAACAGCTCTAGAGTACCACAGCAGTTCTTACCAGCCTCTTGCTTTTTAAGAGCTTATTCTTTAACTTGTTATTTAAACTCTGAGCCTGTTTTTTTCTCCCTGCCGAGTTTTACTCTAACTTTAAAGGAGTTATTCTTGATGTGTGCAAGTGCAAATGACTGATGCATCTGGTTTTTGTTTTTAATCTTCAGCCTATGATTTTAATAAGGAAAAATTAGTAGTGGTAAAGGATGTTTAACAAGAGGTTTTGTTTGATTTTGGTTTTGCATCTAGGGTTCATAAAATCAAATTTTTTAATACTCCAGGGACAAAAGCAAGCAAACTATTGCAGAGATCTATGCCCCTGGGGTAGGTGGGCTGTGCACCCAGTCGTTACATTAGACGGCTGATGTTCTCTGTGTAAATGATGTGACATGGGGATCAAGAGGAATGTGTGCAGAGGTAACTTCTTTCTACAAAAGAAAGTAATAAAAGAGGAGGTGATAACTTTTGGAAACAGGGTACAACAGCTGCCAGTGGAGACAATGGCAATGATGGGTGTTCTCTGGGAGCTCACTCGAGAAAAGTCTGTACCAAACTCTCAGAAGTTTGTTCCACTAATCAGATGCTTGTTAATAACAGCTCAGATTTACGATACTTCATAACAGCACAAGAAGAAATATTCATCCTGTTATTGACTTTGTGGAGGAAGAAAACCTAATAAAGCATTAAGAGTGCTTAATCAATACACATGTAGGACTGTGCTTGACTACCAGAATGAGCAGCTTTGTTTTCTATTCAGGCAGATAATTTATGGTTCACACTGAAAATGATGGATGTAATTTATGTTTTCAAGACAATTACTGTTCAAAGAAGACTGTTATATAGCTCTTGCACAAAACGAAGAAAAAAGCAAGTGCAGTAGCTGGGGCGTGAGCATTGTGCTCGCCAGCCTGTCCAGTCTGGCTTTTTACATGTAACGTTGCTGTGATATATGTGCGTATGTACTCGTGTGAGCCGTGTACTGTCATAGCAGTGATTGGCCTTTAAAGTTCAAATCAACTTTCTCAGGCTTCAGGATTTATTCAGACATATGGTTTTGGTTGCAGACCATCTGGGCCGTAGTTTAAAAAAAAAAACAGCACAGTGTCTAAAACCTTAAGGAACTACCTATTTGTTGGATCTTTGGTACTTTTTAAAACTTGAATCAAACCGTTTAGAGCTATAAATGAGAAGTTTTCAAGTGCACGTTATAATTTGCAGATGCTCACCTACTATATTTCCTCATGGAAGGGAATAGCAATATGAATGAGAGTGTAGCTCTTTGTTCTCGTACCAGGCACGCATCTTTATCAAGGTACACATATAGGTGCATTTAAGTTGCACATTATATATTGAGGATGTGAGGATAAGTATTATGAGGGTTTTGTGCCGAAAAACATTCAAGTTTGATGTTGCAAGCATTCACGTTATGTTTTCTGAGTTAGAAATTTACACTTTTGAATTGTCATTAAAATCAATAGATGCTGCCAGTGTCTGTTACAGCAGGTAATCAAGCTTCATTCTTAGATAAAGTTGCTTAATATTTAGATTCCTGAAATCTGCCCATCTTCACCCCAGTCTTCAGGAGAAAATCACAACCGGGATGATGTGCTATTAGTGAACTGCTGTATTCCTCCTAAATAAACATGTTCTGGTTACTTTGACCCCTAATTGAAGCACAGTGTGCTAGCCAAACACTTTCAAACTAATCAAAATAACCTCCCCTTTCCGTAGTGGTGGGCTTTGTTCGTGTGGTATTGCAATAACAATGTGAATGATTTTGCAGATTTTATTCCACTCCAGTGATTTATTACAAGCCCATTGAGCTATGACATGCGCTGAAGTCAGCTGCTTACGGTTCAGAGCACAGGTTAGCCCCCACGAGTGGTCACTGAAATGGCAAGTTTGCATGTGGTTGCACTAAATAAAGTTGTTGCTCATCTGCAACTGATAAATATAGCAACCTTGGGGGGAAAAAAAACACTAAATAATGGGCTGCGGCTATGAGATTCTCTTTGTTGACTTAAAAATTAATCTTTATAGTAATACAAATTCCTTAAACTTGTTATACTGGTAAAATCCTTTACCTAAAAATACTATTGCTTCTAAGCTAGTGTGTCCCGTAGATCTAAATTGTTGCCAAAAATAGAAGGTGATTCAGTTCATTGTTGGAATTCATTTTTGTCCAGTGCTGCATTTATAAAAATTTTGCATTTATTTGTAGGAAATCTAAAATCGTCTAGACTTTCCAAAAATCTTTGTGAAAGATTTTTTCTGGCTTGCTCTGGCTTGCTATCTGATACTTTCAGACAGGAGCATTCAACAAGAATGGAGAAGGCTATTGGGATCAGTCCTTCTCCACCCAGCATATAGCTCCTAGGCATAGTTAATTGAGCAAAGGTGATCCATTTCCTGAAAAACGGACGTGCTCTCCTATGCTGAAGATATTTGAGGAGCTTTTTGGACAAATGAATGCATTTTTACAATACCTTGTGCTGTGAGCAAGGGATGTAGGCAGATGCCTACAATCTACATTTTTGAATTCTAGTGTATTAAAATGCTGTGATTTTTTTTTTTCCACACACATCACAGGCATCATATACAAAGTTAATATTAAATTAATCTAGATTTTTTTTTCATCTTTGTTCTCTAAGACTTCATACGTTTGAAAACATATTGAAAGCATTGAAAACTCACATAAAGTATGTCCCGTGGAGAATGTTTTTGTGTTGCAACATTGGCTCTATAAATAAATGTGAAATATTGCAGTAGAAAGCATCACATTTATTTTTCTGAAGCGCCTACAGCATGTCATTACAGATGGATTGATAGTCTTGATAACATTGAACTTTTGTCAGCCCTAACCTGGCAGACTTGTTACATGTCAGAAATTTTCTGTCATTTTTCTTGCTATCCAAAAGGCAAATATATTTGCAACCTTGAATGACATTGAATATGGAAAGCAGACAGAAATTTATCATTTGACAGAATTGTTTTTGTTGTAGTTGTTTTTTGTTTTGTTTTGTTTCTTTACAGCGGCAAGTCTGTAATCAGACATTAAAATTCTGCCTACTCTGTGTTTTAGGAATATAGAATAGCTTACAGGGGCCATATGAACCATGTTTTAACACTGTAAATATAAAACGAATTTGTTATTATTTCACATTCAGATAACTTATTTTTGTGTTTGTTTGAGGCAACTTCTGACCTTTATTATTGGGACTGTTAAAAACAAGTTGGCATAGTACAAGCAGTGGAGAAGCTCTTGTATGGGAGGTTGTACATTGCAGATGCAGGTGCTTAGAGAGCAAATTTCCTTAACACTAAGTTTTGAACTACTATGGCTTGTACCTAATGAGGGTTATGCCTTCAGATATGTGTGCTGTGTCGTAGGGAAAAGGCTATGTCAAAAGCTCATTTTGCTGTCTTACAATACCTATAATTTAGTTTCTGAGTTATGACGATTAGTTTTAAATGACATATTTGTTTTATAGAGGAGTATGGATGAAAAGTCAGAATTTCTGCATGCAGTAGAAAAAGCAGTAGATTTCTGGTGTAAGAAACAGACCAAAAAAAAAAAAAAAAAAAGAATAAAAACAACTTTTAAGGCAGAGATGAGGAAATCCTGGACACAGCATGAGAAAAAGAGATGGAAGAAGATAAAGAGTTGTAGAAGCACCAGTTCTTTTACTGGGGCAAAACACATGGGTGGGTCACAGCTTTTTATGCTGAACAAGAAGATTCCTGATTGCTAATATAAATATGTTGCAATCAAAAGGAAAAATGTTCTGTACATTAGTATGCAATAGCACCATAGACTTCCGTGTGTATTATACCCTTGTGAAATCAAGAGGATAATGATTAGCTTCTCAGCTTGAAAGGTTTTCTTTCAGTGTTTTGGTTGAAAATACAGACATTGGTGTTAATAAATTAGGTTGTATATTATAGACCACGGAACTTAGTCAATATTTTATACTAGGAGGTCATGTACTATTGCAGATGCTAAACATGGTCTAGAAAAATAAAGTAGTTCCTCACATAATTTTGTTTAAAAAAATAAAGAGCAAGAGATTTTATTAGTTTTCAATTCTGCTAGTATAAATAGAAGTTGAAGCTGTGGAGCAGGGTTATTATGCGGCTCATTACTGTTTATTACCACAAGGCATATCAAGATGTGTGCTAGTTAGAGGGAGTAAATCACTTGGAACACGTCTGCTTTGTCGATCTTCTGTACGATGCTCAGCGCTACCGTGCCTTCTTCCTGTGCTTTGAGGAACAGGACTAAAATCTGTTGCTTGTCATATGTTCTCTCAGTCTCTTGCTGAGAAGCGAACAGACGAGTGTTTTATTTCGGTACGGGTTGCTTTTGCGTTTCAGGGTGTGTAAGTGTTTTACTTCAGAAAAGTTTCCATCTAAATTGTGTTTCCATGAAATCAAGAGAAAAGCCTTGCTGACTTCGTGTGAGTTAAGATTTGCTTTGTTGTGTAGCTCTGACATAACTGATGTATTTTTTTAAATCCAACTTGCCAGTGCTTGTCAGTGTCACTGGGAATAGAGAAAGTTTTACTGTGTCGGTCATTGCATTGAATGTAGAGCTGTAGAGAAATTAGCTGCAGAGAAATGAGATGTTTTCAGTGAGATTGTGCCTCTTCAGATATGTGTTAGTAAATGTTGACATTGCATGATGTGCTTTCCTTTAGCTTGTTAATAATCTGAAACCTCCCCCAAAATTTCTTTGAACTCTGGTTTTTAGACAGGATCATAAATGAACTAGTAAAATTAAACTCAAGCTCATCAAAGAACTAACGAACCTTGGTAAATCTTAGTCTTTAGCAGCTAAGGATTGAAGTTGAAAGGCTCTCATCTCTCTTGTATACATGTGAAATTCTTTCTTTTTTGTTTTTTTTTTATAGCACTTTGTATTTCTCTTAGACAGAGTCTAATTAGAACTTTTTTAAAAAGCCGTATTTCCCCCGTGCTGATGTAGAGTGCCCCTAATATGAAGTAATTGCTCCAATTTGTATAGTCATGATGATGCTTATCTACTATTGCTTAATCTTCCTCCTCGCTGCTCTCTTGCTCTCTAACCTGAATGCAACGTGTGATCCTTACCAATATCGAAGTCCTCGTGGACATGACATCTGTCACCTACATCCTCATGCCAGGTTTTGGGAACCTGGCATGTCCCCCTAGCCCTGGCTTGCCCCTTACCAGTGCACTGTTGTCTGTCACCAAACCAATAAAAAATGCCCACAACCCATCGCTCCTGTACAGATTCATTGCTGTCCCTCCATGCCTCTGCAGTGGACGAATTGCGTGTCTACGAGACAACATTCACACTTCAGAGAGAGCGATGCAAGCCAGAAAGTAATGCACAAGTATGCTTTCCAGAATACATGAAATCAATACAGCAAATACCTGCTGGTTTTGCTATATTTACTATCCCACTTGACAAATTTTCTACTTTGGAAATACTTTCATACCATCTGTTGTCTGCGATGCAGCTCAACAGAGCATTACTGGCCCGGAGATTTCTATCACATTTCTTCAGAAATTCTTGGGCAGGATATACGAGTACACAGGTTAAAAAGAAAATGTCTTCAGTATTGATTTTTCTCTGCCATTGACTAGTCATTTACTTGATTATTTATGTGGTTCTTTAATGTTCTTCATTTATAACGTGTAAAGATTTTTTTTCTCCCCATTCAAAATCATGCAAGCAAGCACCAGCTTGAGCAGGTGAATAGGCAAGGAGTGCAGATATTAAGTGCACACATATCCCGAGGAAAGAAGGACCTTAACTATTTTCTAGTGCTACTGTTTTCTAGAGGTTTTTCATCTCTGTCATGAATGCTGGCAGCAACGTAGCACACAAGTGAAGTGGTGGAAATGGCAGGATAAAGATTGTTGTTGCTCTTATGAGAAGAATCGCAATCACAGGCTGGGTTTGGGTTGGAAGGGACCTCAAAGCCCACCCAGTTCCAACATCCTTGGGCGCTGCCAGGGATGGGGCAGCCTGTGCCAGGGCCTCACCGCCCTCTGAGTGAAGGATTTATTTCTTATATCCAATGTAAATCTCCCCTCTTTTAGTTTAAAGCCATTACCCCTTGTTCTATCCCTACATGCCCTGACAGAGTCCCTCCCCAGCTTTCCTGCAGCCCCTTCAGGCACGGGCAGGCCTCTGCGAGTTCTCCCCAGAGCCTTCCCTTCTCCAGGCCAAACACCCCCAGCTCCCTCAGCCTGCAGCTGAGGCTGGGTAGACCTTGCATCTTACCTTGCACAGAAGCGGAGGAGGAAAAATCCCCCCATTGCATCTATCAGCTGCGTGGTGGGGCACGGTGACATAGCTGGGAGTCATTTCTGCAGTGGTGGCCTAAAGCGGCCTTAGCTGTATTTCTCAGTAACTTTTTACTTCTGTAGTATCAGGGTCATACACAGATATTCTTAAATAAACATGTAATCTGCTCAATGCCCACTTTTTACTGACCACCTAATGCTTTCCACCCACAGATGTAAACGAGTGCACCACAGAGAACGGTGGCTGCCACGACCAGTGCTGTAATACCATCGGCAGCTACCACTGCAAATGTCCAGCTGGCCAGAAACTGCAGGAAGATGGAAAATCATGTGGAGGTAATGTTTTGTTCTGTGTCTTTCTGCTATTAAGGAATCAGAGAAGACATTGCAAAGGAAAAGGAAGTGTTAGCTTTTAGCTGGAGCCAGCTGAAGAGTGTATATTCAGAGTTGTCAAGAAAGCCGATCTTCTCATGTCTGGATTATGCGGATGTAACTCTAAGAACACTTCAAAGGGTTGTTTTTTTTTTTTTCCTTTTGAAAAATTGTTATCATTTAACCTGGATTGGTTGTGCCATGTTCTGATTATAGAATTTCCATCATCAGTTTAAAAACCTGAAGAAAGTGTATATGTTTGATAACATTTCGTGTCTCTAAAACAAAATGGTTCTTATCAGAAAATACACATACGTTTTTGCATTTCAATCACAATTCCACAGCTAGAGATTAACAGAATAAAAAAGGATTTGAAATCACATGCTACATAAACCCATTTGTCTTCTTCCTAAGGGAAATATAAGTCCAGTTAGTGCATTATGGGGTAAAATTTGTTCCTATGCAAAAGATGCTATGCAAAAGCTTGACTTTGCGTAAAATTAAAACATCACATAAACTTATGTTATAATATTTGGGAAATCTAACCATAATTCATTAGAGTTGCATTGGTAACATGGAGTGGATGTAAACAAACCCATAGGATCTGTTGATCTACAGTCACTCCATTTTTAGGTGTAAATGTAACTGAAATTAGGAGTAAAGTAGCCAAGATGTCAGAGGCCAGAGCAGATCTGTCTTTAGGAATTCTCTGCTAATGCAGCTGATGAACGTTTGCTGCTGTATGATCTTCTGGGCACTGGCTGTGTGCCGAGATTGCATCCTCAATTGTATTTCATTGCTACAGGAAGTGTAGAGTGGAAGTTTTCTGATTCTCTCAAGATGAAAGGCGTTAGGTATGTTTCCACAAACTGTGTTATCATCTCTTCACAAGAAGCCATCTCCTCTGGCTTTTCCTGTTGTACAAACTGTGTTATCATCTCTTCACAAGATGCCATCTCTTCTGGCTTTTCCTGTTGCACAGCGTCACACAAATTCCTTTGTTCCAGGATTTCATTTATCATTGTCCTTCAATGTCTCTCTTCAGATTTATTACAAAGCACTGTATTTCTTAGCTGTGATCGTATTCTTTACCCTAACTTTGTAATTTATTTGGCTGCACTCCTTTTTCTCCACTAGAAGATTGTAGAATTATTTTTCAAGGTAAGCTATCATTTGATATCAAGCTTGACAATGTAAATAAGCTGTAGATGCTTATTTTATTTTGATTGAAGTTTTTCATTATGGTCCTCAGTGCTTTCATTTTGGCCTTTTGAGAGCTGGAGCATGAAATACTAGGCATAATTCACAGATTCCTGCTACTTCACCTCAGTCTTCTCTTACCTCTTTTGGTGGCTAATTGGTGATATGCCAGTGAGCCAGTGCATAGGTCTGTTTGTGAAGGCTTGCTGTTTTCACATCTGCTTAAAAGTTTATAAAAAAAAAATAAAATAAAATACATTTTTGAAAGCAGGGGTACTACATATTGTAATCCTAAATTGTTTAGCATGCGGGGGTACTGTTTCTGTTAAAATTGTTTTGTGTCAGTCAAATTAGTGTTCCTTCTATACAATTCTGCTACTCTTAAAATAGGCTTCAAAATCTGTTATTTTGACATTCTTTGAAAAAATCAAATAGAGCTCAAGATATTTGATTCTTGTACTACACAGGATTTAGAGAAGAACATATTGTTAGCCATTTTGAAGCCACTGTTTGAAGTCTTCAGACAAAAATGGAAATGTGCAACAAACTGAAACTGCTCAAGTCATAAATCAAGGTGAACGTAGAGCTAACGCTAATTGCACCTTGACTTTTGTGGTGCCGATAGTGACAAGCCAGTGGCTGCAGACTTGCAACGAAGCACCTTAAGCCAACTTGTACCCATCAGATTTTGCAATGTAAGTGACTCAGTGGTTGACTTTGACAGGAGGGAAATGTGAGCTCCCAAAGAAAGCTGCGTGTGCTGCTCGAAGGTGCTGATCTTTCAGGATGTGACACTGACTTGGTGCTTTATTGATGCGATGGTTCTGCATTGCTCAAAGGGCTCATCTTGAAGATGAGGGCAAAACAGTTTCTCATCGCTCAGGTTAGCCAGCATTTCTGGAGGAATAAGGCTTACAGTTGTTCTGGGTAGTTACATTCTTTCTTTCTTTATAGCTTCATTGTGCTTTATGTTAGCTCTTAGTCTAAACTCTAGCATTAAATAGCCGTGCACTATTGTTCTGCTCCCATTATCTGTCTCACGGTTGGTTTTATTTCACTGGTGACTGAAATGATCAATTGCTGTACAGTGTGTTTTTTTTTTTTTTTTGTTAGCCAAGGTACAAATACGGCATATTGTTATAAAAGCACCGTGGAAGTAGTGCAGATTTTATTCAGTAGGTCATTATTAGTGTGAAGATTGATCTTGTTTTTCAAAAACAAAATAGAGCATCCTTTTGACAAAAAGGAAATATGTTGCCAGGAAATAACTTAAAAAAAAATAATAAAATACTGTTGTTAGCCATTTGTAGCTCTTTAATGTTGAGAAGGTGAAAGTGAAAATTCATGAATCCAACAACATAATGAAGTGTACTGCTGATTAGTCAATAATAGCTTTTTGGGGAGCCATTTTAGGAGACCCAAGAGTATAAGCTGACAATGGCTACAGACTTTTAGAGTAGGAGTTGAGCATCTCTACTTTCTGTGTCTTCAAAGGCACCTGCAAGACATAAGGCTACATGAATATGAACAAGACAACAGCATAAAATAGGCCAGATCATCTTAAAAAGGATCTTTTCTAACTGGTTGTGGTCTCTTATGGCAGGATATATCGTTCAGAGTTATGTCGTATATAACATCTTATTTCAGAGAGGGTTCCTTGCATCAAGAGGCAAGCTGTAGGAAGATGAAGGCACGTGTGTCTATAGATGACGCCAGCCAGAGTGGTGAACTGATTAGCCTTTCAAGTCTAATTATCTGTGTGTTGTACTGCAGCTGAAATCTCCAGTGTTCATAGACAGAACTTCTTATCTGACAGAGAAATATATTTTGGCAGATAGTCACATAGGCATTACAGATTTTGACATAAAGCTCATGCTTACCTCTCTCTCTTCATGTGTCCTGTTAAAATTAATGATGAAAAAGGATTTGGATTTAAATCGCTGCACAAACAGTACCATAAATTAATATTTGACATTTATTAGTGTACAGCTGTCAGCCTCATTCTGTGCCCTGTGCATCCATACTGGTGTTCTGCATTTCTAGGGGCATCCTGGTTGATGTCAGTGGGGGAATTTGCTCAGAAAGCTTTAACTTGGTCTGAGTAAGGGAGGAGAAATATGTGTGTGCACTCAAATCAACTTCATCTGTGTGCAATAGCTCCTCAGTTGTTAGGCAGAGGTTACCCTGGCTTCTTATGTGATATTCTGTGATACGTATCGGTTTTCTCATTTCTTAACTTACACTAATGTGAAACAATTCTACTCAAACATCACAAAAAGCAAAATGCTATTTTCCAAATGTAAATACCATTTTAAAACTCAGCTTTCAGCACAAGTCCGGATCTGTAAAGCATGCTGAGGCTAGAGCTACAAAAACATGTTTTCACACATGAATAAGCTACAGAAGTCAAATGAAAAAGGTTGTGACCTTATGTTAACCTGCTTTGGTAAAGTGTCATTTCTTATTTATATTATTGTGTTCTCATCTGTCAAGGCAACTGAACGAAGCTGGAGACAAATGAAGTCATATGGTTAGCTGTTGATGGAACGAAGCTTTTATTTTACTGATTAGAGCAATATTGCAATCAGTGCAGCCCAGTCCCTGGGCATCCCTGGGGGTTCAGTCCAGCCTCAGAGCCTGGGCAGATCCCTGACCTTTGCTGGAGAGGCTCGTGGAGCGGCTGCCTTCAGAGACGGTGTGTGACTTTGCAAGGCCACTGCTGTTTACCCAAGTAATAAAATAGTCATTGGTGTCAATGATTTATCCTGATTTCTTGTCTGATGGGAACTCTCTAAGCACTGCTTCCACAGAAGAGTTAATAGCTTGACTAAAAGGAAAACTGAAGGATTTGTCAAAGAAAGTGTTTATTAAGATGACCTCAGCATTTATTTAGTCTGTAAGGCTTGAGGTTTCGGTCATAACTTATTCTTGTCAAACGCTGTGTTTTTGCCAAAGAGAATAAACACAGTAATTTTGCATTTGGACTGGTTTCCTTGCCCATCAAATCAATGCACCAAGCTTCTGCTGCATCCTGTGAAAAAACTGAAGGACGTAACACTGTGCACCTCTAGGGAGATGCCAGGAAGCTCTCTTTCTTTCTTTCCTTCCCTCTTTCTTTCCTTCTCTCCATCCTTCTTTCTTTCTCAGTTGGACTGATTCGGGATATACTTCTTTAGTATTCAAAATCTAGAAATTTCATTGATTCATAACACTGTGACATACCATGGCACAGATTTAGATATTTTCAGGAACAATTCAATCAAAGGAGAATACAGAAAATAAATGATACTTTACAAGAAGAAATGTAGCCCAGCCCTGATTGCACATGCAACAAGTACCACTCAGCTTGAACTTAAGTCTTAGAGTAATCTGCTGAAGGCATTCCTCATTGAGGTAAAGCCACCCAACAATCTTTATCTTTCTCTATTTTAAAACTTTGTCCTGAGATATGGAAATAAGGCTAAATTGTAGTAATTGTATCACAGTTACATAATTATCTGTAACTGAAATACCATGCCCATGTTACGTCCACCTCAGAGAAGAGTGAGGGACACAGACAGCTCCATCATGTAACCGTAACAGACCCTGGGTTAACAATCTCGATAACAAAGAAATTTTAATTTATTAGATTTTTACAGTGATTTGAAAGGAAAGATAAAAAGAATAGGCAAAAGAAAAAGAGTTGAGAAAGAACACAAAACCTAATTTCTGTTATTGCCAGCCATGTATTGAAGTGCTTAGTGGTACCTTGGGACTCCACTATGGGCTGTTAGGGCTGAGTCAGAAAACTCAAAGCATATAAGTTTCAAAGTGTAAAAGGGCTTTGAGGCACTCTGTCAGAAGCTAAGGAATAAATATTCTCTTCTCCATCGGTTTGTGCACCCAGAACACTGGTAGCGTGGTCTGATCATCTGAAGTAAATTCAACACGTAGCAATAGCTATTTTTACGTTTGAATATTGTTTATTTATGGTTGCTCCTAATTGTCAAATCAGTATCTTTAGTCACAAATATAAAGCATAATTATGGCTTTTGATTTCAGATCTCAGCTGATAAAAATCAAGGTTTCCCTTTATTTTCTCTTATGAAAGGAAGGATATTAACTAAGATTAAGGATTAACTGTGCCTTTTAAACACCGTGTAGCATTATGCAGTCAGACTTCTGTGTTTTTCAGGGTATTTGAACTCTGTGTTTGTACATGGCTGGAAAGAAGATTTGGACAGAAATTACCATAAGACATTTGTATTTGCAAACTTTGGGGGGAATTTAATTTAATTTTTACTCTTAATTATTTTTGAAATTCATGCTTTTATTTTTTATTATTTTTTTTAAGTATTTGTCTTTTCTGGTTCTTCAGGAGGAATGAATGCTGGAGGTCATTTGTCTGTCCTTTCTTGCGCAGCCCCGTGCTGCATTAAGAGCCAGCTGGGATCAATAGATGCTGGTAGCTGTTGCACTCTCCTAGGCAAATAGCATCATCTTTCTGCATTTGTCTCTTTGTGACAGTACTACAGCAAAAAATGTACTCCAAATAAGTAGTAAAAATTACTACAGATTCATAGCAAAAGTAGCATTAATTGTAGGTTATTGGACTTTTAAAATGAATTACCTGAATCCTGATTAATGGCAAGCCCACAGCAGGCAGGAACCTGAGCTGAATTTTGGATTGCTAATTGAGGACTCACAGCGGCTGCCGGCACACAACGGATGCTGTGTGTTGGTTTGGTCGCTCCCCTCTCATTTTGTGCGCCCTTCCAAACCTAATCCACTCAATTACACACCAGGGACACGCGAGCACTTTCCATCTTATTAAAATGTATCATTTACTAAACTCAGCAAAATCTCAGTCCTTCCAGCTCTGCCCTGCTTCTCTTCAACCAGGGAAGCATGGGGGATAAACACACTGGTGGGGCAGGTAACAGCAGAGATTTCCAACCTGGTTTTGGAGCTGTAATGTGGTTGTGTTAGCCCACAAGAGCATCTGATGCTCTGATAACTGTACAGATTTATTTTTGCATTTTAATTGCACCGTTTCAGATTTTTCCTGATTCATGCTTGGCTGTTGCAGAAGTCTCCCTTCTCTTACTCATGGAACAAAGAGGCTGTGAGGGAGATCACATAACTTCTCACGTACGGCATCCCTCAGGGTAGATGAACTAACAGTTATGACAGCTTCCTCCAAAATGAATACAGCCACCGAAGAGTGAGCTCATTTCTCCTGAATACAGGAGCCTATCGATTGGCACCGAGGATGAGCACAGTCACGTTTCAGCCACTTTTAAAGCAGAAACTGGGCTTCAGTCACCTTTAGGCAAACAAACCAGTTGGGCACAGAGTCAAGAGCAAGGATCCTAACCAGAAGCTCCAAACAACAGGAGTGAAGGAACAGTGTTCCTGCATGTACAGCTTTGACATCTGGGGTGGATGGGAACCCCTTCTATTTCAAGAAAACAGCAATGATTATTTTGTGATCCCACTCCCCTTTTTCCTTGGAGGTTTTCTTGTTTTCCAGATTTTCCTTATTGAACTTTTAATTTAATTGCAGAATTTTAATATGCCTTTTGCATAACCAGAGCTTAATTTTCAAATTATGTAAGGATTTCGCCGAGCTCGGTGTAGTTGCACATACCTACACCTACACACATATATGTACGCATCGCGTATTGATAACGCAATATGTTTCCTGCAGCACATCTGCTGCTGTGTTCCAAAGCGGCACGATTTTCAACAAGCGTGGGATTATTCATAAACCGCAGCAAACTGGCACCCCGTTCTGCATGTCAGTTATCAGATGAATTATTGATCACTGATCTGACACGGGCTGAAAGGGAAAAATTATTTCTCGAAGTCCCAGGCCTCCCAGGTAACGACAAAGGCAGAGTCCCAGCTCGCCAGCCTCTGCTGCCTAGGCCCATCTGGCACTTGAAAGCCCCCGGCACGGTTGCTCAAAGCCAATTTGGGGCTGTGGCCCCAGAGCTTCCAGCTCCCAGCCTTCCTCCATCTCCGAGAAGCCTCACATGGGCTCTACCAGCTGGAAGGAAATACCAAGGGGAACCGCAACTTGCTCTTATCTTTGGGAGGGAGCGGGTGCGTGAAGTGTGGGTGAACGCCAGCCGTCCCCTTCGTGCTTCCCCTACCTGCGAGGCCAATTTTTGCAGTAGTGAATTTGTGCAGGAAGCTGGGGATGATCAAACGCACTGGTGTGAAAACTTTGTGCGAACTGACTGCTGCATATTTATTGACCAGCTTTCGGCAACCAGAAATATTTAGGGTTTGGTAATACTGTGGTATTTACCATGCCAGTCAGGAATTTAATGTGGTTTAATTGATGCACATAAAGAGCTTTGAATAGTTAGATGAAAAGCAGTATATATCTATATGAATGGACTATTACTGTCCAGACAACGTATAATACTTCGAAATAATATGACAAAAATGATAGACTGCAGTACAAATATGTTTTGAGACATTTCTAGGGCTCTGATTAGTTTCTATTAGCTAGTTTCTAACATTTATGACTACCTCTGAAAGGCAGGTTATGGAGAATGTTAACATTCCACGGGGCTGATTGACAATAATTAGTTTATTTTAAAGGAAAGGAAAGAAGCACGGTATTGTTGCAGCTGACTAATGTGAATTAAAAGCTAGGTAATCTTTTCTGCAATTACAGAGATACAATGATTGCCGTTGTCAGAGAAGAAAATACACTCATAATTTCAAGAATCATTGTGTAGGAAGAGCTTTGCAAGCCTGAAATTGAAGCTCTGGTCATGGTCTCCAAAATTACAGTTAGTAATTTTATGCTGAACCAAGGCTTTTGAATACTTAAATTATAGCTTGTTTGTAGCAAGGTATTTACCAGCAAATATAAGCATCTTATAAACAGCACATGAGTCATCTTGGTGTTCATTCTGAGCACATCGAAAATGTAAATTGCTACTGAATTACTCTTGTGTAGAGAGGCAAGGCTTAGAAACCTTCAATTCATTCTTTAAATGGAAATTATAAAAGGAAAAATGTGCGCATTTGCCTTTCAGCGGAGAGCATTGTGCAGGGTAACTATTGCGTTCTCTATAGCTTTGCCTATAGGCTATGTAAACAATGCCGGAGGGCAGGTCCGGAGGTAGGACGAGGTACAGCTCCCGAGTGCTGTTTGTCTTCCTCTTGAGAAGCATTTAATGCCGTCTTTAATGGGGACAACTAATAGAAATCCTGTTTTTTATTGAAATGCCCATGGATTTTATGAGCCGACTGATACATTCAGGGGAAAAAAAAAAAAGAAAAAAAAAAACTTTAAAGCAATTTGTGATAAAACCTAAAACAAACAGAAATCCTTCAGCCTCTCTGTTCAAAGCGCTGGCCCGAAGGAAGCAATCCAGACGTGATTGCCAGCAAGGTAGCAACTGCTGGGGAGGCTACGGTTCCTTATTAAAAGATGAGTAGTTTGATCACCATCATATTGGATTACTCAAACTTCAATTACATGAGTACCTGAGGGTTTTCACTGGGTTTAACTGATTTATTAGAAGACCAACTTGAAATATACCTGCTGTTAGCACGCACCGGATCTTTGGAAGACCCACCTGGATACCTTGTTAACAGACACTATTCCAAAAGGGATTCAATGCCAGTGAAGGAGATCAAAAATGGCTAATAAAAAATGGAGCAATCCGGTGATTAACTTAATGTCATTTTAATCTCAGGAAAAAAAAATAATTCTTCTGTGCCTGATGACATCATTCATTAGGATCCAGCAGCTATGGAAGCCTGGCATGGGCAAGTTTGGGATGTGTTAATGCCTCTTCTCACTGGTGGATCTCTGCAGAGTCACAACTAATATGTTTTAGGTGGAAGCAGAGCAAAAAAAATCTGTGTAACATACTGTCTTTTGCTTGCTGACTATTTATGTTGCAGAGGATCGGTCTGGAGCTACGATAGCTCCGGTGGGGAATCGACGCTTGTGGAGCATCTTGGGGAGGCATCATATGAACTAATGACCATGGAGCAATTTCAGTGAGCTGAATTTTCAGTAATGGAGTGGAAGGTACTGGGGTCTCATCTAGGCCGTGAGTTATGGTCACCTCGGTGGTCTGTTTTTTCCCTCCCCATTTCCCTCCCCATTTTCCCCATCCCACACTCTGAAGTAGCTCAGTGTTATAATGCAAAACCAGCCGTGTCTTCCAAGAGCAGTGGCAGCATTACAAATGTTTCATGTGTTGGAAAAAAATACAGATCTACCAGCAATTGCTCCACCCAAACCAATTATCACCAGGATTGTCTGATGTTCCAGTCAGTCAGCGAGAAGAGGCTGTCCATGTGATGGCATAAAGCTTTTCCGCAGCCCAAGTAGGACGTTTGTTACAAATAGCATTCATGTTTCAGACAAGCAGAGTGTATGTACTGCAAGCAGGAAACATCAAATTACGATGCAATTTGCATGATTATCTTTTTTTTTCTTCATTTTTTCCCCCTTTTTTGCATATTTTACCTCCTGTGTGTGTAGAAGAAACATTTCCTTGCGTCCTACTGTAGTAAAGGCACTCACTGAGCTCGGCAAGTGGGCATTAATATTGCTGCTAACAACAACAAAAAATATTCTCATCGTATCAGTCATTTCTCTCTCTTTTTATTCCATAACTGTTTTTTCAAACTGTCACATCCTGCTGAGAGAAGATGCTGATGGCCCAACATATAAACCTCCGCACCACATCTCCGATTTGAATCTGCGCAAGGAGTTGGGCTGTATCACGCTGTCGCTTATTAAGTGCATCTCCTCACAGATATCCTTTCCTCCTTTGCCACCCTCCTGCCTCCCAGCATGGCCTAACTGAATTGTGCTGAGGAACTGCCTTTAAAAATTGATAGAGTCCCATAACAAATTTTCCTTCTGCTCTTATGCCCCGCATCAGAAAATCCTGTGGTACGTTGCGGTGTACCTGCTGATGCTAGCGATCTTAAAGCCTCTTTCCTAAGCAGAAATTACATAAATGTTTAATTATTGTCTTTCAGCCCGCACTGATGCACTGCACAGGCAAAACGTCCTCTTCCAAATTCCCTGCTTGCAGCTGGTGCAGTCACTGCTTTTCTACAGGAAACAGTAAAATTAATGGGGCTGTTTTCTTCAGCGTATAAATATTGTTTAAGATCATAAGTTATGCGTTTGTCCGGGTTGTTGTTTTTCAGATTGAACTCCTTTGTTTCTTCTTGTGGTCATTCACTTTTCTTGGCTGCAGTTTTTCACTGCGAGCCCGTGTCCTTCCATGTGGGTTTCATATTGATGTGGATTGGAGTCGTCAAGTGCCTACGGTTGCCAAAATATCTATTAGTGTAACCCAGTGTGGAGGCTGGTAACCCTATCAGTCTTCCTTCTTGGCTGTACTTCTTTGTGATGCTTGTGCTGCTCTGAAATGCAGAAATGGATCTGTTCGTTTTTCATTTTAAAAAAATGAGAGTGAAGGAAAACGTACAGATCTGTACCGTGAAAAGACGATGAAAACTATTTCTTCCCTGCTATGTGCAAGCGTCACAGTGTTGTCTGAGGTCTGTCCGTGAAAATTATCCTGTTCTTTACTTTAATTCTATACCCTGATTTTCTTTCAAATTATCTGGCCCCAATAATTGCTTAAAATTCACATATATATGTCTCTGTGTGTATATTTAATGAAGAATGCCTTGAAACTCTAATTAGGGCTGCTTGACTCCAAAGCAGTTTACATATCACAGGCTTACACAGCTATCAAACAGATGCTTCTCCTTTTTTTTCATTCAACTGACATTTTCATTTTCTCTGCATATTTTGAGGACTGAGCAGTGATGTGTTTTGACTCCTGAGGCTACAGACGATATCAAAATGAGGATTAGAAATGAAGCTTTACCTGTCAATTAAATTGTTAAGCTTGTCCTCCGCAGCATCTACACTTTCAAATGGCCTGTTTATTGAATTTGAAATAGTTTTCATTCTTGACCTTGTTTAAACTGAATGGACAGTTCTAATTATAATCTTCAAAGTTTTCAGCTGCAACATATGGTTCGCATATAGAGTTGTGGATGAAGGGCTCTTGACTGTTTATTGAGCTAAACCACTGTTAAATATCTCAGGAAAGATTGGCATGTCAGGCGTTGAATTCAAGCAGAAAGCAGCAGTACAGGTATTGGCCATTTTCGTCTTTTCACATCCCTTTTCCCAGGAGGTCTGCTCTCGAGGGACACCTGAGAAATGGCCTGTGGTGGTGGGACCCAGGCACTGGTGAGGAACAAGTCACCACTTTCAGAGGTTGCATTGTGCTAGTTTTACGTAAGTGATACAAAGCCATATCAAAACAAATGATATCAATAAATAAACAAAAAACAAACCAAGGAAAAAACATCCCGCCTGGCCCCAGAATGAATTCAAATTACCAGGATCTTTGGCAAATCAAATGTCATTCTTTCAAATCAACGCTGGCTCCCCCTGATGGGGTTGCATGACACCTCACAGCAATTTATTCCTGTATTTATTGTCCAATAAGGCCAGTGACAGATCAGGAGATTGAATCCAGGTCTTTAAGGCTTGTCTGGGTGGATAGCCCCGTTCAGTGCTTCCAGCTCTGATCTCTTCTCCCCAGAAGCCTCCCCAGCTGCTCCCTAGGACAGCCATACCTTAGAGATGCCTCTTTCCTCTTCCCTTGTTGAAAACAGTCATCAGGAAATGCATCTCCTCCCAACCTGGACATAAATATTTATTACCTAACATAGGCAGAGTCCCATAGATGACTGCTGTTAAGCATTTCCCGGTGTCTTTTGGTGTGCTCGGTATAAAGACGGATAAACCAGGGCTGTGAGAGAGGAAAGCCGACCTAGTCACAGCTTGAAGCCATTGAAGCTACCTGGAAAAATATCTGAAATATAGGGCAAGGTACCAACTGCAGGGCAGCAAATTCTCCTCTACGGTGTGACCAAATCACCAGGGAGGTCTGAAGGAAGGTGACGGACTGAAAGTCAGACAAACCTTTACAAAGAGCATTTTTTTTAAAAAAATGCCATTGATTTTCAGGGGAAGGTAAATAATTAGATAACTTGGAAAGCCTGTTTCTGTGCATGGCTAATTGGATAACCCTGCCAAAATAGTGCAGGTTAAAGCTGCTTTGTGCTTAATCCCAAGCAAAGAAGAAACATTGTGCAGAACTCGCCGCACTAACAAGGGCCCTCTTTCAACGTGCAATTGGTTCTCAGGGACTAAATTGGGTAAGGAATCTCTTAACCATGCCTTTTAACCAATCTCTTATCAGACTTGACATGCTTCTTTCAGTACGATTTGCTCAAGCTATTCCATTAATTAATTTTGTTGTAGCGAGCTTGCCTCAGACACCTGTGACTTACTGAAATTTAAGTAAGCTGCAGCAGTGATTTGAGCTAACCTGACTGACTTTGAACCGAAGCAGACAATGGATGCTCATATAATCCATTGGAGGGGCCAGAAAAGGGCAGAAACAAATAGGTGAGGAGCAAAAATAAAAGCCCAGGAGCAGGAACAGTTTAATATGACCCAGCAAGCTCCGCAGGAGCACATTTATCTATGCTGAAAGCTATTTCACCAAGGTGTTTTAACATCAGGTTCTAGTGGACCACTCAAAAGAGCTTGTAACATATTTATGGTATTTTTTGTGAAGTATAAAAAAGAGCACTAGAGTTCATGGAAGACGTGACGATTTAAAATCTTGCAGCTATAGAAAATTGCTCTCTTCCCTTTTTGCAGCTCAGCTTGGTTCGGTGAAACAGAAGCACATTTTCAATTAAAATTAGCAGAAATTCTGTATTTTGTTCTTGAATTTTAAGCTTTGGTTTTGACCAGACTTAAAATTTGTTGTATTTTATTTCTAGAGTCAATGCTAATGTCAAACAACTTTCATAGCGGAAAAATTGGACAAGCATTTTTCTAGCAACGGGAGGTTCAAAACTCCTGGAATCAAACTTTCAAGCCTTGAAAACAACTTTAATGTTAGTCAAACAGGAGAGGTCATTAAAAAAACTTCTGCTTGAAGAGCAAATCATGTCACGCCTAATAGTAAGTACATCTGTGAATGGATTCACACTGGTTGTCAAATTACAGGCATTTTCAAACTCAAGACTTGGGGAGACTGTGTGATTTAAAGGAAGCTGGGAGCTGAGTCTGTCATAAATGTATCTGCTTATAGCAAAGGTGGTTCTTATGTTATGTTTCACTCTCACAATATACAGAAATTTCTGACTTTTGCGATCAGCTTATACAAGACTGGGTACCAAGCCTGTTCCCCTCCTCTCCCTTAAGTATACAAATTAGTCAACTTTGAAACATGTGAAATTAATGTGTAAAATCCACCATGTAAATTCGTGGGGGACGACCATATGATATTTTCACTCTGTAACTTGCATGAGGTTTAAACATCCTTTGGAATTGATACACCAGACTAATCACAAATAACAGAAGGGAAAGTGCTGTTACCCATCTTTGCTGATTTTAAATATCGTTTTAGATACCAAACAATAAGGGAGTTTGCATGTCAGATGAACGAAATGAGCTGCACTTTAGCAAGCTGAAGGGATTGGGTGAGTGATTCAGCACAAATGAGTAGAAAGCTGGATTTTTGTTAACCTAATCCAGAAAAATATTGAGATGAACAGTTTATCCACTTGTGATAAGTTTACATATAGCTCCTTATTGTTTCTCCTTGTGGTTCTTCACATAACATCCAGTCTTCCCTTCCCTGTTTCTCCACCCTCCCTGTCACTGACTGTTTAATCCTAGCACGTGTGGACCCACAGAGCTCCCTGGGCACAGAAGAGACCAAACCCTGATGTTATTAAATTGTAAGATGCTGCTGCAAGGGGTAGACCACGCTTCCTCTCTCTGGTCACGATTTTTTATAAATAATTATTATAATTATGTTTAATTATAACCCAAATTTATAAATTTAAAACCATCCATGTAAACCATCCTTTAAATACATGGAAGTAGGGGTTTGTGTTTTCCTCTCTCCGCTGGTTGCATCCTTCCTGCAGTGAGCTGGGTGGATTGTGGTGAACCAAAAATGTCAATGTGCATGTGTCATCCGTTCCAATTTCATGCAGTATTTCTTAGGCATCTGGTAACAAGGGTGTAGTGCTCCTGTGAAAGCCTGTCAGGCCAGGTCCACTTTGGGTACTGTGGAGGTTTGGGTCCCCAAGTGTGAGCATGTGCCCAGCTGATTTTAACTGGGTGAATGTAAGCCCTTTTTACTTGTGTATGTGGGATACCTGGCCTTGGCGAGGACAAATTATGCATTTTGAAGATAGGAGCTGTTGCTCCTGGCCTCGGTGAGACCATGGTGCTCGGCACCTCCCAGCTTGGTGTGACTCGTGGCATCCCAGCAAGTCTCTAGTGCCTGTGGGGTGCGTGATGCTCACAGCTTAACATCATTTGGTCGCTGCCTCTCTTCGTGTTGTTCTTTACTGCTGGGTTGAGTCTGGTAGGAAGCAGCTTTCCTTTGGCAATTTGCAGCCATTCAGGTCTTTCTGTAGCACTCACTCCTGGGGCAGCAAGCATAAGAAGGGAGCTAACGGTGCTAATGTGAAACAAAAAGTTTATTCTGCCCCATCAGATGTCCCCTTGAGGAGTCACCTTCCCTCCTGATGTGCACAAGCCCTTCGTGTCTGCTCTGGGGCTGTCGGCACGTCTGACGTGGGCTCATGTTCGAGCTCTAGTTACAAAAAATGCCCTTATGAGGAACACTTTACCCTAAAAAGTAAACTGAATTAGGAAGAAAAGCAGGCCTTTCTTTCAGTATTGCTGCAGGCTCTTTGAGATCTGAAGTGGCAGCTGTCCTGCACCACAGCTCAAGTATTTGCATATAACTACAGAAGAGAATGAGGGTCAGGGATGTTTCACTGCAGACCTGTGGGAGAGAGGATGATGCATTCATTGTGGGAGTACAGACCGCAGAGACTGCAGTCACTTGAAAGAAAAAAAAAAAAAAAAAAAGAAAGAAAAAAAGGATTTAAAAGCAAAAGGGATTTTGGACTGCATGAAGTGCTTGTCCAGTGGTTATTATATTGGGCATATATTTCCCTCTGGAGGCTCGTGACTGTGCAGATATTTGTTACGTGTGGGTTTAAGGAGGGAGCTGGTACAAGTGTGAGTGCCTTGGGCCCACCAGCTCCCCCTGTTCAGGGAGCTGTGGCTGCCCCTGCTCCTGACCCACGCGTGCTGCAGAGGCTCCTGCAAATGCTCAGCCCTACTGCTGTCAGAACGGGTTTTCTCCCTCTTTGGGGGCTTTCTTTAGCTTTGCCTGTTTATGTTTCTTAGTGGCTTAAAAAGCTAAGCTGCTGGTAGTGGGGAATTGATCTGGCAACAGTCTGCTTTTTTTTCCTTTTCCTTTATAGAAGCATAATTGCAGGTCCACTAATTATCTGTGTCTAGCACTGCTCTCTGTTTATTTTTAAGGAACTGATTGATCATAGCTGTTCCTAAGCATTTTAAGTAACAGTATGAAAAAAAATCCTGCAAGCTGCGTACAAGAGCCACCAACGTGATGACCTTGAATTCCAAACAAGCAATCTCACAGCTCTGTGTTTAAACAGGTTTTTGGCAGGGAAATCAACCTGTTGCCAAAGCAGCCCATCAAATCGGCTGGGGGCAAACTTCACAATCAGCAAAACCCCCATTCAGGGGTACAGAGGACTTAAAATCTGTAACACCATCGGTACAGCCTGCCCTGGAAGGGGCACAGTGCTGGCAGCAGCCCTGGGGTTTACATGTCACAGCCTCTTCTCTGTTTTTAGGGTGTACGAACAGGCAGTGCACCATCACTCAGGGGCCTGAAGAACTAAAAGAAGCTGCAGGCTGTGGTGGCAAAGGCAGTTTGCATCCTGGCGACAAGTAGGATTGACTTTTGGCTTGGCCATAAGACTGTTCCTGATGATCAGTGGGTAAATCGGGACACAATCCTCGGGCAGGTGGTGGTGGGCTGGCAGCAGCAGGCAGCAGGGCATGTGCTGCGTGTACAGCACGGAGGGCAGGGACTGGCGAATCTCACCAAAAGGCATCTCTCTCTGCTGAAATTCACAGGTGATATAGAGAATATTCATGTCCTGACTGCTTTGTTCACCCAGTAGCGTAATCCCCTTCTCAAAATAGCTTTGGGGAGCACAAATTTCTTGTTTCTCTTCTCGCCTCTGTGGCTCTGCCCCTGTTTTGGGGACGCACAACTGCTTTCGGCACAGGGTGACTGACAATAAGAAAATGCTCAAAATGGCCCCAAATGGCTTGAAATTCTGGTTATTCAGATAAGCATCCTGAATGTAACTGTAGAAAGCTGAGCACATAGCTATTTTAGTTTGATCTGCAGCAGGAATTAATCCAAATTTAATTATAGTATGTAGTTAAACAGATGCAATCTCCTGTAATCCCATGGGGACGGACTTTATAATTTTACTTTTCTAAAGCTATTTCCACATAGAAAAAGAAATGGCCACTTGTACACCTCTGACAGTGTAAGCTGTTGCTTTCCTGGTGTGTTTGTCCTTGACAGGTGCAGCTATTTTACTGTAAGAGTGCAAATAGGTTACACTTGTAAAACTCTCAAGTGCAGCTCAAGCATTTAGGTTAGTGGCTGCTTCTCGGCCTTCTTCCCAGACAAAATAATTAAGGCATTTTTCTTCTGTAACTGGGGGCAGCATTGTTTCCTGTCCCGGAGATGTAGGAGGCACCGAAGGCGACTGCATGTTGCATTTTTCTTGATTATATCTTCAGCACGCGAAAGCATCTTTTGACATTTAGTCCTGACGATATCGATCTTGCAGAGGAAGCCTCGGGCTGGAGGCCTCGCCTGCCATCGGCCTTGCTGCTTGGGCCTCCCGGGAGGATGGCGGTGGCGATGTTGTTGTTGTTTGGCTTTGCTTTTGTCCTCCTGGTGGTGGGTACCTAAAGCTGGGCCCACCAGGGCCGGTGCTGAAGCACGGAGCCCTATGGGGCTCCAGACAGGCTGGGGACACCTCTCAGAAGGGTGGGATGTCACGCAGGCAAAGCCAACGATGGGGACATGGGGGTCCTGGTGATGTGGGGACACGAGTGGTTTGGGACACAGCAGGACAAGGGACACACGGAGTGATGGGGGCTGCAGCCAGTGCTGATCCTGGGGGCTCTCCTGGAAATCCAGGCACTAAAACGCCCAAACAGACTTAGCTCTGACAAATAGCACTTACTCTAATTGCTCATTTTTTTATTATCTTGGCTCTTTTTTTTTCCCTTATAAGTGCTGATATCCTAAACTAAAGCTGTATTTGGTACAGAGAGAAATTTTGTGCCTGACTGTAGCTTATAAAATTAATATATATTGAAGCTCAAAATAACTAAATTTATGAAAGTATGAATACTAGATTGTGTTGTACTATATAGCTCAGCTGCTTCCTTGGTATACTTTTCTGAGCCTTTTTGCTTATTTTATTTCTTTGCTACTCAAGACAAATAGTTTCCTGGTTTTGATTTCATCCTGGCATTTTTCAACAGAGTGTTTCTTAATGGCATAGTATTCAACAAGGTGAATAACATTTTCTGTTTACTGTTTACATTAAAAAAATGAAACTTCTGTTTTAAAAAAAGTATTCCAGATGTCTTCAGGCAGTAGGAAATGTACATAGTATACAGTCTGATGAAAGGAAAGATATAGCAGAAGGATTAAAAAGTGGCACACGTTAGCAAATGGTCTGAATTTAAGCACTAGTCAACACTAGGACTTCACTTTAGGTGGGTGAAATTCACATGTGAAATATTAAAATTTAACTTTATAAATACATTTCCTGAGGACCAGGATGTTGTGCGTTTCCAAGTCATCTTTAAAACTTCCTTTTTCATTTAATTTTGATTAGATTTTCTAAAAGGGAATAAACATAAAAGCATAAAAATGTAAACCATAAAAGCTAAATGCAAAGCAGATATATCAACAGCAAAAATATGAAAGCCAGACCCCTTGCTCCTCGAGTGCAACACCAGGGGGAAAAAAAACCTTCTTTGTGCTCTTGTTTCCGTGCTCCTCTCTGCTCCACATTCCTGGCTCTGTGGCCGGCCCCTTCCCTGCAGCAGCAATTATGGGTTGGCCTCTCCTTGGAGCCACTCTTTTCTTTCTTTCCATCCCAGCCTCCTCATGCACACCTGCTTGGGCGTTTTTGGGTGGGTAAATCCTTGAGGATGGTTTCAGAATGTGATCCAAAGGGCAGTTCAGTCCGTGTCAGTCTTTAAAATAAATAAATAAATAAATAGTGATGGAGGGGCCATTCTAGATGCATATGGCAGAAGGGTTCGGTAACAGGAGGATGTGTTCAGTGGTCAGCATAATTTGGCACCAGCATCGCCCCTGGGTGGGATGGAGGCATGTGGACCTGCCATCCCTGGGGGCTGTGGAGGAAAGGACAGCCAGATCCAAGACAAGTATCTCCCAGGTGAAATTTTGTCAGGGAATGAACTAACTGGCCCTTACTTTCAATGATTTCTGTGTCAGTTTTTAAGGTAATGGTATCAACATGCCAATCAAATGCTATTTACAGTATTCTGGAGTTGCAGAAAAGATGCAGAAACTGCTTATGCGGTACTTTTGAAAATGCAGTTTTGTGGATTGCTTCTAAACCTTCAAGTATTTTTTTAAACTTTTCTAGGTCTTTTTTGTCCATCCTTGTCTTCATTTTCAGGTGAAACGTTCCAGCACAGTCTCCAGCTGGTTTAATGGTAGTTTCTGTCCTCATTTGACTGAATGTAATCCCCTAAACTGTGAAATACAGAGCGATGCCTGCTGATGCTGTGTACGTATGGTCAGGGAATCACCTCCCTGTCAGAGAGGTCACCTGAGAAGAAGATATGGAAAGTTCAGGGAAACACAAAAAAGTCCAGGGGACTGGAGCCACAGAAAACGTAGCACAAAATCAACCTTCTTTTCATATGTAGCGCCAAAGCTCCCGTTGATTGAGAGCATCAGCTCTGCTCTTGCACGTCTTTTTCCCATGTCAGTTGTGTGTCCTTGTACCCCCAAGCAGTCCTAATGAGATTAAAGGCCTGATGCAAAAGGAAATCTTCATACAGCAAATTTTTATGAAAGCCAAATGTTTGACCAGCGGTACCTGCAAGCTCAGGCGTGTTAACTTACTGTCATTCTCTCCTTGTATTTTTCTCTTGCCCCCAAGGAAACACCGGCGTCACAAACCACTCTAATTAACAAAGGCTTCAGAAGTAGAGACTACAGAGAAAGTGCCCGTGGGAACTTTGAAAAACACCATAAAATTTCAATTTTCTTTGCTCTGTTTAGAGTGCAGCAGCAAAATAAATAAACAAAAAATTCCAGTCGGAACGTCGTGGTGGCATTGTGTATGAGCTACGTGTGCTCCAGGAGAACCGGGGTATGGCTTTGCTGAGGCTGGCTTGTCATTTCAGTCATTTGTCTTCTCTCTGTAGATGTGGACGAGTGTGCAGTGGTGAACGGAGGCTGCCAGCAGGGCTGCGTTAACACCCACGGCTCCTTCTACTGCCAGTGCCAGGTGGGATACAGACTGCACACCGATGGGCACACGTGCTTACGTGAGTAAACGTTACAAGCACATCACTGGGAAAAAATGGCTTTGCATAAATGTGGAGGTTTGTAGACTCTCCCAGTCTGAATTTTGCTTAATTCACAAAGGATATCGTTATCCTGTCTGGTTCAAGTAGTTTGCAAGAAACCAGACATTTTCAAAATTGGTCTGTTTTTTCGGGAACAAAGCAGTGACGGCATCCAGTGTTTCTGTGATGCAATTGTGTGAAGATATTTTTTGCTTTGAAGCAGGCTTTAAAGAAATGTAAGGTCTTCCCATCAAATGAGAACATTTTTCCAATTCTGAGCATTTTTTAAGCCTGATTTTAGGCAATATGAGAAGAATGGTCAAGTATGGTCAGGTCACATCTGCAGAATAAATTCACTCTCAATTTTGTCATTGTCTCAGTTCTTGCGTGAATTCCCTTGGTTGTACTTAAAATCAGCCAAATATGTCATCAGTCATTTCTTAGATTATCTCAGCAGTAAATGTACTGATGCAACTAGGACATAAGATGTACTAGCACTCAGGCTGTGGGAATAATGTTTTATTTTGTTTTGTTTTTAATTTAAGGAACTTACCATTTTAGGTTTGTTGGGTTTACCGCATACAAAGACTTTCAGCATTTTGGAAATTAACCGTAATTAAAATTACGGTGAAGTCTGAATCTTTTCTTGGCTGTGTCAGTTGGAGAGGGAATGAGTAAGGAAACATAAGTGTGAAATAAATAAATGAATTTAAAGCTAAAGCAAAATGGTTTATACTTATGTAGTGTTTTCCTATGAATTACAAGAAAAAAAGAAAAAGAAAAATCCATCTCTCTCTGATGAGGTATGGCCAGGGAAGACACAAAATGCAAAGATGTGATGTCTGAATTACATTCCTCTCTCTGAATAGTCTCGTTTTCAGCAGTAGTGGAGAGGGAATTTCATACTAAAAATGACTAACGTGGCTTAAGGGGAAGAAGATTGAGAGAAGTGAATGATAAAACACAAAAAGTAGGTATTGTGGGGATTCTTCTAGCCTTCTGTGGGCAGTGTATAGTATTCTCGTGGCACAAATAATCAGAAGCTTAGTTTTGAGTTTTCCTAGCTATGAACATTATCAGAAAGTGAGTTTTCAATTCAGGAATTTAAGCATTCAAAAGGAGTTATTAAAAATACTTAATATAATGTTCAGGTTTATTCACAGCATCTCCAAAATTATCAAGGAGGAACAGAAATAAATCCTAAGATGAGAGACAGAAGGAAGTCAGAGAGAGCTGCTATCATGATAATGGATACACACAATACTGAGCAGGGAATATTGAGTTCCATTTAGCTATTTAGACGAGACACCAAAATAAATGGATATAATAAACTCTCGTGCATTGGAGCACAAGACATGCTAATTGATGAGGACAGGGCAAAGAGAAGCATTTTTTATAAAACCATTCTCCAGGAGCGTCCAGCATTGGGATTTGGGCACTAGCTGCTTGCACTAACCAGATACTAGTGGGGATGGAGAGTTTCCCTGGTCTGCTGCACTGGTTTATATGTGCATTTTTGAGCACTCATCCGATCAAGAAGTAAAAAGAATAGTGCATGTCTCCTTTGGCCTAGTGCAGCTGAGCAGAACATCTAGCATTTCAAATAAGGCTTGCATTAGCAATAATATTTGTTCCATGAATACCTTCGAGGATGTAACAATCTCTCAAACATGCTAAGAATAAAAAGGGTCCACATTCTGGAAATGAGCTGTTATGAAAGTTTGTTATCTCAGCTACAGAAATAAGAAACACGCATCCCTTTATACGGGCTTTTGAGATGAATGCAGCCCAGATTTCTGTTATGTTCATTCTTTCCACGTCTTCTTTTCTTTTTTGGCAATCCTATGTTTCTAGGAGCAAAAGTGCCAAAATGACTTGAGGGAAGCAGATTTTGCAGCCTAGATGGCTTGGAAGTCTCCCATACATAAGGAAGTGTATCTATCTTCTTATAAGATATTCAGCCCACATCTGAAGACTCAAATAGGTCTCCCTAAGCTTACGATAAGGTCTTCGATAAGCTACTTTTCCATACGATTGCATGGAAGATTACTGAAGTTTTGTTACAAACCTTTTACAGCAAGTCCTGTCCTGCTACTGCATCATCACAGCGTATTTGGGATCCCGACTGTTCCTGGTAGTTCATCCCTGCATCACCAGCATGATCCTCATAGCACTCTTCTGCTTGTACTCCAAGGCAAATGATTTCTAACGTGGTTTATTTTCTTTGGTGATGAACAGCGTGTGAAAGTAAATTGTTTTATTCTTGAATCCTTTGATGATCTCTGATACTTTGTGTTGTGCCACAATCCCATCTTTTTCAGTGTTCCTTTTCTTCTTTAGCTTTTTGTCCTTCAGATTTTGCTCGATACTGAATTCATTTTTAGATATGTGTGCCAGTCTGAACATTCACTACAAATCAGGTAATTAAAATAACCAAGGGTAACACTGCCCAATTCTTCTGGTTTGTTTTCAATGCCTTGATTATGTTAATGTAGTGAATTTAACTTCATTAAAATTTAACCAACTGATGTCTGGAAAGCAGAAAATCAGACAGAAAACATACTTATTATAGTACCAGGCTGTGTTTTTGGACTGATGTAAATTCATTGTCTTCACTGGAATTTATTCTTGTTTGAACTCCAAGAAGTGAAAGCAGAACAGAGGTTTTAGAGCCCAATTCATCTCTGGTGCCAGCTGTTATCTTTGATGCCTGGCTTATGTAGAAGAGCTGTTGAGAAACAGCTCTTTGTGGAGACTTCCACACACTGTGGGTCTTAATAGAGGAAGCAACAAAGAAGGTATCTCTACAAATCTCTACTCTGCTTTGTCACACAAGTAAAAGTACAGTATATCTGGTTACAGTTCTTGTCATTCGTGAGGTTGGATTTAAGGTGATGGAAGATAAAAGCTTGAGGAGAGTGCTTGCTCTAGCCCCATGGTTACTGTCTAACTAGGGTTTCATACTCTTTTTTTTTTTTTTTTTTGTAAAAATGTTGAGCATTACTATAGGTAATAATAGGTTGAGATATGTATGTTGAAGGCCAAAGCTTAGTTTCTTTCTGACGCACACTAAGAGACACTCTGGTGTGAGCAGTGCTGCTGTGGAGTTGAGCAATGGTCTGAACAGAGAGTGAGGATCGTGCTGGGGCTTCCTTTGGCACTGTATGGCTCGGTAGCACCCCAGATAGCAGCCAAGGTAGCCACACGACCTGGTGGCTCCAGGGGCTTTGACAACTCTTTGCTGAGAATTTTTTGGAAAAGCCATTTCCTCCTGGAGTCAGACAAATCTCTTTTCTCTATAAACGTCAGCATCTGTATTGCATAGGATTGGAGAAGGAGCCCATCCACAGGTCCTTGTCTTTCCTGCGTGTGGCCTCCTGCCGCTGTCCCCACATGCCGTGACACTGTCCCCTTGCCTCTGTGCCATGAGGCACCACAGGTGGCAGAGCTTCTCTGCTGCCACTTCCAAACTGGCTTATGTCCAGAAGAGGAGGGAGAAAATGGCACCTTTAAAATTTGAGGCATCTCTTCTGTCGCTTAGAGCCGACTTAAGGCATTTTTCACGTCCTGAAATTTTTCCATCTTATTTGAATATTCTTACTGAAAAACGGGTCTTTGGAAACAAATGTAGAGCAAGCGGGAAGCTCCGAGTGTGTCAGTGCCTCCCTCATGGAAATTGAAGCTGCTTTCGGTTGCCTTGCTGGCTGGGCAGGAGGTGTGCAGCCTCGTCCTGGGATCAGATCAGACAGCAGGGCCAGGTGTCTCTCTGGGCATCAAGAGTCAATAGCAATGAAAAAAGTTGCTTCTCTTTTTAGCACATAGTCAGTGCAGCAACTAGTTGTCTGCTGACGGTAGTACAGGGTGAAATGCCTCCTACAGCAGCTTTTGTGGTTAACTCTTCCTTAATGTCTATGACAGATAACTGAATTAATATTAATATTGCTAATATAAATGTCATAGATTTTTGCTGACATCAGTGGATCCGGAGTCTGATGCCTTCCAGGGAGGATCAAATAATCTTTCTAGCTCCTCGTGGCAAACATAGTACATCCCCGCTGTTAAAATATATATAGATGCAGTCATGTACACACTCACGTACATACGTGCAGCACAATAACAGGTTCAGATGATCGATCTTATTTTTATATTCAGCGTGCGAATAGGTGTGGGTGTGTGCTAACATACTTTGGCAGGAAGAGAAACGTTTCTCCAGAGGCTGGGGATATATGCTGAACAAAAAAGAATATTAATTTGCCTGAGTAAAAGAAGAAGTATCTTTAGAGAGGAGTTAAAACTGCCTTGTTGTTTACTCTGTATGTTCATGCTGCAGTCTTGCAGAGCCTGTGACTCCCATCTTTTACTGCTTCCTATGCATGAGGCTGAGGAAATCAGCTTGAAAGACAATTCCTCTTTTTTAATCAATAATAGCGGGGACAGACAAAAAAAAACAACGGGCAAGTGCCAGTGGGGCTGCTCTGTTTTTCCCTCCTTACCTCGGCGGATCCTCGAGTGCTTTGCTGCTGTCAGATCAAAGGGTGGCTGTACTTCAGTCAGCATCGCAGCTCTCAGATCTTCCCTGCCTCTTGCTGCAGTCATCGGCTTTCGCCAACGCGGGACGCTGTCAAACCAGCACTGTGACCGCCAGGGAGAGCGGTGCAGGGGATGGGAACAGGTGCATCGATGAAAGCCGCTCTGTAAGGCTGTAAAAATTACAGGATTGTGTGTTTTTTAACGATGTTCATATATTTGAAATGGGCATGTAGCTGAGGTGTGAAGTTTGCCTCGGTTGATAGTCACAAAGGTGTTTTTGGCCTCGCAGACCCTTGGCTGCTGATTGCACACTGACCATGATGAGATAAGTGAGGAACTTGGTCGTGCTGTAATCCTCTTTACTCACCAAGTTGTGTGCAGAGTTGGCCTCCATATTTTATTCTACGTGAAGTCTGTACTTTAACTGATTTTGGCTTACGTTGCTCCTAATTGCGATCTGATTCATTCATCCTCCCCTTCAGGTTATGGAGCATGCACAAGCAGAACAGAAATGCTACCTTTGGGTTTGGTTGTTGTTTTTTTTTTCTCCTATATTTTAAGAAATTCATCAGTTTTTAAATCAAACCTCCCCTCGCCAACACAACCGCACACACATTGCACCCTCGAATATGCCAGCGAAAGATAGGGCCAAATCTGTGGATTTATTGCGCTAAAATTCCTGTCACAAAACCGTTTCCATATGGCTCCTCTTCTGCTCGGGGGTTTTTACGCGCTGTGTATGAAGTGTGAGTAAATCCTGCTGTTCAGCTCGCTTCCAGCTCCCGCTGTGTGCAACCAGTGCTTGGCCTCCAGGCCTGGCCTCCCCACATGGCCGCTGGCAGGCCCAGCCCGCTCCCTTCCTCATGGCCTCCCACCTGCTGGCTGTGTTTTGTCCCCAGGATTAGCAAAAAGAGGCAGAAAGGGAGAGTGCTGGTGGGGACAGGGCACCGGGGGCCTGCTCTGTTCTCCAGGCCGACTCCATGCCTCTTCCTGCTCCTCTGCTGATGCTGGAGTTGCCGCAGAGGCTGTGGTAGTTGGCTCCATCGCGCCATGGGGCTGATGAGGGTCAGGCACCCACTGAAGGCAGTGGTTCATCACCAGTAATTACTGAATAACGGAGCCCTGTTTGGAGCCTGTTTGTATGCTGGTTATCTGCATTTAGGATAGTGTAAATCGAAATATAATGGCCCGACCTCTGCAGGAGAGCAGCTGTGGTCAGAGGAAGGAATCTGTCTTACAAGAGGAGTTTGGCTGGCAAAATGAAGTCTGAGTGGGATGCTTTCATCCCATAAATACCTTAGCGAGTAAACACCTAGGAGAGAAAAGTGCTAGTTAAGCTGATGGACAAGATTTTTACAGGAGCAAATGAGCCTAAAGTGGCCATGAATACATTTGGGTTGGCAATTAGAGATGTTCTAAATAGAAGAGGTGGGAGGAGGTAAGCCTGGCTGGTTTTAGTTTCCAACCAGAAAGGATGGCTGCTGTAGTGCTAGTTTGGACGAAGAAACTGCAGGATCATGAGGGCATTTACTACAGCAGCCACGGCTGTGCTGCAATGGGAGCCACCCCATGGGCTGCTTGGGGGCTGACTCGGTGCCCAAGCACCCCATGAGGCAGCCCAGAAAAAGTCAGGCCTGGCAGGGTGCAGCCGGCCCTGCACAGCCACTGCAAGGGATGGAGACACAGCAGCAAAGTGCTGAGATAGGAGCTATAGGTGAGGGGTGTATAGGTGGGAGCTACAGTGGCTTTCATGCTTGCATAAGGGATGTGGGGTGTACAGGATGCCTGCTGGAGCGAATTCATGGGTTACCTAGGAGTGGTAGGAACAAACATCTTTCACAACCCGTTCTGAATGTCCCATGTATAAATAAACAGTTTCTACCACCAACTCTCCCTCTGCCAGGGAAGGGATTTTGAATCCTGACCACTTTATATTTTCTCCAGTGTAAAGTCACGGTTGCTGTGAGCAAGCAAAGTAGTTTGATGAGACCCAGTTCTCTTTCTTTCGCTGCTCTAGATGACATACGGTAGGACTGGAGAACTAGACTGTGTCCTTTGCAACCTTGCAGTGTCTTTCTGGAAGGGTCTGCAGCACATGCAGCACGTACACTTTATCAAACACGTTGCTGCTATCCCAGATCAATGCATCCGCGTGGCTTTTTCAGACGAGATTCCTGGATGTCCTAAGGCAGCTAGGATAATGAATGGTTTTAAGGGTTTTTGTTTGTTTGTTTGTTGTCTTACTTTTTTTTGGCCAGTGTTTAACAGCTTGGGATAGAGTTTCATAGGGTGGAGTCTGTTACCCAATACTGTTAGCAAGTCAAACAGTAAGAGCCAAATGTGTCAGAGAAAGAACACTAATGAGTTGTTTTTAGCTTTTCTTAAAACCTGCCTGTGACAGCAAGGAACAGATATGTCAGAGTAAAACAAAAGCAAGTAAAACAAATCAATCTGTGGTTGCTTTATGTCCTGAAAATCTCTTTCCTTTACAAACTTTTATCTTGTCTAAGGACTTCCAAGGCTGCTATTTTTATTCAAATTACTACATTTTACTACCGAGTACCCTATAATTTGTTGTTTGCTTGTTGTCATGTCACAGATTATTACAAGTTTTACTCTATGCTGCAATCATTCTCAAATTAAAGCTTTGGATGCTCTGAAAACCTTTATAATATGTAGGTTTAACAGATGCTGTTTGATAGTGATTTCATTTAATTTATCCAAATAAAAAAAAAAGAATCAGCAAATAACTCAATATTTCATATCAGCCAGGGAACGAGTTCTTGCTTGAAGCTAAATCCTTTGTAGACAGCAAACTGTTTAACTGCAGAGCCGAGTTGTCAGCTTTGAAAGTGTCACATAGGATGAAGTGCTGCTGTCCCTCGGAAACCTATTTGCAACCTATCGTGTTGAAAGCCCAACAGAAAATTTCAGTTCTAAATCCTTAACAGTGGTATTATTTTATATTATCATGTCAGGCACTCAGCCTGAAGACTTGAATGGTTATGTTCTTGAGATGCCAGGAGGTGAAACGAGGGGATTTGAGGCATTCTGGGGCCGTGTCCTCTGTTGCCAACAGTGGCACAAATTTCTACTGGCTACATGGAATGGGAAAGCAAAAATTGGAGGATGTGGGAAAAAAAATAAAAAATTAAATGTCTCTATATAAAATATAGAGTCTTTTTCTCCTAGCCAGTTCTTCTACTTAATTCTATATATTTACTTATGGGGTTAGCCAAAGTAAGAGCCAAGCTGCAAGGTCTAGGGGAAAACACCTTCAACTGATGTTGACTTTCCTCCCAGTGCTCATGTAGAAATTACCTTGCACAGACCTTGAGATAACCAATGAAGGAGATGTCAAACTGGAGGCAAGTGAGGAATACTGGTCAAATGTTTCAAAGCAGACAGTAATTAGTAAAAAGTTAAAAGTGAATTACAGTTTTAAGTGTGCAAAGCCTTTGGGCAGGTACATGCTTCCAGCAGGATTGCATTCCAGGAAAAAGCACGTAAGCCACAGTGAAGGCATTGAGGTGGAGTCTTCTGCAGGCACTCTATAAACGTGTTTCTAAGTACTTGCCACTTAGAACAGCTTATCCTTGAAATGGTATGTTGTTGTTGAAAAAAGTAAAAAATCTTGACGTACAACATTAATGCCATATGTTTTTAGACTGAAAGAAATCTTTTGAGGGCTCTTCAGCACGTACTTTCTGTAGAGACTTCTAAATACACATTATTCTGTGGCAAACTCCACCACTGTATGTGTTTATTGGTTCACACGTACTGGAGTGCTAATTGCTATTGTTTAGAGCAGCTCTTGAAATCTGCTCAGTTATGGCAAAATAAGGATGAAATGTACTTTTCCTGTCCTCCTTCCAAGGAATAACACAACCGTAGTTGCCCACTGTTTAAAGTGCTGCTGCTCTATGGAAAATGCTGTCCAACAACAGAGAAAATAGCACACAGGAAAACAATGGATTTAACTCCACACTGACTTCTGTCAAATATTTTTTTCAGTCTAATCTTTTACGGCTACCGTAATCTTAGTTGTTAGCTGTAACGATGGCAGGTAAGCCCATTTTCAGGCACAAGTATGACCTTTAAGTTGACAGTGTGCTCTAATTGGTTTCAGTGATAGACCCCTGCACAAGTGGGAATGGAGGATGCTCACAAATCTGTCAAAATGAGAGAGGAATTGCCAAATGCGAGTGTCATCCAGGGCATTATCTTTCTGCAGACAAGAAGTCCTGCTTAGGTAAGAAAATGTGGACTGTTTCTTGGGAAGAAGGTTGTTGTTTTGTGCTCTGGCTTTACTGAGCTTCGAATGGAAAGAAATATGTTGTACGAATATATGTGTTTTGAAACAACATTTCTCCTTGTGATATTTGCATCAGCCAATTGTCTTGGGGGACCATTTTAGTAATGGCAATTACTGTGTGATCTTTTCTATCATAGTTTCTAGGAACTGGATTTGTGGATGCTGTAGTGTTATTCCTGTAGTGTCCCTTTAAAATAATGCCCCAGATACAGTTCCTGGAGAACTGGTTCAAGTAACACTGAACCAGGTCACCGAAAACCTATTTGGAATTCAAAAGGGCTTTTTAGCAGGAGAACTGTTTCCATATTCATAGAGAAACTACTGTGAAGAAAGAAATCACGAAGTCTTAAGATTTCCAAAGAAAGGAGCTTAAAAAGTTGAATTCCAAAGTCCTGTACTTAGGCTGGGATTTTCAAAAGGATCTAAAGCATTTCTGACCTGAAATGCCTGGGAATTAGAGACCAAAATACTTGCTTTTCTCTTTTTAACATGGTGTGCAAAGTATCCCTAGACTTCACTGTGTACAGATTTTTAAGAGCCTTGTCAGGATCAGGTTGCGATGCTAATTTCAAACTCCTCTTTGGGAAAACTTGGCCAAAATTTTACCACTACTTAAATTGCCATGTTATCTGTACAGAATGCTGGCTGCTTTGCAAAATACTTCCTGCCTTGATGTTTTGCTCAGTTTTCTGTAAACCCTTCTGTGAGTAGCACTGCACACCTTGGCAATTCCAGCCTTACTGGGATTACTGATACGAGGAAGGTTACCAAAAAAGTAAAGTATTTCCAAGTAACATCAACCCTTCACTGATGATTGGTAGGTGGAAACAGCGGTGATTTTAATCCTAAAGTCAGCATGTTCCTTGTTTTGTCTTGGATGCACGTTGACAGCTCTGTTTATTTACGTATGAACTAAAGCAGTAGATAACTTGCAGCGTTATATATCGGAACAAATTTTCTTCCTGACCTCATGGCAACAGTCTTGAAACATTAGGCATCATTTCTAACTGTGAATATATTGTGAAACAATTGTTTGTTTGTTTGTTTGTTTGTTTTTTCTCCTAGAACTTATTCAAAGCAGTTTTTTTGTTTTTTTGTTTTTTTTTTTTTTGCCAAATTCAAGCTGGTATTTCACTATCTAGAAACCAAGCTAGAAGGAGACAGAGGGCAGGGAAGTGTCAGGGGAGCTGATGCTTTAGCTATTAGCTGTATTTACGAGTTATGAAGAAATATGTGCAGGATGGTGGCTGTGGTATGGTTTTCCAACTTTTTTTTTATTATTTGAAAAGCAGAAAAAAAAAAAAGAAAAAAAACATTAGAGGCATTCGCCAACATTTTCTACATGTAAAGTGGCAATTAATTACAGAATGAGGAGAAATAACCCATTTTATCCTAAACAGCAGCTACACACATTGCAGCTTCGGAGCAGCTGCCATTCAGCCTGAAATTTTCATGAGTCAGTGTGCGGTGTTTGCACTGCCTGGGGCCTCTTTTTGCAAGTAGGCTGATTGCATTCATAAAGCTACTCGTGTTCGAGTGCAGGGGGCCGTGAGCATGGGACTGATTACAGCACATATGGAGAGAAGAAACTGTCGGGAAGCGGTTTGCTGTGGGAAAGGGTGAGGAGCTGCACACCTGACAGCTCCGTCCTGGGCGCGAGACGCTCTGACCCAGGATCGTTGCAGTGAATAAATCGCATTTTGGGATGCAACGTCAGGACAGGGTGGGAGCAGGAGGTTGGGTAGGTGTGTGCCGTGTGGCTTTACACAGAGGTTAGTGTCTGCAGCTGCACCTCATGGCAGGAGTAGTTAATATAAGGCGTATCTTTTTTCCTTAAAGATATTTTCATGCTCTTCAGCTGAGATTTTAGGAAGATGGATGCTTTTAATGGCATTTAACTCCAAAATGCAGACTACTGAGTGTAAAGCTGATGAAGGGACTGCTTGACAGAGCATGTCCAGCTCCTCACCTTTACTACTTTCTCACACATGGTATGAAACTCCTCTGATGACAGGAGATGCCTCCCTGCTGGACTTATGCAGAAGAAACTTCAGGATTCAGGGATGTGACAGAGAGGATCTGTCTCCATCATACCTACTGAGACCCAGCCACCATTTAATCCGAATCATTTGACATTCAGGAAATAAACAGATAATTCCTGCTCCATTAATTTAAATATAAGGACTATGAGGACCTAGTGATAATTTAAGGGTAGTAGGAGTTAGGATGTTTTTCCATGTTCTTCATGTGGCTCCTATTACCATTGCTCTTGTTATAGGAAAAATCACAAGTTACTCTGACTGATGCTGTAAATATAATGTTGGATGTTGTAAATATTCATGTGGAGAGGCTTAGACAAACAGATTAATTTGGAGAATAATGCTGTGGGCTCAGTCCTCCTGGACTCATCATTTGTCGACTAACATCAAGACGCTCTTTTCACTGGACATTTGGAAACACAGCCATGTGGGTGTAGGGAGATATTTTTAATTTTAATATCCAAATGTCTCTGCCTTTCTCTCTGCTTCCTAGACATTGACGAGTGTGCAGAAGGGAGAGCCAGGTGTGCTCATCGTTGTGTGAACACTCTGGGATCCTTCACCTGTGCCTGTAATCCCGGCTTCGAGCTGGGGGCTGATGGAAAGCAGTGCTACCGTAAGTGACAGGTTTCCAGCTATGCATTTCGGGCTATCTTATCTGCAAACTGCCGCGCTTCATTTTTAATTCAGTTGGATTAGCACTCCCGGCAAAATAAATGTATGCAAAAACTCCAGCTTAATATTATTTTCTTCATCTTCTGCTATTGCCATTTTTGCAAGTTGATACGTTCCTAAGCCTCTGTTCACAGACCTTAATTACTGCATTTCAAAGAGCAAATATCCCTGTTGGTTTATCTTCTGAGCCTGGCGAATTCTGTTCCAGTGCTACCAAAATATTGCTGTTCTGTGAAATATATTCATTCCTGCCCTCCTTCTCCCAGTTTTCTTACATATTGGATCTGATGCAGAAGAAAACCGAGATGACATTCTGCTCTTGTCTTCATCTGTCTAGGTTTACTTATGTTTCCCCCGAGACTGTTGACAGTATTAAGTAGATGCTTAAAAATGGGGAAAGAAAAAACAAGATTTAGGATGAAAAAAATAATATTTGCACAACTAAAATTTCCCAAACCAAAGCATCAGGGAGCCCCGTTGTGTTCCCCCCACGCAGTGGGGTTTCTCAAGCAGCGGTGTTTTTCTTGAGATGGGGACTGGCTGCCTGCGCTGCTCGCTGCGAGGTTATCCCTGGGCTGTCCTTGAGGGTAAATTTAGATTAATAAAGGAGGTGTTGTGGAAGAGCTGGTGTTATTATGGACCTAACATAAGCTCGCTGGAATGCAGACAAAAGTATGACCTGTTGTAGCTGAGGTGGGCAGCAATCGTTCAATCTAATAATACCCTGCAAGAACTTTCAGCAGAATTTCCTTCAGAAAACGTACAGTGTGCCAGAGAGGGAACGCGTTCTTCAAGCATATGCATGTAGGAAGTATTTAATAAGGATAAAAATCAGTTTGAAAACATCCATGTACATTAAAAACAAAACACAATTATTTGAGAGAGGTCCTGGAGAATTATTTCATGGGTAATGGGGATCTGTGAGTAGTGCAATGGCAAAGGGAATGCCATTAGTACACAGATATGAAATGATCTATTATGGGCATAAAAAAAAAAAAGTGGTTTAGACCACTTAAGTTTCATTGTGATTTTCTGATCATTTTTTTTCTTGATGCTCAGCTCATCTCCGTAGATGGCGATTCTCTGTGCCTTATGTGCAATATTATGGAGCAAGCAATCAAAATAAAAACGTTCTGTGTGTATTTATGATCAGGATTATCACAGCGTTTAAGCGATTCACAATCTTTGTTTATTCTCTCATTTCCCCGGTGGCACTGGGGAAATCCTTGTTTTACAAATGAAGAACTAAGACAAAGTAAATGACGAAGTTAATGCATTAAGTCAGATTCTGGGTTCTTAAATCCCAGTTTAGCATGCTGGACAGTAGGCTAGATTTCTTCTCCCTGATGCAAATAACCCCAGCATGGATGAGATGCAGCCTTTCATATATGTTCTCTGAATTTATACCCTCTTCTAAGTAGACTGGAAAGCACAAAAAGGGAGAACTACCAACAGAGATGTATCCATGAGCTGCAGAAGGGGGGAAATGCCATCCATCTGTACCAGAGCTACTGTTTGCTGCTCCGTTCTGGGACGTTTCTGGAAGTACAGTGGCTCTTTTTGGGGTGGAGTTTCTCAGCTCTCCTGCACAGCATGGAAAATTCCTCTCTAATTAGCCATCTAGTAAAACTATGCAGCTAATTCAAGAGAAACTTTTATCACTGAGCTTATAGCTTATTTTCTTCCTAAAGAAATCATTGAATGGAGCACCTGGATGGGAAGGAGATGGACAGATGTTCTGTTTCCTATCCGGGGGTTTCCACTGGACCTTGCCAAAATGTCTGAGGTCCGTGCAGCCCCACCACATACCGGCAGGTGGGGAGATCTGTCAGGGCAAAGGGGGCTGGTGACAGCATCATACCGGCACCGTCTGAGTTGTCTGGGGCTGGGGGACAGAGTCTTAACAGAAGTGCTGCTGTGCTGCAGCTAAAAGCTGCTTTTTGGAAAGCACAGGCAGGCTCGGTTGATCTGAACAGCCTGGGCTCCTCAAATATTTCCATCTCTCCTTTGGGGTGAGGGCAGAGCTCACTGCTGCGTTCAGACACAGCATCAATCTCAGGACACCTGTAAACGCTCCTGTAGCCGGCAGATTGCTTCAAACCTGCGAGCCAGGTTCACACTGCCAAAGTCAGGAGCATCCACTGTTGGGACACAGGGAGACAAATACCGAGTTCAGTGGCTCAAAACCACGCCGTTCCCAGGTGTAGGTGCGAGCTGAGTTTATATTTCCTGCTACAGCAGCTGGTTTATGGATGCGTTTTTATGCAAGGCTTATTCTCCAGTGACTCTCCTCTTGCGCTTGCTTTTTACCATCCCTTTGATTTGTTTCTCTGCAAGGCATCGAAATGGAAATCGTGGATAGCTGCCAGAACGACAACGGCGGCTGCTCTCACCACTGCGAGCACACGACGGCGGGGCCGCGCTGCTCCTGCAACGACGGCTACATCCTCGGCTTGGATGGCAAAACCTGCACAGGTAATTTACACCCCGGCAAGGGGAGTGCACAGCAGAACTGACACTCGAGGACGTCCCTTCCCCTCCCATCCCTGCCCTCCTCCTGCAGGATTTAATTAGTGCTGTCCTCTGGCACTTCTCAGCCACTGCTCCAGCTTGCCTTGCTCCGTGCTTGCTCGGGTCATTCATTAGGAGGGGAGGGAGCTCCGCTTCCCAAATGAAAGAGGGCACTGGTGCAGTTGCTGGTGTCGTGGCCATGTCTCACTGTGTACAGCTGAGGCTGAGGGGTTGTTTTCTGTCCCTTCCTCTGGCTGGCTCTGGCTGGGGGCATCAGGACCGCTTTTCGGGAGTGTTCCCTGTGCAAACCCTGCTGTGTGTGATGGAAGTTGCTCTGTTTCCATCACATGCTCACCGGTGAGGTTGCACGCCTGGCTGTGGGCAGTTTCATTGAAGAAGTGGAAGCAACAGAGTTACAGTTGTTTTTATTTCAAGAAGAGCTTAAAAATTCCTTCATCTTCCACACGATTTTACAAGGTGATTTTTTTTTGTTGTTTATGGCTTCTGCTGTGCAAACTGCATCTCATCCTGGTTGAGGCTCACTGTCACTGTGCCATTAAAGTTGTAAAGAACAGCCAAGAAGAGAGGAAAAAACAAACCAGGAGCAGGCATCACAGAACAGCGCAGACAGACAGGAGGAGAGGTAGCAAGCAGGAGCTCTGGTGGATGCAGAGGCATTGTGGACAAGAAATCTTGCAAGAGAAAAGCCCGGTGCGGGGAGGATGAACGAGCAGGGCAGGAGGGAAGCAGAGCTCTGGAAGGGGGGGCTGATGCTGCAGCTGTAACAATGAGAGAAATGAAGGAAGGGAGGCAGATGTGGATCCTGAGCTGACAAGAGCCTGGCGGGGCGGGGTGGGTCATTCAGTCCCATTTCTGCACAGGAGAGGAGGCAGAGCAGCGCGGTGACCTGCTAATGGAGATGTCAGAGGGAGAACCGCCTCGCTGGCTACAGCCAGGGGAGGGAGAGCAGAGGTGAAGGGCTTGGCAGGGCTGAGGAAGCGAAAAGCTGCTCTTAACAGCAAAAATCTTCCTTTTGTTGGATGCACATTGTGCATTCCTGCACAGACAATGGGCTGTTAATAAACCCCAGAGCAAGGTATCGTCTGACAAACTGCAGAGAAGCTCAGCTGGTGACATTTCTGGAAAACACTCCGTGTCCAAATAACCTGCATTAATCATTTTCATGCTGACCTCCTCACCTCGATTGATTAATTACATTTTCCTTCTCCTCTTTCTCCTGTCCGTGTTTCCTAATAATGTTGGTACTCTCTCCAAGGTTAATTGAGACGCTGACCTTTCCCATCTGTGGTTGCTCACCTAGGTAGTGCTCAGAAATGTTTTGCAAGCTCAGCATTGACAAGAGGGCCTTGCATGGCCACTGAATAGTGTGGCAGGCTGGAGGGGCTGAGCTCAGCCAGGAGCCTGCAGTCAGAAGACAGCAGCTTCTTGTACCTCGCCCCCGGCACAGCCGTGTCGATGATACTGATTTTGGGATGGACAACAGGCAAGGCACAGCAAGGGGCTGCGAGCTATCAGAAGCTACAATTGCACCTTGCAGTCCACCCTTCCAACAAATGCACTGTTAGATGAGAGCTTTGTTTCACTGCTGACGTGGAATAAGGTTGGATGTATGAAGGTGCAGGTAGTTAAACGTGGATTATCCACGCGCTGCGTGTCGGGGAGAGCCTTGGTGTGCTTGGTGTGTGCAGCCCGGGCCATGCCTGGCGGCTGAACGAGCTGCCCCATCCTTGCAGAGGTGGACGAGTGTGAGACTGGCGCGTCCTGCTGCTCCCAGTTCTGCATCAACTACGCAGGAGGCTACGAGTGTGCCTGCAAGGCGGGCTTCCAGCCCAGCGCCGATGGCTGCGGCTGCGATGGTGAGTGCTTTCGTGCCGGTCTGACCAAGCCCAGCAGCAGTGAGAAGCCCTCTCACAGCTCATGCCAGGGCTCTGCAGCCATTCCCCTGATAAGAGGATGGGCAGCGTATGCCAGCTCGTCTGATAAGGTTCACGAACGACATTTACAGTTTGTGATACATCAAGAAGCCAGCATCCCGCGTGGATCGGTGGGGCTGCTGGAGATGAGTCAGGAACTCCTCCTCCCCTCCACGCACAACTGTACTGATGTGTGACAGAGACTACTTCTGCAAAATGAGAGCCCTCAAAATATCCAAAGCATCAGCTGAGTTTAACAGCTTAGAGCAGCTGTTTTCACTTGAGACAAAAGCATAGGTGAAATGATCTGTTCCATGTTGCTCTGACATTTTTGATATCTCCTGTACTAGTGAGAAACAGAGCCCCAAAGTACTAAGAAAATTGGGCTTTCTTATGTCCAGAGCAATTCCTCAGATGCAGCCAGACACACAGGGCACCCTCCGAACAGACACTTGTGCCTAACCAGCATTTCTCTTTTTCTAGATGTGGATGAATGTCATCTGGAGAATGGCAGCTGCGACCATTTCTGTGTTAATTCTCTGGGCTCGTACGAATGTGTGTGCAAGGAGGGATACAGGCTGGGCCTCGACAGGCGGTCCTGCATCGGTGAGCTATTTTTACATCTTGGAGACCATTAAATAGTTCTCAGATGTGAATTCAGAGCTGGGATTTTCACAGATCCTGGGATTTTGGGAGCCCAGCTTGAGCCATGTCAGACGTGGCCAAGGCAGAGCTCTGTGTAACGCGTGGGTCCCAAGTTCACCCTCAAGCAATTGGCTCTGCTGGGGATTCAGGGGTGAATGCTCAAATCCCCTGGACATGTTTGAAAACAAAAAGCTTGTTTTTCAGAAATAAATACTATTTTGACATTTTCCTTGTACTATTTAATGAAGTTTAACATCCTGTGGAAAAAAAAAAAGGTAGCCAGATTCTGCTCTGATGAACCAAAACAAGTTTTCCACTGCAGTCAGTGGTGTGATTCTGGCTTTCTGCCGGTGTAGCCAGAGCAGAGTTTAGCCAAGCAACTTATTTTATAACCTACTTTAGCCCCTGCTAAACTTGGGGCAGCGTTTAATATTTTAACTAACTCTAAAAAGCCAGCCAACTGATTTTCTATCGTTTTAAGACTCAAATTTTAGCTCTTGAAAAGGGAGAGCCAGCCTTGCTCTATATTTGTCATCTCCCAAATGAGCTGGAGTAATGACTTTTATTAACTATCAATAATCTCAAACTTCAAGTGAGGAAAATTAAACTCTCCATTTAAAAATTGGCATAATAATAGGGATGACCTTGCCTGAGGTCCAGAGTTTATTTCCAGGAGAAATGCAATTTTTTTTTCTTTCTCATTTTATGCTATTTTGGATGACAGAAACTGTTTATAAATACAAATCAGAAAATGCACTAGCTGGAAAGTCTGCCAGCATCAAAGCAAGCAAAGATAAATGTGGGGCTGCTGCTGGGGGGCAGGACTGGGGCCGTGGTCCTAACGGGGTGCCTGTGTCAGCACTAGGTGGGGACGAGGCCGTGGCAGGGTTCGCCGGGGCCCCGGGGCTGCAGTTCAGAGGTGCCCCCCAGCTCCTTCGCTACGAGCTCGGGGTCCCACAGGAGGATGAGGAGCGTCGAGGAGAGCTGACGCTGGTGCACAGAGTCGGTGAGTGAGCGAGCCGCGCTTCTTGCGATCCCAGCAAACTGGGGAGGTGGAAAGAATTGGGGTGAGCGTGGAGAGGGGCTGACCAGGAGGAGAAGTGTGGGGGCAGGCTTTAATTCTGCTCCCTCTACATCCACCTGGGCAGAAGGGAGGATCCTTGGTGCTGCAGCCACAAGAGGTGTTTTGGGGGATGGGGAGGCTCCTGCTCCAGCGGGAGGAATGAGATCTCTTACTTTTGTTACGTATGTCCTATGATTTTTGTATGAGCTCTAATTACTCATCCGAGGACTGTGCCTTCCAGGCAAAAAAAAAAAAAAAAAAAAAAAAAAAAGAGGAACTGGTCTCAGCTTTAATCAACATTTAACTTATTTTTATGAACACAAGTGTTTAGACCTCCCAGATCATACAGCATCCAGCCAGACCCAGCGACACTGATAACCAATTGGGAAACTGATAAATGAGATAACCAAGGGCAAAATTATCAGGCACCGAAACCTCAATCAAATATTTATTGACCAGTTTATGCATGTTTTATTTATGTTTAGCCACATAAATGGGGGAATTATTAGTCATAGCTGAGCACTTTCGTTTTTTCTAAAGCTGAGGATTTGCAGCATTTGATGGTTTGTAGGAAAAGGTGGTGGAGGAATGAAACTGCTCGTGGTTCAGTAAGTTCTTTTACCTATCAAATATTAATTTGTTCGTTATGCTTTCAGGCATATTTGTGTGCTAGAATCTATATTATTTTTAAAAACATTATTTAAACAATAAACTGATGCAAGTAATTAGTGATTTTCTATAAACAGAATGACTTTGTAATGTAGAAACATCAAGTTTTTAATGGTAATTTTGTATGCTTCTCCTGAAGGATGCATTTTCAACCTGTTCCAAGTGGGAGCACTGGGATGCTCCATGTCTCTGAAAGCCTGGGCATTTGTTCAGCTTTAGAAGCAGGAACAGTTGGGTGCTGAGACCTGGAGGAAATCTGGCCTCGCACTGAAAATTGCTGGTGAAAAGCAACCAGCCTGCTGACTTTCTGTTAGCTGAAGTAATCTGCCAGCTTGCTCTCAGGTGTTTTTCAAAATCCCCTTCCAAAAGGCCTCCAGCCACATCTGTAAAGCTTACTAGGCGATAGACTGACCAGATGGATAAGATCTTCATTTCACTGAGGTGTTTTAGCAAAGACGAAGGAAGATTTACTTTTCTCTGCCTTTGTTGAGAGACCCCACAAAGGGAGAGGATGAGGGTTCACCTGGGTGTGCTTGCATTTGTGTGCAAGGGAGACGAGGAGGGCAGGGATGGCGAGGGAGGAATACATTTTCATATTATTTTTTCCACATGAACTAACCCTTTTCATATCCATGGAGAAAAAAAGGAAGTGATAAATGTGTATTATTCTTTGTTTTCCTTGAATAGCTCAAACTATGCTGTTAGAAATATCTCTCGACTATGCTTAAACAGCACAGCACACACCTGCTGCAATAAAAGAAGAAAAAACTGAGCCTCACAAGAAGAAAAGGAGGTTCTCTTCCAATAAATGCATTTAACTATATACAATTTTATTAAGCTTTATTGCAATTTCACTTTTTTGATTTTAAAAAGTAGTTTTAAGCGCTTTTTGAAGGGGAATCACAGCATTTAAGGGAGTAAATTCCAGGTGAAGTCCCAGGTTTCCTTTTGTCCAGACTTTACAATTTAAAGTCAAAAATTTGGGAATGTCCATTCGGGACCACCTTCTGGAATGACTCAGTGATATTTGCAGTGCTATCAACATGAAAGGTAATAACCTGAAGAGGGTTTTTTTCAGAATATCAGTGTTATACATGTTCCTTTTTGTACTTGTGCACCTGTAAGGATAGGTAAGATCCCATGGAAATATGTTGTCTGGGTGCTCACCGAGTCTTCTGCATTTTTTCCTTGCAGTTTGCCTTGATAACACTTTTGGCAATGACTGTAGCTTGAGCTGTGAGGACTGTATGAATGGAGGCAGATGTAACAGTGAGAGCAGTGGCTGTGTTTGTTCACCTGGGTGGACTGGCATCATCTGCAACGAAAGTGAGTACATGGTGTATTTGAAAGGTAGGGGCTTTGTCCTAGTGCTGTGACCCTGCAGACAGGTAGGAAATCGAAGTAACTGCTCTACTTCTAATCCAAAAAGCTCTTTGAGGAGCACAGCTGTTTCACTGCTAGCTCAAAATTGTATTGAAGTGTGGCATAAATTGAAAGGATGCTGCAACAAATGACACAGACCTTCAAGCAATGAGGTCTCTGCCGTCCAGCGCAGCGCAGTGCCTTTTTCTAAGTGCTTGTGTGGGTGCCTATTTCCGTTCACTTTGCTGCTGCAAAGTGCCCAGGTGCTGCAGCGTGCCTGCCATGCTTCGCTCCACAGCTTGCCCGGCTGAGTTTCAGAAGTCTGTCCTGGCAGGTGGTGTGACAGTCTGGGGGGATGTAATGCTAACCTTGTGTTTTTTATAGAATCCCAAGACATTTCCTTTTTTTTTTTTTTTTTTTTTTTCTATTGTATTGGTAAGCTTGGTCCTGTTTTTATTAATTATTATTATTATTAACATAGATTTCTGGAGATTGTTAATTTTTAGTGTTGGAAATTATATTTTCCCCTCCTTATTCTTGCCTCCTGATAGAAGATCTTTCTGGTTCAGAAGTCTGTGTCAAAACCAACTGGAAAGATAGGCTGGGGACTGCTTCATGTACCAGACAAAATTCTTTATCTGCAGTTTGCCAAAAGTTGTCTATTGCGTGTCTGAGATTCCCTAGAGCAGGTCTCCCTGCAGCTCTGAGATGGGGCTCTCAGATTGCTGCAGGATGGTGCAATGGCCCTTGGTACTTGGAAGGTCTGCACTGTCACGGATGAGGCAAAAACATGACAAAGAATTATTACTTAGCATCAATAGACAGCAATCCTCAGCTTAATCACCATCTAGTTTGTTTATGAGCTGAGGGGATAGGAAGGGAGAGGATTAAAAGGATAATTTCTACTCTACCTAAGACAATTCAGGCTTTCACGTTAAGATGTTTTTACTTGTATTCATGGCACTCTAGCGGTTCAGGATAGATTATAAAAATTTTGAGACAGGATTGACATTCACTTCAGAAATAATAATAATATTTTTCTCTATATTTACACTAGATATCTATGCATGTAATGTTGTGGAATTTGTTTTTGGCATTTAAAACGCGGAGTAATGGAAGTGTATTATTAAGCCAAAGCTGCAGTCCGATGAAGTAGGCATTGACAATGAAGGATATATAATCTGTAGGAAGTAGCCCGATGTGACGGCTTGCATTCTTTTCTCTTGCTTTCTTAAAATCCAGCATAGTTCAGGGGTTTAGGGTAAGCTAAGCAGTTGAGAAAACTGGAACTAAATTTCTACAATAATGCACCATAGAAACCAAATGGAAATTGATGTGAAATGTCAAGTTTTTTAATGTACATTGATAAAATGTCAGTTAAGTCTGATGACTCCAGCAATTGTATTTACTCAGCTAGCTCAAGCTCTCAAGCTGCAAACAGTGGAGCAATGCTGTATTTCACATTTTTTTAATTTATTTTTTATTTTTTTTCCACTGGAATAATCAGAGCTTTAGGAAGGAGTCCTGTGCTGTTGTGGATCCTCTTCTCTACATGGTCAGCTGTGGGATTTTGGAGACTTAGAAAAATCCAACATTTTTATAATAGCATTTGGGAGGGGGGGAAAAAAAAAGTTTAAAATATTTATTTCCAAATGTTCAAAACTGTGCACTGATTTTCACGCTTTCTACTAGCTAGGCAATGATTTTTGAGCCCCATGCATTGTGTGAAGCATATGCAGGGGAGAATGTGGGTACGTCAAAAATTCCTCCACTTAGCTAAGCTTGGTTACTTCAGGTGTCATTTTAAAATTAGCTAGGAAATATTAGGTGAATGTTTATTACCTTATATAGAAAGACTATGACATTGTTTGGAGCCCGCTTGGCTACAGGGAGCATTTCACTGCCCAGCTTTGATGACTGGAGTCTCATTTCGCTTCTTGTCGAGCACAGGGGTGGGTGATCATTCATCTTCTCTGCTCTCCCTGCAGCTTGCTCCCGTGGGACGTACGGTGACGGCTGTGCCAGTGTTTGTAAGTGCCAGAACGGAGGCTCCTGCGACCCCGTCACGGGGCAGTGTCGCTGCCCGCCAGGAATCCAGGGGACATTTTGTGAAGACGGTACGATTTCTGTCGTCTTGCTGGGTGTGGTGTCAGCCTGAAGCCTCGCCACCTTCCTGCATTCCTATCTAGCCGTCATTATGCGTGGTAAATCGTAGGGCCCAAATGAGAACAGCCTCCATTGTGCAAGACATAATACAGCCCTGCAGAGCGCCGTGAGTGATTTTTGTTTAAATAAGAGTTAAGAGGATGGATGAGCAAAAGCAAGGGCTTTGCAAAGATGAGCTGCACAGAGACTCAGCCGCAGGCTAGTGACAAAGCATGGTATTTTCTGTAGCACCTGCTAAAAGAGAGATGATTTGGTGTCCATTTTAATACTTAACAACTGACGCATTGCTGTGTTTGTGCTCTTCAAAGGATGTCCCAAAGGACTCTTCGGGAAGAACTGCAACAAGCAGTGCAACTGTGCCAACAGCGGCTATTGCCACCGGCTGTATGGAGCCTGCCTGTGTGACCCCGGGCTGTACGGGCGCTTCTGCCACCTCAGTAAGTCCCAGGAACTTTTCTGACCTGTTTATTTAACACGTGCATATTGTAACAGTCCTAGAAAAATTCCATAGGACCTATAAAATGAATAAGGCTTCAGGACCTGCCTTGCTCATGTGTCTTTAGCTAGAGTGTTCATGCTGGGGTCTGGCACAGGTTGCAAGCCCTGTGATGAGCTAGGGACAGTGGGATGGAGGAGAGGACTTCCCACGCACTCTGGGAAGCCCTAGAAACTCCATTTATCTTTTCCTGTAACAATCCTTGCCATAAGGACTGAGTTTTGTTAACACATAAAGGTGAGGACTACAGCTTGGTTGGATTGGTCAAGTTAAAGCTTGGGTAGTTGGTGAGGTTCAAGTCTGATAATTTCACTGCCCATCCTATGGCAAATTAAAAAAAGATAAGCACAAAAACTAGGTTTTCCCCTAAATTTGTGTCTAAATGAGTCTTCTTCTCCACATGAATTTCTGGAGACATCTAGGTTTTGTCCCTGAAGTGGGAATATTTCTGAATGTTAGTGCTCACGGTATATAAGCACACTCAGGAATACTACCAAAAATTTAATGGGAATAAAACAGATCAAAATTAAAAATATTACAAAATAAGTAATCAAGATTCTTTGCACTCACAGTTTTTGTTTGGAAAATCTATACAAGATGGAAACAATGGTTGCTTGATATTTATTTTTTTCATGAATCCTTTTGTCTTGGACTGTATCCAAATATTTTTCCTTCAGAAACTTAACCAAGTTTGTTTCAAAACATTTCTGGTTCTTGCATGCACCACATCTTGCTTGAGCGGAGTGAATCACTTCATAGAGGAACCATGTAAACTTGGTTTTACACGCCCACATCAATAGGCACTGTCAAAGGAATGTAGATGTATTTGCCCAAAGTAAAATGAACATCTTGTTTTTTGCAGCAGTTGCATTCTGCAGAAGTGTACGATTTCAAATAACTCATGCATAATTACAGACTTAACGATTCCTTTTAATTTCCTTTTAATCTGGCTGCAGCCTGTCCCAGGTGGGCCTTCGGAGCTGGCTGCTCAGAGGAGTGTCAGTGCGTGAAGGAGCACACGCTGGAATGCAGCGCCAGGAACGGGACTTGCGCCTGCAAGCCTGGCTACCACGGCAAGAAGTGTCAAAAAGGTAGAAGAGCAAGCCACATTTCCTTGTCTGCTTATTCCTTCAGCCTATCAATATTTCTCCTCCTGTGTGCTTTGTTGAGCTGCTGCTACTAATACATTCATATTCCACTAATTATTTTGTCTCTGATTTTCCATATTGCAAACTCTCCGAGTGCCTGATATCACAGAGCTTGCAGGAACATCGGTGGGAATACAGCATAAGAATGCTGCTTTTTTAAGCTGATCAAATGACAACAGGAATCTAGAAAACAAATTCTGTTACAGCCCTAAATAATGAAGATAGTGGGAGTTTTCACTTCTCTTTCCTTTTTTTTTTTAATGGAGACAGTAAATAAGTGGCAAAATCTGTTTTATTCCAGCAGGCTCATTTGTAAGGGGTTTCAGCAATGCTGCTTTTCCTTCGGATTTTCAGATCTTTGATTTCAACTTATTCTTTGTAGTTTTGGGGGCAGTTCAAAGAGAATTGTGTTCTGCATTCTTGTTTGCGTATCTCTGTAGACAGTAATGGAGTAATGCAATAAAGATTTTCCCTTCAGATTCCTCTCCAGGCACGCAGAAACGTGTCAGATTTATGACACTGGTTCTGGGGGGTTTGGTGGAGAATAGTAGTGATGATATTTAATATCTTTAGTGTTCTTGGTGGTCTGCTAAATTCTGGGAGAGAGCATCTCTCACCCAGCACTGGCTTTGCACAAAGGCAGAGAGCAGCAGAAGGTATAAACAGATAAGAAGAGTAATTCTGTAATGGCTCAGTATTTGAATCTGGCCTTAAGTATTCTGCCACTCTGGTTCTGGGTTGTATTTAAGCAGTAACCTCTCTGAAATGGCCATGCATGTGTTTAATTACTATTTACATTTCACTATCAACACCTCTGAAATACATGTTATAATAGATTTTTCTGTAAATTTCTGCTATTTTTTTTTCTGACTTCTGTTCATTTTCTTCAGCTCTTGCTTTTTCTTATCCATGTTCTGCATTTTCTCGCATTTTCCAGAGTGCTCGCCTGGCTTTTATGGGGCTGGTTGCAAACTGAGGTGCAACTGTTCTACCGACGCTTTGTGCAATCGTGAGACAGGAGCCTGCAAACATCCCTGCCCACCTGGTTTTCATGGAGAAAAATGCCATTTATGTAGGTACTCACTGCATGTTTCCCCGGGAGGTACACACTGGATGGGAAATTTTACTCGTGAACCTTATGTTCAGAGGCAGAAGCTGCAGATTAAAGGGTACATTTGCTGCTGGCATGAGACACTGATGCTAACATAGATCACTCTGTGCCAGCACTGCTCAGTTTCAAATTGCTGTTGTTGGTGACTCCTAATATCTTCTAAATGCTCGGTTGTATTAATCAGCTTTTGGGCTTTCCTTTGCACAGCTTGTCCGCCCGGGAGCTTCGGGGTGAACTGTGGGCAGAGCTGCAGCTGCGGAGGAGCTCCGTGTGACACACAGACTGGGAAGTGTATTTGTCCAGCTGGGAAAACTGGTGCTACCTGTAAGGAAGGTGAGTTCAGTGTTGGCTAGGGCACTGAGTGTTCTGCTTTGGCAGACGGGGGAAGAAGCTGAATTGTCTTTCTTCTCACCAAAACTGCAATATGCTTTATTTGAAGAACAGGTCTTTAAAGGATAAGTCTTGGTGCAGAATATATGGTACCTACCATGTGGGACTCCTTGTAGAGAGGGAGCATGATGCAGTTATTTGCATGATGCAGTTACTTGCATAACCCCCCTGGGCAGGGTTTATGCAAATTGGGCAGAGATGTCAGGGCATTGCAGCAGCTCTGGGTCCAAGAGCAGAGCTTGGGACCGTGCTGCTGCATGCTCATAGTGTGCTGTAGAAGCTCCTGAAGGGCGTTGGCCAAAGACAGATCACAGAATCACAGAATGGTTTAGGTTGGAAGCCGTCATCTGGTTCAGGTGTGGAACCAGCAGTTCCAGAATAGATGAAGGGAATGAATAGGAGTATGTTAGTGTGGGAAATTAAGAAAAGGGATGAAGAAGGTCTCAGAACACTGAACTACCAGGGGGCCAGGGGATGCCCCTCTGCCACTTGCAGAGCGTTGGCCATGGCACTGCTCTGGGCAGCAGAGCACGAGAGGTGGAACTGGGTGTGGGCTTGGGCTGCACCTCACCTCCAGCCTCTCTGTATCCACCACGGGCAGGAAACAGGGTGTTACTAGCACAGCTAGGTGGGATGCTAGGGACGCAGCTCTTCAAATTATGACTGTCCTGTTCCCCACTCTGCCCAGCAAAAATACAAAAGCAGCCCTCCTCTCCTGAATCTCTGTCCTGTTTTTCTTTTGCTGAGTGCAGTAATTCATTTTTCAGATGCAGATATCCAAGTGCTCACGATGTTACTGTATCAAAAACAAAACCAAAAAACACACACACAGCAACGGAAGCTGGAAGAGAGCCTCTGTGTCTGTCTTTAGATGTGTTCTGGTGTGCTGCAGCACAGGATCATGTTGACTCAGAAGATTTACTGTGAAAGTGCTGTCAGTCTACAACGATAACATAATATTCTGTTATCTGTCATTGTTTTACTGTTATATACATATATTCTTTTAATCAGCAGGAATCTATAATTGCCTTGAAACAGCAAATGGCAGCGTGGGTATATCCTGTGCTTGTTTTTCTAGATTGCCCCGAGGGCTGGTGGGGCTCAGACTGCCAGTTCTCGTGCGAGCCCTGTGCCCAGGGGGGCCGGTGCAACGGGGAGACCGGGGCCTGCGAGTGTCCCCCGGGGTACAGAGGGGCGGGCTGCTCTGAACGTAAGTGCTCGTGTTGACCTCTCTGTGAAACAGGACTCAATGTGTCCAGTCAGCTTATGGCTTGAATTTTACCTTTGTGCTGTTTCGCGAGGTGTTTGTCACGTTAGGCGTGTTGATCCAAGGCAAAATACCCTGCGGCTTGAGGAGTTCCCCACGCTGGGTTTGACCGTTTTTGCCAGGCAGGAGGAGATGACAGATAAATGCAAATGACAAGCTAAACTGCATCCCAAGATGATGTTATCATTAGACCCAATTTAAAGCAGCATTTACGTAGCAATGCCGTGTTTAATAGCCATAATACTTGCACTGTAATTCCAGTTGATTGGCAAGAGGTGCTGACCAACTGGCCCTTGTGGCTGCACTCACGGATTACATTGACAGCACTGCTGCTCGATTGAGCTAACTCTGGATTAAACAGCGAGGACAAAGGAGTAATATCAGGGCTGGCTGTGCAGATCCACCAGAGACCCTGAGAGTCGCTCAAACCACTGGTCTGTGCTGCTGTTGCGTGGCTCCTTCCCCAGCCCATGGGTATTAAGGGCTGCTTGAGGATGGCCATCGTGTTGGCAGTACAGCCAGGCTCTCAGGACAGTGGGCTTCGTGCAGAACTCAGTGACAGCATGTTTTCTCCTGGTTCATCACAAAATCACCCAATGCATTTGAGGAAGGTTCTTCTGAGTGGTACTGGTGGGCAAAAGTAGCCAAAAGCTGCTCAGGCTGTTCTGCTTCCCAGGATTGAGCCCTAGCCACCCAGCATACAAATTGCAGATGTTTCTTTCATTTTACCATTTTAATTTCTGAATTCAGCTAATGCATGTTTTAGGGACAAGCTGTTGCTGACTTCTTTGAAAAGATCAGTCTGTGCCTGAGTTATTATCTAGGTGAGATTGCAGTCTACTCGTCTGCTTTCAGCCTGCCCCGATGGCTTCTATGGACAAAATTGCCTGCTGTCCTGCAGCTGTAGCAGCACCGCTCTGTGTCACCATGTCACCGGGGAGTGTACGTGTCCCCCTGGCTGGACTGGCCATGACTGCAAACACCGTAAGTCAGACACGTGTTTGCTCTCCATGCCATACGCTATCTCCCAGGGACTTATCTGCAACTGTAAGAACCAGCTCTGTTTGTTCTTAGCCTATTACAGGTGTGTTTTTTTTTTAATGTATTTTTGCTAATCTTATTGCTTCTGAAATTGTGTGGTGTTGGGTTTGCACAGCCTGGGTGGTTATAATCCTTAATTATCTAGGTTCAAAGTGCTGAAATAGATGGCTGATGAAGCGCAAAGTATTGATATAAGCTCTTATTTCAACACTGTGGATCCCTTTGCCCAATACCATCTGTCCTATCAACATTTTGACTGGCAGTTTTGTTTTTCATTTTCAGAACATACTAGTTTCAAGATTAATTCTCAATTTTTCATTTTGTTTAGGGGATATTTATTCAACAAGTGAGTGACATGTACAGCCTTGTGTCTTAAGGTCACTCCCTGAATTGTGAATGTAAATGCTGGGAGAAGTTCTGTTCTCTGGAAGAGAAGAGCATCCCTCTGTTGACTTTAGCATTGCTGTCCATATTGATGGCAGTAGAAGAGCCCAGATTTGCCCTTTTTGCATAGCACCATATAAATGTTAACCCATCCCATTTAATTCTTTCCTTTTCCTCCTGTTACATCTGCTTGATTTGTTACAATCTCTCTTGCAGAAAGCCAATAGTTCTTTCTGAACTTGGCCTTGAACACATAAAATCATAGAAATTAATTTTGAATGTTGACATAAGTAGGTTTTGGACCTGGTTTCTCAGACTTGGTATTGAAGAAAATTCTGGGAGGACCTGAAGCTTCCACCAATATTTATATTTTAAGAGTCAAACCAGTCAGAAATGTGTGGAGCCATTTAGATAAATTTCCATAAATCCTTAACCTCTCTAAAGAATTATGTGACCATGGTGAAGAAAGGCTTTTATTTCTGTATGGGAAAAGCTGTGACCAAGATTGTTTTGCAGAGACCCCTCAGAAAGACAGCTCTTCAGGTCTTGCAAACCGGGCAGGAAGCAGATGTACAGCTCCAAAACCCTTTTTTTCCCCATAACTGACACGTTCATCCTTATCCTTACAAGAAAGGAAGGAGACACTGTGCTTTTGGTACGCTGTCATAACCATATTACATGATTTTTAGAATGAAAGCAATTAAGTTGCTTTCACAAAGACTGTGAGATTTCTCCATGTCCATGTTTCACCTCCCAGTATTTTGGGAAGAAATCTTACTCATGCTTCCTATTTTAGCAATTCTTGTCTTAAAACAAGGTGTGGCTTTCTTTTTCAGCAGCCACTGTCAGTCAACACAGTGCTGGGAGGGAACAAATATTTCAGGGTGATTTGCAACCTTTGGAAAATTTGCAATGATTTTATGTAGAAATGCTCAAGACAATACAAACAGTCCCATGAAGATGAATTTTTTTTTTCCTCCTTCCCTGTAAATTTTCAAAATTTTGGTTTTGCTTGTTTGTTTGTTTTGTTGTTTTTTGTTTGTTTGTTTTTAAATTTCAGAAGCACTCAGGCACTTAAATAAGCATAGAAAGACAAAATACATATTTTCAGGAGGGTAAAAAGGGTTATTTTTCCCTTTTAGGACTTTGTCTGTCCCTGCCCTACTCCTCTCCAACAAACAGTTTGTACTAAAATAAAAATATCCTACTGCACAACAATAAGCCTTATCTGACTAGCCAAAAATCAAATGCAAGTGTCCTAACACCAGACACTTAAACCTTTCTTGCACACCTGAAAGAGGATTGATTTTCAGAGACAGTACACATCTGAAGCTCCCATTTTCTTCTGTCATTTCAAGGCCAGAGAGCCAGCTATTAGATTATTAGAAGTCTGAATCCCTGTCTAACACAGGACATCCAATCTCATCCAGATACACTTCTGCTGAGTCCATTTCCCTGTACTTGACAAAAGCATCTTGTGCAGAAAGGCATCCAGCCTTCAGGAGGCAAAGAAGCTGCCTTGTCCATTTGTAATTCCTGCAAACGGCTAATTGCTAATAAGAAGTGATTTTTTATTCAATTTGGATGCTTGTTGTAGCTACCAGCTAATTCTGATTATTTGGATTTTTGCTAAGTCAGCTCCTACTTGATATTTTGTTTCTATGAAAGCCTCTGTGACTGTGCTTGATAGGGACTGACTGTGAATGAATAGTTTTTATACAGATGTTGTAATACTGCCTATGGACCCCTACTTTCAGCTGGGATAAATGAGCAAAACTGTATTTATTTCTATCGATTTATGCCACTTGCTGCAGCTGAGTCTAGTCCAGAGTGCCTGTATATTAAGGGGTTATTTTGCGTCTTCTCTATTCTGTTATTTAGATGTAAAATAATTCATCAGCCAAGCTCAAAGTTCATTCTCAACATAAATGCTGTTTTGCATTTCAGCCTGCAGTAGTGGCCGCTGGGGACTGCGCTGCGAAAACACCTGTGTCTGCAGTAACAGTGATGGTAGCTGCGACCCTGTCACTGGATCTTGTTTCTGTGAGCCAGGATTTACTGGGAAACACTGCGAACAGAGTGAGTTGCAACTTTGTCAACAGGAGGAATTTGCAAAACCAAGGAGCGGAAATTGTTTTTCCTTATAACTGACTTGAGGAGGAGCTGCAGCTACTTGGCCTCCATGGCACTGAGTACTTGTGTTGAAGGGATCTCGGGTTTCTTTGGGGTTAGATACTTCCACTAATTTGGATTCCAGAAAAGTTATTTTCAGGCCTAAATGGCTATTTTTAATGTTAAGACCTTGCATAAATGATAGGATTGATGTGTGCTTGGCTTCTGGCATAAAATTTTCCATATCAGTTATATTTATTCGATTTTACATATGCATGTCTTTATAAATGCTCTTTAAGACCAGACAGATAGAAATGCTTTGCATGTACATAACAGAAGCAAAATCAGGAAGGTTTGGGGTCCTCTCTTTATTAACAGCAAGAATTGCGCAATGGTCTTACCAGTGACCCATGCTCTCCACTAATCTGTTTCTAGCAGAGGTCAATAGCAGAAGCCTTAAGAGGATAAAAACAGATATATAGAGAATTTCTGACATTTTCCCAGGTTTCAGCAATTTGTCACGTGGGAGCTTCTTGAAACAGAAGCAATATCTCTATATTTAATACGACGTGGTATTTGTTTCCAATTAATGTGCCTCTTTCCTTTTTTATTCCATGCAAACATTTGGTATCCGGTTCATCTTGTGGCAGTAAGTTGCATAGTTGCACTATTTTATTACAGTTTTTGTTATTGAATAAAACAAAGATTTTATCTATTAGTTTGAGAATCTTACAGCACCACAGATCCAGCTACCAGAGTCTCAGTAGTGCAGGCAGAATTAACTGCTGGTGTCACACAGAAATGTCAAAACAATTAATCTGGAACGGTGACCTAAGACAAAAACCCTGGAAAGTTGCTCTTGTTGCTGTTGGCACAGAGGGAATGGAAGGTCAGTTATGGGAAGCCCAGCTCCTAGAGAAAGAGCTGCCAGCTCCACTTAGCTTTCTCTCTTGACCTCTCTCAAAATGGCATCTCTGCAGATAGGAAGTAGCCAAACAGCTGGGCTTCGTCTTCTCTGACACAGGCAAGGCAATTAGTGAAGCCATCGCTTCAGAGAAAAATTTTGGCAACCCCTGATGTTCCCTCTCTAGGTTTGCTGTTTTCTTCAGTCTGCATTTTACCCCACTTTAATTACGTATTTATATATCTATATAATACATACATCTGTGTGTGTGTGAGCAGGATTATGAAAGCAGTAACTCTTCCCTAAGCACTTTTGGAGGCGAGGTTTGTGTTATCAGCCAAGAGCTCCCCTGCTCCCAAGGCATACCAGGGCCCTTGCCGCAGGTCGGGCTCTTTCTCCTGGCAGCTTTGCAGTCAGCTCAGGTTCTCCGGAGCTGGGGATGTTTCTGGGCATGCCTGCCTGAGCAGAGGGCAGATTCTCTGTGATGTGGACTGTGAAATCGTTTGTGAGATGTACTGACCCATTGCCATCACCTTGAAAGTCTCGGCTGCGGGCCAAACGCCGCAGGCTTGAAGGAAGCTCACCGAGAGCCCCCACCTGCTGCTGCACTGGAATACAATTCAACGCTGGGACTGCATTTCACCTGTTAAGTGCACATACATTGAAGCGAGTTCACCACTAAGCAATGTCCCATTTTCAGACACAGATGAGTGAAAGCAAAGAAAGGGGGTACCTCGATATCCTTCTGTTCCCCATCCCAATATATGGCCTCTGTAAGAGACCCAGGGGACGGCTCCAGTTAGTAGAGAGTCACTAACCTGCAGGAATGACCAAATTTGCACTGGCTTCTCTCCCTGTCCTCCTACAGCACCAAAGAGGCAGCAGCAAACACTGCTGTATTGCAGGCAGAGAGGTGTCTTTGAGGATCCTCACTGTTTTCTGTTCTCTGTGATTCTTTCCAGATTGCCTGAAAATCACTTTGTTGGTATAATTGCTAAAATCCTACACAAAATCCTACACTTTTTTTAAGAGAGCTGGCAATAATCTGCATAGCTTATCTAGAGGGAAGTTCACAGTACCTTCAAACTTGAATAGAGGCCATGCAATATTGTGTTTAGCCTAAGCGTATCTCTGCATTTCAGCTTGTCCAAAATATCTAATGTCAATTAGGCAACCGGCCCTCTTCTTAATTGATTTTCCTATAATCCTGGAAGAACTTATTTTCATTCTCAAATGCTGTTTTATTTCTTCAGATAGTGAACACCATGCAAATCTTTTAAAACTGCTAACATTAACTGCGGTGGAATTGTAATTGTTAATCTGTCCCCCAGATGTAATGCGTTAGGCTGAGTTTTTCAAAGCAGAGCCTGAAAGTGAATTATGCAGCGTTCGGTTTGGAGCTTTTTGAAGGAGGCCAACACATTGCATATTTTCTCCAGCTTTCTGGGGAATAAGGATTTGCAGGAAAACAGAGGACAGGGCCTCAAGAGGAGGCACTGAAGCTGGGAGCTTTCCCCTTCCTGGCTGTGGACGTCCCAGAGGACACGTGCCAGCCAGCAGTGCTAGACCAGTGTGTAAAGTGTCATCAAGCAGCAACTGTGGAGTTGCAGGCTTTGCAACTATCACAAGATATTACTTTCCTGTGCAGAATTTAGTCTTTCAACACCCTGACATTTTTCTAAAATAAGCTTTCACAAAAACAGCCCAGCTTACCTGCACCCCAAGGAGAGCGCTTAATGATCTCGGTTTTAGGGCATTACCTGTACGCCTCAATTCTCCTTTTGCAAATAGTCGGAATTCCCATGTATCTAAAAATTCCCCGCTGATCCGTGGTCTGCTCCAGAATTAACCCGTCATCTGGTTTTGATTCCCCACTGCAGGATGCCCCGAGGGAAGCTTTGGCCCGAACTGCGAGCACAGCTGCCAGTGCCAGAACGGAGCCGTCTGCGACCACGTGAGCGGAGCCTGCACTTGCGGTGCTGGCTGGATGGGGACCTTCTGTGGAAAAGGTACTGCTGCTTGCACTGCCCCCCTCCCTTACTATGCACATGGCTTGTTTCAGATCACCACAGAGCTGGTTTTACAGTTTGCAGCAACTGATCTAAATAAACCATTGAACTTCATGGGAACACGATACTACTTTAGCACTGAGAGCAAAGATGTTTGTCAGGCCTTAGATTTGCTTACTCCTAGTGCATCTCTGAAATGTGGGAGAGAAAAACATGGAGCTGTGCATCTTCCCATATGAACTCTTTAAGGACACACATCCTTTTAACTTCAATAAATCCACCAGATCCTCTTCTATCACTTGATAATTTTCTAGAGATGGAAATGATGGGCAGGATTTCTTAGATAAATTATTGTGAGTCAGTCTGTGGCATCATCTAGGGAGCCTGCTGCCGTGCTGTATCATTGTGCAGATCATAAAAAATAGGGCTTTGGATACAAAAGAACCAGCATGAAGTCAGACATTCTGAAAATTATTCGTCTAAATGACTGAAGATTTTATAAATGATGATCATTAAACCAAAGCCACAATTATTTTGTTTAGAAAGCAGCCTTATCAAGCAATTTATGGAGGCAGCATTAGACTCCCATAGAGGGAAATGGCACCACTCGCAGGCACCGACTGCCCTCTGATGGGCAGGAAGGTGCTGCACAGCCTTCCCGGTGATGTAGTGGAGGACCCAATTAGCTGCAGTTAAATAGGGCTTGGTATTTCCCTCGCCTTCTTAACAGGAATTATTGTACAAAATAAATATGATTTCCAAATCTCTGCTGCCACGTGTGCCTCATACTTTCTGGTATCGATGCCATGTGCCTTTTTAAAAACAATTATTTAACCTCTGTTTTAATAAGTGTTTTTTTTTTTATTATTATTATTATTATTATTTTTTATATAAAAATACAGGCCCCAAGGCCACTGACAAATCAACACAGTTCTTACACGTGCCCCAGTGCATGTCCTGTGACTCCTTTGCAATTTTTTAATAGTTTTGACATTGGCAGCTGACAAGTCAAACTGACTGACTTAACTTCATTCAATTGGAAATTAAGTCGTTCTGTACGGGGGGTGTTTGCTAGCATTTGATGTACCAAAGACATGGATAATTTCTGCTGGACTCTTAACAAATTTGTAACTGTACTGGAAAAGCAATACAGTTATGTGTTGTGTAAATCTGCATTTCAGCAGGAATCAAAATAAGGACAAAGAGGCTGAATATCCTGCTCCAAAGTAGGTGTGAGAAATAGGGGGAAACCAGGGTGATATCAATTGAAAAAAAAAACAAACACAGTTTCAGCTTCCAGATCAGTCAAGTTGGATGTTTTTACTTTTTTTTAATTGCTGGAAGAAGATGGTGGAGGGGGGAAGGTAGAATTTTGTGTCTATCATTCATGACCCTCGGGCTGTCAAAAGTCCCTTTTTTCTACATGTTTTCTTTCAAAAAGACGTGGTGTTTGCTCTGAGCTGACCTGTTTTACCTTTTCAAATAGAAAGTTTCATCTAGAATGGTTTGGTTGGTTCCAAAAAAAAAATGAAGACGCAGGAAATGTGTGGGTGGCTTGCCCTTGGTAGAACTTTCTGGCACCTTTTCTCTGAGGAGCTGTAACACTTCTGTTTTTAGTGACTCGGAGACTGGCAGGGTTTCCTTCTGGCAGGGCTGTGCTTTTTGCTGTACTCTTGACAATCCTCCCACTTCGGCCAAGCTCTGCGCCTTTCAGGCATCTCATGTGAGAACATAACGCTGGAGAGCTGGAGCTGCTGAGTCGTCTTCGAGTGCCAACATACCACTGGTGCTTCATCCTGGGGCTAGGAAGGGCTTTTCCATCATCACAGAAACTGAAAATTTTGCAGCTTTCCAAGTTTAGAATCCTAGGAGAAGGTAAAACCTTACAGGCGTTAATAATGAAATGAGCCCCCATTTCTTTATTTGCCACGAATTTCCATAATCTCTATTATTTTTCAGTATTGTTTGTGTAATCTTAGCCCTCGCAAGTCTCAGTGTTGGGCTTTCATTGCATGTCTCTTTATGGTGAAGTTAACCAGGCTTATCCAGCTTCCTCTGCCTCTGCGGATGCCCATGGAGGATTTATGGCACTGTGGGCAAGCGAGCCTGTGTTTGTAGCCTCGAGCAGTCGTGTTACCAGCTGACATGCTGAGGTATCTTATTCCCTGCCAAGGCAGCCAGCTCGAGTGAAAAGCATCGTCACACCTGAAAGTGCCGTGGTGTTTGGGGCAGAGACAACATTTCAGTCATATTTCAGTTTAACTGGATGAAGGCAAACCTTCCCATTGACTAGAACGGAGTGTTTAGGAGGTATGACACAAGACAAGGCCTTGTATGTGATTCACTCTTCTCTGAAAAGAGCATAAAGAGCAGGGACAGCATGGTGACTCAGAAGATATTCGCAATAATGTGATCAAATTGGCGTTTCCTTATGTTTCATCCCTACGTATATTGCCTGCCAGTAATACAGACAACCATAACCCAAAGCTACGTCATCATCCACCAGCATGGGACAGTTTCCAAGCCAACCAGTATTAGGAAATAGTGTTGCTCCAGGGGCTGTTGTGTGAGACCTTGCTGCGAATTCTTCAGGAATTGACAGAAATTCTGTGCCCTCAGCAGCAGGGTGCTGCGAAGAGGCCACACGCTCTTCAAAGTACTTCTGTCTGTCTGTCAGCATCTCATCTCTGCTTTGCTCAGGGCCAGCCTCACTCAGCTGTTCTTCATCTGGTCCAGCAGCATTCAATCACACTACTGCCTCTCCAGGAGTGGCTCGATCACATATAATATTGGGTAAGAATAAAGCTATAAAGCCACTCTCTGAAAGAAAATTAGGCCTTTCTGAAGGTGGTACGTGCCTGCTCTGTCTTTCAGCACTGCTCAGTCCTTTAGAAAAATGAATCTTTTGAACCCTGCAACGCTTTAAAAAGAACTGCAAAAGGAGCAAAACTGTTTTAGTTGCAAAGTGGTTAATTTGTATGTCAGAAGCTATTTGTACGTTAGTTAATACACCTTTTCACTGAAAACAATTCTTTCTTGTAATCAATTGCTAAATATATCAACGATGGCTTCAAATAAATGTAAGTATTGGACCTGCAGGAAGCCTGGGCTTCCATGGGCTCCTGGTGTCAGGCAGCCCAACAGTTCACCCCAACAAAAGCAGAAAGAATCAAGGTGTGACTGTGTTAGCCATGGGTGCTCTCAGCTTTGTTGCAAGCACCGTGTCCCACCAAGCAAGCCAGGTCTTCCTGTCTTGCACCAGGGTGCTCTGGTCCTGCTTGGGAAGGCAGCTGTTACAGCTGATGTTGTTCTGAGACGTGCTCAGCATCTGCAGCTCCTGCTTTGAAGGTTATGATTGTCTTCATTGTGCTGTAGTTTTGTTTAGCTTCACTCCCTGCTCCTCTCTGGTATGTGTTGTACGACCCAAGGCACATGCCCAATTACAGCATCAGGCCAGCAGAAGAATTATCCAGTTCACTGCTCCATCTGACAGAGCATCCCAGAATGCCACACAATTATCCCACAGAGCTGGAGGCAGCGGGATTTTTGGACTTGTCCTACAGTGTGTTTAGGAACTGATGCATTAATAACAGTATGTCTAGCCCCTGTGAAGTGCAGCACTCAACGTTTGGATTTGGAATCAGCGCTGCTGCAGGACAGACTGACTCTGCTTCTCTCTTGGGACTTCTGCAGTTGATCGTTGTCATAAGATAGCCCAGTAAGATTTCTGGTTTTGTAAGATAAAAGGGGAAAAAAATGCTGCGCATGTCTAAGAATAACTGACAATGCTCTGTAGTCCCTGTGTCAAACAAAGGAAAACTGTGTCAGCCTTTGAAGCTACCTGAGGTTAAATAGTAGATGTCCTTTCTTGTATGCTGTGGATCCGCACTGCTGATCCATAATAAAAAAGGACATAAAGATTGAAACCACATGCTGATGTTTCTTCCTTACAACTTGATAACAGCTCTCACCAGTTCGGACTGCGCAGAGGCTGCCCGGTGCTTTAAGGCTTTCCATCAGTGTCAGGTGCTTCTCCAGGTTTCTGAGACAGCACATGCTTGGAAAATGGCGTAAGCCTGAAGTTGTTCCTATGCCAAAGAAGAAGCTGTTGTCTGGACAGGATGAAGAGAAGTTCAGCCTTTTGATTTTGAGTAAATGAGACAATCAGATGTAATCATGAGCTGAGCAGCAGCTCTGGAGAGTGAAGAAGCCAAAGCAGATGTTGCCGAGCATTACACTACCGACCTCCCTGTTTGAAGGTCCAGGTTTGCCTGTCTACAGATAGAGACTCTTCCCCTCCTTGTAGCCAAAACAGGCAGCAACGCTTTCTGTTAGAGGGCTGAATTTATGTTGGTGGATGTAGCAGTAGGAATAGTCTTGAATAAAGAGCCTGTACTTGAAAAAGAGACAGGGCAAGAAAAGGAACAGAAGAGTCCAATAAAGGGAGATGCATATGGATAACGGGTTTTTCTGACCTGCCAGAGTTGCAAAGTTGTGGGCAGTTCCTGGATAGTGTATGTTCTGATAACCATCATTTAAGGCTCCACTGGGAAACCAGTCATTCTGTATTCATGGTGCAAGAGTGAGAATTGGGTTTTAAATATTAGATTTTATTGAACAAGGAAGACAAAGCGCTAAGTTTTGTGGAATAGCTGCTCATTTAATGAGCACTATCACTCCTGAGATTGAATGATTCAGGATTTCTGTGGAATGAATGACTTACACTCGTGTGTCTACAGCTTTATTATCATTCAGGACACAATAACTATATATCTAATATAGATTATGTATGTACATATGAGAACTTTGCTAAAAACTGTCGTTTTGCATTTTCAGCTTGTCCAGAAGGATTTTTTGGGCTTGACTGCCACCAGGTGTGCAACTGCAAGAACGCTGCGGGCTGCGACCACGTCCTGGGAACGTGCCGCTGCCTCCCCGGCTGGCTGGGAGAGACCTGCGAGCAGCGTACGTAGCGCACCCACCGCGGCCCCCGGCAGCCTGGCACAGGTCTCTGCTGGGAACGGAGGGTGACCCACTGGGGTATGATGGTAGCCGGGTCACGTTCCTCTCCAACAAGGCCTAAAAAGGAAACAATTTTTGGTAGCAGTGTAAATAATCAAGGTTTTTTTTTTCCTTTTTGGCTGATGTTGGGACTTTTCAAATATTTTAAGCATCGGTTTTTAAATAGCAGCGCTATATCTGACCGTGTGAGGAATCTCAGCTTTACATTTTTGTGAAGCATCAGGAGGTGAAGTGTCGTGTCTGCGTGCCTGGTGTATCTCATCTGGCTATCAATTATAAAGTGACAGATTACAAATGCACAACGTGGAAAAATTGGAGCAGGGACTGTTTTGTTATATGACCATGAGAAAATAGTTTTATAACTAATTCTTAGGAAAGTTATTTGCTTTGAAAAAAAAGAAGTCGGCTTCCTGGATTTTCACGAGCATGGATTATCCCACACTCTTGGGGTTAGTAAGAGGACCAGTTTGTTCAGCAGCATACACAGAGCCAACTTTTGCTGTTAGTGAGCACTTATTTATGAGATTTCTTTAATCCATAGGTTGTAGATTTCTGCGGGAGAAAATTAATTTAACTTAGAGATGGTGCCTGTATTGAAACAATCCAATTCTCCAGCCAGGTACTGTGATATACCCAGCCCTGCTGGAGGACTGCACTTGCTCTTGGCATCTTTCCCACATTTGCCCTCCACCACCCAGCCTGTCTTCTGAAAGGGCTTCTCCAGTAAAGTCCCCTGCTCCTTTGATAGAGCCATCTGTCTCCTTGGCCCTTCCCGGCTCTCTGGGATGTCTTAGGGATGGGAAGCTCTGTTCTGACATATTTCATTAAATTCAATTAAGAAATGCAGCTCTTTCTCAATGGCCTTGTGCCCCCTTCTCACATGAGGAAGAAACTATTTATCCTCTCGCACCACAGCTATTAGAGCCTTGTGCCAGGCTGATTTATTCCTTGTGCTGGTTAAGATGCCAAAGCCTCTGAGGCCGCCTCTGCCCGTAAGTAAAAGAGCAAGGTCAGCCAGCAGCGCAGAAGGGCAAACTGCTCTTCCCTTGGCTACACGATGCATCTTCATTTTGACTTTGACTGCCTGGTAATGCCTTGTACTACAGCACGTGCTAACAAATAAATGGCAGGGGCCCCTTTTCGGGTCGCCTGGTCACACACAGCTCTGGGGTGTTCTTGAGGGACTTGAGGACAGGGGAGAAGCTTGCAGGGAGCCTGATTTTTACAGCCACAGGCACAGTAAAGATCCCCTCAGAAACAAGAAGGGAGTCCCATGAAGGTCTGGGCCCTGGTCCATGCCTCCAGGAGCTGATAACTTCAGCTCCAGAGCTGCTCCGAGGATCACAACCACAAGCTGGGTACCCTTGTCCCTGACTCCCCGTCCCTGCCCAGCATTTAATATTCACCCTACCCTTTCCTGGGGCTCGTCAGCTTCAGCAGCTGGAAGATCAGCATTTGTTTTCCAGTAATCAGATTGCAGGCAACGTGCTGGAGGATATTGAGGAATAATTTTGACATCATGGGATTTGAATTGATCCTAAGCTGGCCATGCAGTGCATTTTATACGCTGCTATCTAATTACAGGAGATACAGACAGTAATGCCTTTTGTTAAAGCTGCCTAACACTTTCCATTACAAGACCGTGCTTTACAGTTGCTTGTAAATGAGTTATAATAATTTTCTATCTAATTATGGGAGATATGGACAGTAATGCCTTTTGTTAAAGCTGCCTAACGCTTTCCATTACAAAACTGTGTTTTACAGTTCCTTGTAAATGAGTTATAATCATTTGGGATGAAATCTGCCAAGCAAGCTCTGCCTCAGCTTATGGTTGTATTTGGCAATTTTATTTAATTTTATTATTTTAAAATTTTTTAAGCGTCCACCTAAGGTATTTCAGGTTTCCAAGAAGTTTTAGGTGTACTGCTGGCGCTTAAGAATTGAGCTGTTTTGTTCACTGTCATGATGCTGCAAAGATTTAGAAGTGATGACTTGATATTTGGCATGAAGATGTAAGGCACTAAAAATGCCTCTTTCTGAAGCAGCTGGGGCTCCCCAGGACCTCCACAGAAGCTGTTCCTTGTGATAAAAAGAGACCACGTTGTTTTTTAAGATAAATGAGTACAGAAAGATTGGCTCTTCCAGAGTCTCTGCTCAGGGGCACTGATAACCAGAGTTTTGACATTTCATAGTGTGTGAGCACTTGACTTTGCAAATTTCCTGTTCTTTAAAAGCAGCAGCTTCATTTTGGGAAGCATAATCTGTGGAAACGGCATGAAATCCAATCTTCTGGGCACCCTATCGAGTTGTAGCGCACATCTTTACCCTGTGCTCCCCTACACTTTTGATAGATGTTGACTTCCAGTCTGAATGTTTTGGCCTCCAGTTTCATGTGCTCCTCACGCTGCATGTAAAAGCAGATTTTAAAGACATCAAGTGAATAATTCCTCCTTTTACAGAGGAAAGGCGCTGAGAGAAAAAAAATGAAGCAGGAAGAAGTGTAATAATTTAAACCTCGCTGTTGCTTCTTTCCTTTGCACTTGTCATAAAGAAAGGAGAAAAAGCCAAAGGGATATTTGTACACTCGGTTGAGGAACTTTGTACAACAACTGCAATATTCCACTTATCTTATTCTTTAGAAAAGTAGTTTGATAATTAGGTTTGTCCTGCAGAGAAGCTAAAAAAGTTTGTGTGCACCCAATGGAATAATTAAAGTTTTCCTCTCCAGAAATTTCTGCTTTCTTACTAGGATTTTCACTAGAAAACTCTTCTGTCTTAGTAAGTAGAGCAAGAGCTTTGCACACATATTCCAAAAACCTCCCACAAACCACTGGTAACCAGTCAGAGGACCTGGTTGTGAGCTGGTTTTTCCTTTGGCATGGTTATGATACAGTTCTGGTCTGTATTGTGGAAATATTGAGTTCTGCTCCCAAAACTGAGCCAGAGCTCTGTAAGATGGGCTGAACCCGTCAACTTGAACTTGGCAATCAAGCCTCATTTGCAGAACAAACTTGAACTGTGATGGGACTGTGCTCCTGCACTTTCTTGTGGTTTTAATGTGGATGGGGTCCAGGCGATGAAAAAAAAAATTAACATTGTTGAGAAGTCCTAGGAGGAATAGTGTCTGTGAGAACCATGTCGGGAAGCTGGAAGTCTTCAGATGGGAAGAAAAGGGCTGTGAATGGTCAGAGAGTCAACCAGACTCATCCCTGAGGTCGGGATGATTTCACTCCTCCCTTCTGCCCCCTGGGATGTGTCCTCCTGCAGCACTACATCGAGTTCTGCAAGCTGACACCCTCAGAGGCGGAGAGGTTCTGTGGAAAGTGATAGTTTGGGTCAGATCCTGGAAGATGTCACATTCAGCATGTGAAGGACACTTTTCTGGATGGCGGATCAGAGCTGTTCTAGCCTCTCCAGTGCATGCCAGCAGTGCTGCAGGGATGAGAGGCTCTGACAGCTTCGTGCAAGTGAATGAGAGCCTCTGTAATGCAGACCCAGAACCGTGCAACGAGGCTATCCAACTTCAGCGACTCGTTTTGTATTCTGTGGATGATATTCCAAGAAAACAGAGTAGCAAGGCTGTCAGTTTTCCCCCATTTAAAGCTATCCAAATCTCCAGTGCACTGGAGACCAGAAAAATTTTATCATTGCCATTCTTCATGGGCGGCAGCACCAGCAGCACTGAAACGGAGCTGCAGCGAGTGTATATTTGTGAGATGGTTGTGTTAAGTTTTCACCTGGGAGCCAGCTGCTTAGCTGAATGTGTTGAAAATATCACTCCTCTCTGACCAAAGAATGAGGCTCTGGGTGAGCTGATGCATCCAACTGTGAAAAATGAACAATGAAAACAATGAAGTTGTCAGTTCTCTTACCAGGATGCAAATAAATATCCGGGCTGTCAGGCTGGCGGTTCTGCTGGACCATTAGTTCAGCACAAAGACATTCTGCAGGGCAGGGGGATGACAGCTGATCCATCACCGGAGAGATCCTACCCTCTGATAAAAGCCTCCTCAGAACGTGCTATGATACATATTTTTAAGCCACGTTATTTAGTGTCAGGCATGGTTAATGTATGGACTTAGGCACCCTTAAGATGTGAGAAGAGTCCCATCAGCAGCCAATTTCCAGCTGATCTCCCCGGCATCGGGGTCTGTCTCAGGGTTTCTCTGCACGATGCCTCCTCTGGTGTGCTCTGATTGCTTCTGGGGCTTCTCTCGTTGCAGCCTGCCAGCGGGACAGGTACGGGCAAGGCTGCTCTCACACCTGCCACTGTCACAACGGGGCGCTCTGTGATCATGTCACCGGGACGTGTGCTTGTACCCCCGGCTGGAAAGGAGCCACCTGCCAAGAAGGTACAGGGATTTCACTCTCCTACTGAAAAATTATAGAAGGGCAAAATGAAATTTCTTCTCAGGGCTTCACTGCTATGTGAATCACCAGCTCAGGGCACTGTTGTCACCAGTTTTGTACCCACACGGTAGTGCAGTCTGGTCCATTAGCACAACCTGTGAACCACATCACGGGCACACGTTTTGGGAGCTCGGTGGTGATGAGGCAGAGGGGGCTGAAGCAGAGCCTGGAAGGGGAGCTGATCTCCAGCTGATCTGTGAGAGAGCTGATCTTGAAGGCTGGCTGGTTGAGGGAGGAAAGGTCCATAAAACCTCCATTTATGCCATTGAAACACAGTTCTGTTTCTTTTCTGTGTTCTGCTTTATTGCCCCATGTGTTTGACTGATTCACGTCATTACCGTGCGTTGTTCCAGCCACAGGCTAAATCCAGAACATGCGAAAGGCATTGGGAGCTCCAGCCTTGGCACATACCCCAGTGCGTGTGACTCAAACACAAGCCCAGCTCCAAGCAGTCCTAAGGAAGGAGGCTGGCAAAGAACGGCTGCACTGGGGCTTGTGTTGCACATCCTCTTCTGCTGGAGCCAAAATTAAAGGGAAAGCTGTCCCTCCCTGTTGAAGCAGGGTCCTGTCTGTGTGCTTCCCTCTCGGGGTGCCTTGTGCTGTAAGCAGTGCCACAGAGCAGGGATGGCCAGAGCGTGGCACACACATGGCTGCAGGTGCATGTGGGGAGCTAGGATTTAGGACAACCACCAGCTCAGTGCAACAAGAGGAGGACGTTGGGTACAGGGGATGAAAGCTAGCTGGGGTGAGGGGTCCACCTTTAAAACCTAATGTGAAGAGGACGTTTCATGAAGGGATACAGAGCTGGGAAGGCACCAAACTCTTCATGATCACGTGTGAAATACGCTTTAAAGTTTCCTGGTTTGCCTAAAGGCCTCAAACACGAAACCAAAGCACAAGTAAAAAAGCTATTGCCAAGTATGGAGATGTTGCCAAACATACCCTTTTTCTTTAATGATGCATTTGGAGATTTCTGTACTTTTTCTTTTCCCTTTGGAAGTAAGGAGGTAGAATAAGTGTGTGAGGATGGCTGAGCCACCCTCCTGTGACTGTGCTTTGGCAGAGGGAGAACTTGCTCCTGTTAGTGTCTTAAAAAGGTGCCATTCTGCCAGAGATCTCTATTTTTTGTGCCAAAAAAATAGGTTCTACCCATAGGCTCCTGTTGTGATGGGAATCAGCAAACTTGCTTAACTTAAAATTAGGTAAACTGTAAAATGTTATCAGCCCACTGTGGATAGCGAAGTCAATTGCTCATTAGAAATGTAATTGTGATTTTAAGAGCACAATACAAATTGACGCCGAAAGCTGCAAATCGATATCTCCATTCCTTGGTGCTGAGGAAGCCGCTGGGAACCAAGATTTGTTTTTCATAGGTGTGAACAGAAAATCTCAAGGTTGTTTGGCGGATTGAGGTTAACTCACTTCATCAGCTGCCTTTTCATGTATTTTGTTTCGAGAGCAGTTTTACTGATGTAATTCCTTGCAAGTCGTGGACCCCGTTTGTACTCTGTTGTACCTCCTCCTACCTACACAACCACTGGGGCTACAGAGGGTGTAAGCTGGGGGAAGTTTGCATTCAGCCTGTGTGTGCCTGCACTTCTTAATTCAAGGCTGTTGCTGTTTAACTCCTCTTTGCAGCCTGTCCTCCTGGGTGGTACGGCGCCAACTGCCTGCAGCGCTGCCTCTGCCACAGCCAGGCTACGTGCGACCGCGTGACAGGCGAGTGTCGGTGTCCCAAGGGCTGGACAGGAGCAGCCTGTGAGCTCGGTGAGTCTCCTCGTTTTTCTAGCACTCCTGCACCTCGTGCCATTGTCCTGGCCCTTGTCACTCTGCTGTCTCGTTGCAGAGTGTGAGGACGGGCGATACGGAGAGGGCTGTGGGCAGAACTGCAGCTGCCACCACGGGGCTTGTGACCGGCTCTCAGGGAAATGCATCTGCCACGCCGGCTGGATGGGGGAGCGCTGCGATGCTGGTGAGGGCAGTTCCTTCTTTAGAGGCTTTTTTTTGGCACGCGCTTCTGCAATCAGCTGTTTCTGCTGCAGTATGGAGGCTGTTTCTATTTTGTGTCTTAATTTTCCACTATTCTGTAGGCAAGTAAGAAACAGTGCAGGTATGAGAGCTCACCAGGTGTCCATGAGCCCTGGAGGCTGGTCTCTGCTCAACCCAAACACATGCCATGCTCCAAATCATTTTATGTCCTAGTCGTGTTCCCCGACTGCTAAGAAAAGAGAGGTATTTCTTGGCCTTGCAGCTCCAAGGAAGAACACATGGAAGGAATTGCCTTGCAAGCAGAGTTTGCCAGATCAGCCACACGCTGCTGCATCTGTGTGTCATTGAGGGCAGCTCAGCACATCAGGCTGTAATGGTTCAAGTTGCACCTACCTCACATGTCCCATTATGGTCCAAATTGCCCAAATTTGACATAGCTGTCTGGCATGTTTAGATCGATGTAAATCCCTTAAATAGCAACCTCCTAAGCACTAGGTGTCAGATGAATGATATGTGCCTTCAGTTCATCACACTGTGACTTTTGCAAGCCACAAGCTCTTTTGTGACTCATCATGAACTGCTGAGGACTCCTGAAGCCTCGGCCACCAAGGAGACCTGTAAAGCCCTTCCATTTCTTCAGGCCTCACTTTCTCTTTGATCACTTTGTAGAGACTCATGAGGTGGAAAGCAGCACAGGGACACTGTTCTCACTGTCCAGACGGCTGTCCGTCAGGCTGTGCACATAACTGCAAAAGTAAATGGCGTCGCCATCTCTAAAGAGACCATCTGGATTTGTACTCTAGACTAGGAGCAAGTCTTTACAAGCTTTCTTGTGTGGACTCATTAATAGCCAATGATAAATGCTTTTAATATTTTTAACATATTTTACTTCAATTACATATTCTGGGCATGCAGTCCCCTAACACACACCACCATGTGCAAGAAGAACAATACTGGCACGTTTGCCAGCGAGCAGTGCTTTCCATGCAGCAGCACAAGCTGTTGCTCTTGGTCTGCTTCTCCTCGCAGTCTGTCCCCCTGGATTTTTTGGCGAGCGGTGCGAGGAGCAATGTGACTGTGTACACAGCGTGTCCTGCCACCACCAGACGGGAGCGTGTCGCTGCAAAAAGGGGTGGCGAGGGAGGCACTGTGACAAACGTGAGTGTCTGCGGGGCGTTCAGCAAGCAAAGCTCGGGCTGGTGTGGGTGTTCCTCCCTGATCCCGGTGGGTGGCCGGATCCTTTCACTCTGGGTCGGTTCTGAAGTGCTCACAGGGATGTCCAAGGGGGTAGCTCTGTGCTGTCCTGCCCAGGTACTAACAGTGTCACCCTTGCAGCTTGCTTGCCTGGCCACTACGGCATGGGTTGTGCCCAGCGGTGCCGGTGCCCTGCCGGCACCCCCTGCCACCACCTGACGGGCAAGTGCGGCTGTCCTCCGGGATTCACCGGCTTCAGCTGTGAGAGAAGTAAGTTGTAAGGCATGAAACAGAACAAAAAAAAAAAAAAAGAAAAAAAAAAAAAACTACAGGGGATCTATTAATTTCTTAAGTAAAAAGCTGACAATACAGTTATTGGCTGAGGTAGAAGTAGAAAACAACCTCACAGCAGTGAAGATGGACATGGGTTGGGGTGTGGTGTACAGCTGCCCCCCCACGCTGTGTGTCACTCAGCCAAATGATTTGGCTGGTTCTCACCTCTGTGCTCAGCCCAGTTTAGGCAGATGAGATTTGTGCTCTTCATGTTTCCAGCCCTCAGGCTGGCAGAGAGCAACTGTGGACTGAACTGGATAAAAACAGGGTCAGGAGGTGCCGTGGGTAAAGCAGCAGCTCTGCTTTCTGTTGGCCTGGTCCATGTGAGAGACCTTCTGTTCCTGCCCATCAGAGCTCATGGAAATGTCATTATCTAGTTTTTCTTCAGTGTTGAATTTGGCTGTGTGGAGCTGTCTCTGAACGTAGGCTTTTTTCTGTGACCCTGGCTGCATAGCCTTGACTTGGTTCCTCCTCACAACATTTTGCCTGAGCCCTGTGTCAGCCAAAAAAGAAGAGCAACACTCAAAAAGAGTTGACATTGGGGTCCTCCACTAAAGGATTAAATTCTTCCCCCAAACCACTGTAACTTAATAGACGTGGCAGTGAGAAACCACCAGGCCTGGCCCTGGCTAAGCCAGGGCTGAAAGATGTCAACGGTGCTCAGCTGCTGCTGGCGCCACTCGAGGCAAAATCAGGATTTGGGATAGTTGAATATTGCTCATCCTCCCAGTAAGAGTTACTGGAAGACCTACAGCCACCGGCAGTGCTCCTGCCACCTTCTGCTGCCTCTCCCATCCCCTCATGTCCTCTCTGCAAGGTGGTCTGCACGTAGTCCAAGGCCTCCTCCTCAGGGATGGCCTAGCTCGGCCTGTGCTCAGAGCTGCCGGCCATGGCTGGCACCGCTCTACCTCATACATCCTCTGAGGCTGGTCCGAGCTACGGCAATCGTGCAGTGAGCGGCCGTGTAGGAATTAGACAAGGAAAGTTCACAAAACGCAGACGATGTGTCTGTCAGCGGGCGAAATGAAACCTGTAAAAATGTTTGTGCCAAAGCAGCTTTGCAAGTTTAAACTCTCTGCAAAAGGTAGAATGTCTTTATCCATATGCCTGGTCCCTGGTGAGTTATACTGTTATTTTAGTCAATTTTACCTGACATTTCCCTATGATTTTCTCTAGTGACAAGAAAATTGTATCTGGCCCTTGACAGTTGGGCACAAATTGACTGAACGAAACAAAATCAAGCAGTGAAGTAACCCCCAAGTAAATGCAATAAATCCAAAGTCCCGGAGGATGGCATAGTTCTGTAGGCAGGGGTTTTATTTAATAAATTTGAGCTTGCTCTTTGTTTGAGTGCTATATTTACCAAGACAAATTTAATTTATTGGTTTACATTTCCTCTTCCCCAAGCCTGTCCACCAAGCACGTATGGCAAGAACTGTAACCAAGGCTGTCAGTGCTCCGCCGAGGAGGATTGTCACCCGGTCACCGGTGACTGTGCGTGCCGCCCCGGGTACTACGGGGCCCGCTGCGACCGCCGTGAGTATCACCCCGGGATGCCCATCTTCTGGGGGAGGACCAAGACATGCAGAGACATTGAATTCATCTTTGTCACTACCTTCAGCACTGACTGAGATAAAGTAAGCGTAGCTTGTGCTAATTTACAATAATAAAAATTCTTGCTTTATTGCAAGGGATTTTTTTTTTCCTGGGGACCAGCATCGTTTGCTACCTAAATTCTTTCCAATTCCATGCTGAGCTGAAGAATATCAATGTAATTCTCTGTGTTTACACTTCTCATCTTCAGCTACGCATGGATATTGGGTTGCTCTGTCATTTCAAAATACCCAGGCCAAAATACTTGCCGAAATCTCTGAGTGCTGAAGTAAGGACAAATGGTTATTATAAAACAACAAGCTGCAATTGGCAATAAATCTAAGTGATTCATAAAGTCAGTTAAGTTGTAGGGCCTTCTGAGGAACAATCAAATTAAACAAATTGTTACTCTGGATTGAAAAACGGTGACTAGCATAGAGGAGAAAATGCCAGTTGGCTGAATGCTCCATCATAAAAAATATTCCCAGCTCCACATGCCTCATGCCGGTATTTTAGGACATCTGTAAAGTTGTTTCTGGTGGAATGTGGCAACTGATAAGAAACATATACCAAAGTATCCAAGAAAGGAGACAGTTAATTACCTTTTTTATTTACAACTTTAATTTTGTTTTTATTCTGTGGCTTGTAATAGTCTTATTGAAAAAAAAAAAAAGGAAAAAAAGGAAAAAGGAAAAAAAAAACTGTCTTCTTTCAAGCTCAGTCTTTCTCTCTCTGGCAAATGCTGATTTTCCTTTCCTAGGAATTCAGCATGGCTGTGTTTGGTTTGCTTGCTTTTTTGGGTGACAATTTGGATACAGAAGCCAACTACAATATGTGTGGCTCTGGTAAGGGTTAATCTGTGCTTTATTCATTGAGCACAAGCAGGTAGGAGGCTCATTTTAGAGACAGACATTTGTATTACCATCATGTCATCACAAGTTATTCTTTAAAATATAAATGTAAATGTAAGGATGGATTCTATCCTTTGTACATCAGTTCTTACTGTAAGTGAGATTGAGATCCAGCATTCAAAGTCTAGACTAGAGCCATCTGGATCCATTATACATTAGATTATAATAAATATTATAGTAGAGCAGTAGTGGAGATCAACTATTTAACAGTGTCATTTTAAAAGATTTAATCATGGTTAGCCTATTACCTTTTATGTAGTAATCTTTCAGTAGTCATTACCTGTGCATGTGGTACTAAATCTCTACAGATTATAATAAATGTCCTTGCTTATGCTTAGATCCTTAGAATTTCACTTCAAAAATTAAAATTTAAAACATTAATAATTATACTCAAGTTTTGATATATATATTAAAAAAAATCTTACAAAATGAAATCTGTGTTTTGTTACATTCAAAAGGTATTTTTGTCATTGATTTCTATGTAGCTAGGATTAATCTATAGCATATGAGACGTGATCCTTTGCAGTGCTGTGTTCTCCCAGATTCCATAAATAAACAGTATCTTGCACAGCAAATTCTCACATAATAAATAGAGTTTTGTTAAACTTTTACAGGAGAGAAAATGAAATGGTAGAGATTCACAGAGGGGAAAAAGTTTGTCTTGCATCTATGGTTTATTTTTCATATTCTCACTTATGTTGCTCTGGCCAAGCCTTAGAGATACAAAAATGGAAGGAAAACAGTTCAGGTGTGAGTTATTTTTAGGTTAAGGTCAGTGGATTGAGGGATCACGGACCTGATTCTGAAGTGACACTGCCTGATAACCAGGGATTAGCACGACTTTGGTGGAAATACTGCTTGTTCCTGCCATCCTCGCTACAGAAAGAGCTGGGGCTGCTCCAAGATGAAGAAGCTTTCGATATAATATTAAAAACAGCATAGGGAGCCGCTCCCAAAGACGTGAAGTGGGCTTCAGTCCAGTCAACATGTGGCTGGATGCTGCTGGAAATGGTTTCTGGCAACTATTGCTGTATTTATAGTACTGTGAAAAAAGGTTCAAGAAAATATCTATAAAAGGTGTAGTTGGCTGGGAAGTCAAATTTCCAGGAGCCAAGAGCAACGAGGCTTTCATGTTCTCAAATTTTGGAGTGAAGAGCTGAAACAGTCTCTTGGCAGGATCCCGAGGAAGCAGACAAACTAGCAATAAGGTTCCCATCAGTTGTCCATAACTCAGTGGATAGGCAGATCTACTGGAGTGAAGTTAGGAATAAACCCAGTAAGGGGTGTTGTCACGGACAGGAAAACCATGCTACGTCTCTGTGGCATTTATTGAGCTGGGTGAGCTCTGAAAGACCTCACCGACTTCACCTTCAAGCTGTAGGTAGCAGGATGCTTCCAAAAATTGTTTTTGACAGAGCAATTAATAGTATTGGTAAGGAAAGCCCTAGAGTATGTGGTTGGTATGAAAAGATTTAGGAACTCTTGGTCATGGCAAACCCACCCAAACCAGAAGGAAAAAATCAGGAAATGAGTTAGAAATCTGGCTGCTTCTCCTGCCGCTCTCAGAATAACATGTCAGATGCACAGGAAACTGTTAAATTAGAAAATGTCTTTATTAGATAACTGGTGGTTAGAGGCTAACCCTTTTTATAAATGCCGAGCCCGCTTAAATGGCAGGATGCTGTGTAAATTGCCCGAGCTTTCTGCATAGAAGCTCTGCTGCAAAGCAGGAGCAGAGATGGCCTTGTTAGTAATCGTGGGAACTCTGCAACCAACGTGTTTGCCCTGCTTGTGCTGCTTCTCATTGAATAAAGCTAAGGGAAATGCTGCAAGGGTAAATAAATTGGTACAGGGGGGATTGCAGCATCCCCTTACAGTACTGGAACAGCTCTTGCTAGGCTTGAGCTGAGGAACAGCTCTGAAAGCTTTGCCATGGACAAGCCGCATGTATGGGAGTGTGGGAAACTGAATTAACAGAGAAGAAAGCCAAAAGATGACCGAAAGGAAAGGGAGGAGGAAGAGAGAAAGTCACTCAGAGTCCAACTTAATCATTGAATCAGGGTGTGTCCTTAGCTTCATTTCTTAGTGGAAATCTAATAGGTGCTGCAGGGCTCACACCTTGATGCCAGGGTTTGCACATGAAACAGATTTTCTGTGCCGACAGATGGAAGCAGTGATGACGAAGTATTCATTGAGAAGAAGCCATGGTTGAGAAGGGCTGAGGAGAGTATCCGCATGTTGGAAAAGTGTGTATCTGTTTAGTCCTGATGATCTGCTATCCTGATTTGAGCAGAAGCCAATTTTCAATTTTATTTTAAAGCATCCCTTTAAAGCTTTACCGTAAGCTTTCCCTCTCTACTGAGTGGTTCAAAAAATCCATGGATTTCTCCAGGCACTCACACTATGCTTTCATGCCTTCAGAAAAGAGAGAAAATATATGAAGTTCCTTATACACAGATTGCAAGAGATCTGTTGCCTGGAGACGTGCAAATATATATTCAGCCAGATTGCCAAAGTAGCCATAGGCTTTCCTTTGGTGGGGATTAACAGAAGGAAAGAAGGAGCAAAGAAATGTCATTCAGAGGCAGCAGCATGAATGCAAATGTAGAACGATGATCATGTTGCTCTGAAAGCATTGGCTTTTCTCCCTTCCAGTACACCGGGAAACTGGGGGAGCAACTTGCCTCTCCAGGGCTGGGTGGTGGCATGCTGGAGTCAGCCCTGGCAGCCAGAGAAACATGCCTAGCAGCTCTGCCCAGCTTTTTTTCCTCAATTCCAGCCTCTCTGTCTCTAAAGAGTATCCTGAAAACATGAGCTAAGCGTGGCAGATGCATTAATGTCCTCCTGATCTTGTTTTCAATGTTCCTTCAACATGAGCTGTCCAGAAAGAAGCAGAAATATTCGCTATCACCCAGAAAAAGCTTTATTTTTCTCAGGCAATTTTCTGGCTTTGCATTTAAAGCATCTCTCTGCTGTATCCATCTTCTGAGAAGATGTCTCCTGAGATTTCGTGTTATTGTCACGTGTACATTTTCGTAGCCCTCCATTAGATTTGCCAGAGCAATGCAAACGCCAGTTTGGAGCGAATAAATAGATTATAGAGGAATCAAAATTTCTGCTACTTAAACATTTTTTACAGGATGAGACTTGCCCGCTGCCTAGAACTGGTCAGCTAAAACGACAGCTAAATGAGGCAGAGACTGCCCGTGGCTTCTCAACAGGCTGTTGTTGCCCAGAGCAGGAAGGACCAGGGCCCCATCTCTCCATCTCTGCCATGGAAAGGAAAGGGGGAGCACATTGATTTGGAATAGAAACCCAGGAGAAAAATCTCTGAAGAGCCAGGCTTGCTTTTCTTGCTACCTTCGCATATGAGAAGTGGGAAGAGCAGAGCCAGGAGCAGCAGGCTCGGTAGCAGCAGTCGGGCAGGCTCCCCAGGGCTTTGACTTGGAGTTGGAGAGGGGAGCACTGCCCAAGGCAACCATCTGCTCGTCAATGCCTACTCCTGGCCCTCCAGAAGCAAATAGAGTTAGAAAATGAAAATCTAATTTTGGATGAAAGTAACAAAGTGCTTATGACATGAAATGCAACGGTCCCAGTAGCAACATAGCCTAATTACCCTTTTTTATTTTTATTTTTATAAAAACAGGGTGTCCAAAAGGTACTTATGGTTCATACTGCCAAAAAGCCTGTAAATGCATGAATGGAGGCCACTGCGACCCCGTGTCGGGAACTTGTGATTGCGCGCCTGGTTTCATTGGAGCCGACTGTAGTAAAAGTAAGCCAACATTCATGTTCTGCTTCGTTCAGAAAAATAGCAGAGAGAATAATCCACAGAAGAATTTGTCAGTATAAAACCAGACAGATCCCGGTTACCTCCTCCTTGAACTGTAAATCAGGATTCCAGCTTTGTAAAAATTCTCTTGCAAAATATTTTCCCTCTCTTCTGCGTGAGTAGAAACAAGGACACTCATCCCAGGATTACAACCTGCTTGCCCAAATTTATTTCTAGAGCCAACTCAGCATGAATTGCTCAAGTTCCTTCTTCCTGTCCAAAATTTCTAGGTTGAGAAATTATCTCAATATTTTGCTTCACGCTATGGTGCCATTATTTTCAATAAATGGGAAAAAGATCAAGTTTTGTCATGGCAAAACTGGTAAAGGCTCCATGGCAACCCTACTCTTACTTCCCTATTTAAGTGCTAAAATTTGTGACTGAATTTCTTTGGTATTTCCAAAGCTGTGATCTCCTTATATGGGTAAACACAGCACCATTGGGATTTCCACTTGCTATACCTGTACTGACCATACAGGTTTAGTGCTAATCAAAATGTTTTATCATATTCAGTCACTTTCTGAAGTTTTCCTCAGCTTACTCACAGAAGCACAATGCTCAGTCACATCTAGCTTTGCTCTTCAGCATAGGAGAGCATCAATATTAAGGAAGGAAAGAAATCTTTAGCTGGCAGCGTGAGCAGCTGATATTTCAGTTGTGCACTCACCTTTCTGTTGGAAAACCTACTAAATATTTCATGTGTAAGCCTGGATTTTATTTATAACCTCCAAAAAAGTTTCGGAGGAAGAAGCAGTCATGTCTTTGGGTGGGTTTTGTTTTCGTAGTTGTAATTTTGAAGCACGTTAGCTGGGATAAAAAGGAAGCCGACTCTACCTGTAGGATCCTGCCTCCTTTGGAAATGAAATCTGGCATTGGATAGCCAGGGTGTTTAACAAAAGACTCTGTTTCCTTCAGCTTGCCCTGAAAATCGATTCGGGAAGGACTGCACCCAGTTCTGTGCATGCGGTCAAGGTCAGTGCGACCCACGGACTGGCAAGTGTACCTGTCCTCCTGGCCAAACGGGACCCAGCTGTCAGCAAGGTAACAAAGCGGGACCTGAGGTCATCTCGTCAGTTGGGCACGTAGTTGTAACAACCAGCAAATAGAACTCAGCGCCAAACATTGTTTATGGATGTGTTTCCCAACGTATTTGGAGCCAACATTTGCTTGATAACCCTGCAGCTTGCTGTACTTTGCAGGATCTCAGCCCCTGTCCCACTCTGATCTACCTTTATCCTGCCCCTGTCTCCTGCCCACGTCTCACTGCTTTGCTTTACCACCAGCAGCACCATTGCTCTGGTTTCCCTACAAAACTAGCCACTGCTTTCAGAGACTGCAGTTCAAGCAGCACAAACATAAAGATGGGGAGAAGAGCAGTGTATGCCACACAACGTGAGCAGTGTGAGGGTGCTGTGGATGGAAGGGGCTATGTTTTGAAGCAAATTACTTGAATTGGAAAATGAAAGGAGAGGATTTGCTGAATAGCAGACAGTGAAGGATGGGACAAAGTGAAGATAGCAAGAAAAGCAAATATGGAGTGAAGTTAAGTGAGGAGATAATGAGAGACAAGGAGTGTTTGGATGAAATTGCTAATAAGGACAGAGTGTAGAAATGCACGTGTCCCACAGCCCTTGGGTACATCAGGCAATTGGGATACTCGGTGGGGAGCATGCGTCTGTATTAATTCCCTGTCACATTCATCTTTTTTGGGGGATGCTAATTTATTTTTTTCCAAACTTTTGTTAATTCTCTGTAGTGTGTCCCCAGGGACAATATGGCCCCAACTGCCTCCTGACATGTGCCTGTCAGAACGGCGGTATCTGTGACCACGTGGATGGCAGCTGCACTTGTGGACTCGGCTGGACAGGAAAAGCGTGTGAGAAAGGTAATTTTCTGCTTTGATGGTAGTGAACGTGTACCTTCCAGCAGGGGTTTGCAGTGGCTATGGATCCTCAAACAGGGACAGGTTTTGCTTAAACCAGAGCTCTCTCCCAGCTGGATTCGTCTCTGTAGCTTCTCTCCTGCTGTATTGCCTCAAGTTAGAGCTTTAGATATTATATTTTAGAGGCAGTTTTCTCGTGAGTCCTCATAATTTAATCCTCATAAATTCCTTTGCACGGACTCTTATTTCTTCTGTCCAAGTTTTGTATTCTTTTTTCTTGGGAACATTGTTTTGGATCTTCTTTCACACACTCTCCCAATGTCAGCAGACGACAGCATCTTTGTCCTCTCATTACAGTCTCTCTTGATATTCTTTTCCTTTTGACATTGGACTGCACTTAAACTTCCCATGTATTGATTTCTCCGATGTTTTGGCAACATCTGTCCAAAGCAATTGAAATGGTCGTGCTATCACATCCTTACTTCTCCTTGTTAGCTCTCTCTTACACAAGGGAAACCACACTTAACAGAATAAGCTCAGTTTTCACTCTAGAAAACCTCCTGCCAGCTGTGTTCCCATTTCTCTTTCTAGATAGGAGATATCTGTAGAGTTACAGACTTACGTGGGCAGGAAACCATGAGTTTACTGATATGATATCAATGAAACGGTCAGCTTCACATTTAACATGATATCGTCATTACATTACAGCTGCCACAGTGCAATGTCCTCAGCACTCTCCAGGACCCTCATTTACGGCCTTTCTGCCCCTGACATCTGTAGAATAACCACCTCCAGCTCCATACATATCTCTACCAAGAACTGGTTGTTATAGAGGCAACCAGAAATGACGGATTTTAAGCAATTCTATGCAATTGTTTCCCTTTGTACCTGAAAAGACTGACAGACCTGTTTCTTATATACATGTATATAGGAATATATATGTATATATATTGTATATAAGAATATGTATATGTATATATATGCATATATGGAGTTGTCATTTTAATTCCACAGTGGACAAGCACTAAAATACATGTACACACACACACGCAAAACAGTGCAGTTAACAAATAACTGGCTAACATCATGTTGCATAGGCTGTGTGTGGTCATCTCTCTGTCTGTTCCTTGAAGTCTCTATCACCACCCATGGGCTGTGATTGGGTTGCAAGGCCCTGGTGGGGTCATGCAGGTGCCATGCGGAATAGCAGATCATGCGTGCATCCTCTAGGTGTGCTTAAATAAAAAGTCTGGTGTCAAGCACCAGGGCAGACATGTACCCATCACGTAAAGGAGGTGTGTGGTATTGTTAGAAAGATCTTCAGTGTTTATCTTTTGACACAGATACTAAGCTGTTGGAAAACTCAATCTTAATTTCCACAGCAGCATGGTTTTGAGTCTGTTTTGACTAGAAATCAAAGCTAATCAGGCGTCTTTTTTCTGTTGATTAGATATGATGGTCTTGAAAGATCTTGTCTGACATTTGCAGAGTTACGAATCTGATTATGTGGATGGCCACGCTCAGTTAAGTCGCTCTGCACAGATTCCAATTATCACAGCCGTGGAAGTTAACTTCTGTAGAAATGATGCATAGATTAATTATATTGACACAGTCACTTTTGCATGACTTGACTTTCAGCAATTTGAGATGAGTTTAGTTCTGTAAAAGTAGATATCTAATTATACATGGAAAGTCTGTCACTATGTGTGAAAAAATCACCTCCCATTTTTATTAGGAGTCAAATAGTGTGAACTCCAATGATAACACAGAGGAGGAAAAGCTCTGTGTTTTCTTTCACACTTTGTAAGAGTCTAAAGAAAGTATTACTGTAGATGTAGGGGAAAAAAAAAAAAAGAAAAGATACCATTTATTCTGTGGCTTCAAAACACTTTAGGGGTGCGAAGGTTCAACGTTGACTGTATGAAGAGACAAATTTAAAGAGGTAGACTAGAAGAAGTACAGAAAAAGTGAGCTCTTCGAACATCTATAAAGCAATTCTCATCAAAGTAAGTAGGTTTGTAATAATACTGCAGAAATGCTGTGCCTTCAGTGAGCACACCTGCATGAAGAGAAGGAAATTCATAACAATTGCTCACCTGAGTTATTATGGTTAAGTTGTAAGTTATTATGCGGGCATTACGCCTCAGCTGGAAAAGCTGTCAGGTAGGAGCTTTTCTGGGTGAGGTTGGTGATTCTTTCTTGTTTTTTTTTTTTGTTTTGTTTTTTTTGTCCGCATGTGGTCGGCAGAATGTCTCCCTGGGAAGTACGGCTCTGGCTGCGGCTTGGACTGCATGTGTCAGCACAACGGCACTTGTGACAGGTTCACGGGGTGCTGCCAGTGCCCCGAAGGGTATTACGGACGCTCCTGCGAGCACAGTAAGAACCCCGCAGCAGCCCGGGTCGCCTGGTTTCCAGCAGTAACACAATGTGGGGTGGCAGAGCGGCTTGGTGGCGGTTCAGTTAAAGTTCTGGGGGTGTACCAGATCACCCGTCTGCTTCCAGGCATAGTAACTCGCATACCTCTGACGTTGGGGTGTTGCTGGTGAGTTTAAGAGCAGATGGGATTATTAGCAGTAATGGTAAATACCACTTTTGTTGGCTCCCAGGGAAGGTAGCTGCAAATACAGAGGATTTTAAAGGGATGTATGTTTTTCTTAATAAACTTTCCTCACTTGACACTTTCATTTCTCAGGGTGCCCCCTTGGATTTTACGGGCTAAGCTGTCTTCATGCATGCGCCTGTAAAAATGGAGCAAGCTGCGATGCCGTGACAGGGCAATGCATTTGTCCTTCGGGTTATCAGGGTATCCACTGTGACAAAGGTACTCATACCAATCTGATGTAAAAAAATAAATAAATCACATCAGCATTTAAAAGTTTGTTTGTTGAGAGCAACATCTTCCATATTTTGAGCTTCGTAAATATCCTGGAACATTGAACGTGTGATCCTTTACCTGTTACATAGCTGGGTGTTCTCATTTCCTTATAAATTAACTAACCTGGTTTTGATTAACAGAGTGAAAGTCCTGGTCTCCATGCTGTCTTGCAGCAATGAGTTCCACATGTTGCTTATTAAGAATAAGTTTCTTGCACTGATTTTAAATTTGCTTCTAAAATTCCAAGTAAGATTATTAAATTGGTGCATGTCAAGCCAGTTGAGTGTTATGGAATGGTCTACTAAAGAGTTCTAATTAAAAAGGAAAATAAGTGCCAGTAACATTTTGGGACAGATTTACAGATACTTTTGATATGTTGGATTAGATGAAACCAACAGAATGAGAGTTCATATAAATATTATGCCTGTTCCACTGAATTCAGTCCTTCATTAAAGTTGGCATTTGCACCAGGTTCAGCTGAGAGTTTATGAGCTTTTCTCTGAGACATCCTTCAAAAGCTCTTCTGGCCTGATGTATTTCTTGCAATGCTCACGTGCAGTGCACCTAAAACAATGCTATTCCCACCAGGCTGTGACAACGGGTGGTTTGGAGAGAGCTGCCAGCGTCGGTGCGACTGCGGAGGAGCTCCCTGTGACCCAGCCACCGGGAAGTGCCTCTGCCCACCTGGGAAGACCGGAGACAAATGCGACATCGGTAAGAGGAATATTTTCTAGGGGCTGGACTATGCACAGTTAAACCAATATGACCCGTTGGTTGGTCTGAGCATAACTGGGAAAGGACATTTGCTAGTACAAAGTATTCAAGAACACATTGTTTGCAGCAAATTACTCTCGTGCATGTTATCACCATTTTCAGCAACAGGCTGTACTCTTGATTTAATCAATATTTAAATTGATAGACCGATAGGGAAACCATGTGTGGGTCAGCAGTAAAATGTCATTGAGTTTCAGAGAACAGGCACTGCTGAACAACACACTGAGAAACCCACAAATTCTGCAGTTGTAGGGGGATGGACTCAAGAGGGCTGCAATTAGGCATGAAGGGATCAAATCACATGGGTGTTTTGTCACTGGGACGTTTGTGGGGATTTTCAGACGAGTGCAAAAGTGTCCAGCTCCAGGTGAGGATGGTGGAGCATCAGCAGCTGTTCCTGGCTCTAGGATTCAGCAGTAGTCCGGGAACATTTAATCCAAATAGAATTGCCTCATTTTCAGCACAGACACTTGGGTTGTGTGTTTGGTAAATGGTTGGCCCACAAAAGCAGGATTATTTTGCAACACGGGTATAAAAATAGGAGAGAAAATTCTTCTGTAAAGAAAACCAAGCAACTGATGAAACCGTTGCAGGGTTGAGAGGCAGAAAGGACAGGCAAGGTTCTTGAGCCAGGTTCTGATCTCAGTTGTGCTGGTGGAAATTTAGGGTAATCGGTAGAAAGAATCACGCTGGTTTAAACGAGTGTAAGAATAGATGTGTGATCCTAATGCCGTGGCAAACAAGATACAGGGAGTGAACGCCCACGTGCTAATTAATGTTGGGGGATCACGCAAGGAACCACAATCCTCCCAAGCCCCAGAATCACAGGGGGGAAATATTATTCCTCCTTTTGTTCTAAGAGAGGGCAGGAAACAGCTTTAAATACCCTGTTATTAATGCAAGCAAGAGGTCAAGTAATCGCCGGGAGCTTAGGGGCCAGTGCAATCCAAAAAAGTAAAAGAGAGAATGGTTTGCTTGCTGGACTGCACTGTCATGCGGTCAGAAATTGAAGCAATCCAGTCTCCAGGCACTGGTGCGACTGGGACTTACCCACCCCGCAGCAAGGAGGGCTCTGTGCACCCAGAGGCCTTACCAGTGAAATTTTAGCAGAAATGAAACGCAAGGGGGAAGCTCAGCACCAAAAATCTGAGCCGAGTTCTTGCTTCTTGCAAACTCTAGGAGTCATTTTTATTTTTCTTAAATCAACTGGGGTAGCCCCCATCCATGAAAAGCTGTTATGGGGTAGGTTTTATTTGCATTTTTATTTTCAATTAGGCTCAGTTCATCTGTGATATAACTGTGAGCAGCTGTGTCTGTGCAGCAGCCATAAAGATAAAAGGCCTGATTTTAATTTGAACTCTGGTAAAGCACCCATTAAACAGGCAAAATGTTAATTAAAAAGAAAAAAAAGAGAGAGAATATAACAGACTTTTATGGGCGCTCCTTTTCTGTAGTAAATTAACATTGCAGACTTTCAAACAGATGTCTTAAATACACATTGTTATTAACATGAAAATGTGGTATTACATAAATTAAAATCAGGTCCAGAGGTGTTCGAGGAGACCTTTTCTCATAACATTTCCTAATTGAAAAGGCCAAGCTCTGAGCGCATGGGGAGAGTTCTGCCACGTGTTGGGGCTGCAGCTGATGCAGGGCTCGGGAGCACTTTTATTTACCTCATGGTGCCTGCGTGAGAAAGCAAGCGCCTGGATTATTTACAGCGGTTTTCGGCGAGGTGAGGGAGAGAGGGCCATTGTTTACAATGCATTTAGCACCCTGCCCTGTGACCTGCTGCTAACTTTCCCTTCCTGCCTGTACTCCGAATGCATAAAAATTTGCAATGAGCATTTGTCAGCCTAGGCATGAAATGTTCTTGTCCATCCTTTGCAGCGAAGGTAGATAGAGACCTTTTGTGAGCTGAAATTGCCAGGAGGCAGCAGAGTTGTGTGATCAGAGCACGATGTATGAATAGACATAAAATGGATTAATTTCCAGGCCCAATTTCTGTGAGTGGAAGCTCTTTGCTGCTGAACACTGGCAGCCAAGCCAGTAGAGAGCCACAGGAGATAGTGTGGCTCCAGGACGCTGACAGGAACTTTCCTGAGCAAATCCCAAGATCTCTTCTGTTGGGCTGCCAACCTCTGGCTGGACACCGGGGATGATTCCCATTCCGGGAACTTCTTTAGGACAGCTGGGTTACAGTTTGGGTGGACCACGCAGTAGATGAAACTTGAGGACTGCAAGGCTTTCCAAGATGTCATGTTTTAATATTAGCAGATGTAGGTGTCTAAGCAGCTTCCTGATCCCAGATCTGTATCTCCTGAGAGAAATACAGCAAAAGCATGTTATTATTTTAGACAGTTTCTTATACAGCATAATAATAACTGATTTATTTTTTTTATTATTTTGTTTTTTAGTTTTATATTGGTGAGTATATAACTTTGGGCAAAACAAGGTTAATTCTTCTAACCCAGGTTTTTATGCCAGATGGTATAAAGAGATTAAAAAACAATATTATTTTCAGTTCAGCAGTTGAGCTTAACAAAGCTTCCCCTTGTCTATAGAGCTTGATGGAGGTCTACATTCTCACCAGAGCATGTGTGAAGTTTATATTCTGTCCAGGGACTTTTATGATTTTTTTTTTTTTTTAAATAAATATCCCGAATTTTCTTACCATGTTTGCATTTTGCCCTGAATGCTGACATTGGTCTCAATTCCTTCTATTTCTGTCCACGCATTTTCAAGGAGGCTCTTCTGTAGCACAGCCATCAGACAGGGAGAAGCATTCACCCTCTTCCAAACACTTCTGTCCTTCCAGGATGCAGGTCGGACCAGTACGGCCCCAACTGCTCTCTGCGATGCCAGTGTGCCAGCAAATCCCAGTGCAATCCCTACAACGGGAAGTGCGTGTGCCCGGCCACATGGATGGGGCCAACCTGCAAAGAAGGTAATGCAAGCTGGTTGTGCACAGGCTTTCTTAATCAAAGAAATCACGTACTGGTCATGGTCAGTGGACCTTGTGGACAGGATTAGCACCCCATCATGCCAACGTGCTGCTCAGCAGCAGCCACCACTGTTTGTGTCAGGCTGTGTGAGGCAGTAGCCCTTCTGCATTTGTGAATAACTCAGAAATACTCAGTGAGTAACTCCGAGTGGAAAAACTCAGAGCCCACAATAGAAGCAGCTTTGCTTGGAAGGGTTGTTTCGGTGTGTGCTGCCCCTCCCACAGGCCCAGGAGCCTGGGTTGCAAATGCCAGAGGATACTGCAAACACTGGGATTCATTCTCAGGGGGTGTGAAGTTTTGGCCAAGCTGGTTTCCCCTCAGAGTGGGCTTTGATGTGGAGAGGTTGTGCTACTTGCTCAAGGGTTCCTGTGGCTGCCTCTAGCACAGCTGTGCTAGAGAGCTGTATGCTCTTCTGTGCCTGTGGGTAGGAAATTGTGCCCTGAAAGAGCTGATATCCCACAGCCTAGTAAGATGAATGAAGAGGTTTACTTGCTGTGCATGCCATCACACTCACATACTGTTCATAGAGATGGCAGGATTTGAAGAGCATGATGAGATCGGCTATGTGGCTGGATAAGTAGATAAAACATTGAAAAATAGACTTGGATTGATCTGTGAGGGCCCAAGGAGCTCAGCACACTGTCACAAAATATTTTGGTCTGTCTGTTGTTTTTTGTTTGTTTGTTTGTTTTTATTTTTTTTTTGTTTTCTTGTTTTGTTTTGTTTTTAATTTAGGTAATTTCTCTTCCTCATGATGTACATACAGTACTGTGTGCTGTTTCCTTTCACATGTAGTCTAAACATGTCTGGCTTTTGGTGTTACCATGCAAGTCTGCCATTAGTTTAGGAAATATTTTGGGAACCTTCCATTTAAGAGTTGCTTTTACTGTTTTGATGGTTCCATCTGCCTCTGTGGGGAGGCCAGTTAACTCAGTCCTCTACCTTCCTTTGAAGGGTACCATTTATTAAATTATTTAAGTGTAAATTGTATAATCTATATAATATTTCAGTATTATGTTATACAGACCTAAGACTGCGTTTCTACTTAATTCTCTAGGTGGCCCTCCAAAGCCTCCTTTTTATGAAGAACAAACTCAAGAAAGAGGGAGTATTTTTCCAAGAGCTCTACAACAGTAACATTTGGACTAATAAATGAACTGTTTTATATGCACAGACGGTATTTGAATTTGGATATGAAAACAGCTATTCAATTCAGCTTGAATTGTGCTGAAGTATTCACACTTCTTATGGAAGACTACAGAGGCCATTTAGTAGCTGGATCCTTTTAAAAAGTTGAATCTGTTTCATGTATTTATTCCTAGCCTCTTACCCCTCCATTAATCTGCTCGGGACACTCGTTCTGATATATACGATAATTCATTGTTTGAAAGCTTGGACATGTTTTTAGTAAAACCAGCTCCAAAGAGTATCAGGATAAGCAGCATGTAACACATCAACTGACGGTGAGCCTCACCATGTATAAGTGACTTTCTAAACCCACTTGACAACCGGCATGAAGTTAAATGAGTGTTTAACATATTAAGACGCCAATATGGATTCACTGCAAAATCACATTGCACAGAAACTAGTGAAATTCACCAAATTCCTCTTTGAAAAATATCTTACGTTCTAGAAAAAACATCCAGTCTAATTTTAAAATTGCAACTGATGAAGAATCCACCACAGTCCTTGAAAAGATGTTAATTAATTTGAGAATATGTGCCTTTTCAAGTGTGGATTGGTTGGAAGGTCTCCATCTGTATCTTGCTTGCATCTGAGTCGCGTTTCTAAAGAGCAGGATGTCATCTGTCAGGCTGCTCTGGCTTTCTACATTCTCCCATCTTGCCAGCTGAGTTTCTCAGTGGTTTGTCGAGTCAAACTGTGCATCAGTTCTTGTAAAACTCTAACGTCTAATGCAGAAAGTTTTATCCTGGATGGAGAAAGTGGATAGTTAGCAAGGATATATATGCGTAATGATAATCTGTGTGCTCTGTATGTAAAGGATTGTAATGTGCTCTTACTGCACAATAACTTGATTGCCAGTTTTAAAAAGTCCTTCCTGATGCTTCAACAGCTGCTGTTGTTCACTTCGAACAAGGACATTTTGGTGCTATTTTGTATGTTTACACAGGTTGTTCTTTAATATAGGACTAAGTCATTATACAGAGATAATGGTCTTTGTTATAATATTCTGGATTAACCAGCCTAGAAGATTTCAGAGCACCTCTTTTCACCTCTCTTTAGGTTCAGAGTTACAAAACCTTGGTAGTAACCTCTTGAATCTGACTAAATCAGAAGTGCACTTAGTAAAAGACACCAGGATCATGGGCTCTGGGGACAAGGTGGCTCTAGGACATGGGCTCTGGGGACAAGGTAGTACAAGCTGTTCCTGGACTTGTGTTCACACACCACAACAAATTGCAACTCTGCAAGAAAATATTTTTGTCGTAAAAGAGAGAAACTGACAATAATTGATGCTAACGTGATTTTTAAAAATGTTTGTTGTTGCAGTTGGTTAATGAGAATGTGAAGTAACACTTACCCCGTGGTTCACCCCAGGTCTTAACCCAATCTGCAGCCATTAGCTGTCTGCTACAGAGCAAGTACCACTTGCTCACCTGGGACTGTAATTCAAACTGTGATCTACTGAAAGCAATACACATTTGGGAAGTGTTTTTCAAGCTTCATGGATGTCTTATTGTTGCTATTCATCACTTCATAGGTGGTGGAAGCCATCTTAAACTCAGTAAAGATATTTGTGACTGTGACCAAGTTAATTAACCAACTGCTTTCAACCAGAAAATCTCAGGGGTTGATTCTGATCCCTTGTCATTTCTTTGTTATAGCTGAATAAATCACTAGAACCTTTGCTTGACTTGATGTAAACATGACATAATTGTTGTCCCCAAACTAGTCAGAAGCAAGTGGTTCTCAGCAGGCCTTTTCTGTCAGCTATGACATTTTATATGTTCTTTTGGAGATGTGCGAGCCTAGGTCTGATCTCAAAAGGGTGTGAAGTTGGGGCAGTTTAACCGAATTGGAACTGTTAAGGTAAATCTTGTGCAAGACAATTAGATATCATCATAGTAACTGCTGGGGAAAAAGAACCATCCAAGTCAAGCAACTGATGCCTTTTGATCTTGTCTTTTGATTTTGTATTTACTACAAACTACGACAGTAATGCAAGCATTGAATTCAGTTTTTCATATTATTTTACAGTAGGTACTGTAGAAGAGACCTCTGGAGGTACAGGCTTCTCCTTAAAGCATGGTCAACTTCAAGGTTAAATGAGGTTGCTGAGAGATCACCCAGTTATTTTAAATATCTCCGAGGATGGACAGCCCACAACCTCTTTGGACCCTGTCCTCCAGCCCCTGGTTACCTCCACGACCCTTCGCCAGCCCCAGTCCAGTCTGTTGGACATTTCGGTTCTCAGAAAGATGCCCGATGTCTGGTATGGTTACTCAGCAGCTAATGCACAAAACCCAAGAACTTACATTTTGCTGTTTGACAGCAGTTTATGAAATGTACTGTTTTCTTCTTATCTTTGTATACTTGTGTGTGATTAGAGCAGCTAATCAAAGGGGGAACTTTTCCCAAGCCATATTCTTTACACCTGTGTACTCTTGTTTACATTTTCCACAGTATCTTGATATTAGAATTGTAAATATGTACTATAAAGGAAGTCAAAGATTTTGTATTAAGTATTTTTAAAGAATGTCACAACGTTAGGTACATGATGAAACACGTATTTTAAGTGACTGATACTGAGCCTGTGCCAATGATTCGGGGGCCCAAGTAGATCTGCCTGGGAAATATTTTCAGCAAACTTTTTTTTTTTTTAGATTGGAAAATGCCAATTCATACAGAACTATTCATATGCAATAGTCTTTTTTATTAATTCCTCCTTCAAAATACTTCTTGGTTTCTTTATGGTATTTCCCTGGGGAAAGAAGTTCGCTTCAGTACCATTAAACAGATCATTCTGATCTGGGCCTCAATATGATTTTTTGTTCCAAAACATAGAATAAAGCACAATCATATAAAGATGAAAATAAAAATTAAATATATAAAAAAAATATGAAAAGTAGACTTTTCAATGTCTTTTCTTGGTTTACTATTTGTGAAGGTTTTCACTTTTTTCACAAAGCGGGGAAAATGTTTACAGGATGTCATTTTCTAAAAGAAGACCTAAAACCTTTCATCATTAGTTATTGCCAATTTACTTACTTGTGATCTCATTAATGTGTTTTGATGCTACTCCTTACTTCACATTAACAAATTTACATAATTCTGTGCCTGAAAAATAGTCTTTATTAGACTGCATGCACTTTTTGTAATGGAAAAGCTACTAAATTATAATAGATTGGCATTGTGGCAAGTGAGTGGGAAGTGAGCTTAATTACTACTAAAATAATATAACTGCTTATTTGCTTCATCAGTGAAAGGCTGTCAGGATGAACATCCTGAACATAGCACTGCTGTTTGTGGAAAATGAAAGTGAAAACTTCAGTGCAAATGGTTTGCGATTGAAATTTATGTCCATCTTCCACTTGGTAATGACTTTCTTGGCTATCTGATTCCCAGAGGACTGAAGTTAATTATGCTTTCTTGAAACGAGTGCTCTGTGTATTCCACTGTAACACACTTGCATACACAGATAACTCTTTTCTGAAAGACATTTAAATTATTTTGAACATGCAATTTCTGTGTGAAATGCCGCTCTCTTTCCTTGTTGTATATTCCAGATAACTTCACTTTGAGAAGAGTGGAAATGAGCTGAGTGTAACTCAGTGGATCCAGCAGAATTTTATTCAATGTGAATTCATGAAACCAGAACAACATGTTTTAAGTTAGACTTCAGTATTTATAACACTATTCTCATAGGAAAACAATCAGAATTTTAAAAATTCCCCGCTTCTCCTGCCAAAAATTATTATTCTACTTTTATCCTTTTTATGTTGAAGAACCATAGCTATTAAAGTTTGCCCAGATTTCTTGCCAACCATATTATTTTGATTGGCTGCAGATTTCTGTTTGTGTAAGTAATAACCATCACAGTGTCAGAAGTTGCCAACGGGACAAACATGGAAATTATACCTTTCTATCCTTTCCAGAGTAGCCAAAGACAGAGTTTGGAGCCATCCTGGCTTCACACTGCTGATCTAACAATGACAAGTAACGTTTCTGTAAGAGTTTAGTGTTTTATCAGAGCAAAGAAAAGTTTGTGAAGAGCTCTTAAAAAGCACTGGTGAACCCAGACACCTCCATCTTCCCATCCTTCTGTTAATTTTAATTTTAACTTTATTTTTCATAGTTAGGCCAGAAACTTTCTCAGACCCCAGTTCCTGAAGGACTTTTCCTACACATGGACCTGTGGCTGACTGCAGCAGCTCCATGCATGAGCTGCAGTTGCCCAATAATTATTTTGCAGGGGCCAAAGCTTTAAATTTGAATGCTGTAAAGCAATTTCCAGCAGTAAGCGAGGAATCTCAGACTTGTAGTGTGCACGTTGTTTATTATGTGTTGGTTTTGTTGTTGTTGTTGTTTTGTTGCTTTTTTTTTTTGGTGGTTGTTGCTTTTAATAAGCAGTTGCAAAGCAATGTTATATCTGTGAATTTGTGACCCCTTTCAAAGAATATGTGGGGTGTATCTCAAAACTGTACTGTACTTTCCTTGTACACATATCACAGTGAAAGGATGCTATTTTTTTTTTATATATATATAAAGTTGTCATTAAAAGTTGTTTTTGTTTTCTCCTTATTGATTGCCTTAATGCAGTAGGCTTATATTGTGGATGACAATTTACTCTGTTAAACTAATTTAGATTCAGAGCAAACACGCTGAAATCACACCTGCTCTTAGTAGTTTGTACGGAATAAATAATGGCCTGTATATAAATGGGTTTGTATAAAGATCCCTGACCAGAGCAACTTGTCCAGTGACTGAGCCTGATAAATAGAGGTTTCTGGCACTCAGACTCCAGAGTATTAGAAATATTCAAAACAGAGCATAAATCTTGTTGGAAGAGGCTTGTTATGAAGTGTAACATTTCTGGAAGACTTGGGCATTAAGCACTTTGAAGGTATTTGAAACCGCACACCTGCAGGCTTCCATCAGACTTCTTGGACACTTCCCAGAGCCTAATACTTGCCGAACAAATAGCCTTGTTCACCTTAGGGTATTGTCTTCTCACATTGGCAGGAGCTAAAGGAACACATGGGCCTGTTTAATGCCAAATAATGCAGTAAGTGTGTGCTGGTTAATTGGAAGTAGCATGCTAAATTGAATTCAAAATGTGTAACAAAGGGGGGACAGTATATCAAGCTGTCAGAGAAAAAAGTGGACAGATACAGCCAGCTAGATTCTGGGAGAACAACTTCACAGGCTGGGACTGATTTTAAAATTTTAGAGCAAATGCTTCTTAAATTGAGCTCCGTAGTACTGCAGGATTTTGTCGTATGTGATTTACTTCATTTTTCATACAGTTTTCAATAAGGATTAGAATAACTCTGTTCATTTGGTTTGTCGTCGTTCTGACATATGTTGTAAAGATAGTCCTGTAATTCTTGTAACTTGTTCAATAATTTCTTTATTAGAAGCAACATTTAGACGATACAGAAAGAAATTGCTGAAGTTATTGTACTAAACTTTCGATCCCAACGCCTGCAGTTAACAGCTGATCAAAAAGTAGACGTGGTGGCTTAATGTGCTTGGTGTATGGTTTTAGTAGATATATGGCACAGGAATGAGTGATCTCCTGATGGCGATGCTGGAAGCATCGCTCTGTGCTGTCGTCCCTTCAGCATCTTCAGGCACAGTTAAACCGATCTGTAGCCCAACTGTTTATCTCTTATTTTAGTCAGCGCTAAAAGTTCAGGGTGATAGTGCAGTGTTTTGTATACACAACTTAAAAAAAAAAAAAGTCCAAAACCCATGAATGATTTTAAAATGACTTAGAAGTTCAGACATTGCTTTGTTGATTCCTTCAAGCATGGTAGGCTTTTATTTTTATTTTTTTTAGATAAAAAAAGAAAAAAAAAAAAGAAAACACTCAACTGTGTTGTTTTATATATGAATAAAGATGTCAGCAACTAGTCATCTAACTGTCCATGCCATTTGGCAGTATCTAGCTTCCTTTTCAGTAATAGCCCAATAAATCTTTATCTTCTTGTAAGCTGATGACAGCAAAACATCTTGAGAAGCTGCATGTGGTGTAGATATTATAGTTAATTCTTAAAATGCTTCATGCCACCATCTACTGGGTGTTTCTCCAGTCCAGATGTAACATCTTGGCTTCAGGCATGTGCTCATGTCTCCCTCTAGTGATTCCAAGGACCTAATGAGAATTAAACTAATTAATTACTTTTAGGACTGTCATTTCTTGGTGTAAGAGATCCAAGAGCTAGGCCTGCTGCTGCCCAGAGGCCAAATTGTGATTGATTCATTAATGTTGCAGGCTAAAACCTACCAGCAGCAGTCCTAGACTGAGGTCCAAGTGAGTGAAGGCTGCCCAGATGTAGCAGTGTCGTGGTCCCGTCCTGAGCCCACCGTGCTCGTCCCCAGCACCTGAGGTCTGTTCGCTCATGTTCCCTGAGCGCTGGCACAGATCTCTTACCGACACTAACACCAACTTACAGATTTCCAATTCGCAGTTTCTGTACTTTGCATTCATGTTTTCTTTCTCCCTCCAACTCCTTCGTAGTTTGTCCAGGCCCATGAGGGAAACCTGTTGTGAAACCTGGAGGTTTGTCTCCTTTCCGTACCCTGCTTTGAAGACCCGGGAGCACCAGAGTTAACCGAGTGCACGTTTCCTGGCCAAGGGGAGCCCTGTTTGGGGTGGAAATGCTCCACTGTTCACACTGATTCTGTCCTGCTGTTCCAGGTCTAATTAAGAAGAAACTGGCCTGTCGTTTCTTTGTTATTTTGTAAGTCTTAGAGTGCTATAAATTACTTACAAAGTGACTTGATGAAAATTCTCTGGTTTTTGCAGCTGGAGTTTTTTCATCCAGAAATCCAGTTTTGAATGATTTATATGTCCTGTAAGATATGCAGTGAGATTCCTTTCTGTATGTCATCAACACAGAGTAAGATCAGTGTGAGCAGAGGCTGTAGGGGTAATTCCTGCCTGTCAGTTTGCTTTTTTTACTTTGCTATTTGACATTTAAGTTGTGGTAGCCTTTGTGGATCTTGGCCTTGCTCTACTAGGCGCATGAGAAAGCTGCTCTTAATTACTACTTTAACCTTAAGGGTATATATGAAGTACAGAATAGCAGGCATAAAAGCATCACGTTAAATATGGGGCATATTCCTGCATAATGAGGGCTGGGAGGGCTGCAGGATCAGCCTCAAAATGAACACTGGGGCTTGAACCTTTTGCTGCACCTTTCTCCATCTTCTCTCCTCCTCTGAAAACACAAAGTTTGACCAGACACCTTGAAGAACTATTAGGACTGTTCACGGTTGCATTTAACATGTTACGTTTTTACAAGAACTAGTGAATTTGATCAGAAAATAGTTATTTTTGGCTGCCAATCTAGCAAAACCACTTAAAATACAAACTCAAGAATGTGTTGAAAGGAGACAGTTTGCCAGCACTGCTATTGTTGTAGCAAAGTCTCCCCTCTGATCCAGTGGGATTCTGTTCTCCACCATATATTATTCAGAAAGTCAAGGTGGAAGTCAAGTGCCTGGAAAATCTTTCTCTTTGAAAAGGGTGTTGGCAGGGGTCATTTTGGTTTGGTTGCTTGTTGCAAAATATTTCTGGTGTGGAGTGGTACCTCGCTTTTTTCATCCTTTGGATATCAACTTCTTCACTTTGCACAACGGTTTGATAGCCCAGTGTCGCTGGTTTGATAATGTGCCATCCACGAGGGATGATGGAGACGTGAGCTGGGGGCAGTGCTCTGGACAGTGCTCCCAGCCCTTTCAAGTCCATTTTTCACTAAAAAAAAAATAAGGTCATGATGAAATTGCAGTCAATTTTCTCTTATTTTCTAGCTTTAAAACCCCATTAGTTTTTAATTATTCTTTTAATTATCACTTTCCAGAGTAAATCCTAAAGCTTCTGCTGAGCAGGGAGGCGTCCCACAGGTTTCTTTACATACCTGAGACTGATCCCCTACGAAAACCCAAAGGTTCTCTAAGGGTCTGGGAATAATGATGCCACCGAAACATCGCAGCAGTAAAAATCCATTTTTATGCATCTCTCAGTGAGTGCTTATGCAAGCAGAAAACAGTCACTGAACACTTCAGGCACTGGAAAAGGGGCCAATCCACAGTGCGTTATCTTGAATACATAACTGGTGCTAGTGCCCTGTGCTAAAGCCACCACGTGATAAGCCTGTGCCAAGTCATGTGAGATACGAAGAACGCAATGGCTGATAAATGAATGTTTTATTTTGAGCAGGCACGAAGGAGGATGTTGAATACTGGGTTTCTTCCTGACTCCGCTGCCAGGAATACAAAGCACCACACAGGAGACTTTGAAGGTCCCCCTGGGAAAAATGCCATTACCAACTCAGCTATAGTGTGTTGTCCAAGTTGCCCTGAAGGAATCTCTGCCAGAAACACCTGTTAACAATAAGGACTTGTTAATGTTTCACAATTATTTTCCCAAGTATGTTATTGCTACACCAGTCCCCAGCACCAGAGATTTTGGCAAATATTAAATACACATGATACCTGTGAAAATCTCTGGTCTGTCTGCATCTGCAAAGAGCAAGATAAAGCCATATCTGCAAGTCTGTGGACTCAGTGGGGCTAAGCTGGCACTCAGCAGGGAGGGATTAATGGAGCGTGTAGGGCACACATTTGAGATCCTTTGGGAGCTTGTTTTAAGGAAGAGCAGTTGGCCTGTGAGTGAAAAATAATTTACTCCAGTTCCCCCTTAACATAGTATTGTCTTATCCATTGTTGATATATTTGTTTGTTCATCCTTCTGATTCTCCCTTTTTAACTACCTCTTTTCAGTCCCAAAGCTGCCCCACTTCAATAGAGATGAAAAATCTCTGACTTGCTTTTCTTGCCATTCCCCTGACATCATGTAGCATCTCCCCTCTGCTCTATATGCAGCGAGAAAGAATAAAGAGCTCTGGATCTATCAGGCATGATTACAATTTTTTTTTTTTTCAAAAAAAAAAAAAAGGCACAAATATTCTTTGCTGAAGTTAAGCAATAAACCATTTGCAGTATGTCCTAACTTTTCAGTACAAAGGCTGCAAAAGAGAACGAAGGAAAGCTACATTGGTGGCTCGTCAGGAGCAGATTTCTTGTATTTGCCCCATTCCCCTGAAGAACCAGATGCAAAATCATGATTTGATGTGAATTTCCTTCTTCAAGGTGTGTTTACTGAGATCTTGATATGCATGGTAGTGGACATTGCCCTCATTAAGATGCTTTAACTTTTGGTTAGCCCTGAAGAGGTCAAGCAGTTGGACTTGACGATCTTCATAGGTTTCTTCCAACTGAACTATTCTATTCTATTCTATTCTATTCTATTCTATTCTATTCTATTCTATTCTATTCTATTCTATTCTATTCTATTCTATTCTATTCTATTCTATTCTATTCTATTCATGCTAGATTTTGAAAAGCTGTTCTAAGAGCCTGTCTTCATTCTTGAGTCTTTATGTATATTACAGATATCATCCTTGGGCTTGATGCACATTTTCAGTGCTTTCTTAATTTTAGATGTTTAAATCTCATCTGTTTCATATAGTTTATGTGCTAGGTATTTAACAGCTTAAATTTCTAATTAGTGACAGGTTGTTAAATGTCGTGGGTCCCAAGGAATGGTTCACATTGATGGTGCATCTCTTTTGGATTCTCGTTTATGGAGTTTCACATCCATTGCTTACAAAAACTATTCATGACTGCAATGACAGAGACTGATTCATTTTGCTTGGGTTTTCCAGAGGAATAGGTGAATTCAAACCTGCGGAGATACCAGAGGGAGCTAGAGCTTGCTTCTCCTACATCTGGGGTAAGCGCTCTTGTCACTGAGTGAGTTGATGAAAGGAAACCAGTATCTATGGCTACCTTCCCACCAGCTTATACATTTAGCTTTAACAATTGTTTATTTGTAACTGGAATGATTGTATTGGTAATTTGCGTGACTTTTCAGCCTCCAAAAATGTCTGAGTGGCTCAGTAGGTGGCACCCTTTCTATTCCTTTATTTTCCACCAAATGTCAAAAATAAGTTGGAGCTGAAGGCTACAAATATGTGAAAGAAGTTCAGTAAAAATGTAAATGCATATTTGTCTCCTTAATTGAATATAGTATATTGTGAAATCATTACTGTCAGGGCACACTTTGGTTTATACGAACACTTAAGTAAAGAAAATATATAAACCCAGATTGACTTGAACAATTTGAATGTGATAGCAGACATCTGTGTTCAATAACGTTACTTTGGTAAGCGGTGTTTAATATTTCATGTCAAAGTGAGGGGAGTAATAGAACAGGGTATTTTCTGAATTCTTAGATTGCTGAAGTTTATGGTACGGCGTAATATATAATCTGTCCTTTGTCAGGCTCACCAGAAAGAGCCCTACTGCAGCTGAAGATGTAAAGTGCTCTAATATATATGTTTCTAGACCTCTCCCTGCTTGAGGAATTAATCTTGGAAGGTGCTGAGTGCCCTGAAGTGCCAGTGAAGTCAGCGGGATTTGAAGTTTCTCACAGCTTGGTGGATGGGGATCCTTACAGGGGATAATTACCCTCCTCCGGTCCCCGGCCAGGAAAGCCCTTAAGCACTGCTTAACTTTTAGTATGTGAGGAGTCCTCTCCAAACCGGTGTTATTAATGCTGCTGAGATAGTGTCCAGAGGCCCCGCTCCTGCCTCCATCCTATTAACTGTGGGGTAAGAGAGAACAGGGGCTGCTCCCTGACCTTGGGAACTGCAAATCTGGGTGTGAAGAGGTGGAAAAGAGGGACAAAGCTCCTCACCCAGTGGCAGATCTGCCATCAAGGGCTGAGCCCAACGTGCCCCAAAATGGACCAGCGCCTTATCTCCTGGGCTTTGGGTGGTGGAGGAGGAGGCAAAGGACAACCCTTTGCTCTAAGAGAGGAATAAGAAGCACAAGTATGTTGCCGGCTTGAGGGCTCTGTTTGCCTTCATAAAGTTCAAAGTAAGAGAAACTTTTCTAAGTATCTTCCAAATCTATTATTAATGAACAATTACATTGATGTTTTTGGATGGGCTCACACAGAGTAATTCGTCTACAAACAAATCTTTCTTTTGTATTTTCTCCCCAACCCCAATCTTTTGTATTTCATTTTTAGGTGAAATTCTGTAGTGGGACTGGCCAAAAGAAACATGCTTTCCCAAGCCTCATGCTGAATGTCTGTCTGGATATTTTCATTTTAACTGCAGCTTGGGAAAAAAAATGTAAATATGGTGCTAGTATCATTTTTAAGTGAAAACTGTTCTTCCCTCATGTTCAAAGAGTATTACAAATGTTTGCTTAAAAGACGCATATTTATTCTCCTAGCCTCTGAGAGAATACTGTGTGCATAGGTAGTAATAAAAATGTATTAAGGAGTGAGACAGATTTCCCTGGTAACTGGCTTTTTTCTTGACCTCCTCTTAAGCATCTTAGCACGGCCCTGCTGCTGCCTCTCTGAGGAAGTAAGTTTGCACTGGGGAGGAAGAATTTTTAAGGTTGTAGAGTGTTACAAACAGTGAGCAAATCAGTGGTGTTTTTTCTTTATAATGCTGGGGAAAAAAAAAAAAGTTATTAAAAAAAGCCATAGTATGCAAAGCAGTTACACACAATGAATGTTGTTTCCAACATGCCATGTAATATTCCTTACAAGGCAAATGACCTATGTGATCATTATTCCGTAACATTATGTTTTCCTAACTCATTTCTCAAGAAATATTTTTGGTGTGACTGTTCGCTGTTCCTGGGTTTGATATTCAGATGTGGTTCAGGTGCCCAACATCTGATTGTGCAGCTCACCCGGCACCTGGTGTTTTTGTCCTGTGATTACCAGCACAAGAATTTTTAAGTGCAAAAACTATTTTCAGTAATTCTTTTGCATGAGACAGTGGAAATGCTTTTCCATGAATTTGGGTCACTTGAATGTTTGTGGAAAGGAAACACAAAACTTTTCTTATAGCAGAAAGAAATTAATTGGACTGCTTGCGTGACTAGGGGCAGGACTTCCCTGCTTTGCTCACCCAACTATCTCTCCTCCAATTAAACGTGCACTTGGCAGTCCTCAGACTGAAAGACTCAGTTCGCCATAGAAGCTGGAGATGGAAAACACCTGCTCAGATCATCTTCTATCCAGTGCAGAGCCATTTCCCTACAGGACATAGGTCATCTGCAAATTCTGCAGCTGACATACTATATACAACCTCAACTGGCAACATCCTGTCCAGCGCTGCACTTCATAAATCAGGCTTAGACCCAGTAAATCGGCAAGGAAGAGCAGTTACCAACGGCATATCTCCCTTCCCAATGGCTTTCTTATGTTTTAAGGAATCAGTGGCATGTCAGAAATGATACTCTTACTCAAACACTAAATAGCATCTTGATAGTGCCGTATCTTGCCAAGCAAGAACATAAGCAAACACTCAGGTCTTCACTGGGGACTTGAGCAATCGTTCTCCATGGCCAACATTCCTCCCAGCTGTTCAGGCGTCCGTCGTAGGGTCGTAGCTGTTGTTATCAATAGCTGATGTTATTACTGCTGTAGGACTGTGTCATTTTATCATTCCTGGGTGGGAGGATGAGTTAAACGATGAATCTGTGCATATTTGTCTCAATGGTAGCCTCTGCTTCTCCATGTTTCTGTGGAAACCTGGCCCCGGTTTAGCTGAACTGGCTTTAAAATTTGGCCCCGCTGTGGGTGCTGAGCGCTCAGGAAAGGAAAAAAAGCTGGCCCTGAGCTCCACTTGAAAGTCTGGTCCCAGATGTATGGATGTTTGTTTGTTTTTACATTTAAGAGATCTAGAAAAGTGCACCAAGATGCAAAATAGCATGAAAAAATAGGCTTTGCAAATGCTGATCTTCACCGATTGGCATTAAGTTGGATATGTATTCTTTTTATAAAGTTTTGGGTAAGCTTAACTTACAAGATGCCAAAAAGAAAAGATCAAAAAAAGGCACATATCAGCCAAGATCATTAATTTAGGCTATATGTAGAGCCAAAAAAAAAAAAAAAAAAAAGCAAGTTACACAGTTTCACCACACATACCCATTTCTTAACCCATTCTGGCTCGATCAAAACTCAACAGAAGTCAATGACTCCGGTAGACAGAGGTAGACTTTATACCAGGTTGTGGCAACCGATGTCCTACTCAAGGTTGTGGTCCTTTGGCCCGCTGAGCTCCAAGCAAGTAATATCAGGCAAGGTGGAGTTGTTTCTGCCTCATCTGGCGAATGAAGAGGGTAGCTGGAGCAGAAATCCCCTGGGTACTAATTAGAAACAGGGCACCCTCCCCTCTGATATATGTGGGTTGGAAGCAAGCTCTCATTAAGAGCTGCTGCTTCGCTTTGTGAAAAAGGCCAGGGCGCTATATTGTTGTGTGTCTTACTGGGCCTTGAGAGGACGTTTTTGGAAGCGCACTTGAGATATCTGTAACATATGGTGACATTTTCACATATCCGCCATCCTGGAGGGGCTGTGCTGTAATGTAGACAACTGGCATCTTACAGTGATACTGGGGAAATATCCAAAGTCTGGCTTACAGAGCAAAGATTAAATAATATTGTCCAAAACTTAACAAGGTTATCACGGTGGGTTTGGGAAAACTTCAGCAATGCGGTTCTCTACAGGAAAGACTTTGAGGTACTGTTAATTAAATGACTGCTGTGTTTTTACCTCCCATAAAAAGCCCTGCCTCCCATAAAAGCTTTTTAGCTTGACAACGCATCAGGCAGAAATCCTGCCCAGTGTCTGCCTGCTCTAGAGCAAATGCCTTATGATGCTGTCAGCTGCAGCTCCGGTGCCAGCTCTGCGACCCAACCTGTGTCTGGCTGGAAGGGTCCCGAAACGCCACCACCACCCCCTGCTCAGCACCGCACGCTTGGGCACGAGCGAGACCACGGCACTAACCTCCTGGCTGATGACTTCAGCTGGGCAGGGTGGGGAGGGCATGACAGCATTCAGATTGCCATGAGTGAGAAGCAACACAACATCCGTATTGCCTCGCTTGTTCTTGGCATTGCAACAATGCATAGTTTTCTGTTGTCTCTGGAACCACTCAGGCATATAATGAATGGAGTACCAGTGATTGGAAACGTTCCTTTTAAGCGGATGTTTCCATTACTTTGTTTTCCTCCTTAAGCCTTGTAATGGTTTTTTCAAGTGTCAGCAGAAGGGCTGAAGCATCTCTTGATCTTGCAGATTGCATGTCCATGTGGACCATTCCAGGCACTACATGGAATTTTCAGCACAATATTCACTTGTTCTCCAAGCTCTTAATGCTTTTATTATTTCATTTCACTGGTACTGAGAAGGAAAGTCTTCCAGGTCTGTATTTTTAAAACCGATCGCAGACAGTAATTCTGTTCACAAACACGAAACATAAAGCTGATTTTCAGAAAAGCTGTGAGGTCACCTTCTTCTCCACGACTCCAAGCAAAATTGTGGGATTTTGATATCTGAAGAACTGAAAAAACGTTGGCTGCCCTTTAAAATATCAGTTGAATCTTTAGAGTTGGTTGGGAAGCTTTAATTACAATAAAATCTTAGAAAATCTTCAATTGTCAGCAGCAAAGCACTGTGAGGGATCAGAATAGCGTAGAGCATGTCTTGCACTCGCTAGGTCTCTTCAGCCTGTGATTTACCCAAATCAGAAGGCTGCTGCTGCTTTACATAGCGCCGTGGTCAGTGTAGCTCAAATAAGCAAGAACTGGGATTACAACCCTAAACTGAATGCATCTGAGCAGAGATTTGGTCTTGAATTTCCCACACCCAAAGACCTAAATTCCAGGCTAATGGCAAGACAGAAACAGTTGTCAAGCATCTATCGTGTTCAGTTGGAGGGTGGAGGGAGAGAGAGAGAGACAAGAGGGAGGGAAAAGGAAGAGAGAGAAAGAAACTTGAAGATCTTGGCTTCATTCCAGTGTGGAAACCTTTTCCCATTTCGATTTAGCTGAAAAAAGAGCCAAGACTAGCAGCCAATGACTTAGTAATGTAGGGACCCTACTCAGCAAACGGCTGAATCCCATACTTAAGTGTACCTAAGTATGTGATTTATGTTCAAACTTGCATGTTTTGCTGAATTAGGATAGATTTAGTTGGAAAGTTGAAGATTCTGTAAAATAAGTCCGTAATTCTGATGCTTTGGTTTTACTCAGGCAGGCTACTTACTGGTCAATAAAAACTCAGGGAAGTACTGACAGAGGAGACCATTTTCCCCTCCCTGCAATGACAACTGGTAGAAATTTGGGCTCAGTATTTACTTTCTCATTTTTTCTTATGCCTGTGAGATGCGATACAGATTGGATCACAGCACTTCGGTCCCTGAGCATCTCACACCAAACAGCACAGCCGTGCTCAGAAGGTGGCTCTGACAAAGCCCCAGGTGTCACAGCTACCATCAGCTGCAAACACAAGTGCTCAGCAGGAGGGAATTCTTGTCACCTCGTGTTGAGCCTGTTCTGCTTCAGCAGAAACGTGCTGGCCAAAGTGAATTAGGAAGCCCAGAAAAGGGACCATGGGAGTTGGATGTTGGTAGCGTGAAGAGGGATGTAGAAGAGCGTCATCCTGAATCTGACTAGCTTTTGCATCAATGTGGTAGAGAAGTCCTGCTCTCCTGGGCTTCCAGACATGCTAGATGCATTTTCATGAGCTCACAGAAACGTGAGGTTGGCTGGGACCTGGGGAGGTCACATAGCCAATCTGCTGCGTGGATGCCAAGACCATCCCTGACATGTGTTTGCCTTCACTGTTATTGAAAACCTCTTCTCCAGGGATTCACTAACTTCATTCCTTTCATTAAGTGCTTCCTGACCTTTGCAGTTCGGAAGCTTTGCCTAACATCCAAACCACAGCACCTCTGCTGCAAACACGAGTGATTTCTTTCCCCGTGGGATACAAAGTTGATCAATGTTCTTCTCATAACCACATTTTGTGTGTTCAGAGACACCTATTATGTCTCCTTCGTAAAACCAAGCATCTTTTTAATTCTCTTCAAGTGTATGAAGCTTGATAGTTTGGTCCTGTTGCTGTCGAAGCCCTTCCCAGTCCCCCCAGATCCAACATCAGGAGGAGCTGGAGGACCTGCAATTCCCAGTGGCCTCATGGGGTGACCCGTTATCTCGTGGTGCCTGCACTGATATAACAGCATCGTTGTTCATAAAAGAAATATTTTGGCACTTGGGCTTGACTCTGCCCCACAGGATCATCATATTTTAAACTGTGAGACATCTTTTAACAGTTTGTGCAGGGTGTGAGGGCACTTACAAGATAGGTCTGTACTAGTCACTACCACGGGCCACCTTCTGAATATTATAAACCTTAATTTACTTTTTTTATAATCTGAATGGACTTTTTAAGTATATCTAAGGGAATTGGAGTGAGGAGAAACATTGCTTAATTCAGCTATTGCATCCTTAAAACCAGATTGGAAACATGGAAACCATATGTGAGCTTTTAGCTAATAAAATAAAATGCCAAAATGTGGCGGCTAAAGCTATTGCACCCAAAATATAATTGCACATATGCTCATTTACTCACTTATAATCAAAACATTAAAAAAAAAAATACGCTGATACTCAGACTAGGTGTAACTGTTGGACTAAGTTATTTAACAAAATTATTTTACATGGAAAGAATGTGCGTGGGGTTTTCTAATGGCAATATGAAAAGCAAAGTGTATAAATACAGCCACACACAGCACCAATTGATAATGTTTCACCTGAACACAAAAAAGGCCTTAAAAGTCCTTTACAGGCCAAATTTATATTCATTTTACTATAAAATAATCTTACTTTTAAATGTCTCTAGACTATATATTAATAGTAAATATGTTTTTTGTGCTGAGAGTCAGTTTTCTTAGCAGTAGATTCATTTTTTTTTTCATTATTATGAGCCTTAAAGAGACATTTAGCACTGCCAAAGGTGCCAGAACTGAAATCATCTCTTCACTTACACACTTCATCCCTCATGTCCAGTCTGTCTCTAAAACATTACTTTTAGCTGTTTTCTCTCTTCAATCCAAGTATTACTGTCCCAGAACTGATTGGAAGCTTCACAGAGAGGCTGAAAATGTGCTGCTTAAAAATAAGACAGTTTGCTCTAGAAAGAGCAAAATTTAGGAAATTTAGGGCACTGACCGCAGCTCTGCTGGATGCAGGAGGTGGGAAGTTTGCTCCCAAAGGTAACTGGGTGCCCCTCAGTGTGGGCAGTACAAACAAGAAAATAAATTATAAGGAGACTGTATGAAAAGAAGGCCCTGGGATGGCTACGGGAAGTCAGTCTGTTCAACACTGCAGCAACAAACTCCTTTTTTTGCATGCCCAGACCTGACTTCCTATGAGATAGGAAACGTGGGGAATGGCGATGGTGAATTACGGGCTCTGTAAAGCTGTTTGCTAGCTGGTAGCTATACCTACGGCAGCCCTCACGCCACAAGGGAGTGATAACTTTTAATCACTGCTCAACCTTGGGCAGATCCCAGCTCCTCATTCAGAGGTTGAGGCCCGGGCAGTCCTTTTTTGCCTCTTTTTTTCCTGCAATACTGGTTGGATGAATTCAAGGAATCCTGGCTGGGTGGTGGGCAGCTGAGGGGGTTCTGGCAGAGCACGGTCCTTTGGGAGATGTTTGCTGAAAGTCCACAGCCTGGTGCAAAGGCTGCCATGCAGGGACTGAGCAAAGAACATTCATCGCATCAATCCTAACACTGAGGCATAGTGCAAGGCTGCACCTCTGATGGGGCCATAATAAATCCACCTTTCCTGTGGATTAGCTGTCAAGAGTGGGGAGTGAGTGGGGTAGCATTGCTCTCCCTGACCGATAGGCTACACTAAAACTTGTCTGAGCATAAAGCCCAGCCTAATGTGCAACGAAATGCCACTGCCCAGCTGGAAATAACGGGAGCACCTCTTTCATTTCAGAGGCATTGACCTTGCTGGCACTGCCCCAGTGTGTCACTGGTGACAGCCTGGCCTCGCATCGGGCAGCTGCTGCATCTGTTCCAAAGCATCGCTCCCAAAGCCAATGTGAAGTTCCTTGAAATTAGCTAAAATGACTGAAAAATGTGTGAAATGTAATAAGAATTAGATTTTGCAAACTGTCGTGTTTTATTTTGTTTCTATTTTTTTAGGAACATGAGGGAATGACCTAAAAATTCTAATGTGTTTTCTAGCAGGATAAGAGAAAAATTAATTTACGGGGAAGCAATTGGATGGGAACGTGGGTTAAGTGCCTGGCTCTGCCACTGGCTTCTTTCGCAACCATGGCCAACATCCATATTTCTTTCTCTCTCCAACCTTCGCGTCTCTCCTGCCCCCGTACACCATCTGTAAAACAGCTCCCATCTGCAAAGTATTTCCATTGTTTGTCTTGAGAGCTTGATGGCTTTTGACTATGTGCAGCGCATTGCACAATGGCCTCTGGATGCTATTTTATAAACAGCAAATATAAATAGAAGACTTTTAGGGAAACTAATAAAAAACTTTAGGAATAATCTGTTTAAAGTGAATTTGAAAGTGAAAATCTGATGTGCAGATGCAGTGCTGGGATATCTTTAAGGCAGGCCAGCCAAGAAAATGGGCCTTGTTTATTTTCCTATGTGATAAGTTAAATAGGAAAAATGTTTTTATAATTTTTTTCCCAAAAATTAAAAAATCAGATGGAGCAGCCAAAGGAATGAGTGAAGTCAGATCAAAGATGATAAATTGAGTCTGATGAGATGAAGAGTTTACCTATTTCAAATGCCCAACTTAAAAAGTCCAATTTTATAGAAAATTCTTTCTTTAAAAAAAGCGAGGAAAGAAAAAAAAAAAAAAAGCAAGAGAGAAATGAAAAGAAAAACATGCCATAGTCAATAAGTTGTGAAAAACTGTGGAGACTGGCACTTTCAAATGCTTGGCAGGTTATTAAGCCAATTTTTATTTAGTCCACTATAACTGTTGGAGGGTCTGTGATTCCCAACTGTTTCACATCAGAGAATGAAAACAACTATAGCCCAGCCAAGACCACATTGGTGACTGCCAGCCCCTTTATGTGCCAAACATGAAAGCAACAAGTCCAGATGCTTTGATCCCAGCATTTTTGGATTTAGCCCAGAATGTTTTTAACTCATGTTAGGACAACATACATTATAACTGGAAATCAATCAATAGCACTGTGACCTTCAAACGCAGTAAATGTTTGGAGTTAGTTTCTGAGCATGTAATCTAAATTGGGGATTGGAAGTTGGAACAGTTCCTAACCTAACAGAAAAAAATGTATAGTTTTAAAATCTGGAGTTGCAAGGAAGCAACAAATGAAGGTTTAATTATCTAGAGAAAGAGTATTAGGCGTTGGAGATGCATCTGATGTGGAGGGCTGCAAAAGCCCAAGGAGCAAAGCAACCCCCTATCCATCCCAGCATAAGGCAGAAATGATAAATGGGACAATATGGTGGAAAGGCATCAGGAGCAGCCCTATCCCATTCTGGGCTGGGGATTTTGAGCCCATTTCAGAGGTGAAACAGTCCTGAATTGGTGCCACATCAAATGCCCGGTGGTAACCCATTGGCATATTTCTTCAGCAAAGCCATGGTTGGCCTCCACTCCCTGCTGTCAGTGGGCAGGGTGGTACTTGAGGGGAGAAGATGCCGAGAGAGAGCAGGTAGGGAAAACACATCCATGTGTCCCTGGGAAACTCTACACCTGGTGTCCGTACCTTGGCCATGTCACATGAAATCCTGAGTCACTGCACGGTGCTGTGGTACTGCTTTGGAAAATGTTGTAGCACAAAAACAAAAACAAACAAACAAACACCTACTTTATTGCAAATATAGGCGTATCATAGATTAAACTTTAGGTAGGCCTATAGACTGACACTGTGATCCCGTTCACTTTTACACTGCTGCAGAGTCATTGAGTAACACCTGACTTACATCAAGTCCTGACCTCTGAAGGGGTGAAGCAGCTCCAGAAGTAATTAAAATAATTTCATCTCTCTCTCTCTCTCTCTCTTTTTATTTTCTTTTTTTTTTTTTTTTTTTCCCACCATGACTTAATTGTATTGCCACTAAATACCAGTCTAGACACGGTCTTGTTAAAAGCTTTAAAAATCCCAGAGTAGTTTTACCTATTAGTGATCACGAATGGCTGTTGGCATATTGTGGAATGAACTACACAAAAGCTCTTACAGTAACACTGCTAAGGTTACAAAACCCTACCAGAAAGAACAGAAGAGAAGAAAGGAAGGGAGGGAGAGAGGGAGGGTGGAAGGAAGAAGGGCGGAAGGAAGGAAGAGACAGAGAAAACAAGAAAAAGCTCTTCTTTAGCTAGAAAAGCAAGTCCTTTTTAGCAAACAAGAGGCCCATGTGGATGAGATGGGAAGATACAACACATGAGAGACTCAGTGGGCCACAAATCACTGGCGTGTTATTGCCTGTGCACAGCGGCGCAGTTGTGGTGTGCCACAGCCAGCTGTGTGTACCAGAGGCCAGGAATATTTGCCCTCGAGGCCAGGTTGGCCTCCCAGCAGGGCACCCCGCGTGCCAGCATTGTTTGGGCCTCTATCACCCCACCAGATCTTGCCCAGTTCCAGCTCCGTGCACATGAGCCACGGCATGGCCCTCAGTCGGGGCGGTGTGGGCTGTGGCCGGCGGGTGAAGTGCAGGGGGACAGGGTAGAAGGAGAGAACAATGTGCTAATTGGCAAATATCTTGGCAAAGACAATAGGCCAGCGCTGTGTGCGACCTGATCGCAATGGGCCTCGATGCCAAGCAGGCTGTGGCTCTGGCTCTACCAGCCTAGGGACCTGCAGGGTGCAGGCTGGAAAATGAGGCCTGGTTGTGCTGGTGATATGTACCACAGCTGAACCCCTGCGGGGCAGGATAAGGTGATGAGAGGAGGCTCCTGTTACACCTGGGAGGGAGGGGGAATGAGGAAATGGCAGCAGAAGCTGATAAAAACCTTGGAGGAGAGACAGCAGCCCTCAGCCTAACATCAAACACCTGTTACTGGGAACCTGGGCCTCATGTTTACACTGGTGCTTCTCACAACTTTACACATTGCACAAAGCAACTTTTTGTTTGTCTTAGCTCAATAAAGGGTTCATAAAGTCCTGTCTGGGTCCAGGAGATTCTGAGTTTGAATTTTTTTCTCATGGCAGTAGCTTTCCCCAGGAAAAGGCTCAAAGGGGAACTCATCAGTGTGTACAAATACCTGAAGGGAGGGTGCAAAAAAGACAAAGCCACGCTCTTTCCTGTATCCTTGGTGTTAAAGCACTGGTATATGTTGCCCAGAGGAGTTGTGAATGCCTCATCCCTGGAAGTGTTCAAGGCCAGGCTGGATGGGGCTTTGGCCAGCCTGATCTAATGGAAGACAACCCTAACCATGGCAGGGGGGGTTGTAGTTGGATGATCTTTAAGGTCCCTTCCAACCCCAACCATTCTATGATTCTACTCTCCAATTCTTTTCAATGGTGCCCAGTGACAGAGCAAGAGGGAATGGGTTCAAACTGAAACACAAGAAGTTGTGGCTGAACATCAGGAAATACTTCTTTAGTGTGCAGGTAACCAAGCTCTGGTACAGGGTTCCCAGAGAGGCTGTGGAGTCTCCTTCCTTGGAGATCTTCAAAAGCCATCTGGACATGGTCCCAGGCAACATGCTCTGGGTGTCCTGGCTTGAGCAGAGGGGTTTGGACCAGAGGACCTCCAGAGGTCCCTTCCAACCTCAACTGTTCTGTTTTTCTGGGCACTGCATAAATCATCACCACCCAGCAGTCAGCAGCACACCCACAGGCAGTGGATAACTGAGAAAAAGAATGAAGAAGAATTACCCAAAAACAGTGTTTTTTTTTTTTTTTTTTTTTCCTCTGAAGAAACACTCAGAGCAGCAGCAAGATCACACCAGAACACGATGCTCACCAGCACTGTGCCCTGCCCAGTGCCCCGTGCTTGCAGACTGAGCACCCACAGCTCCTCTGGCCTTTGTGCTCTCAGGCTGGAGTGCCTCCAACCATCCTCACCATGGCTCTGCAGGTTGCCCACAGGCCATCACGCTGCCAGCTCTTGGCCACTACCCCGACTAACAAGAAGGGTGCCGATACATTGCGAATGTGCAGGTTGCTCTGTCATGGGTTGCTTGAGCCCCGGTCAGAAAGGTGGCTGGCAGATAGCAGGCCGACCTGGAAGCATTTTTGTGTCTGTCTGAGCTGATGACTTTCCTGTTTCATTTCCTCCTGTGTAATGTTATAGGGGACATATATGAGATATTCAGTGAGGACTGAACTGGGGAAGTCTGCAGGAGTGTTTAGTGGGAGGTCAGGAATTTTTAAGAGGTATTATTACAAGGCAGTGTGGTTTGGGTCATGTTTCTTGTAGACATCTTGTTAGGAAACTTTTTAAATAATAAATTATAATCTCTCTTTATATTGTACAAGCTTATTAAACTCAGTCTTTAATATAAACTTGCGTTTTGAAAATAGCATCAGATGAGCTCAGAAACTAAAAAAAAAAAAAAAAGAGAGAGAGAAACAGAACATATGCTGGCCAGAATTGTAAAGACAGTAGCCACAGCACACCAGATTTTAATTAGCAGCTACCTGCAGTGTCAGCTGCCTGAGATGAAATGTTTTGATGTGCGTAAATGTTTCTATAAAACAGTTGAAGCTTTCTTAGATCCTGTATCATTTTTTCTGACCAGAGTGGTTATCCAGTACGGACATTTCACAGACCAAGATCTCGGGAAGATCTGAAGTCTTTTCTGTCTGTCTCTGTTTCTACAACAGTAAAATGAGGATAATTATATTTATTTCCTATGAAAGTCTCTTAACTCTCCCAAAAAACAACATTTATAGACTGGGTAGAAATAGTAGTTGAAGTAACAATAGTGGAAGGTATAATCTTACCTTAAGTCCTGCTACCACTTTCATTAGGAGAGTAATTACAGAGATACAGATTTCTTTGTTGGAATAGTTCCACTGTGCAATCTTTTGTCAAAAAAATCCTCGAATCCAACTAGCACACAGTTTCAGAAATGCAGAGCAAACAATTTCTGTTCTTTCTCCCAAATGCTTCCTTCAAATGGCTGCATAATACAAAACACCACTGACTTCACCAGAACACTTCCCAAATTCAGTCCCTGGAGGTGTTGTGGTGATCCAGGAAACGTCTCTATTGGGGATTCCTTGTGTCAGCAGCTCAGCTCTGCTTTGGATGTAGGGCTCTTTGCTTTGGCATCACTCTTTCCCTTCGGGGTGGGCCAGGACTCTAGGGGATCATGGCAAAAAGCTGGAGTCACCAACATTGCCTTGTGCTTTAGAAAGATGCAGGTTGGCAAGGCCAGACCTGGAGAGATTTCGGAGCAGTATGGGGATGCCTACCACCATGCTGTCTTCTCACTCTCCTGTTGGACCTGACCTTGTGGCACAAGTAAAGTGGGAAGACATTGGAAGGCAGGGCTGATCCACTCTGTGAGCACTTTCCAGGACTTTCACCGTAATGCCTTAGATGCAGAGGATGCATTGTGTCCTGCCCTGATTTACACCCTGGGCACTCCAACCTTGCCCAACACTGGCAACAAGCTCCTAGTGAGGAGATAATGTTCCCTGGGATTATTTACGTAGACATAAATCAGGGAGCCCCTTTCCAATGTAAATAGTACCAAAGCGATTTGACCCTGGGTACTAATTTCCTCTCTTAATCCATAGACTAATAGAGCTTTCTTGTAAAGTGCGTGTTTTTCTCAAAGGTGCTTTTTATCAAGCTCTTGAAAGAGGTAGGTGGAATGATTGGTCGTGAAATACTAGCCTTGCAGTAAGGGTAAATGTGATTAAGGTAATTAAGTTGTAGGCCCTGTTACATATTAGAGATAGCTATAGATTTTTATTATCTGTTGTGTCAGGTTTAATTGGTGACTAGTAGTGTTTAGTCAGATCTGAAGATACACAAAGCTTTTTAATGGGAAATCTGATCATACCTTGGGGCATTTTCTCTCCGTAGTAAAGATTGCTTCTCTTCTCTGTCATATGGTACTCGAGTATTCCTCAGCACCACAGTAGCCCTTGACTAAAAAATAACCTTCAGTAGTTATTAGAAGGTGTTAGAAGGCCTAGGATGAACGGGAAGCATGAGCAAGGCACTACATAGGGTATCTAGAAACTGGGTTTTATTTTCTGTAATTTCTGTAATTTTTTATTTTCTTTTGAAATTCTGGAAATTTCTGCTTGTTTTGACTACAAATTCTTCAAGGCAAGAAGAATTACACTATGGCTGTACAGAGCTGAGCATATTGGCTCCACTCTTATTTTGGGACTGTTGGTCTTCCTATAATGAAAGTAATAACTACACGATATTACCAGAGTTTGGGGATTTTTTTATTTAAAAGTGAGGCCCAGATCCAGGCTTAGAACAAGAATTTCTGGCCCAGTCAAAGTTCAGAGAAGGGGAATGGAAATTGGCAGATCAGTTAATTGATCGTGAACCAGGCAAAATACACTGACCAATGCTTGTACCCTTGCTTTCGAACCACATCGAAAAGCTGCTCCTTCCAGTGATGTGCTACGTGGGTACCTTGTATTAACCGAGGGGGAGCATCCCTACTGCTGAACCACACAGCTCATCAGCTCTGAATAACATGCTGGATTTATCCCCTGCAAATTCTCATCCACATGTATAGATCCAGTCCAATGTTGTTAAGCTTGTGAAATTTGATGGTCTCACAGCACGAGGTAGTTTAGCTGCTGCTATGTAAGATTCCCATCTATGTTAGGGTTTATTGAAAACGTTATGTCCCATCTGTTTCTAGATGCTCCTTTCATGTTCTCCATCTCTTTAGGCTCTCTTTTCCAAAGGGTTTGCTTGATCCATGTGGAGTTAATAAGCGATTTTGGTGTGTGAGTATATGCATAAGGACCAAGATGTCTTGTTTCATAAAAGTCTGTCATTGATTTATTCCTCCTTCTGCTGTGTTGCTTCCTGTTCATTTCTCCTCTCACTTTCAGAGCGAAGGACGCTGTTTACATTAAGGATGTTTCTTGTGTTTACAGATGGGGCAGCATTTGTAAATGATTCTGAAGAGTTGTTGTTTCGAAGGAGTCTCTCCAGGCTTTCAAGAAGGAGTCTCCCCACATTAGTGGTTTGCACTCACCGTCTGTTTTAAACTTATTTTACATGTCCTAGAAATGTGCTAGGAGGACTGGTCAGTTCCTGTCACCTTTAGTATCACCACTGTCTTCTGAAGGTCGGCAGCCAGGACGCATGTGGACATTGGCGTTAGCATTGTTTGTCTGCCTGTGCAGTCTTAACTCTCTTCTCATCGTGCATAATTGATTGTGACATGCAGTCACAAGGTTTTACTTCAGAAAATCATCTTTCCACCTCCTCTCTCTCTCCCATTGTGTGACGAGGCAGCTATATATAACTAGGAATACCGGAGTTATAATAACTCTACTATGCCTTTCTGAAAATAAAATGAAAAAAAAAAAAAAGGCAAAAACAAAGTGGTCTTGTGTTTTATCAGTGAATGCACTTAGTCTTTTGAATCCTACTTTAAAAACACATTTGTTTTGGACATTTTTCAGTTTAATTAAAATGATAGTCTAGAAATATAGTAGATCAGCTAGAAGAATGGCTCATTGTAGAGGTTCATCTACCACTCATGGTAGATTTTTGCTCCTCTTGATGTCTGAGCCATAGAGGCACACTGGAGATAAATACATTTATCAGCTAGATGTGCATGCACTTGCTGTCACGGAAGAGTGGATACCAATTTGAATCAACCTCCATCCTTTTTTTCCTGGGACGTGGGAGGATATATATTTTCCCTAGCGTCATGACATAGTTTTTGCATAGCCTAAAATAAAAAGCACATGTTGCATAAAGGCGAAGTGCACTGATATCTAAGCTATCAAAGAGGCTGAGTGACCAAGCCAAATGTCTTTGGCAAAATGAGGCTGGAATTCAAAGCTGAGCACTGCATTTAGGAAAAAAAAAAAAAAAAAAAAAAAAAAAAGACAAAATTCATTGTTGTTGTTTGCAGAAGTTTTTTCTAAAAGTGGCTGTATCTCAGCAGGCAGCGCTAACCTGGCAGTTTGCTGAGCCAGCAAGACTTGAAAACACAAGTGGCAGCCAGCGGAAAGGAGCTGATGGCTTTTGGAAAACCTTGCCTACGTGGGAGCATTTCTATCTCTTCAGAGAGAGGTTTAAAGAGTAGCTACAAGTCAAGCGTTCAGCTCCTAGTTACAGAATGTCTTCATGTAAATTGCACTGGATGCATTTTCTTGGAAGAGATGTGACACTGAGGTCTTACCCTCCTGGTTTAGGGATTTATTTATTTTTTTAATCCAATTTTGCATTTCATGATGTCCCAGTGCTCTTGGTAAATTGCTGCCAATTATACTCAGTCAAATTCTGGGAGAGCTTTTTTTGTTGTTTGTTTTTAACCAGTTCTTACCCAAACTAAATTCTCCTGGGAGAAATTTAATGTAGCAACAATTTAAGTCTAAACCAGCATATTGGGAAAAGGTTTAAAACACACGCTGCACTTGCTGGAGCTTCTCAGGCTTATGAGGGCAATGGAAAGTAACCAAAATCACTGAACAGATATTTGAAACCTCACTTTTGGCAAAAGAACACCCCGTCCTGTAAGTGGAGGTATGTGTGTGGAGACTGTTACAACCTGAAGCACGGAGAAGGAACGGGGTTTCTGTTTAGAAAAGGATTTTGAATTATACACAGAAACCTTCATACTGTATTGGTTTAGTATGTGTAATTCCAATTTTAAACATAAACTATGAGCCAAGTTATAGATAGAGCTGCTGGTGCTGAAATGTTGTACTCAGAGAGGTCTGAAAGAAACTGATACTTCTGTGATAATGCAGGTTTGGATACTTGGGTATTCTTTCCATTTATGTTTTTACTATGCTCCATTACTAGTAAAATATGCAAGTGTCATTCCAGTTTTACAGTTTTTGAAGAACTTCTTGAGCATTGTAGGAATCTTTTGGCAGGAAAAGTGCATCTTTCACAGGAAATTCTGTAACTATCAAGATAAGTTTTAAAAATATTTTCTTTTTCAAAGAAACATGAATCAAGCATTGCTCTGCAAACTGACACTCGAGATGAAGCAATGACTGAGCTTCCTGAAAGCAAATGGAAGAGGCTACAACTCTTTAATTTTACTGTTATCTGGGTACATTTCAAAAAGGTATTTTAATGAATTTGTATTCTTGGAAAAAACATTTTTTGTGTCAACACTCAGGGCTGATGTTGCCAAAAAGCCCATGATCCTTCTGGGGAAAGTGGCAATCCTGATGTGGAGATGTGCCCGACAGAAACGAGCTGTTATCCCCCCTTCGGTCTGGCAGCAGCTACCTGAGAGTTACCAAACTTTGGTGTTCAGTTACTGCTGCAATCGATTTGGCCAGGCAGTCTTTAGCGACTCGGTATTTAAACTCTTCAACCATCCATGCTCTGAATTTTAATGTTATTGCTGCGAACACCTCTGATGCAAAGCAACGCAATCTTCTGAAGAGAAAGTTGGGTTCTCTCAGGGCCGTTATGGGAAATATTATCTTTCAAAGGAAGGGGACCATTTACATCTTTAAAAAATTAATTCAAGATCAGAAGCAATGACCTCCACTATTATTTTTCTTTTAAGGTTTCAGCATTCTGAACCATCTGATCTCACCTAATAATGCTGTAGCACGTCAACTGATCACTGCTCGTCTTTGTTCCTTGGGAGGCTCCGCCGAGGTGTTAAGCTCTATTTGCTTTGGGTAAGATGCCATGCTATGCCTATATTGTTTTGTGGGGGACAATTTTCTGATGTTTGATTGCCTTGGGTAAGACATTTTTGGTGAATCATTATACCGAAATGCAAAGAAGGTAACTTGAGAAAGATGCTTATGTTTCTGTAGCACTTTGCAGCAGATGTCTCCTATTTACTGCTTTATTTTATTGCTTAATGACTGAATCTCAAGTAATTGAACAATTTGACAGATATTTATTTGTAAAACGTGATTCATTTAGTCAGACATTGTGAAACAGTTTCATGCCAGTTCTAGAGATCTTGGTAGAACTTTCTAAAGATGCAAACATTCAAGTAAATTGCTCATGTCAATAGCACATCCACTTTTTACTGTTCTTTACTGCACACAAATATTTGAGTTGACAAAAAAGCGCTGGTGAACAGACTACAGGGACTTCTGAACTTTAATCAACCACAAGCACTGGCAGGGTTCAGAAGTAATTTCCTAACTATGAATCACCTGCAGACAATGAATCACATACTGGAGAAGATTGCCAAATAAAACAAGCCATCATGTATAGCTTGCATTGACTGGACTATGGAAAGGCCTTTGATTCACCTAGCTGAAAGAGAAGCTGTGATGAAAGCTCTGAAATAAAGGCATAAAAGAATGTAGGAATCCCAAACCACATCTGCTAGCAGTGAATGGCGACATTTAAGTTCGACAAGGAAGATAAAAGAAAACTAGACTAAGCAAAATATCAGGCAAGGAGACACTATCTTACTGGAAAAGAGTTGCCTGGAGAAGAACTTCACAAAGCATTTCTGGGAAGAAGACCTTAGCTTAACTTCAAACATATGTGCGAGCTCAGATTTCGACTCCGATGGAGCAGTTGTCTTTTCTGAAATGGCCAATGATCTCCCAGTGATTTTTAGGGGAGCTGAAATGTGGGGACTGCAGGGAAGACAAATGGTAGGCGAAGGCTGAGAAGGGAAGGCAGTCTCCCGGCGGTCAGCCTAGTGCTCACTGGGGTGAACAGAAAGCTTTTCCAGTGATTTCACAGGCCTCTATGACGGTCATAAAAAGAAAACTCCTTCTGCTGAAGAAGAGGTGTTAGATTTCTGTCTGTAACGAAACGGGGCCAAGAGTTTTGGTGCTAACAAAAAAAAGGACCAGATCTTGTATAACGTTTTTCAGAGACAAAGATGAATAAAGAAATCGGAGAAGAAACCAAAAACTTCCTGGAGGCTGTAAAGAATTGTACATAAGAGTAAGTCCTACCACAAGGAAAAGAAATCGAAGAAGGAATAAAATCTACTTTTTTAATGTTTTATTTCTTATGAGAGGTATTTGGCTGTGTTTTCCTAAATAGTGAGACAATAGCTGGTAAAGAAATGACAGTGGAAGGGAAAAAAAGCCCTGCAATTATCTAGACTTTGATGATTCCCTCTGTTTGTGCCAGTATTCAATAAACCCTCAAATTGCATGCTGTAGCAGGAGAGTGAATTTACTGCAGCCAAAATCATATGAGCGCAATGAATCAAGACAGCCTTTCCGCACTGCTCAGGTCTGGCTCGTGTATAATGCTCCACATACGGACCTACACTCTGCTTCTTGTATTTGGCATAATTGAAAAGAAAGGCAAAGCAGAATTTCCAGGTCGGTATTGTAGCTACCAGCTAATTGAGCAAAACTTGCTGCCGGTCGCTGGCAGCATCACGGGGAGATCGCCCCTGGTATCTGCCCAGCGAGATGGGCAGGCAGAAGTGTCTTAGCTCCTGCCTGTTTCTTGGCTTCTCAAACGGGCAGTGAATAGGAAAAAATCTGAATTTGCTCCCTGATACCAGCCAAACAAGGAGCTGGCATAGCCCAGAGCTTGTGTACTCAGCTGTAAAGAGTCCTGATAACACTTAGAAATCCTCCTGCCGGGGAATTTGTAATTGCCCAGGGCCACTTCAGCTGGCAACTGGCTCTTTTCTGTAATTTGTTTTGAAAAAAGCTGGTTTTGACCTGCAGGAGGGAACACGAGCAGTTCCCCCGAACAGCCACGAGAGAGCAGCCGGCAATTAGGGCTGGGAGGGCTTTGCACTGCTCTGCAAAGAAAAATAAACCACGGACAACGTTAAGAGAAACCCATCACAGGATTCCCTCCTCGCATTACTCTCCTTAAACCAAACTGCACTTAGGCATGCGAGCCACTGTTAGCTGAACCCTCGTTACTTATTTTGAGTCGCAGTTTGCTCTGAGGTTCAGCTACAGGCTGGCACATCGGGGCAGTCGCTGTAAAATATTGCCCTGGTGCAGAGGAAAGGAGAGGTTGCCCCTGGCCTTACGGTGTTCTTGGTCAAAGCCAGAGGCTGCCTAATGGCTGCTGGCAACGTCGACAGCCGTTTAGCAGCGGCTGGCTCTTTACCTAAGTTGTCCATTTTCCTGCGTGCCGAATAATGCTCAGGCATCAGATGATCAAAGAGCCTGCCCGTGAAATGCAGCTGAAAGAAGTTTTCCACACTATATTTCTCACATGTTAGATCCATTGATACAGACAAGAAATGCTGCGTGTACAAGCAGGGCTCTGGGGGGGGGCAGGACGAGCCCGGTGTCCTTCACCCACCGCCATCCCCACGGGGCACATTTCTGGGCTCACACACGAACATTCATAGCAGAAGCTAAAGCCTCGGTTAAGGTTTTACCTTCACACGCTTGTTTTTGAAGAGCTTATGCCAGTTTTACTGTAAGGGCTGGGGTGAGCAACGAAAAGAAGACACGCATTTAATAAGTAATGGAAAATCATTTACATAAAGGTTTCGTGTTCCTGGACAGTGCCTTCAAACGTGCCAGATAGTATTAAAAAAATGCAGAAATCTCTGCCCCTAAACCTCAGATCACATATGAATCATGTAGTTCATGAGGCACATGTTTGCTTGTGTGGTCAGTGGGGAACATATTTTTGCAGCCATGTCAGCTCAGCTCTCGGCTGCAGCGCGGGTCCGAGGCAGCGTGCCCGGCCGAGCGCCGTGATCCCCGACGGCCCCTCAGGGATGCTCGATGCTGTCCCACGGGCTCTGCCAGAGCTGTTCTGAACACACACACCTCTAGAAACGTGCTCCAGCTGTGCTGCAGAAAAGCAGGGGTTGGTGTCCTGCCTGGAGGGCAGGCAGCTGTCCTTCCCTTGGTGGAGAAGGCATTTTGCTCCTGCGTCTGGATTTTGGAAAGCTTTCGGTCAGGAGGGTAGGGAGAAGGTATCTACGGCCAGAAGATCTCTAAAAGGGGATGGGGTGCTTTTCCTCACGTCCTCGAGGTCACCAGGTCACGAGTGAGGAGCTTTTGGCAGCATCAGCCCCGCTCCCAGGTACCGTTGAGTTGGAGCTTTTCAACAAGAATAAGAAAGATTTTAAAAACAACAAAGTAATTAAACACTGATACAGCCCTTTTTTTTTTTTGTATTTGGCTGCCTGTTGCAGAGACGCTCTGGCTCCAGCGATTCAAGCAGTTTCCTATTTCTTGACTTCAAAACCAAACAACAACAACAACAAAAGCTCTGCCACGCGCTTGCCTGAGCCGGCCCCGGTGCACGGGCGCGGGAGCAGGGCCTTTAACCAGGGCTGCAGTGAAGGCACCCCCCTGCTCCCAGCGTTAACCGCAGCTGCTGGAGCTGCTGCCGACCTTGGGTGAGCAACACACGGCGTCTCCCACTCTGTATTAATGTGAGTCTATAAAATCAGGCAGGAGTGGAAAACAGCAAAAAGTGCAAAGCCGTGTTTGAAACCACGTCAAGTCCAGGAGTATTTTCAATCCTGCCTTTGGGAGAGTCAGCCCCTAATTCAGCTGTTACGTCCTTTACCGTGCGGAGCAGGACCGCTAATTAGGTCTGTGCTTGCATGTTAGAGAAAGGATAAGAAAACAAAATCTTGCTTAATCCAAAGGGTTTAAGTTAATGTAAATATATTCAACTGGTGGAGATCAGACGGTTGGTTCAATACTGGCTGCCAAAAAACGTACCAGAAGGTGCTGTGAAGGACCTCCATAGTGTTTACTGGGGAAGGGAGAAAATCTCCAAGAGAAGTCCATAATGAGTCTACTTCTTTAAATACATTTGGCTTTTACTGAAGAACAATAACAAACACCGTGCGATGATGCCTCTGGGAAAGCAGTGCCATGCAGCCTGCGCTCGAGTCGAGTTTTTCACAGCGTTTCTTGCTCCATCCATTTGATCATCCTAAAATGTTTTCAGAAGTTAAAATTCTTCCCTCTGATATATCTTGTATCCAGTAAACGCTGTTTATATCAAGGGCAAACAAATCTTAACCGAATCTATACAACTAATGTCTAAGTTCAGAGAACAAAAATAATCATTCCAAAACGTGTTTAAGGTGAAATCAAGATAGGATTGCAAAACTCTGGTGGAAAACATATCTTGGTGGTGTGGGCTGACAGTCAGGCTGCTAGACACCTTCTGGATCTGTTTTAGGATTTGCTTATTAACCACTTCAATAATAAACAGAGAGATTAAGAGCATGTAATAAAAGAAAATCCAGTGAATATTTCACTCAATATCCTCAAGCACGACACATTTATTTCATTCAAAAAAATCTCTCTTGTTGACTCTGTAATGTGATTCAATGTTTACTTCAGTTAATGATTTTTAAGGATCTTTCATTGGCCTTTTAATGCTATAAATGCTATAAATGCAGCTGAGATTTGTGCAACATAAGGGTTCGGTTTGCTTTTTAAATGTAAACACTATCAAAGGAATTTAAATTATTATTTAATCTTTATCAGCTACTTTCTGGATGGCCATGCACACCAGAAGGGCTGTACAATAACGCAGTAATGAAATGTTGCTACAGGCCTGCTGCTGCAAAGCGAGTGATTTATTCCTGTATGTGGCTTCACTCCTGTGCTTCTGTATTAGCAGCAACAGCCCCAGAGGTAGGGGCTGATTTTGGAAGGTGCCGAGCAATGAATTACTGTTAGGGCTCTTACGGAGTAGACACTGACTTCTAAGTGGTTGCCAGTGCAACCCCTGAAGTGTGGTTTTAGCAGTAAATATGCCTATTTCAACTTCACTTCTGAGGGAAAAGTCCTGGCATATTTAATGTATGCTTAATTACATTTTAACCCTTTCTTTAAGTCACGTTAAGCTGAGGACTCTGGCTGCTGAGGAGAGATTAACCAGAAAAGTGCTCACGTGTCACTTGGATAACTCACCCAACTCTGCAGAGACCAGGGGCTTAACAAGAAACAGTTGGTCCTTAAAAAGGTTTTCATTTCTGCTCTGAGCTAAAAATTACTTCTCACGTCTGAATTCTGAAGTGTGTGAAGAAAATGCATGAGTAGCTAGTTCTTTCTTCAGACTTAAGAAAATAAGTTAGAGTGGGTCCTTGCAGTTTGCAGATACTTGTGCTTCCAGGATTGTTTTAAGATACAATTGTTAGGCATGTTTAAAAAAGAAAAAAAGATCTTTCAAGAGCTCATTTCCCAGAACATTACCAGCCAGCAGCCTTTATGGGCTTACACCACAGAGCAATTGTTGACTAATACTATGTGCTTTGTAAAAAAAAAAAAAAAAAAAAAAAAAAAAAAAAGAAGAAACAAACTGTTATATGTTTTTTGTTGAGATATATTTAGAGAGCTTTCTTATTGTTAAGAGCTTTAGGAACAATAATCAGCGGTATGTCATTCTGGTATTGTTAGCAAAGTCCTTTCTATTGAATTTTCAAGATGTTGTAAAGTGAGATTATGTGAGTAGCACCTCTGGACACTTTTTCCCATCATTGTGTTGGTATCAATCGCTGACTTCCACTGTTTCTCCTGGTATTAAATGAAAATGTTGTTTCCCACTACGCTGATTGGAGGCTTTATAATGCATGACATAACTGATAACCCTACTGAGATTATGCATTGTAGGATTCAAACTGCACGAGAAATTTGGACAACAAAGTAGGTGGCCACTCTGACTGGGAGACAAAGTTTAAAAGAAAATGCACTGGGATCATTGTTTCAGCTGAAATGAAGAAACATTATAAACAGATAATTTGCAAGGCCAGCCCTTCAGGTTCTGGAGAAAATATTATTTTTATTTATTTTATTATTATTATTTTTTGCTGCGGGGAGAGGAGGGAGATTATATTTTCCAATGGCAAAGTGCTGCCCCTAGCCTCTCTCATCCCCTACAGAGCTGTGTTACAGCAGAAACCAACACCCTGCTGAGGCTCCTGACATTTTCCAAAGAGGAAATATTAAAAATTCAGTGGCAGAGTGGAGGAGGAGGAAGTTATGTTTTGGAACTAGCGGTGAGCTGAGAAAGCCAGATTTTTCGACTCTATAATAAAAAAGTGAAAATAATGAGAGGCTTTGAGCTAGCTTCTGTATTACACACACCACCAGTATCTGAGCAACGTAAAGACCAATATAGGGAGTTCCCTTATAGATGCTTTTGGCCTGTGCCATTTCCATTACACCATGTCAGGTTGTTTTGGTTTTGCACTCGTGCTTCAGAGGGTTTTTGAGGGGGTGACTGAGCTGCTCCAATGCTGTTGTGCCATCCTGATGATTACCCACACATGCTTCTTCTCTCCCAGCACCGTGCCAAATTTAAGCTGCTTCAAGAGTTTTGTTGTTTTCTTTTGGTGTCGGTATTTGGACTGACACCAGTCCCTGCTCCTACACTCTTAGTTCTTCTCGCAGTGAATTTCCTTCCAGTGTTGCTCCTTGCTAAGCTAACAGAGGGTGGCATAAGCACAGCTTGACTTGTGACTGACACAAGGGGGAAGGAGAGGTCACTACAGCTTTCCACCGTGTGTCCTTCCTAACAAGTAGCGAAGAAAAGCATGGTGAAAATCCAGTTACAAGTCCTGCTCCCCCACTTCAGCTTTTCACCCTGGTCTGTACTCTCAGAGGGGACAGGGACAAATTCTGACCTGATTCTGGCATTCCTCAGCTGACAGGCTGTCAGGTCCAAAAACTAGTTCTTGATCTCCCATTCAGGATTTTTATGGATGAGTGTAAAGCTGGAGTGAGCTGCTCCATGCAGTGGTTAAGGTTTTAATAGCTCTTAAGTAATAAAAACAGCATAACGGCTTCCAAAAAGAGTACCAGGGAATCAAGTCTAAATGTAATAAAGGTCTTTACTTTGTTAGAGTGGATTGCGAAGGGTTTTGTGGCTTGTGGTTACGCAGAGCAGAGGTTCTGGGGATCCTTCAGAATGAATTTTTAATTGCACGGTTCCAAGTGACTGCAGCCGACTGGACTTCACATCTCCCGTAGTCCTCTCCTGAGGAAGGGTCAGCACACCTCATGCTGCCAGTGCAGCCCACACAGACTTCACGTTGCTCCCATAATTGCAAAGATTATCCTCCTTTAAGGCATGAGTATGGCACAAGAATGTGCTTTTATTTACAGGCAAATCTGCTGTGTCTTCTTCTAAACACATGTATTTTGCTTTCTTCCCAGTCTATTCAGTAAATCATAAGGAAGGAGCTGCAGTAGGACAAGTCTTCTAAATTTAACATTGGACTACTGTCCTATTCAATTTTTAAAAATACTGAATATGTGTTTTTTTGTTGTTTTTGTTTTTTTTTTTTTTTTTAAAGATCAATTTTTGCTAGGGAACAATGTACTTTTGTACGAGGTCCTTGCTTTTTTGTTGCTGATGTTTTCCTCCTCCAGGAGAGCAGGACAAAGGCACGCCATGTCCCCCTGGGGGCTGAGGGGACGCTGGGGAAGGAGCCGGCCACTCTTTGTCTGGTCAGAGTCAGCCAGGAGACGATGGGGGGCTAGAAAAGATCCGTGCTCAGAAAAGGCCATCCGTGCTCAGTCTACAGGCAAATTAGCAAGCTGATTCAGCAGATGGGTGCTTAAAAGGCCTGGCAGCAACAGGAGAAAGGTCTGGGTACAGTAAAACAGGGCTCCATAATTAGGAAGGTCTGAATCATTAAAAGGTTTGCAAGAGTCACTTTTAAATGAAGATCATGAGTCTCTGCCCTCCGATGTTTCAGTTTCATGTTGATCAAAGACGATGTGAAATGGAGTCCATTGCTGGGCTTTTCACACAATTCATGATGAATTTCGGGGTCAAAAGCCTCAATACACTTCAATTTATATCCAATTCATATCCACATCTCTTCTCTTTTCTTTCTTTTCTTTCTTTTGTTTTTTTTTATTCCTTTTCTCCCTGGGGTTGTGATCACACCTGAGTACTGTCAAGCCAGGCCCTGCCCCTGAGGGCATACAGACACGGCAAGGTGGGGGCACAGTGCCCGACCCCACGCTGCTCCCAGCAGGAATGGGGACAAGGAGCAGAGCCAAGGGGAAACCCCACACTAGCCCTGGTGCAGAGCATTGTGTCCCAAAATTTGCCTTTTGTGTGTGAGCCCCAGCTTGGCCGTGTGAGCTGCGAGTTGGGCCTTAGGCCCAGCCTGAGTGCAGGTGCCAAAGGGCTTGTTTGGACTTGGGACCATGCGGCTGGCTGGTGGCTTACCACCCTGAGCTGCTTTATCCACCACTGTTAAAACCTCTCACTCACTCGATTTAACCTTTTCCAGGTGATTTTTGAGCCTGGATTCCCAAGTGGCAGCCTGCAGCCCTGAGGAATAGCCATGCTGGGGGAGTACCACAGTGCTGGCCTGGCCACGGGGCTGCTGTGCTGACTGACCACGTCCTGCTGCTGCACGCCTCAACCCAATTAGTGCGGGGCTGCCCGGACCCTAATTGGGCCTGACACGTGCCTGTTTAAAGAGATTCCCCAGGAATTAAAGCGCTACTTCTATAGTTTGAGTTGGCTGGTGATGCGAAACATGACACGATTTTGAGAATTTTCTGCACTTACCATGAAACAAATATGCCACAGGTATCAAGCGGGCTTTGTTTTGGGGCTATAATCATATTACAAATTGAACATTTCCACATGTGCGTGCTGGCAAATGTACCCTCGGCTATCTCATATGTATCTGCCCCAAGGTACAGATGCTGGGGTCTTGACATAGCATAATATAGATCGAAATATATTTTCCAGATTGCCTTAGCACATGCTAATGAAAATGAAGAATAAAGGCCTGAAAGAAGCAGCTGTTTAAAATTTTCTTCAATCCCAGAAAATCAACTTCTTAATTACTGATAATTTAGCATCAAAATGACCACTAACCCATTTCTCCCACCAGGCCCTCCCGCGCTGGGAGGCCTGCTTCCAGACTCTCAGGCAAAACTTTTTCTTAGAAGTGTAGCATTTCATCACATTTCTTTAGCCTTTCTGGAATTAATTAGTATTAAAATACAGCAGGAAAAAGGAGGGTCCCTTCAGAAGGTGCCCTCTTGCAGACCCTCCAGTCAGACAAGCAGAGCAGATCCTGCTGCAGCTCCTACCTACCCAGCTGGTTGCAGCAGAGTGCTTTTATATTTGCACAGCGTCCGTCACAATAAAAGGTTCCAAAACCTTCCCTGAGAGGATTTATAGACATAAATAGCTTCAGTTGCCATTAAAACACAGTCACTCCTGGATTAAAAAAAATAATAATAATAAAAAAATGAGCCTCTGCTTGTAGCATGCTGCGACACAGAGCTCTGTGTTAGTCCAGTTTATGGTTGTACCCAGGGGCAGCTGGTCCCAAGCAAAATCCAAGAGGCAGCTTTGGGACAGCTTTGGGAAAAAGACTCCAGTCCTGAAAGACGTACCACAAGTTCCTGTCTGTGGGGCCTCTCTTCAAGGATTATTTGAATGTTATTCTGATTAAAATCTCAGTTCTAGGGAAATAGAAAACTTTGCTGAAAATTGTTCTCCTCTAGCAACAGATGAGTCTAAGTTGGGGGGGGGGGGGGGGGAAAGAAAAGAGGATGAGGCATATAGGTTTGTTGTTTTTTTTTTGTTTGTTTGTTTTTTTGTTTTTTTTTGTGTTACTTGATGTTCTCCCCTTCGCCTGCTTCCCAGACTTTGTTAAGTGAATCTGAACTGTGTAGCTAAGCCTTTCCTAATGTTGGCACCATTTTCTATATCGAAACAAAAGATGAATTAATAGTGCTAGTGGAAGCCACATACTAGGTATACTCAAAAACTTACACAGACTTTCAATAGGATGGGAAAAGGATGGTTTTGGCCAGGATTCAGAATACATTTTTCTTATAACCGGAGTCCTGGCAAGGTATGCGGTCTTTGACATGGAGAAAGGGTCTTCTGTTTAGAGCTGGATGGATTTGTTTTGTTTAAATCATTACTGGAAGCATCTTTAAACCAAAGTAGCTTTTCTGCACCACTCCGTGACTGACCAGCAAAACCGCAAATGAGACTTAATGTGGCTGGACGGCGGCGCAGTGCGGGGAAAGGATCCAGGAGCTCACAGCAATTCTGCGTGTGCCTGGAAAAGGGGGAGCTGACAGAAAGTTTTAAAGTTCAAGACATGCACGCAGCAACAGGCCAGGCTGAACCTCTGAGCAAAAGCAGCCTCTCAAATGTTTTTATAATAACTTCCCCTCCCATTATGCCGCAAATGTGGCTATTAACACAGCGAGGCAGCAGGGCTGACACAGGAGCAGAGACTCGGACCTGCAGTGCTAGCGAGGGTCTGGGCCAGGGTGAAATATTGATTAATCATCTTGTCATGCTGGTGCTTTGTTATAGTCTGTAGATAGAAATTGAGGTGGTAATATGCTGCTCTGTCATGTAGTAAGTCTGCTGTATCACATGGGAATGATTTGTTGACTTATGGAAAACTACTACAGCGGATTGAACAGTAGGATGATGCTGAAACAAGCTAAAGGTTTGTTTTCTAAAACTACTCCAATAATTCTTTTCTTTAAAAAATAGCACTGCAGCAGAAAGCCAGAAACCGTGGTCCTCAGTTAGCAATCTGCATCTGGACAAGTGCATTTCTGTGCGGGGAGGCTTAGGGAAGTTAGGACACAAACACAAAAACTGCCCAGTTTTCTTCATTTATTTGGGGGATGAGGTAGCTAATGGAGTCTGGGTCTGCTTTTCAGTTGTTCCTCTCTGTGAATAACAATGCTGTTGAGAAAAGGCAATGCAAGTCAAGGTCATGGTAAGGTATCTAAATGAAGTTGAAGGACCCCTAGAGATAAATCAGTCTCCTATTGTCGCAAGCTTTGTGTTTTCATTTCAAAGTATCTCACCAGCACCAGAGGACTGCAAGACAGTGTTACTGCTCTTTTCCTTACCACAAACTCATTTGTTTCTCGGTACATTGCAAAATATTTTTTACTGCCCTACAGAGATCATAATAAATTAAGGGGAAAAAAATCCTTCACAAGTAAGTCTATGTGAATAATGGTCATACATCAAGCTGATCAACACGTTGGCTTTTTTCCTCCCCCTTCCTTGAAATCCTGGTGTTTTGACTGGCCCGAGTGGCCTTTCTCAACACGTTTTGAGCCCTCTGATCACCCCCCAAGTTCATCACACCCTGCATGCAGAGCCTGTGGCTTCCTTGTGGATTTGGAGGGTAGGCGCTAGCCCTGCACAACCACTGCCCGGACATCAACAGACCTGGGCACGCAGAAGTTAAACCAGCCCTGTGGCTGGGCCAAAGGAGGCCTTTTCTTGACAGTTATATGATGGGAGGCTGCTACTGTAACCCAGAACATTAAACCCAAGGGAAGCTGTCCCACCCTTTCTCCACCTCCAAGAAAAACCCTTTCATCTAGGGCAGGTGAGGGCAGAGCTGATAAGAACTGTCATTGCAGTGAATTAAAGGAGAAAACGATCTGGAAAGTTGTTTGCAGATAAAACTTGACTGATTAATCTATTTGTTCCCTTTATTTGGCAGTAACTTAAAACCAGGTTCCAGGGTGACTGTAACTGCATGAAAAATAATAGGCTATTTCTGCAATTATCCGCAGGTACCTGGCCATTGGCTCAGGCCAATGAAGCGAGGAGAATAACATGCACATGGGCTTTTTTTTTTTCTAATTTTTTTTCCAGGTATGTTTTAGGTGAAGACCACAGGCCCTGAGGTCACAGCCTGACACTGACCTGTCTGTCCATGCTGCAGTCAGTCCTGCTGACGTCCCCATCACTACCAGCTGGGTATAAAATGAGTCAGACCACAGCTGGGCTGAAGACAAGAATGACCTCTATGGTAGCCTGAAATGTCACTGAAGCACCTGATGAGCTCTGAGAACCTTTATTTATTGATCAGGTAAATGCAGTTATGCTGCTGGGAGAGGTGTCTGGCCAGCAGGACCTCCCCGTGCCTTTGAGCTGGAGACAAGGCCTCCATCTCTGAAAGCACATTTAGCTTCACTGGAGCCAGATTTAACTAAACCTCCCACAAACCATGGCCCCTAAATGTGCCTTTCTCCCTGAGCAGCGGTGCATTTTTGTGTGGTTACTGATACTGAGTGTTGCTGGCTCACACCAGCTTGTTTGCATCTGGTGATAGCAATCCTTGGTCCTATTGTGAATAAAAAACCTACAGTGTGTCAGATCTACTCGTTTGAGACACTTCAACTTGGAGGACAGCCATGTGTGGCTGCCAGGGACATCTTGAGGGTCCCCTTTGGAGCTGCCTCAGTCCCTCTCTCTTGACAGGAGGAGCAGAAAATGTGCATTTCCTGGGCAAAAGGCGGCTTTTCCTGGACATGCCACCTCCCACTGCTCTGCAGAGTGTCCAGGAGAAGCGGGGCTTTGGACCTGACTGCAAAGGGAACACTCAAACTAAAACATTTTTCCTTTTAGATAGACCCTAAAGGCTCATTTCGTGCACTTGAAGGCCAATTTAGCTTCCTAATTATGTATTTCTATCATTCTGGTGAGTCAGTAATGTTTCCTGGTTACTCACCGCTCCCTAACATCACCTCACGAGCAGGCAGGCGGGCGCCTCACCAGCTCGAGCTCAAGGCTCTACAAGAGCATCAGAAGATGACTTTCTACAAGCCTCTCCTGCAAAATGAGGGAAGTGTTTCTCTCAAGGAGGCATTTTGAAGCTTAAAGGACTCATCTCAAGCATGCCAGAGAGGCTCAGGAGACAGGGGGACACCGAGACACTCGGGGTTGGGCCTGCAGTCGCACGACCAAGTCCCAGGTGCTTCGCCTCACGCTGTGGCCCCGCAGACATGCAGAGCAGCTCTCTTCACTCCCCAAACTGCGGATGAAAAATGAAATTTTTGACCTGACCCAGACAAAAAGCAAGCAATAAGGAAAAGGATCCCTTCAGTTTTGTAGTCCTTTATTTTTTTTTTTTTAAGTTGATCCTCCCATAGTAATGTACTGAAATGCGTAACAGTTACATTGTACAAAGCATTTAAAGAAAGTACCTCAACTTGCCGATTATTTCAAAATGAGATTATAAACAAAAGGAAAAATAAATCTGGTCCCTCACTAAAGGCCAAAAAAAATACCCCAAAAATAACTGAATACCTTCCGTTATTTATTTATTTTTTTAAACATAAATTTGGAACACTTCATCTTACAAATAGGATTAACATGAACATAACATCACACAAGCTCGCAGACAACCAGCATAAAATATTGGGTACAGTTTTTAATCAGAAGAATCATGCTTTCATGAAGAAATTATAACTGTTTATACAATTGAATCAATTTACTGTATTACAAAAAAAAACTAAGTCGCATCTATTAGTTATTTAGTTCATTAAAAGGAAAAAAAATAAAATAAAAGAGGAATGTAAGAAAATTTCAAACACTGTTTTGCACTCCCATATACACAGATCAGTTCACCTCACTTTTTTTTAAGTACATGGGTGCCTACATTGTAACGCAGTGGGGGACTGGAGCAGTGCTGTTTGTTACAGGAACAGTGCTATTTTAATCAACAAACAATTGTTTGCCAACAAATAAATACATGGTACACACAACACAAAGAAGAAATTAGAGGGAAGGGGGAAAGGAAACAATACAACAAAATAGTGACATGATTGTCTAAAATTAAAATCTCATTACAATGATTTGAACTAGTGGTGCTGTCGATGGACGTGGTGCTTTCACGGAATTATCTGGATGATTTAGCTTCTTGGAGTAGTGAACATTCATAGTTTACAATATACACAAGCCTCTTATGTATTGTTTCTCATAGTTCTTTTTTTTCTTTTTTTTTTTTTCTTGATTTTCCTTTTTTTTTAACAATGCAGTTGAGAAGGCAAAAGAATTACGGAGAGAACAAAATATTCCCTGTTACTTCTTTCTACATTTACGATGGATAGTGTGCATTTGATAGAACTATTTTCTTTCTTTGAAGGGCTAAAATGCATAAAGCTTTAATGAAGAGATTTGTACATAAAAGCAACTGTTCCCAATCCTGTGTCAAACTATCTTATACAAAAAGAAAATGAATTCAGTTACTACTTTAAAGGAGTGCCCATGTGTGTATCAATGCAGTCTTAACCCTTTTGCCCCTGCCCCTCAAAGCCGGGTGAACTGGAAGACACTTTTTCCCGGCCCCGGTTTACATAATCCACTGAAACTTTTTTTTTTTTTTAAGTCGCATTGATCCTCCAGAAGTCAGCAGCTGCCTTTGCTGTGCAAAACAAAATATTGAGAATAAATAGTTTCTTTCTTTTTAAAATTATTCAGTTTAAGGTCACCAGACTTTAAATGAGTGACCCTGCAGATTTATAAGGCATTCTGCTCAGCAGTCTTTTAAACAGTCATATATGAAAGAGCCATGCTACTGGTTTGGACTTGGTCCCATTCTTGGTAAGACTTCACAATGTCATACGTGACTGATGGATTGGATGGCGCTGGATTCTGCAGCAGCTCTCGCCATACTGTGCCACATATTGGGAGAATTGTGGGATGCAGAATGAAGGGAGTCCTTGTCGGAGAGAGAGAGCATCATAGCATACGCCTGGACAGGGAAAGAAGAAAAAGAGGTCATGCTTCAGGTTATCTGAGGTTAAAACCATGCTACTGCTATGTGGTCCAGGCATCTTTTAGACCACAACTGGTCCTCTGAGCTTAATGAAAAAAATCCAAGTGCATTAGGTTAAACCACTGTCAACCTTTTCACTGACATTTTTGACTCACTAATAGCAGTAATTACTTGTGCTTTCCTCTGGCTTCATGAAGCTCTGAAAAAACTTTGATAATAGGCAAGGTCCCAGAGTCTCATTTGCCTTCAGATTCTTGGCACAAGAGACTTTGCTGTGACCTTCTCTATGGGCATATTCTGCATTTTTTAAAATGGGAATCTTTACAGAGGCTAAAAAGGCCCTTTTTAATTAATGTTTAAAATAATTCAAGAAATGCCACTTGGGCATCAGTCCAATTATTACTGTTTCTGAAACACACCATTGACCTGGATGCGATAACATCCAACAGACTTTAAAAAAGAAACACCAAAAAGCCAAACCAGCCAGAAGACCAAATCTCACCCTTGCAAGGCTGCAGCTAAACTGCACAGCATCCACCGGAGTGCACCGGCTGTCTGAAAGCACTGTGACAATTTCACAATTATCACGGCATTTCTGTGACTCGCAGACAGGAACAAAACCAGCAAGGAAGGAAAAAAATCCTCTGGTACCAGGGACCAGAGAACCATGTGATGTTTCCCTGCGTGGTAGAAATGCAGGGGGAAATTGGGGCACGCTCAGATTTACAGAGGTGGAGTGCAGCCCTGCCTGACCAAGTTGAAACGACATTGCCCGCCGCACACTAACAGCTTAATCCTTTGGATATCTGGTGACAATAACATTTTAACTTAGTTAAGACTTTTACCTGGGATTTGGATTTCCTGTATAATGGTTGTTTTAGGTCCTCTGGCAGCTGGGAAGTATTGAAAGCTGCCAATTCAGCTTCACTATATTGATTTTCTTCCATTTTCCTCATTTTGAGGCTATCTGTGAAGTGCCTTATGTGGTCCAAAGCAGAAAGTCCAGTCTTACTATACTCCTCCTCTTTATACCTACAAAAACACCACAGAGGTTACAGGGAGTTTTAACATCTGTTAACTGCAGGCTGCTCAGAATGGCTGTTGCCCAACCTTCTCAGGCATTCACATCCACTCCAAGCTTTTGAACTACCTGCACCAAAGATCACACATGCTGCAGAGCTACCCAATAAGCAGCAGGGTTCAAGGAGTCCCCAGAGCCCCCTTGGTGTCTGGCTCATGTCCTGCAGTGCACGGTCACATCAGACAAACCACCCTCAGTCACACCTAGTGCTGCCCACCACCAACTTGGAGTTTAAGGCTGATCCTCACTGCGTTCCTTCTTCCTCTCAAATTTACACCTATGAATATCCCCTTTTTATAGGCTCATAACCCACCTTGCACTGTGGGACCATAATAATGAAACAAAAGGCATCATACTTTCTGTTCTAAAGAGGAGAGGGTGGGCAGTGGGAGCAAAGGTTGGAGAGTCTGTCTCTCTTCTGGTGTCTCCACAGCCTTTCACCAGCCCATTATGGGAGATTAGGGTAGGTTTAAGGAGCAGATAACGTATCTCCCAAGAACATTTCCTGTCTCACCCAAAACCTGACAATAGTTCCCTTAGTGAACTTATTTTTCCTCTTAGCGGCCCCATTTTGTATGAAGAGGCTGAAAACAGGGCTGGTATTGACCAAAACACGGATGCATGTTGCTATCGTAACTGGGAAGTTGGCTACCTCGAACGGGTTCCCACGGCACACAGTTTGGTGCTGGCACTCTTGTATGGTTTATTGTTTTTATTTTGTGTATTGAGCGAACCAATACTAGGAAGGAACCAACCTGCCAGGGGAAGCTTTGCAGTTCATGTCCAAAGTACTCGTTTCCTCGTAATCCTCCTCTGGAGTCCCCTCGTGTATGTCGCTTGTAACAGGCTCTTTGACTGCTTTCCCTGCAATTTCGCTTTCTTCGTCTTCTTCGTCCATCATTACTTCATCTTCTGCCTCTTCGTCATCCAGCAAATCTGAGTTCTGGCTGGTTACCATGGCTTTTTCATCCTTAAAGTGGCTGCCATTCATTCTGAAAGTACCAAAATAAAAACATGCAATAATCAAAAATCACTCATGAAAGCTCCACACCAGTGAATTGTTGGAGATGGATCTGAAAAGAATGTCCCAGTAGAAAAACATAATTTCCTGGAAAAAAAAAAAAGTATAATTTATCTTTTTGAGCTTCAGACATTTAAGCAGTATTGTAGAAAGATCCACTCAAAAATCAGTGGGACATTACAGCGCAATCAGCATGGGATTTTCCTGTTATCCTGGGAGCCTAGAACTACTGTTCAAGAGGAGGGATGTTCAGATATCCATTCCAAATTTTCTCACGCATTATTTCATCTCATATTTCCAACCATGTCTGTAGTCTAGGCAAAACAACTCTGACTTTTAGCAGAAGCTGTAGGGGCCGAGAAACTCTGAAAATGAGCTCTGGCATTTTCAAGAATGACATCCAATACTGCATTAGGAGTTTTAAAGTCAAAATTACATGCATAATTAATTTTGCACACCATCATCCATTTGGAAGCCATACTACTTAAGTGAACGTATGGATTACATACATGGGAACCTAAGTGACTTCAGCTGAAGACATAAAGAGTTGTCTGCAGTATTGCTTCCACACTGAACTCTGACTAGTGACTGATTTGAAGAAGTAATTAAAAGAAAGGTCACAAAGCATTTTAAGTGAGGTGTCTTTATTTTTATAAATGAGCATGCGGAGAACCTTTTGGTCCAAACGCTGCTATGACATCATCTCTTGCTGTCAGACAATGACTTCTCTTAACTACTTCCTATGGGATTTTATCAAGGGCATAGTATCCATGCTGAAGTAGAGGCTTATTTGCTAATGGCCTCAGTCCTGTAGGATTGTGACTACTGGAGATGCATCGCATCCACTGCGTTAAATGAGAGCTAACGATACTCAGCACAGCCACTGCACTTGGAAACGCGTGGCCAGACGTGCCCGGGGCATGCCAGGGCTGAACTCAGTGGAGCCACGTGAGCACAAGCTACCAGCCTATCTGCCCCACTGTTTTACGTAGCATGGAGACCTTGATTCATCTATTGTTCTAATTGTGCAAAAGGTCCCTACTCTTCCAGGAATACAGTTACAAAAATGGAAACCTTATTGTCCGCCTGCAGTTTGCTTTAGACCGCATGTGCTTCAAACTGTGCGGGACAATATGGAATATACCAAAAGTTTTCGCTAGATAAGGATGAGTCCTACCAGAAAATTTCATATTTAATGTTAGACTTGCTGTTATAACAGATGTCCTTTCTTATGGAGAATGCACAAGTGAAATCTAATTTGTTATACGGCGATAGCATCGTTTTCCTAAACACAACAGTTTCATCTATTTTCTGAGCAAATTCCAGCCAATTGTCACAACTTTAGTACTTACTGCATTAAAGAAAGCTAGGGAATGGTGTGTTTATATCACAGTATCAAAAAATCTGAGGGTGTGCAGAGTCAGGAGAGCTGAAGCAACCACCCCCTCTCCAAATTAATCAGAGCAGTATCTTTTTATCATCTTTTATTTAAATACGCAGATATAAGAAATTGCTGAGCACAGTCTGGGCTGCCAACTTGCTTGCTATGCTCAATTGAGGCTGCTAGAAATGAAAGGGAGATGGACTACAACCAAAGTAACAAAAGCCATGTGATTAAGAAAACAGATTCTCTAATTATGCTTTCAAATGCAGCAATTTGCCAGGGATAAAATATCCATCAAAAGCAGTCTGAAGTGCCAAATTTAGAAAGGAAACACTGCATAACCCAGCAACCTTTTCACTTTGCTGACTTCCTGTTGGAGGACATGTTGAGACCAGATGTGCAAAAAAAAAATCCCAAGCACTCATTGCCAATCAAGATGGAATGGAATTTGAATATGCATGTAATCACTTAATCCAATACTTTCAGGGAAATTGTGTTATGTCCGCCATTTTTATTCCCTCACAAAGACATCTGGAAATTGAGGAGACAGTGAAGTTTGTCACCAACAGTAAGAAATTTTTGATGTCGCTAATGTAATGCCAATTCAAAAGCGCAAGTAATGCATAATGCAAAACCAGACTCAAAGAAATGCATAGTTGATATGCGTATCCCTGTTACAGCCTTTTGTTTTGCTTAGCTATATTTTTATTAGTTGAGAATCTTTAGAAATGGTCTATATTCTGCTAGCTTAAAACACATATAATTAATAAATCTTAATAGGAAAAAATCTGTCACATACTAGAGCACTGTGCACTAACAACACCTATCTACAACTTCACTGACTTTTTGCTAGCAAGCATCCTTCTTGGCACTGAGTTCCTTGCAAGACAGGACTTCTAAGTTATAATCTTCCATTTCATTTAAGAATCTAGCTTAGTCTACTTTACAAGCTATACATTTAAAGTATATTTAAGCAATCTGATCCTTCCACATTCAGCCACTGAATGTTCACCTGCTCTGCCATGAATGTAAAATGAAGGAATTTTTTAACAGACTTAAATGAGCAATGACAAATGGTGCACAGCAACTTGAACAAGAAAGGTACTGATACAAGGAGAAATGTCTAAGTAGATGTACACTTCTGGCCAGCATCTGCCACCGGGAATACGTTTATGCACAGCGGGGAGGGAATCAGCATGTTTCTCTTCATAAGACACTTAGGTGAAACCCGAAGCAACCAGATTGCTAAAATAACTCTGGCTCCACACATCATTAAAAGTGAAAAATCAGGTTTAATAAGCAAACAAAACTGGAAAAAGAACAGTGGCACCTTTTGAAGGCAGACCAGTTGAAACTTACCTCTCCTCTGAGTTCCGGGGGGACTGATTGTTGTGGTTGCTGTTTCCAATAAAATTCCTAATTTCTGTAAAGTAAGAATCTTCTTTGTCATCTAGGATTGCCCCTGTGCTTTCCAGTTCTGAGTGAGGTGAAGACGTTGCAGTACCTTAATAGGAGAAATACAGGACTTTTGTTGTTGCTCATTTACATTTTCTATATTTAACCTTCTAAATCAGATCGAAATTGAAATGGTGCTTAAAATGGGTGAGACCAAGAGAGAGCTGTTCATCATGCCCTATCAGCTTTTAGCTGTAAAACTGGCAATTAGAAGGGAAGAGTTATTATCCATGGGCTAAGGTGGTTTCCAGCCAAAATTGCTATTTCAACACCTCCTCCCTGTTACTTTTAAACTTCAGTGGTCACTCAATAACTGTGCCAGACGAACAGCTGAACTGAGCAAATGGAACTTAATTTTAGCTACCAATTATATAGGTTTCCATAAAATATGAACCAACCATTGACATAATCAACCAGGTTCATTAGCACTGGGTGACCAGTGACAGACATCTTTGTGCACCTGGGAGAAGACAGCTCTGCTTTCAGCACATGTGCTTGGTATTTCCACTGGAGCAAAAAGTAGACTGGAAAAACTGAAGAGTTTTTTATTAAACCCTGCAAATACCTAAACCAGACCAATGATAATCAGTACCTCCCCCTGCATTTGTTGCTGTTGTGAGGTGACCACTTTGCTCCCAGGTTTTTGAGGCACCATTACCTCCACTACAGATAGGGCTTTTCAGCTCCTGACAGTGGGAATATTTTACAGAGTGCCAATAAAATCTTTTAGGATACCCCTTGAGACTCTAAAGCTAGGACATCTATTGACAGCCAAGTGATTGGGATTAAACCAATTTTCCCAGTCTGTTCTCAAAATGTGCAGGTTTGCTTAATTAAAAACAAAAGAAAAGACATCATCCAGTGGTATTAAGTTACACAAGGGTAGAGTTTATGATGGGATTTTCAAAGCACTTTAAATGTCTGCAGAGCTTAGGCACTTAAACATTTTCCAAAAATCTTTGGTGCTGAGTAACTTGTGCGGATTGACACTCGGTGCTCAAAGTCAGTATTGAAAGGGAACGTGAAGCCCCGGTATGTGAGCACGGGCTGCATGCAGGGTGCAATGGAAGGGAAAAGGCGTACATACCAGACATGTTGCCGTTCTCATGCTTTTTTAGATGTCTGTCAAGATTGGTTTGCTGACCAAAACACCTGTCACATAAGTGACACTTGAATGGCTTCTCTTTATTGTGGATGTTACGGACATGTCTCTGCAGGTTGGAAGATATGCTAAAGGACCTGTCACAGTATTTGCATCTAAAAAAAACAAACAAAACAAAACAGGTGGGTAGAAAACCATTTGTTAGTAGCTAAATATGTAAGCTTTGCCCTAGGAGACACGAAATACCTTCCAAGATCAGCCTCAGTACCCAAACTCAGTTCCTTGGTCCCTACTGTGGCAAGACCTTCCCTGAACTGAAGAAGTGTGTTGGCTGAGTGACTGGAGAGTTGTGCTCTTGGAATGGAGACGTCACTTCTGCAGTTGGTTTTTAGCTTTAATTCACATTAGTCTTTATCTCTTAAATACTACACTTAGGAACGAGCATAATATTTCAGAGTTTATGGCGTCAAATTAGCTTGGGTAATTGATTCCCATGTTTTTAAAACTGTTGCACGCAAAGTTGGGAAGTTTGAAAACAGTAGAGCAATAACTCCATTGTTTCATGTGCTGCCAATACAATACAATTAAACACTTTTGGAAAAAACATGAAACAGATCTCTTCTAATGCTCAAATAAGGTAAAAAGGGCCATTTCTTTTCCTATTCTAAATTATACTGTGTGATTAAATCTCTTCTTGAGGAATTAGCTTACTCGATTGCTAATCCCAGAGGAAATTTGGTTATCTTGCAAAAACCAGCAATAAACAATCCCAACCTTTAATACCGTGCCAATGTGAGTAGTTTAGTCTATCACTCTGGTACCAGAGGCATCAATTTTCATACTCTGCAGTGATTTGGAGTCCCTAAAGCCTTTACTGTATTGCTCTTTAAGCCATTACTAAGTCATACTATAACTATTCCAAATTCTCTTGCTGGCAACCAGCCAACAGGCTTCACCACTTTAGTTTTTCAATCTTTCACTTCTCCTGTGCGTCTCTGCATGTCTTTTACGCTTGTCAATGATGTCAATTTTTTTAGTGCTGAAATCGCCCATTATGCTACTAATTGTTCCTGGCTTTTATGTAGCAGACAAGTATTACATGCATCAAGACCTTTCTTCAATAAAATTAGATGTGAATCTCATTTCCCAAAGAGACTAGAGGCAAAAAAAAAAAACATATTGTTTCCTCCCAAACAATGAGCTTAGTCTGCTCTTTACAGGTCATAAAATGCAGAAATTTGTGCATTTGTTTTACTGGAACACGTGCTGGCTTCTTTCCAGCTGATTTAAATTAATCTTTCATTTTCAATAAGGTAAAGCTTCCATACACATTGCTGTGTGTAACTGTCCTGGATAAAATATCACATACATATCCTTATCAACAAGAGAGTAAGCTCACATGGGTTTTGGTTAATCAGACCTCAAAAAGGATCCAGATTAGGCAGGAAACTAATAAATATAGTAATGTCTCTGCAACTGGGACCTTTCAGAAATCAGATGATTGACAAAACACCCAACTTTGGGCTGCAAATAACACCACAGAGTTCTTATATTAAAATAAATAAATAAATAAATAAAAATTGTAAGGGAAAATGTGACCATGAGCCTTACTGAAAATCACTTCATCCCTGCTCATTCAGAAATGCCAGCTATCCCGCAAGGCAAAGGCAGGACTCGCAAATGGCGCCTGGGTGGCTGCTTGAGGCAAAAGAATTTCACAAGCTATGACCAAAACCTTTCCCCATCGCTGCAGCTCGAACCTGAATTGCAGCATCATGTACAGCCACCCTTGTCTGGAGGAGTACAAAAAGCCTTGTTCAAAACAAAGGCAAACGTTCACGTTCTCCAGCGTCACTGGAGCAGGACTCCAAGACACAGCTTTACGTTCCCGTGAAGAATAGAAATTTTATGGTGAGTTTAAGTGGGAAAAGAGTTCTGCCAATAAGGGCACCACATTTCTAACAGCAAGACAAAAATCCACCCAACCTCTACTGACAGTGACCTGTGTGACCACAAGCTGTTTGGAAAGCACTGCCTGTTCTCAGGTAGGAAACCAAAAAGCAACATGGGGACATGCCTGTCGCAATGGCAGTGGTGTCTCACCCCAAAACTCCCTGAGGTCAGAGCCAAAACCATTATTAATATCCATGGGCTGTTAACAAGCAAGGCTGTTGAACACATGGACCTCTGCTTTATTCACTTGACCACACGCACGACCACCAACACGCGTTAAGGGGCTGCTGTACCTGTAGGGCTGCTCTCCAGTGTGCGTCCTCAGGTGACGGGTTAGGTTTGCAGATCTTGGGAAAATCTTGCCACAGTATCTGCGATGAGAAAAGGCTCGATAAGGCAATGCAACATTCACTGGCTTCGTTCCAGTTTCAGCTGCTAGAGGCATAGCCTCACTGATATAGGGTACTATTGGCATTATTTTGGTGTAAAGACACTTCAATAAAAGCATGCAGCAAACAGAAGCAATTGAGACACACATGTACACGCAGAAGAATGGAATTGGAATTGCTGGCACTGAGTGGCTTTTCTAGTGCATACACAAACAATACATGAAAACACGCGAGTTTTAAATATCACCCCAAATTTCTAGGCTCACTAAGTGCTTATCTGTCACATTCAGATTTGGAATTATGAGAATCTATTATTAAAGCCTTGTATTTCAGCCTCGATGTAAGCAAATTTCAAACCTTTCAACCAACTCTAAGTGTCAGCAAATGTGACATCATTCTGTGCATTGAATAGGATCAGACCAGACAAGACTCAAAGACCTAATCCATCAAGGTATGTTTCTATAACAACATGTCTTGAAAGAAGGTGACATGTTTTCAAAAAGATCAGATAAACTGATATGCCACTGTCAAACGCCTGCGCATTCTGGAGATGATATAGAGACCCAAACAATGCAATTTAAAAACCATTCTCCAAACTCTGCAACATGTCATAGGACCAATAATGGTAATATATATATACACACATATATGTTACATATAAACAATATATACCTCGTTAGCCCTCCCCACTCATTTGAGTAGCACATTAATATTCAGGTTATAATCAGTCCAGTTCTATTAATCACATTCAGCCCATTTTTGCATGAGGACAGAGCATGCACAGCTCTCAAGAGAATGAGGCTGGTGGTTGTTTCGCATGACAACTTTGAAGGCTGCATCCCTTTACTTGTAACATCCCATTATTTTTTTTTTTTTCACAACATGACGTGCAAGCCTTCAAAATAGCTGTGCAGCTAATTCTGCTCCCGTTGGCTAAACTCTTATACATTTGGGTTGGATGTATGGCCACAATCATCTTAATTGTTTTTTTTTAGGTCTGTATACTTATGTCCTAATAGATCATGTATTTTATCACTGATCCTTTGGATTATTAAAGAGAGGAAAACAAGAGAAAAACGGGTCTGTAGTTTACAATCAAAAAACTCAATGATGAAAGCACACTTGTGGATAGGAAAGGGAGGAGAACATTTGGAAAAGGTGTTGTCTATCTAATAGCTTCCACCCCATTCATCGAGCTGCCGTGGGGCTACCTGCAGGTGTAGCGCTCCTTGCCCTTACGCAGGAGGGTCTCGGGCAGGGCGCTCGGGGGGGCTCGGAAGTTGAACATGGACGGCACCGACTGGATCAGCTCGTTGGCCTCTGGCTTCAAGGCGCTAAAGCTCTCCAGCTTCTCGGCCATGTTCTCGATGGCTGACATCTGCAACAGAAGATGGCACAACACCCGTCACGGTGAATACCGCTCTGCCTGCTTTGAAAAACCTAGGTATAAAGCACACATGCTCCCAAGAAACAAGCAAACAAACAAAAAAAAAACAAATGCAGAGCTGCAGTCACAAAAATTACTGGGCAAATTAGGCACCTTGGTGGCCATGACCTTGTCCCTCTTGGAGTAACTCCTGTAACTGTTGGACTGGGTGCATTCCTCGGCAAGGCCAGTGCACAGCAGAACTCCTGTCCTAATTTCCAAAATGGAAAGCTGCTTCCATACAAGATCTAAGTTAGCCAGTGTTCATTTTTTTGTATTTCTTCTTATTTTCTTCTTACTTCTCAGCATCTACAGAAATACAGCTTGTGCAGTCATGTTCTTTGGGTGGGTGTCTGAGTCTGAGCAAACCACCTATTGAACTCTTGCCATTTTTGACCAAATCAACAGAAAATACAGAGATCCCAATAACTGAATTCCTGATTTAGTCATTTTTTTTTTTAAATAAAGTACTTGCAGGGGAAAAATACCATAGAGGACACCTTATAAACACTCTAGCTCAACCAAACACTGAAACACACCAGAGAGGCTCTGTCATTGACCCAGCCACATCCAAGCATTCAGTAAAGTCTTCTTACACATCAAAGTCAAATGCCATGAGAGAAATCCATAAGAAATAAAGCTTTGGTGGGCTTGGTGCTATGTGTTTGTTCACATTACCACTTAGATGCCTGTCGGGTTTTCCTACAACGTCTTTATACTTCTGCTCTACTCTCAGTTGTTTGCAAGCCCTACTCACTTTGGGATGCCACCTCTCGGTGTAGCTGTCTTTAATTTTCAGGGACTGGGCATTAAACCATTCCTGGAGATTGGCTGCCTTTAAAGTGGAACTGACCACAAAAAAATGCTCCAAAACCACCAGCATTGTCACTTGGAGAAAAAATAAAATAATAATACAATAAATTATAAAACAAAAACACAGAAACCCAAGATAGGCACCTAAAGACCATGACAGCATGAGCCCTGCAAAATGCTTTGGTTGAACGAAGGAGGAAATGTCATTGAAGACAAGAAGCTGAATGCTCCTTAGCCATGGCAGTGCTGGGTGCCGCAGCACTTCCCAAGTGCTCACTAACCATCCCCCTGCCTGGGCACACGGATCGCTGTCATAAACCTGCATCAACCAAGTGCCAGCTGGGAGAACACCTTTGCAGCCCATTCATCCATAAGAGACTGCTCTGATTTTTTTTTTTTTAATTTTATTTTAATGGAAAGAATTCCATGCTTGTCTCTGAAATGACTGCTCACGTGCTGGTTAGCTCTGGCTTTGTGGTGGTGGTGTTTTGTTTTTTTTTTCCCTTTAGCCTGTAGCCTGCCCTCTCATTTCATGCTCAGACTCCTAATGCCGAGTACAAATTGCAATGTACAGGGTACCACTGCCAATTTGCCAAATGTCTTTCATCAAACACAGTGAAAGAAAAAAAAAATCTCAGAGGGAAGTCAAGATACATTTACTTGTCAGGCAACAAATGGGAAAGCATTGCGAGGCAGTAGGGGCTGTAAGCTCTGGGGTTTGATTCATAATCACTCAGCTGCTAAAACATTCTCCACAGATGCAAGTGGACAGCACATTTGTCAATATGAAGGATTTTGACATGTACTGATCACAGGCGTGAGATATGTAATGATGATGCTGCTGGGAGAGGAGGTAATTCTATCTCGGCAGAGAGATGTCATTATCAACCCATACAACTCAACATTACCATATATTTATATGACTCCATATTTTTCTATAGGAAGAATTGATTCTTAAAGCTTTTATAATAGTCTTTCCCCTGCCTTTAATTCCTTCTAATTGTTCCCTGCAAGAAATCGTTTGTCAATTTTGCAATTGTGGAAAATAAATGGTTTGAATGAAAAACGACCTTTGGCCTTCGGGCTGATTAGCAGTGACAAGACAGTGCGTGGGTTATGATAGCACATATTTACGGTGAAGAATAATAAGGGCACCGAGAAGTATAATAAATGTTTTATTTATGTATATTTAATATTCAAGTCAGTTTCATTATCTAGTGATTTTAAATCATTTTTGGATCACCATTCCTCATGTACGTGGCTCCCTACAGTAATATATTAAAGAAACTATTTTCCCCTTTACATTTAAAATGGCTTAGTCATGCTTTTTTTTTTTTTATTTTCAGGATTTTGCAGAGGAGAAATTGATACCGATTCTTCTCTAATGTACACTGGTGTAGCTCAGCACTAACTCTGTACTGCCTCCAGGATTACATCGGTCCCAAAATAGGTATGAAATCAGGACCTAATCTTAAAGCCCTCATTCAGAGGAAATCCAAGCACTTCCAATTATTTTAAAGTATTACAAGATTTCCAAAAATACATTTCTCACCGTAGGAATGACTATTGTGTTGTTTTTTTTAAGACTGATCCATGTAGTTACCTGGTATGATTTATATTTTTCACGAAAGGCAACAAAGGGAAGTGCTTGGCCCGACGTCTTTGCTGATAAAAATCAGCATCACCCCACTGCTGTCGCTGTAATTACAGCAGTTACTGGCTGCTGGGGGTACGGCTCACAATGCCGGGGCGTTTTCCTAAGAATAATGAGAGCAATAAATTCTTCTTTTTTAGAAAGGTCACAACTTCACAGAAGCCAGCCCCGGTGAAGGTGTGGTGAGGATGAGAGGTGAGTTTGCTCCACGTCAGCCTTCCCAGCCCAGACTGTGCTCCACCATGAAGGTCGCCAGCTCTGTGCAGGAACTGATGCTCTTCCATAGAAAACTTTCTCCTGGTGCAACTGAGGCTAAAAGCTAAAATACCAGTGATGGGAAAAGGAAACGTTGCACAGAGGTTTGGAGAGCATAGGAAACGGAGTGAATTGCAAAGCACTGAAGGTCTGGGAGGAGGGACGGCTGCTGGCACTTGGCTCCACGTGGCCGGTGCTCAGGGCCTTCAGGATGCTCTCCCTGTTGCCTCCCAGCTGCTTCCTCACTCCTCATCCTCTGCTTCCTTTCCCCAGCCTCTTTGGGGTGCCCTCAGTGCCGCACAGCACCCGGCACAGGATTTGCCATGGGGGTGATGTGCACGGGGGCAGCACAGGCTTGCTGCAGCCCACAAAAGCTCTGCCATCCCTGCCCCACAGCGTGGCCTCACCCCCTTCAAATTTAGGCCAACATCCACTGCTGAGGCCCCAGGGACACACAGGTGGGCATCCAAGGAGCAGACCTTCTGCCTGATGTCTTGCATCAAACATCAGAAAGGAGAGGTGCGAGAGCTTTACCTGGAGGTTGCCTCTCGATTACTGCGTTGAACAGGGCTGGCTTTGGCTCCGATCTAAGCCCTTTTTGAATCCGTTTATGTTTTTGTCAAGAAGTTCACCAATTTAATTAGGTGCATATGAAAAGATGCCGTCTTTTGTTCCTTTTAAGCCTTTTGCCTGATAATTCAGCTGGGTGCCCCTCATTTTTTGTCTTGTAGAAACTAATGAATAACCATTTCTCATTCAGGTTCTGCTCACCATTCACGGTTTTACAGAGCTCTGGCACAGCTCCCTCGGGCATTTCTTTTCCAAGCTGCAAAATCAAAACCTACTTGGGCTCTTTTTGTGTGGAAGCTGTTCCCTGTCTCTGATCGTCGCAGTTGCACTTTTCTGTGTCTTCTCTAATTCTGTGTCCTTTTTGAGAGGGGCTTCAGCTGTATTCAAGATCCGAGAGCAATATAACACATAATGATGCTTTCAATTCCTTTCTGCTAAGCACTCAGATATTTTCATAAAACTATTGACTTCAAGACCCTTGTCCTGAATGATGAGAGTTAAGAGTTACACTTTCCCTTCAGTGTTACGTGGTACTTATCGACATTGAGTTTTATTCTTATTTGAATTCCTGGTGACTCAGCTTTCTGTGAAACCTCTGCAAAATCTTCACAGTCAGCTTTGGATTTAGCTGATCTCAATAAACTGTTGGCTCTTTGTTCTTTGCCTGTTTACCCTCCATCCCATGCTGTTTACAAACATTTTTAATCATCCAGATCCCAGTGACACCTCTGGGTGAAGTTGGTGATAAACTCCAACTACTGCAAAAATTGCTTATGTATTCTTATCCTTTTTTTTCCCTTTTATTTATTTATTTATTAAGATGTTTTTTAATCCAGAAGGCTTTGCTATACTGCCCAGGGTCTGTAGGAGCTCTCAGTGAGAATTCCCATTTTGAAGCACAACCCAATGCTTCAAAGCACTGTTAAAGCAAGATTTGCTTCCATAGGAGCTGTGCTGACTGTGGAGATGTTACTGTGGTGAGCAAGCCACCAAGCTCCTGGAGGATGCTGCTGCTATAGCATCAGTGCTGGGAGGTCCGGTGGGTGTCCGTGGCCACCCCATCACTCCAGGAATGGTCCCCAGGGACCACCAGAAATTAAAAGCTGTCGGAAGAGCTCTGCACCCCAGCAAGCACCCAAGTGCCGTGGCCATCCCGCAGCGGGACCCGGGGAGGAAGGCACCACTTGGCCCCAGGGATTGGATTAGTGTAATCACCGTGTCCCAGGTGAAAGCTCTCCCGGGAGGCAGGGGAGCGAGGAGATATTATTCTGTATTTACATCAAGTTCCTGCATTATGGACAGGTCGCGTCTCTTCCCGATCCGAGATCGGTGACTGACGGTGTTTTACAGAGAGCAGGAACTTTTGATTTACATCGATGCGTTGTTGATTCTATCTGCGTCCAGATGTCTGGAAAAGGAAGCAGCTTTCCCCCACCTCCCTCCCGCTCCCCGAGAGGCTATTAACCTCCTACTGACGCAAACTAACATGTAGTCACAATTCCCCAGCTCGGGCTCAAAAATGCAGACATTACCATAATCGGCTAAAACAAGTATTTATAAACATTTCAACGGGCAAGATACCATCAGCAGGGGCCCTGGATATTTGTCTTAAAATTTATTAACCAGCAGAAGAGAAAGTGGCATAAATAAAGCAAGGTTTGTTGTTGCTGCTTTTTAAGAATAACCTGATGATATGAAATAATCTAGCAGACAATGTCATGAATTACGTGACCTCGTGTTTTAGAAGCTAGACTCCTTCGATGCTATTATCGTAAAAACAACTGACTTTATAGCTATAACTCATGGGAAAAGAAAGGTTCAAATGTTTGCCTTCTATTTTTACTAGTGTTATTTAGAGAAATCTTGAAAATCCAACTACTGAAGTTCAGGATTTCTTCCTCCCCAGTTCAAGTTATGCTGCTTTCTCTAAAAATTATGACTTGTGAATTTGTTGTAATGCATTTGGCCATCCAGCCACGGAACTTGGCTGAGCTATATTCATGTCCAAAGCACCCAGCACACGTGGCTGAATTTATGAAGCAGTAGCAAGAAACTCCAGCTGATCCCCAGCATAGATCCAGAAAAACTGGATTTGGGTTGATGCCACTGGTGGGGATTTAGCTAATCTAACAGAATGGATCGTGTCCTACAATGCGCCCAGTAAAATGAAGCTTTGTTAATATACTCATAACATTTCACATATTTTAAAAATTATTTTAATTGTTTACAATGATTCTCCACAATGGTATTGCAAATAAAATTTGAATCTAATTACAGAATCTCTTTATAGAAACCTTCTCTTGATGGGACCAGAAGGGAATGAAAAAGTCCACGAGGTAAATAAATTGGGATCTATCCAAGAGAGGGTGATTCCCATTGAGCTGGACTACAGCCTTTCTGCCAAACAAACAACGTGAAATAATCTTGAAATATGTGGCACATGCACCTCTGAATTGAGACAGAAAGGCACATGTGACATAGTCAAATCTCCTGAGATGAAGATTCACCCATGAATCTGCATCCTGCCCTAGGCGCTTTACATACTGATTGCTGCTGCTGCTGCTCAAGCACCAGTGTGGCCAAAAAAAAAAAAGATGACCAAAATTTGAGGACCAAGCCAATGTCAAGGAAAGCAGACAGAAGAAACTGACTGCATTGGGGCTTTCAGCTTGCCAAACACCCCCAAAGCCTCTTTTCTGAGGGTCAGCGTGCACGGGCCAAATCACAAATCCTACCACAGGCCCTGGATACTGCTACGTTAAATTCACTCTGGTACAAAGAAGTTGGGTAACACCTCTTGTGCTCTCCAAGCCCAGCATCTAACCCTGTGTCCCAGCTTCTTATCATCTGAGGCTTGCTTAGGATTCATGGAAGATACCTGCAGCCTTCCCTTTGGTTGTTTTACTGGGGCAGAGGCTCTCAGTGGGGCACTAAGACCAACGTCAGTGGAACAGGTTTTGGGTACAGACCTTCCTACGGACCCAGACACCTCGCTGTGATCGAGCTCAGTGGGTGCTCACAGGAGCCTTTTGGGGCCTGCTGACCTCGTTTCACCTCAGGATCCTAGCAGTCATCATTTTACAGATAGAAATCAGGGCTTTAAAGCCATGTGGACACAAAGCAGAGCTCCATGGCTGCTCATGGACCACAGGCACGTGGAGGAGAACCAGGACAGCGCCCTTCCTGGGCACCCCATGCTGGGATGCACGCAGGAGGGAGCACATCGCCACCTCAGCCCGTGTTTTATGAAATCCTGGCTACACCTTGTGCAATTAGTCCATGTCTCACTGCGAGTGATGAGCGAGCGTGAGTCAGGCCTAGAGCCACAGCCGCCCGGCCCCAGCTCTCCCCTCCGAGACCCGAAGCTGCGAGGTTGGGAAAAATCTGGGACAAGTATTTATGGGATCGCCGTGCAGCGAGGGCCAGCAATGGGAGAGCACAACACGGTGTTATTTCACTTGCATCTGCAAAAGCAGTTGCTGTGGCTCTTTTTATATTTTTTTTCTGGAGTGATTTAGACATATTAAAAATAACATTTTATAAAAATAGAAGAGCATGCTCAAGTTTATCCCACAGATAGAGAAAGCACAATTCCCGTTCACATAAGGGGGACTCTATGTAACTGCACATACAGGACAAATTTGACACAAGCACTGCAAATAAATGGGTGTTTTATTTGGGCTTTAAATACAGCAATGAGCAATTAAGCTCAAAACTTCAAAGCTATTAAAGTGACTAACTCCCACTGAAGCCAATATGAGACAGAAACGTGCAGCCCTCCGAGGCTCTATATTTTAATGTCTAGAATGCAGATTAAATATTTATAACTATTGCAATCTAACAAGATTTCAGCCTGAAAATTTTCACTGCAATCTCTGAAGGAAACGCCTTGGAATGATTTCAGTTAAATATAAACAAAGACTTCATTTTGAAACCCTTACTTACTTAGGTAAAGCTCCCATTGCCTTCACCAGATAAAAACTGCAGGCTTAGATGAGTGAAAATAAAGCCAATTGGACATAACAGATATTTATCTGCTACAGCTACAACACACTGTAGGAAAGAGTGGCATGCTCCGTGATTGTGTGGTAAGCTATCTTTCATATTATATTTTTCTTATGCAATTTATTTCACAATGATTAAATCAAAAATATAAGCAATGAACTTACCCAAATTCTTTGATCAGGCAATTGGAACTGGGAGCAAAATTGAAACAAAAACAACACATTATTCCTGCATTGGAACCCTCATTGCAATCAAACTACTAATTAAGATTTTATTTAAAGATACTAATTAAGACATTATCCTGGATGATTTGTTGCATCGGGGCATTCTCTCCCTAAAAACACTTGTAACAGCAAATTACTGTGAAATACAATTACGTGACCTAATCTTTCGCAGCTTTTGGCCACTGGCACTGGGAGGAGTTTTGCAGGGACTGCAGGGTTTATGCCTTTAATCTCTAGTCCAAAACCTATTTTAAAGATCTGCTTGTTAGTGGTCCTATTATCAAGTTTAAAAAATTAAACTCTTGTTTAATCAAATGGAAAGTTTCAGAAATAAATTCACCTACAGAAACACAAATTTGTAGGACGCAAACAATGACAAATATTTTGCTCCTGTTTTACAGAGACAGAGCCTGCCAGCAGAAAATGAAAACTTGTGGTGCAGTCCACACCTGTGCTTTTACAGGGGCAAACGGGACTATAAAACAACAACACTTTTCTGCGAGCCGTTCCCCAGTCCTCTATAAACGCCGCGCCAAACTCTGCCTTTGCAAACAGGAGGCTCCATTCCATTCATGTCAGCAAGAAAGCAAATTTGGACATTTACTTTTTTGACAGGACATGTGATGGTGGTTTCCTTTTTTTTTTTTACAGTGTATTATGAGTGTATGTCACACCGATGGCTTTTCTATCCTCCCAACTCAGAAGTTACACACTTTAACCTAGCGGACAGGTAAGTGGTAAAAAGAAAGCCAGTCTTAACCCTGGATTTTTTTTTGTATTGCAAATGAGCAATGTGGAGGGATGGGCAAAAAGGCAGAATGCGGCTGGAAACACGGCAGGAAAACCCTGCAGCCACCTGCAGCAGCACAAGCAGCCTGCAGCCATCCCCCTGCCCTGCAGTGCTGCTGGCAGGGCACAGCCCCAGCACCGCGGGGAGAGGACTCTGCCCCCGGCCAGCCCCAGAAGCACGGAGGTGGCATCTGGTGTGGTGACGGTGCTGGGACTTTCCACAGGCACCAAGGAGAGGTCTAAGCAGTGCAGGAGGGGGCAGATCCTGCCCACTAGTAGCAGAACTCCTCTTGTTTCCAGTTCACCTGAACGCCCACGTCACCCTCTCCTAGCACCCTACAGATCTTCCTCCAGGTTTCCCCCTGGCATGCAACCCACTCACACAAAGCTTCGCAGAAAAGTATCCAGCTCCTTCCCATCCCAAACAACCTCCTAATAGTGCAATTTTATACCAAGAACCTCCTTCCACACCTGCTGATGGCATCAGACCAACTTGTGCTGAAGCCTGCAGTCCCTTCAACTCAACAAGGATTTACACCTGAAAATCCAGCAAGGACTCAGCAAAATGTTATTATTTCTTCCATTGATACAGCACCTTAAATAGCCTAATTTGAATGATTTACCATTAATGTACAGCCCTTTTTTTGTTCTAACAGGATCAGTTACTTGATGAACCGGCCAGTTTTACACCAGGGGAGACAAAGAGGATTCAGCTCCCAGCTGTGCATTGGTGCATTAATACTATCTGCTACGGACTGGGAATTTCTACTTGTCACTTCACAACTCTGGCAAATAGGATAACTCAGCAAGAGGTGCTGAGCTGCTATTAAATCTTGTACATAAATTCTCAACAATTTTAATACTTAATAAACCCTTCACTTCCTACAGGCATTGCAACTGGGAAGACCTGTGGTGCTTCTGCACTCTCCACCCATGCAAGAGCATTACAGCAGTGTATCTGCAACGAGACACACCATCAGCTCTCCTTCCCACATCTCCACCGGTCCCATGCTTCAGAATATATTCTGTACAATCTGGCTAAACTGGGAAAAAAAAAAAAAAGGCAAATTGTGGCAGACTAGTGATGTGGTCTGCCCAGGAATTCAGAGGAAGCTGCACCAGAGACAGGAGCTCGTGGCTGCACAAGACCCACGTGGGTGTCACTATTAGGGTGAAACTGCCCATAGTCAGCAAGGGGTTTAAATATGCAAATAACACATAGCATTTTATTTCAAGAGTAAGACTATTTTTTGCAAAAATATTTATTTTGCACACTTTTTTTTTTTTTTGCAAAACTGCCTCGAGCAAAGAAGAGGAGAACAGAATGAATGTGCAGTGCTGCTAAAGAACAGCAACATGCAGACTGCACACATGTACTCTTTCTATAGTGCATACACACTGTGCTTGTTGTTCTGCTCCATGGACACCCTCGTAAATTGTTGTTCAGCAAGTAAGAAGCAGGATTTTGGCCTATGAACAACACAGCAGCCCTCTCATATAGCATGGCTTCAGGCATGGAGAAAGGACCCTACAGAGTCACTGCACACGCTATCATCCATGACTGCTAGATGGGACGTTTGCATTAGGAGGGTTGAATGTATTGGGTAGAAGGTTTTCTCTCTTTTCTGGGAGTCCTCTAATATTAAGAAAAGCAATCGATTGTATAAAAGTAAGCAAGTAACTGGGATGCTCAGTTTTGCTTGCCCAACTTTGGATCTACACCGACTCCCTGAAGGCAATACTGCCTCCACTGCAGCGGCCCTGAAAAAGATGGGCAGCTGCGAGCGTTGGTGGCGACGCTATGGTTATGGAGGAACACGCTTCTAAAACATACATGTAGTTCGAATCTGGCTTCCTCTATAATCAAAACATGTTGTTTCATCTGCAAAACATCAAGAAGCCCAGAACAATGCTTACGCTTTTCCACCACAATGGTGAAGCAAAAACTGTGTGTTTTAGGAAATCCAAAAATGACTAAGACCGCATTCATTTCTCTGCACCTGCTTTGAAGCACCAATAGGCTTGTTTACAACATCAAAATTCCAAAAATACTTACTTGTGGATGAAACAAGAATCCCGGGGAAGGTCTCAAGTATTTCTCTTTTAAAGCTTCGAGTGGGTCAGTTAACTTTCTTTTCTCTACTCTGTAAATGTTAAAATTAGATTTGCTTATGATGAATCAGCCTCAGATATTAATAATTATACAGCTACTCATGTTTAAAACAGTCGATTATACATCAAGCAGTTTGTTTCTCAGAGGTAATGGTAAGAGATAAGGAAGTACAGTCAGCCCCGGGTTCCCGCATGCGGCTCATTACGACGGGCGGGGGCTGCGGACTGCTGTTGAAGGGCGATCGTGCCCTTTACATGGGAAGTAATCCCGCTTCAAAAGACCAGCAATAATGATAGCAAAAACCAGTGACTAACTACCGAGGATTTTTATGAAGAAATAAGGTGACCAAGTGTGCTCTCCACTCAGAGGAGTGGAATTCAGGGCAACAGGAGCTGTGAGAAAGAGATGCCTTCTCGCCTGCCCATGCGAGACCTCGCCGTCACCATCCTCTGTGCATGCCAAGGTGGCCCTAAATGGGGCTGTACGAGAAATGCAGGCTTGCAGGAAGGCACTGGAGCTGACCTGCCACCAAGCAAGACTGTGATCAATTAATGTGTGCATTTAGGCTGTGAAGCACAGTGTGGGTGATTCAAAGCAGTGTGGAAATTTGAGGTCTTTTTGCTTTTTCTGTCACTGATGTGTACAGTTTAAGGGACAGACCCTGTTGTCCTTCCGTAGATGTAATTCATGGCAAAGGAAGGCTCGGTAACAAGCACCCTTGTACTATGTTGCCAGAATTTCTATAGGCTTTGTTAGTTTGTAATGCAGGACCACAAAACACGAATCATTATTTCCACTGCTTCAGGCATTTAAAATCACCGTGACACAAACACCTATGGTCTAATACAGATATCAAACTGACATAAATAAAATCATCTCAATAAATAGCATCAGACCATGTTTCTTCACAATGAATACCTGTTGTCTTAGGTGAGAGCACTGTGCAAGAACTATGCCCGCAGCATTTCTTTTTAGATAAAGTAATAACAAATTAAAATCATTTTCATGGACATAACTTTTTTAACAATAGGCTGTAAAATTGGTCATTTAGATTATAAACAAACATTTTTTTTTGGCTGATATTCCCCTAGACTAATTTAGATGCATGACTTCAGCTGATTGCAGATATGGAAGCTGAAAGGCAAAGGGCACAAACGGGGGCTGACGTACACAGGATGTAGGTGAAATCCAGATCCCAGGGAGACTGGTGTCAGCTCTACTGGAAGACACCGAGGGGTCGGGATTTTACAACTGGTTTTCAAAACCTCGCTTGACTGACGGTGTCTGCTTGTGTGCCCGTCAAAGCCAACACAAAGGCTCCCATTGATTCGTAAGGTAGATCAGATTAACTAACCCATGGTTAGGCTTTGTACACACAGGGACATTGTGCCTTCAATTATACTAATGAAATGCCTAGATAAATCCAGCCATTACTCAAATCAAAGCTAAAAGGGGCAGAAATCACTCTCAATTTCCATACTTTTTGTACACCTCAGGATAAATTTGCTTCTTGTTGTACTTATGAGATCTTGCCATTTAATTCAGGAAGAACAAAGAGGTGGTGCACAACTGGCAGCCTTTTGGGACGCACTCTGATTTCCAGGGAAGAGAAGATGCAGGAGGCAGTAAAGCCAGGTTGGAAGCATTTTGGAAGAAAAGTAATTTGTGGCAAACCAGTGCTGTCAAACACACAGTAAATATAAAACCACTTACTACTGATGCCAATGCATCTACGGGCTACAGTCCTGCACATCAGGCTGCACAGGTTAAACCAACAACTCAGTGCAAGTAGGGCAGTAATGACAACTTGCTAATTATGGCATTACCACACCCAGGGCGTGCAGGTCGGCAGGCAGCCTGCCCCTTTCCCCCTGCAGTGACCTCTGTAGGGTCAGCAGGAGGGGGACGGGGTTGTCCCGTGCAGACCTAACTGCTGTACCAAAGGGTGCCAGAGAGCAGCGTTACCTGTAAATGGGATCCATAAAGAAGGGAGTCGGTCGGGCGTGCTGCAAAGAGGACTCGGACGCTTTCCTTTGCTCGAGGTCGCCTCCTTTCTTTTCACCAAAGACGTGGTTTTTCCGAGGCTCGGCCTGTTTTGTGCCACTGGCTCGACTTCTGCTGCCCATGCTCAGATCTAGAGGCTGGTCCTGGCTTGCCGCAGGCGGAGCTGCTGGCTTTGAGGGTATGGGAGTAACGGGCTTCTCCTCCTTACGCTTAGTGGTGAGGTCAAAGGGAGACTCAGAGCTTCCCTTTGGGATCTTCTTGAGTTCACTGGGTGATTGGGGTTCCACTTTCAAGGGTAACGGTCTCAAGTCTCTATCAGGAAATGGATACATTGATTGAGAGAATGCTGGAAAAAATGGGAGGGGAAACATGGAAGGGTAAGGTAAAGCTCCAACTTTTTTGTCTTGCAGCCCCACAAGTCCTGTTGAACCAAAGTATTTCTCAGCAATAGAAGCAATAGCCTTTATAGAATCATTCACCGCTCCTGACACCGCAGTCTGCTCCTCTAAAGATGGTGAGAAAATGGAATGATTGCTGTGGTCTTTCTTATTATTTATTGAAGCCAAACTCTGCAGAGAGCTTACTTTGTCTTTGAACATTTTACCATTTTCTTTAAATTTCTCTTTCTCACTTTCAATGTCACTTTCCAGATCAGAGCCAGAGGTGGTTTCCAGGTCACTGCCACTGGGGGTACTGACATCGTCAAGGTCACTACTCTCTGACTGGTCACTGAGTTTCTCATGCGGCCTCTCTTCAGAGGACCTCTCTGGTTGAAGCTCCACTGGCTTATTTTCCCCTACAGATGGTTGCTTATTTAGTGCCTTCAAAATATCCTGGGTGGCTGGCAGTATCTGAGGACTGGTCATGAGGGGACTTTGACTTTTGTTTGTCTGATCTGCGCTCGGTAGTCCTTTAACAGGAGAACTAGTAGGTAGCAAAGGTGGCCTGTGGTACAAGCCTGAAGGAAACAGACCGGGGAAGCTAAAAGAAAATCCAGGAGCTGTTGGAAAGGTAAGACCAGCAGGATGCCTATTGGCTCCAAAATAGTCAGCAAGGCCCGGATTTGCATGATTCATATTAACCATGGACGTTTTATCCATAGCTGGGGTTCCAGGAAGTGAAATGCCTTGGCCAAAAAATCCTCCTGCTGCAAAATGGTTCTTGCCCTCACAAAATCTCCTGTGTTTATTTAAGGAAGACGTAGTGCTGAACATTTGTCCACAGTCTTTGCACTTGATTTGGGTTCTGCAATCAGCATGCATGCGCTTATGTCGACAAAGGTTTGAAAACTGAGTATAGGATTTATGGCAGACCTCACCTGTATGTAAACAACAACAACAACACATCTCAGGCTTTATGGTAATTGCCCCCACCCTCAAAATTTTGCAAATAAAACCATTTTTACCCTCCAAATGTCAATTAGGAAGCCGTTAAGGAGAAGTCTGGGTGCACAAAAGCTATTGTACTGTTCCAAAGCAAGGCATCCAAGCAGACAAATGTCTAAAGACAGCACCAAAAAACCCCCTCCAACAAACCAGAGCAGGTCTGAAATCACTAAAAGATAACGCTTTTGGTTCCTTGTTTGTTCTTTGCATTGCACATTTGATACCATTATTTCGCATTGCATTAGCACCCAGAGCCCTGCCACGAGCTGTGGCTCGGTGCTGTGACACGGATGAACCCACGGTGCTCCTGATGAGCAGGCACTCATGTCCCCAAATGCCTCTGTCAGCATCACCGTGCACACGTGTGAGTTAGCCAGAAACATTTGCAGACCAGCCTGCAAGACCCAAGGAAACGAAAGAGGCAAAGGAGAAGACAACCAGGTATTTCCAAGGGTATGCTATTATTAACAGACATTATTTTTGACTTACAATTAATAAGTTAATCTCATGAAATCCCAGGCTACAGCTTCTCGAGTAACCTCAGTCTGGTACTCTCGCATGCCCAAAGCATTTCTATACGTGTAATGCATACGGTCCCTACAGGTGGCTTAGAAGCCATAACTATAAATCCATGTTTTAATAACTTTACTAGTCTTAATATTGCTTATTTGTTTCTTACACATGAAAAAAATACACCGTATTTCAACAACAATTTCCTTTAAAAATGCAGCTGTATTTGTTTGCGTGTCCGATGCTCAGAACAGCTCAATGGATTTCCTTTCAAGCTCCTCTGGGATGAGAGTAACTTCAGCCTCACAAAAGAAGCACTTGGAGAAAGCCAAGGGGAGATCTGCCTTGATCTCCTGGGCCTGAGCTGGCCTGCGACACTCATAGTGCTGCAGCACAGCTTCCAGCTAGCAATTTTGGTAGCAGGAGGCTGAAAGTCACCCCATCACCAGCACAGAGGAAGATGCACCACTGCGGAGACTGAATCATGTCGATGAAGCCAATGGAATTTTTTTAGTTCCCAATAAAATCTTTACATCGCTTTTTTTCCCTTCTTACATTTAGTGTAGGTTACCATTTTTATGATTTTTTTCTGGCCTTTTTTCCCCACCCTTCGGACGAGCAGGGACAGCAGGCAAGTCCCCAGCTGCGCTATGCGCTGTGCTCTTCAACACGCTAATATTTCTCCGTGTCTCTGGACTAACTTGCTTCTACTGGTATCAGCTCCAGCTTTGTTTAAAAACAAGGCAACAACATTATCAGTAAGCAGCGTTATCCCTCTGTAATAAATCCCCCCCCCCTTTTTTTTTCCCAGCCAGGAAAAAGCATGTTGCCACTGTATTTTTATTTAATTTGCGTTATATCATAGGCTCTCATCTTTCACACATCAAAGCCACACAACAATACACATTGTGTATTCTGAGGCCTTTTTAACAATCATTTTCATGATTTGAGACAGACTGACATAATTTACAATGGCTCTATTTTAAGCCTGCAAAGGAAACTGAATTGAATGTATCCCATCCTGCACTGTTGGTTCCCATGAACTGCAATCACGTCCCCTGACTTCCACTCGCACCAGGGCCTGCGCTAACCTTCCTGCTCGTCCAGATCGCTGCCCTTGAGAAACTTGACCACTTGTTGTCATGTCTCAACTGTTTACCTCTTCAGTAGGCTGCTCCATATCTCAGCAACAATGCTCCCATTGTTCGAGGGCCTGATCCTGCCCACGCTGCACCCACCCCTTTTCCCTATTCACGCCCCATTGACAGCCCTGGGACAATTCGTGGGGTAAAGAGCGCAGAATTGGGCCCAAGCACAGGAAATTTGCTATGCGGTAATTCAGGAAGAATGTTTGTTGCTGTATATCAGTTAGTGTTCCTGTTGGAAATCTTCATTCACAAGGAAAGAAACAGAAGAGAAAGAAAAAAAATGAAAAAGAAGAATAAAAAAAGAGTAGAATAGAGTAGAGTAGAGTAGAGTAGAGTTGCTCTTGTTCCTTTAAAATGTTTGATTTTTTCTTAATAAGTGCCTTCTGTTTCTCTTTTAGGAAAATATTTTATTTGCCTGTTTGATATGAAACTATTTTTTATTTAGTATAGAACTATTTGTTATTTATTTGCTGCAATACAAATCCCTAATTTTCTGCTATTTTCTCCTATTTTTAGCCTCATCCCAGGCATAAGATCTCTTCTAACCCCAAAGAAACTCATTGCCATACCTCAGGTACAGCATCAGGCCCCCCCAGTTAAGCTTACAGAAGCTTTGTGCAGCCCTCACCATCACTGCTGAGCTCTTGCACAAAAAGTTCCTCCCTCTTCGGTGCTGATCACAGAAACCAAAATTAAACTGACCACAACGGTACAACTTGAGTGAGGACATCCACAGGCTTGCAAAACCTTCATCTTGGATATTACGGGCCAGTTCCCATCACATACAAGCAGGAAAACTCCATCCACACTGACGGAGTTATGCCCAATACATTACAGCAGAGCATAAGGCAAAGTATTTTTCTTCAAGAAAAAGAAAATCCCCCTTTTCCCTTTTAAAAATACATGCTTTTACAAAACTAGGATAGTGCATGATTTAAAATAAATCATACTTTTATGGGCTTTTGATTTTCTACCAGGTTGTGCTAAGGGCCTGCTCCTTATCTACAGGATTATATTAAATGTAATGCTGCAGTCGGAGTAGCAACTGGGGGAAAAGGGACTTATTGGCACAGATCTAGTCGTCCTAGAGTTGGTAAGTTCTCCTTTATAGAGCCTTGATACATTATCCATTTATTAGTCTCTATTAAACTACTCAAAAGTCAACAGAACTGAGATATGTTCTACTCCTGGAGAAATGCAAAGAGAGATCCTTACAAACTGTTAAAGAGTGTTGCAAAATATTCATTTGACTAATGCATCTGAGCTCAGCTTTAAAACAAAATCAAATTGATAATGGTAAAAACATTAAAATATACATTTTTTTTTTATTATTATATTGATGAAACAATTAGCTGTTGTACCGAGGAGTTCACCTTTCCGAGGCTGACAGTTATTTAAAGCTATTTAATGAGGTGCCTCTTGCATTTAACAGCCTATTAAAAACATGGGCTTTCAAGGTCGACAAAGAAATGTCGGGGACAGGTCCAAAGTCCTTAGTCCCCAGAGGAGTCTCCCTCTTGGGGGCTGTCCCCTGAAGCCAGGTGGGATGTGACAGCAGCGAGCCGCTCACCCAATGCCCTCTGGTCCTGCAGGAGATCAGCTGTGCAGATCCCCTGCGCTGCCCCGACCTCCACGGGAGTCCCAGGAGCCAGGACTACTCAGGCAGGTCCCTGTTACAAGATCTACCTCTTTTTCACCACATGACTTTTATTTCCAAGTAAAGCTTTGCTTAAAATGTAGTGGATGGGGGACGGTTATCAACTTTAATTGCTTCCACGTATCAAAGCAACAGAAGCTGGGTTTGATTTCTCCTGTTACACCTTATTACATCCTTTAAATCTTAGCGCCATGCTTTTAAGCAACTAACTTGTAAGGGAAGCTTCCCTCCTCGCAGCTTTTATTGCTGCACAGACCCAGGTTTAACGCAAACTCCCAGCCTGTCTCCCAGATTGCAGAAATTCATCTCGTGCTTAAGCACGCTCCGTACCGCGATCGTCTCTGGACCCCAAATTAGCCAGCAGTTAAGTTTGCATATTTTCTGCTTATTAAAAAAATTACTGTAAGTACTATTTTGAATATGTTCGGTCTATTATGGCATGTGGTTTCTATTTGGAGAGGCTGGAGATTTTGCGAAGGCAGTGAGTAATTACCTTAGTGTTGGTGAGTTTTCACTCAAGCTTGGGCGGTGTACTGTAATAAGAGACAGTTGCCATAAACAGACTGGTAGAGTAAATCATGGTGTGTGGCCTTCTGGTGGAAAACAGATATCTCCTTGAGGTGACCCTACCTCCCTCCCATTGCTCAGCAAAGCCTACCAACATGTGGTCTCCAAACCCTTTTGTTCTGTAATTACATGGCTATTATTCAGGGATTGCTCAATGGGTTTTCATCTCTCGTACTGTGCATTTCACGAGCACTGGTTGCTGGTTTGATTTATCAGAATAAATAGTAACAAAAACATTTTAGGATTATTTCATTTGAGAGAGGTGCCACTTTCGCATTTTCATGCCGGGCACTGGCTGCAAGAGGACTAGCTGAAGGTTCCCCACCAGGGCCAGAAACTATTGTTGTTTAATAAGTATAAATTTAAAAGTATAATTACTTAACCTGTAATCCTAGGTCTAAGAATTATTAGAGATGTTTATTATTGGATCGGGTTAGTTATACATCTTCTTGCTGAAGAAGCCCATCAAAAGGATTATCTAACCCAATGGCAGAGACACAGACTTCCCATAAATTAGTCTTGCAAGCCACTACTGCTCCCCTCGAGGCATTATAAGACCCAAAGCACGTGTCAAAGCAGCATTTTAGAGCTCCCTAGGTTTCTATATGCTGAGGAGGCAAATGCCCCAGTCGCAGCTGCCCGCTCCAGCAAACGGGACCGTGCAGTATTGGCTGGAGCTGCAGCTTTGCTGTCTTCTGCTGCAACAGCAACCTGCCGTGCCTAACATGCTGCCTGGCAGAGGTGCCACTTCTCCTGTCAGACTTGGTGTGAAATAGGAGTATGGAAAATACAGACAGCTGGAAAAAAAAAGCACCAAGATGAAAACTGGGTAAATTCTTTTTGAGAACAGCAAAAGGTGAAGAAGTTCAGAGAACAAGGAAGGGAGGTGTTCATAAGGTGCTTTTTAAGCCATAGCAGGTGCCTGAAAAGTATGTGGAGGACATCAGCGCTAGCAAGAACACTGTTCTTAAACATTTTTTGCCTCTGCTTCCCTGGTGAAAGGGAGAGAAAGCAACTTGCAACATTACTGTGCACCCAGATTCCCCAATCTCACACCAGGATCTGGCCAAGTAGCAAACACAACCCTTGGGACTCTGAGGACCTGATTTATAGCCCGGTATGGAGTCAGGCCCACATATCAGGCAAGTTTTATTGTTGGAGCAGCTGTTGGCAAAGCTCTAATAGCTAAACCCAATACTTAAATTCAGGGCATGTAAAAGAGCCTCGAGCAGGGAGGCAAGCTCCTCTGGCTGATATACAATGGCTTTAAGGTTTATTTTCCAATTCCTGCAAAACTCACATTATCTGCTGGAGAGACCCTGTGGCCCAAAATTAATTTCTAAAGCAAAGCAGGCTTTCAGGTCCTGCTGGCCCTGCCTAACACCCAACACACCCAGACTGTGCCATCCCTCCAGCTGAATGGGACACCCTCCCTGTCCCTGCTGGCACTGTCCTCCCTCCCCAGCACCAGCACTAATGCTGCCTTGCATGGCAGGGCCAGATATGCAGCATAGGGGCCGCTGCTCCTCCAAAGGAGCAGGAAGGAGAGCAGCCAGCTCAGCGTGGTGCAAAGCACGGCTCCCTCTTGCCAAATCTCACTCCCCACTTGCTCTTTTGCATCTGTGCGTGGAAAAATATCCCAGGGACAAGAGGTGCATTTATACATCACACAGTGTCTGCCTGAAAGGAAAGTCATATGAAAGCAATGCTGTGCATCGGACTATGAATTACCCAATTCTCATTTAATAACTCACAGCCCCCACGAAACCAGTGGGAGAAGCCAAGGAAGAACAACACAACCTCCTGCTTGCAGATTATGCCGCTTTTCGACAAAAGGAATACACTTAACCAAAGACGTTTAGTGGAAGACTTACATATAAAAGGTTTGACACTGCTGTGGATGTGTTTATGCTGTTTGAGGCCTGAAGAAGTGGCAAACGTTTTGCCACACTCTGGACAAGCGTGAGCACGAGCCCCAACATGCTGGGAACGAATGTGCCTCTGGAGGTTGCTGGGGTCCGTGAAAACCTGCTAGGAAATGAGTACTCATTAACCAAGAAACTTAACTGCAGAAGAAGCCAGTTAACACAAGCGTCTTTCAGAATTCAGACCTCAAAGCTACTGGGAGCTTTTTAGGATTAAAAAACGGTGGATGCTTGTTGCACCTCAACACAGCCTACGGGCATCAGCGGGAGCTGTGCCTGCAGGACGGGGCCTCTTTTTCCCAGGATCAGCCAAATATTTGGTGGAGCTGTTAACCCCTATGCAGCCACCACAGCAGAAGCATTTGCCCCTGCAATTAAAAGTCATGCTTTTGAGGCCAGTGACTTCCTGCGCAACACCTCCACAGAAAACGAGTCAAACCATGGCTATGTGAAACCTCCAGACATTACTGCAATAGAAATACTTTGCTGGGCACATGGCAGCAGGAAATCTCACTCACAGTCCCAGTGTCTAGGGTTTTGCTGCAACTTACAAATGTCAGCTCAATGCAAATTTCCCATTATTGCAGCAAATGTACTTAAACGTGAGAAAGTCCTTAAGCAAAAAGCTCAGGCTCTGGGAATCTGGTACGACGAAATTTTATACAAATAATCTGTGCAGCAAGCACCGTGCTGGAAGTGATACAGATGCCCTAGGGATGAGATGGTTGCTCTCAGCACAGTCAGAAACTGGAATTTTTCTTATTTGGTTTTATATTGCAGTAACGTCCTTCCAAATCAAAAGGGGTGGGAAGCTAACAAATACAAAGTGAAGATTTAAACCCTTGGGAAACGGGCTGAAGCACTGCGGGAGCACTACGCCCTCCAGTATCCCAACCCCAGCTGCCCCTGCGAGCTCAGCGACACGAGAGATGCCGGGCAGCCTACAAATTCACTGTACCTTGGCACAGTTCTCACACTCGTAGTGCTTGCCGCTGTCATGCGACATTTGGTGACGTATCAAGTTGGACTTCCAGTTGAAAGCTTTGGGGCACTGGTCGCACTTGTACTCCCGCTCCTCGCTGTGGGACAGCATGTGCTTCTCCAGGCTGCGGAAACAGGAGCAGGGGTTACCAGCAGTTGGCAGATCAGATAACCACAGAAAAAAAAGAAAGAGCCCCGAAGGTCCAACCCTGACAGAGCCAGGCCCGTTGCGTGTCAGGCCTGTCCCTGCTGGGAGGCAGAGCATCCCCTCTGTGCCACAGGAACACATCGGCTGATGTTTCGCTGGGCCACTTGCAAATGCTCCAGGAGATGATGCTTCCATCACTCCCCAAGGAGATTATTCCATCCACCTCTCAATATTTCACTCTGGTAATTCCTCCCTGCAGTCTGAATCATTTCTACCTTATTGCTCTCACTCTAACATCAGCTAGGATCCTACCACCTGATGCAGCTCCACTCCTACGATGGGAGTCAATCTTTCTTACAGCAGGAGTAGCCCGGAATAACTCCACTGGTGGAGGACAGAATGGGCACAAGCAAGCAGAACAAAGCTTCTGAATACAGCACATTAAGAGTAAAGTTGTCTTTGATGCTTATTAACTGTGTTCAGTTATGTAGTTCTTTTCTTAGTAGTTTGTTCGGTCTGTTAGCAGGATATTCAATTCCTACCTGATTTCTTCTGCATGTCTTTGAAGTCATTTTCACCTCTGAACTTTCTGAATTTGTCTTTTAGTATTCATCTGCAGCAATTAAAAATTCGGGCCTTGCCTGCTAACATTTCTAGAGCAATTGCATCTCCACCATGCACTGGTAAACCAATCTCAGCCAGACCCAGAGAGAGCCTTGTCCCCGCTCTCCCAAACACTTGATGTGAGTACACCACCCACCATCAGCGCCAGAGCACTCCTGGCCCCCACACGAACGTCCAGACCTCAATCTTCACACTCAGCTCCTTCTCAATTTAATTATGCACACCCTCCAGCATTCGGGCCTTTTGTTTTATATAATCTGTATATAGCATGCTTCTGTACTTTTTTTTGCTGTGAACTGTCTTTGTGGTGTATTAGCCTCTCAATAATTCAAGAGTTCAGAGAATGACTGCATTCTCTCTCATTTTTCACTCTTTCTCACAGTGCTGCCCATCTATTTATGATGACTCGTTCTTTGTTTTCTGCCCTTTCTCTTCAATATTTAATATTTTAAGCTAAATTTACATTTGCTCAATGATTCCCATATGTTAGATATTGTCCTCTGGTTCATGGGCAGAAAAGAGCTTTAACACCAAATAACTCACGATGTAGAGAAATGTCAGCCCCAACTAGTGCCGCACCCACCCTGCTGCAGCCCTTTCAACTTCTCTACTGACATCAGCCCTTCTGCATCAATCACTCGGACTGAAAATTAGACACGTGGAGCTGGAAACTGCCCAGCAGCAGGCAGCGAGCAAGGCACTGCGCGTGCACAACTTCACACTCGGTGTGGCTGACCTATGGGAGCAACGTTTGGCACATCGTGTTCTCATTTTGGTGTCGTTACTTTTGAGGAGGTGTAACGGTCAAGTTGCATGAGGTGCTGATCACTGCACAACAGCGAGCAGCCTCTGCTCAACCAGCAGGAGCCTGGGAGTGGCTGGGGTTTGGGGAAGGAGGCTCCACCTTGCACAATCAGCACCTGGCACATCCAGGATGAGATGGCCCAAGGGACAAACCCTGTGCATGCACAAATCCATGCTAGCATCCCACCTCAGCAGACACCAAGAGATCCTGAGCCATGGATTAGTAAGGATTTCTACAAAAATCATGAATTTCAATAAAGTACTCTACTAGTGGACAAATCCACATTTAAATGGCATGTAATTTTTAAGCAATGCAAATAAATGCACTGCTGTCCCTAAAAGTGCATAATGAATACAATTACCTAAGTTGTACCCACATAGTGCAGACAGGAAAGAAGAAGCTGTAGGAGCATGGATTCTGCTGTCACAGACCCTGCCTGAAAGCAAAAGATACTGGCCCACATCTGCTGCTGCTATCAATTGTCTTCATACGACATATTCTTCTGTCTCATCACAGCAGAGGATCTGACCCAGCATCTGCCTGCTGAGATACCTCAGCACAACTGCTAGAACCCTCCCGCATCCTCAAAGTGAGAGCATTAAGGTGTGAATTTGTGAGGGATGTACTGCAGAAGCTCCCGTGCCCTCCCAATACCTTTCAGTAATTTGCAAAATTTGCTGCACTGCAATACATTGTGTTAAGTAGCCACAAAAAATACAGTGACATGAACACTTAAATTAACTTCAGCATATGAAGTTCTACTTTGTATTTACATTCTTACCTATGCGTATTTCAGGGACATATGCCCATAGTAACTTCTACCCAAAAATGGGAAGGAGAACTCACTTCATCTGAACTATAATCACTCCCCTGATTTCACTGCCACCAGCCCAACTCATGCCATCTAAAGTTCTGATTATCAGAAGATCCAGTTCGTAAATTAAGGTCCCTATTAATAATTGAATTTCTCATTTATTGAGACTCCATCAATTTCCATGCTCTAAAACACCAACAAGCAGCGAGATTTTATTCATCAAAAGGTGTAAGATTCTGCCCTGGCTCATGCCCTGCATGATCTGACTGAAGCCATTGCATAATTTGCCTTATTAAACCACATTTTAAGCATTCATTCCTACCTTTGCAAATCTGGGAAGACTTGATCGCACTCTTTACACTCCTGGATTTCATGCACATCCTGAAGGTCGTTCTCATTCTCAAGCTTTTTCTGGAAGTCCTCCTCCACCATGGAGAATGCGGAGTGAGGTGTGCTGCAGGGGAACTTCTGGTGGTCTACAAGCTCAGCCTTGGACTCAAAGAGCTGGTCGCAGTCCTCGCAGCGATACTGGCGCTCCTCTGGAAGACAAAATGGTTGGTGAGACTGCATCAGTTTTCAGTCATTCAGGAGTCTGGCTGAAATCTCAAACGGATATAATTGGTGCCTACTTGAGGACTGAATTGCACCAGAGAAATCACCACTAGGACTGCTTTCCCCTAGCAATACTTCAGTCCAATCTGTTCCTAAATTAGCCCTGTGGGACACATATTTGTGTGTGACTGCAGAGAACTCCTCTCATGAGTTTGATACAGGCTGATCTGAGATGTAACCAGATGGAATAGGCATGGAAAACGGTATGCTTAAAAAGGGTGACAACTTTAGCAACTAAAGCCACCACCAAAAAAAAAAAAAAAAGAAAAGAAAAGAAAAAGAAAACCCACACCAAGTTACAATAAATGAATAATCCCCAAACTCTTATTCAGAGAGCAGAAGATACTGCTGCAAATGTACAGGCAGGTATAAGAAAGCACAGCCCTTGACACCCATGCCCTGCCCTGGAAGACCCCTATATGCAGTCCCCAAATCCCTCAGAATCTGTAAAATGGCCACATTGGAATAAACTGCAACCTAATGAGCATCCAGCTGATATCCTACAGCCCGCTGTGCCTTCCTATCCCACTTCCTATCCCACTCCTCCTGCAGGGCAGGAGGAGCATTTGGAAGTGGGGACAAATTCTGAGGCATCCCAATCTGCACAGCATCAGCAGGAGCTCAGGAGTTTTACACCCAGGGCCTGTGCGTTGGATGAATAATGAATGAGCACGAGGAGGAAGGATGGCTGTGTTCTCAAAAGTGACAGCAACATTAACAACCTGAGATTTTCTCTTTTCAAAAGAGCAGTTGTTTGGCAAACTGACAAAAAAAATACAACACACTCATTATCAGGGTCCATACATCTTAGTCCTAAAGGACCAGCAACTAGCAGAGTCCAGAGATAATGATATGGACTCTCTTCCTTCTTCTGCAGTACCCAAAAACTAATTAAGTTTCTTTTCTGAAGCCTTAACGATGCCCTCGATTACTTCAGCAGACCTCTGCTTCTGCCAGGGAAAGTTTGTGTACACGAAGGTAAGACCTGAAAGAGTTGCAGGGATGCAACACTGAGAAAAATCAACTCTGCAAAGTAGAGTTTAGCAGACTGGCAGGTACAGAATGCACCACTCAATTTTTTTGGAAGCTATTTGTACCAGGTGTGATAAAGAAAGTAAACAGAAACCCTTCAATGCCACTGCTGGCACTGCTTTTGAGAGCACAGCCATACCTCAGAGGCACTGAAGGAGTTACGTTATTATTGGAGCAGTTTATTCACTGAACAGCTCTCAGAAAAACTGAAGGGTGGAAGATAGACAAATACAACCATAGTCCAGCTGTCCTCCCTGGCTACAGGCAAACTACTCTGGATTTCAAAAGTATTGCAACAGATGAGAAATCTCACTAATTTTTTGCATATCTCATATTAGATACAAAGTGACTAACCGTGAATGTCCGGAGCCATTGTTTCATGTGAATAATCTTCACTCTTCATGAACAGTAGCAGCTCCTCTCCAGGTTCAATGTCTGCTACAACTCTGTAGAATATCTGAAAAAAGAGAAAGCCAGGTGAATGCCACAAAGGCGGAGGGGAGGTGAGTCCTGCAGTCCTGCTGTGGTGCCAGGCTGGGCTGTGGCAGGGAGCCTCCTGCCAGCCCCACAGCCCTTGTGCTTTGGGCTCTATGAAGATAAAGGAGAGGTTGCTTTCAACAGCTTCTGCTGCAAAACGAGCTGCCTGATGACTGCAAACACCACCAGCAATTCATGTACTTTATTACACCAGATCTATGTACAAGGTAACCATAAAACACATCCCTGAATGACTGGCGCAGGGAAGATGTAACCTGTTTCTCCCCTTGGAGAAGGGGAAAGAACTGTGGAGAGTTACCAAATCACACCTGAGGAGATGCTGCTGATGAACAGGAGGCATCTGAGCCCACCTGCTTCAAGCACCTGAGCAGTCCTGAGAGCCACGAGGGAAGAAGCCTGTACAACCCAGCAGGCCTTTTCACTCCTCAGCTCCAAACAGGAACCAAAGGCACGCGTAGGCCAGGATGAAGGTGTGCCCACAGCAGCTCGTTGGCACGTCAGCTCGTGGCACCTGGTCCCCTCATCCAGTTGACATCGGGCTCTGGCCTGGTGGAGGAGCAGGGGCCATGCACCCGGTGGTACCATGCAGGGGCGAGCCCCTGTCGTGTGCTCGCTGCCAGGCTCTGCCCAAACAAAATTCCCCAAATGCATCTGGCTGCTCTCTGTCTCAGCAGGAAACGTGAAGAACACTAAAAAAGCTCCACGAAACAGCTCAAATAAATATTAGGAACTTCCTCAGGCCTTGTTAAACAAAAACACATGACAGCTAGGCTTCCTCCCCTAACAAATGATGCCTTTGCGCTTTCTCCATCTAATGTATTTTTAAAGGTTTCGTTCGCAAAAAAAATAACTCTCAGTACTCATTCTGGTGCCGTGAGAGGGAGGCACAAAATCCACTCTGCTGTTTAACGCCCAGCAGGTGTGTTGGCCTCGGGCTGGGTGCCCAGGGAGGGCTGTGTGGGTATTCCTCTCACGCACAGCACCCAACGGGTGGCCCCGGCGCCGAGCAGATACCCACGTCCTCCAGGAGGTGGCCGTATAGCCTAATGGTTTATCTCTCTCCAAGCGGCCTTTGCCCACAGAAACGTGCTAAACACATAAAAATAACTAAATAAGACACGTTTCCTCTGAATTGTTTTCTTTTCTTTGCCTTGTCCCCTAAGCTGCTCTGGCAGAGGCCTGCAGAGCAGCGGCAGCTAGAGCCAGCATGTCCCACTGCCCGGTGTCCCACCACCCGATGTCCCCCTCCTGATGGCCCAGGTAGGGCACAACAAAACTGCATCACAGCCTCCTTCTTGCGGCAAAAATCTCCTCCTCTTCCACACTGTCCTGCCCCCGGTGTCAGAGGGGCTTGCTGGGCTCTCTGTTTTTTGCCTGTCAGTCAGATAAATGTATAAAAGCTGCACGGTTCATTCTCCAATTCTGTTTCCCCTTAGAAAACAATGGGCTTCTTTCAGCAGTGCAAAACACCTCTTGTCTTGTCAGGTTCAACTTTTTTTCTTCCTTTCCAGAAGTACACTAGCCTCCAAAATGTGGCACAGCAGCCCTCAGCACTGTGACCCTACAACATCCTCCCTGCCCATCACCGACAGCAGCAGCATCTCCAGGCACGGCCGGGCCACTGCAGGCTCATCCTGAGGTCAGCAGTGCCATGTTTGCACAAAACAGGTCAGACTCAGGGCACTCCTCTTGTTTCTTAATACTTTCACATTCATCTTGTTTTTCACTAATTTACACGGACGCAAAACCGAATCAGCACATTAAAACTCTGCCAGCAAATCTTGAATAAAAATAATGCCACTGGTGTCTAGTGAATGTTCTTCAGGGTCACACAGAAGAGGACGTAGGTGGTGCTTCCACTGCAGCCCTGCAGCTCCTTGCTGATGTCAACACTGCATCCAGCAAACAACTGCTTTAAGCAACACTTGTTTTTCCAAGGTCCAAGGTCGATGGTGCATCCACATGAAGGTATGAAGAGAAACCATGGTGCAGCTTTCCCTGCTATTCTTCCTCCTCTGCTCATGCTGTCCCATCAAAGACGCTTCGATAGACCTTTTCACCTCTGGCTGCAGAGTAAGGACACGTGGACTGACAGGCACATAAAGAGGGGCTTGTTTGCGGAGCACTGTGCTGTGCTGCATCCCATCCCGCTGCAAGTCCCAGTATGATGCAGGATCCTCACTGCAGATGTGGGACAAATCCTTAACCAAGTGCAAACTCTGTAGCCAATCGTCCAGCCTGTTAGTGTAGGTGCTCAAAAATACTGAAATATCAGAGATGGCGAAGCTACCCACCAGAAACTGCCTGTCCAGCCCCTCTGTACCCCAGCAGGGAGAAGATACAGAGGACTAACTGGAAAAACTCCCTGGATTAAGATGAGTGCTGTGTTTTATTTGGCGTCTCACAACTAAAGCCCTACAAAAAAAGGTTCACGTGTCCGATTTCCAGATTTGGCATTTTGACATTCTTATTGTTAAAATACCACCTTTAATAATTAAAAAAAAAAATATGTTAGGCTCTGTATAAAAAAAATCCCACACCTGCACTAATATTTTATATTCCAAATTGCTTTCCACTGAGGATCTGAAATACAACAAACTGAACTTTAAAATAAAATGATCATGCAGGTAAATTTAATCTGATAAATTCAGGACATTCAATAAATGTCCTTACTACTTCACGTGAAAGGCTTTTTTTTTTCCCCACTCTTTCCACCCAAAACCCCAGAAATTCCCTTATCTAGGAAAGCACCGGCCCACCCCATGAAGTGCACAAAGAGCTGCTGCACGGTAGAGAAATGACCAAAAAAAATGAAAAGAAAAGAAAAAAGCAAAGTCCAGATGCGCTTTTCACATGCCCTGGGATCAGTGGTGTGTGACTGCAGTTTATATAGGAAGAGCAAAATCGGATCCAGATCTGGAAGCACTTTCAGAGTTCAGGGGGTCTGATGTGGGGAGCGGCCGGGGGCGGCCTCGCGCGTCCGCCCTCCGTGCCTGCCCCTGCGCGTGCTACCGAGCAGAAATAAAAGCTCCCAAACTGCCAGCCATAAAGGGAAAGGGGAGGGGAGAAAAGGAACACACACAATTTACTTTTAAATGGATGAATAAGGCCTCATTGTTATGAATCCCAGTTTACTTTTCCTGGTCAGGCACTTGAAATTTTATTTATGCTTAATAGACTGCGTTTGGCATGTGTAAAGATGACAGAGGCGTGAATTATGAATGACCTTCCACCTATTCAGGAAGTTGTAATAATTGAAATAATAGCGAAAATGCGCTCCCCGTGAGCTGGGCCTGGGGCCGCGCGCTTTGAAGCTCCCCGGCGGGGCCCAGGCCGCTTCGTCGGGGCACAGCGTTCACCACCGCTGCTGCCGGCCTGCCGTCACCAACAGTCACACCGTTTGGGGGAAAAACGTGGCATTTTGGGCCCCGCATGCGAACTGCAGTGCATACACGTCACGTGCAAGTGGGAAGATGAGTGGAGAACCAGCTCCGAAAATGATGGTGGAAAGCTGAGGGGAAAGGTCCGAAAGGCGAACGTTCACTTCTGGCTCCCATGATGAACAACTGCTGCGGCTGGAGGGCTGTGCTGTGAAACCTGAGCCTGGCTCCTCTGGCCATGCTCAGGCAAGTGATAAATTGAAAGGAAAAGGAGTTTTTTCGTGGGCTGGGGTGAGGAGTCGTCCCCGAGCCAGGCCTGAGGAACACTTCAGCAGGCAGACCTCAGCCGGGGCCTGCACCGTGGGGACAGGGACAGGGGCACCACAGGTGACACCGTGGGTCCAGCCCTTCCTGGCTTCCTGGAGTGTCCTGGGCAGCTCAAGCAGGAGATGCCACAGCGAGGATTCCACGTGAAATGGCATCAGCAGTCCCCATCTTTCTGTCTCCAGGCTGTCCCTGCACAGACACCCTTGCTCTGCATCCCCCGAGCTGCTGCTGCCTCTCCGGCGATGCTCATGCCTTCCTCCACCGTAGTTTTCTGGTGAATATTAGCCCAGGGTCCAGATTAGGGACTGCCATGTCTAGCCGAGCTCCTGCGGATGCCGTCACGGTCCCCCTCGTCCTGCTGATGGCCACCTGCACACAGATCTGCAGAGAGGGCACGGCGCCGCTGCCCTCCCACGTCCCGCTTTCATTCACGAGCCCCAACAAGCGCTCGGTGAGTGGCAGCCCCACTGTCTCTGCAGACATCCGTAATCCTCCGGACCCCCCCGCGCAAGTGGGACTTGACAGCTCTCATCACAAAACGGCGTTCTTGCTCACTGACGGCGTGCCCAACTGCTTTTATTAAACATCAATAAAAAGCTTATCGCCCCGCAGAAGTGGCGACAATTAGCTGCCATTTTTGGTGCCGAACAATTCCTCGCAGGTCACGTCAGGACAGGCCGATGCTGTGAGCAGCAGCGCTGGCAGAGTGTCGGGCTGCAGATAGCATGCAGAAGGCTGGGCAGGAGCTTCAGGCCCAGCATCACCCCAAATCACCACAAATGGAAAACCACAGCTGACGAGCTCCTTATTCCACCAGCCCCGTGCTGACACAACGCCCACTCCACTGGAGACAGGTTTTCAGTGGGAGCTGGATTAAGCTCTATTTGCTTAATAAACTAATAACTCGTAGGAGGGATCACGGCGGAATAGGGCCCCGCGTGAGCTCAGTGTGCACATGCCCTTCTGACCCATAACAGCCAAAACCTTAATTTCACTCTCTGACAACAAAGCCTCAAAACTATTCCTTAAATACACAACTTTTGCAGGTGGCTCTATGTCTGGGGCTGCTGGAGAAGTCTCGGTGTTTTTCTGCCTGCGAGCCGCAAGCCGTGGCAGGGGGGCGCAGGCAGTAAAACCTGAAACATGAAGCTGTGTCTGCAGATTACAAAAGTTTGTAAAACTTGTAAGATGTGATCAGATCTGGTGCAACCTACAGCAGTAGGTTCACTCGCCTCGGTTTATATCTCTGACATTGCACACATTGTTAAGCGTGTTACTCTACTGCTTTTTCTCCCATTTCAGTGGCATATACTTGAGTAGGGGGGGAAACACACACACGCACAAAAACACCAAAAAATCCCTATTTCATCACACACAACAAACCACAGCCTCCACAAGTTGATCTTGAGTCACTTGCAGTTTTCCATAGATAAAACAAAGAGAATCCTCCAGGAGACCTGGAACCTAAGAGCACTTTTACAGCACTATGTGGCTATGTCAGTGTCAGACGTCTGCAAGCAACAAGCAAGATAGAAACAACTTCAGGAGCTCTGATTTAAACTGCAACCAACTACATTTCTAAAAGAAAAAAAAAAAAGAAAAAAAAAAAAAGAAAAAGAAAACAGAAAAAAAAAAAAAAGAAAAGAAAAAGAAAAAGAGAAAAAGAAAAAGAAGAAAAAAAAATTATAGCTTGGAGGTGACTGCGGTCCCAGCTTGAAAATGTGCTTGGAACGTGTGACAGTCCCTGACACACCATTGCTATAGTTACTGCTGTATTTGCAACCACACTTTCATTAACATATATATCTAAAAATAATGCTTTTGCTGGGATGACAGCTCGGCCAGAAAGCCTACCAGTGCTAATCGTTCTGAAGTCATTAAAAAGTTGAACTAATAGATATTTAATGATAGATAACAGAGGGGAGTCGTCCAAGTTAGCACAAACTGCTATTGAATCCTGACTTTGAGCTGAAAAAACACATTCCAGGGAAATAATAGTGACAAGACTCTTTGCAGCTCTGCACACACGAAGGTCTCTTTAGGGAAAAGGAAAAAATGAGAGTGTGCTGTTTGTGGAATTTTATTATTCATATACATCTTGAATTACATACGGTCAGGTTAGATTGGGCATGACAGGAGATAATAGGAAGACAGCAAAGAGAAATCCTAGATCAACTTTGTTTGAAATAAAAAAAAAAAAATGCAGCTTTTAAACCCTACTCCACCTCCAATCAAATGAAATACGAGTTGCATCCAGCGTGCATGTTTTGACTGCATCCCACCATTATCGAGCTGTTCATCTCAGCAAAGCTCATTTATACAGTTATATGAAAGAGCCCAGGCCTTTTGTAAAGTTGATCCTAAGTGATGAAACCTAACCTCAAACATGAATCGGGGGGTGGGGTGGTATGTCTCTGAAAAAAAGTCTAATAGAGAAAACAACAAAAAATGTTTTTCTTTCCCTCTTTTTGTTAAATGCAGAAGGTACAGCTTAGCAGAGCGACTAGATTACACGTCGGTCTGAGCTTCACCTAAACCCTGCCTCAAGCAGTCTGGGAATCATACCTGTCTGTCAGTCAAGCCTGAATTTAGTAGCATAAACTTGTGGCCAGCGCAAGGCTCAGAGTGCTGGCAGGATCTTTTACCTTTTCAGGTACGGCACAATGTTTGCTTGTGAAATTTTACAGATGAGTTGAAGCAATTAGAGGTGAACAATTACTGCTGATCAAGTGTCCGTGCCTCAGGAGTGAAGGAGGGCTCCCAAGGCAGGGATGCTCCCCGTGCCTCGAGGGGTGCCGAGGGTCCCCCCGGGACAAGGGGTGCGCCCCCAGCTCAGCCCGCACCCCACACTCCTGCGGGGCTGCATCGCCTCCGCACTCCAGCTACCTGCAAGCACCCGTGCACGTCTTCTGCCTTTCCCATGCTTTTTTTTCTTTTTCTTATTTTTTTTTTCTGTCTAGGATCTATAGGGGCAGACTGACACAGCGCGCGCACACGCATGCACGCTCAGCCCTGACTTGCATTTGTCACTCCTTGCACATGGACACGTTTGGCCATGTAACGTCCATTCCCCAGTTTGCCTCCCTATTCTATTTTATATTACCTCTCGTGAGCTCGTGCCAGAAGAAAGCAGAAGGAGGAGCTGTTAGAAAAGCTTTTTCGCTTTAAGAATGGAGAGCACATTTTTAGCATTAACTTTTTAGGCTCTGGTCATAAAACGCTGGAGTATGTGTACAATTTTGTGGGTAAATTTGCAGCGTTTCCAGAGGGCCAAATGAACAACAATCTCTTGCTGACAGCGCGCAGTTCACAACGCGCTACTTGAAAGACGACCAATTTTTAATTTTCAAATCTCGGCAACAATAAGCCATAAAAATATGGAATTATGAACAGCACGGTACCGTGCAAAATAAATAACAAGTCTCCAGTGAATGAAAGAAATTATTGGCAGCAGTACAGCCACCATTACCAAATCTCAGAAATGTAAACACTAAAAAAGAGAAAGTTACAAGCGCCATAACTTTCATTCCAAAAACGTCAAAACGCCTGTGCGTGTCTGCGTCTCAGCGGCAGATGCCGATGTTACAGCCTGGCGTGTATTTTCAGTTATCAGCAGAGCACCAATGCCGACGCAAACGCAGTAAGTTGCTCCTACCAATTCACGTGATTCCATTTCTAACCTTACCTATTTATGCCAACTCTTATTAAACGTAAAATATTTGGATTTGCTGTTTCAATTAGGCTCTAGTTTCCTTTTCGTATCACTGCTCCATAAATGCTCTGCGTTGAGAGAATTTATCGTTTTCCAGCGTAAAACATATTTCAACTTGCAAAATGTATTTTTCATTTACTAATAATCTTTATGGCTTCTTTAGCTAAACCAGCTGCTTATATATATATACAAAAATAAAATGATATCTCGGCTGGCTGGCTCATTCTGTGCTACATGTGTTCGGGGGTGAATTTTAAAAGTTGAAAATTAAAAAAATCCTCTGTCATAGTTCCTGAAAAAGTTCATGTAAACCGGCTTAAATCAACTGTCTCGTAGGAGCTAAACGCATAATGCGGTGGTGCTGCTGGAACCAGCAGACTGTCTCACATTCATTTCCTTTACGTAAGGAATTTGATTGGAAAGAATGATTTTTAATTGAAGCTTTGTGTCTGGTTGTGATTCTTCTTTCAATACTGTCAAAGCAATTAAATCAGCTAAAGATAATCTTTAACATTCACCTGATGCAGTTAATTAAGTGGTGAAAAATGAAACGCTGATTAAAGGAACCAAATGCTACGTCGCAGGTACCAAAGTTTAAATTTGAAACAAGAACACACCATCGGTTGTTGCTTTGCTGCTTTAGATATTTTAGTTTAAAGGAGCGTAGCTTTCCTAACCTAACTTCACCCACTAAAATATTTCATAACAACACACATTATCTGCAGACTAAAGCAAACCTTGATTTAAGAAACACCTAATAACTCATCAGCATAATTGAAAACAAAATGCCTCACTGCGTCCTTCCTCCCCCCTATCCCAGTCCTTCCTCTGCCACACAACAAGGATAAATAACGTTTCAGCCTAACAAAGAGTGGATTTAAGCGCAATAAATGAAAAGAAAAAGAAAACCATTAAAGATCCCGGTTCAGCACAGAAGTATGATGAGTTTGAGCAAAGTGTTCGAGAAGGCATAATAATATTATGCACGTGTGCATTCAAATCCCAAGCCCTGTGCAGGCGACGATATTGTATTGGTAGGATTATCAGTTTTGCATCTTCCCCTCCACTCTTTCCATTAACTTCACACTGAAGTTTCTCCTTAACACAATGGCTTAATTTAGCAACACTGTTGGACTGGAACAGAAAATGCTGCTAATTTAAAATCAGCAAACACTGGCTTTGTCTTCCTAAGAAAGCAGTCCCAATTTTTATCAGGTACAAGATTAGAAAAAAAAAGAAAAAGAGAGAGGGAGAGAGAGATTGTTTATGAATTGAATAGCAACGTGGAAAAATAGAAAATTCGTATTGTCTGCAGCCCATAATCAAAATTACTCTATTCTGCATTTCACATTTGTGCCTTATCTTCTGCCATAATAGCAAACAGGCCAAAATCTGTTGTGAATTGCTGTTATTTTTTTCCAGTGACACCTTAAAGTTCCTTAAAAAATAAGTCCAGAAAGTGAACGCCACATACCTGATCACTTATCTGACATGCAACAAGGTTGTGCTGATTGTAGCATCCAGCAAACTTGATATATTTGAGCCAGTTTCCTACATCTGGTTGACTGGCATCTATGCAGAACTTCACATTGCAAAACTCATCCAAGATCTAAAAGGAAGAATACGAAAGAGTAAATCTTTCTGTTGCTGTCCGGGCATACTGATCGAAAGATAAATCACAGGTTTTCAGATAAACAAATGGATAATAATCTAGGCAAGTTATACACAAATGTGCTCCTCTGGTGAAGTATTTTTTTTTTAAATGGTCAGAATACACAGATATTAATGCAAGGACAACAAATGTACTGGAAAATGGCTTGGCAAATGTCTGCATGTAACCGAGGTGTTGCCTAATTATTGCTAAGAAACACTGTTAATGGAAGAGCCGTCTGATTTTCCTGGCACTCCTCGGTGATTATTTAGGGTTAAAATTACGATTTTAATGACACACGATCCGTCAGGGAATATCGCAGAAATGACTAAAAGAGGCGGTGGTGGCTTCATCTGAGGTTGCTGCTTTTGCTTCCGAGTTTCCGCCGCTTGCAGCTCCCCCCGGCTCTGCCCGGCTGTGCTGCTGCGCCCCGACCCGTGCTGGCCAGGGAGCCCTTCAGCTGGCCTCCCCCTCGCACCCCTGCCCCTCCTGCAGCAACCACCGCAGCTCCCCACGCCGAAATCCCCGAAAATAAAAGGGAAAACACCGCAAAGCGTGGCGGCGGCGAGAACCGCTCCCAATTGTGCAGGCACCAAACGCTCGCCGCAAGCTCCCGAGGATGCTCCCTGCCCAGCCGGGACACATCGCGGCGCGATGCTGCCCGCTGGGGGCCTGCCCCACACCCCATATCCCACATCCTATATCCCATAGCGTGTATCCCACACCCTATAACCCACATCCCAAGGGTGCCGGCCCCGGCTCACAGCGAGGACGGGGAGCAGGAGGCCGCTGCCCCCGCGGAGAGCCCCGGGGATGCGCCCCGGGACCGGGAGCTTTTTGCCCAGGTGCTGTCACCGCCCCCGGCCCGGCCCCGCCGCCCCCCGCGGGTGGCAGGATCGGGCCCCTTCTGTCCGTCTGTCTGTCCGCCCGGCTGTCTGTCCGTGTGTCCGCCCGTCGGGCCGCCCGCCGCTTGCCCCAGCCAGGCAGGGTTCCCACCTCCCCCCCCCCCCCTCCCTCCAGCAAGGCGAAAGCCACCCAAACCCAGCGCAACGCCAACAAAAATAAAGAGTATAAATAAATAATCATCATCATAATAATAAAAACTAAAGAACCGGCCCCAAAACCCGAGCTTTCGGCAACGCCGCATCCCCGCGGGTCCCGTCCCCCCCCCCCCAACAAGGGCCCTGCGCTTTTTTACTATTATTTTTTGGGGATGGCGAGGATTTTCCCTTCCCCATCACCCCTGCAATGCCCCCCTGGATTAGTTTTTTTCATTTATTTTTTTAGGGGGGTCGCCCCTCGCCCCCCCCCCCCCCCCATGTCCCGGGGGGGCTCTGCCCGGGGGGCACCGACGGGGCAAGGCTGAAGGGGTGGGTGGAAGGGGGGGGGGGGGGGAGCGGCGGCGCCGCGCTCGCTGCTCTTACCTTGTGTCGCCGGGAGCCTGCGGGGGCAAGGGGGGGGGCCCGGGGAGGGGAGGGCAAAATATCCTTCAGGCGGCTGGAGGCAACATCTCGGCGTCAAACGCGGCCGTCGGGGTCCCGGCGGGGGGAGGCTCCAGCATTTGGGGGGGGGGGAAAGGGCAAGGGGGGGGCCTTGGGGTGCCAGTAGGGGGGGCCGGGTGTTGGGGGGGGGGGGGGTGCCGGCCCCGGAGGGCTCAGCGGCGGCGGGGCTCGGCGGGTTTCTGCCGGCTCGCCATCACCTTCCCCTTTCGGCCCCTCCTGGTCTTATCGGCTGCCTTAGTGTGTGTGTGTGCGAAGAAAGTTAGCGGCAGAAAGGAGTTGGGGGGGGGGGGGGGGAGTGGGGGGAGAGGAAAAAAAGAAAAAAAAAAAAAGGGGAAAAAAAAAAAAAACACCACCACACGGCCCTCTTCGAGAGGGAGCAAAAATCCAAAAAAAAAAAAAAAAAAAAGGGAAAAAAAGCAAACAAACCCGCCGCCGCCGCGCAGCGCCCAACCAAACAAACTTCTTTCACTTCTCCGCCGGGGATGGCAGAAAAGTGTGGGCGGGCGGGGGGGCGGGCGGCTCTCCCCTTCCCTCCCCCCCCCGCCGCCTGCCCGCGGCGCTTCTTCCCCTCCCCACCCCCGGGGCAGCGCCCTCCCCGCCCACCCCGTCGGGTCCCGCCGCTCCCCCGGCGGCCCCTTACGGCGGGGCAGCCCCGGTGTCAACCCCCCGCCCCGTCCCCGCGGCCACCACCCCCTGCGTGTGTCCCCCCCCCCCGTGCCCGGTCCCCTCCCGTCCCCCTTTCCCCGGACGGCGGCGCTCCAAGCCGCAGCCCCCCCGGGTCACCGCCGGGTCGCGGCCGCCCGGCCCCTCGGCGGGGGCTCCCCGGGAGCCGCCCCCCTCCCCAAATCCCCAAATCGCCGGGGCTCCGCCGTACCTCGGGGCCCCCCCGCCGGCCCTGCGCCGCCCCCGGCCGCCGTCGGGGTCGCTGCGCCCCGGGGGCGAGGCCGGCAGCGGGGCCGCGCTCCCCCGACGGCTTCTCCCGGCCAGCGCAGCCCCGCTCCTGCCGACATCGCCGGCACTGCCACGGGAGGCTTCGGGAAACACGGCTTTTTTTTTTTTCATCTTTTTTTTTTTTTTTTCATCTTATTTTCCCTCTTCTTTTTTTTTTTCTCTCTTCTTATGTTGCCTCTTTTTTTTTTCTGCCTCTTTTTTTCTCTCTTTTCTTTCCCTTTTTCCCTCTTTTTTTCTCTCTTTATTTCCTCTTTTATTTTTCCTATTTCTCCACTTTTTTCCTCTCTTTTCTTTTCCTCTTTTATTTTTTCTTTTTCCACTTTTTTTCTTTTTTTTTTCTCTCTTTCTTTTTTTCCCCTCTTTTTTCTTCTTCCTTTTTTCTTTTTCTTTTTTCTCTTTCTTTTTTTTTTTAAATTTTATTATTTTTTTTCCCTTCCCGGCTTATTCCCCGCTTGCCTCCCCTTCCCAACCCAGCTCCCCTTCACCCAGCCGGTAACGAATCCCGGGCTGGGAGCCGCACCGGCCCCGCTCCCACCTCCCCTCCAGGCGGCCCCGAGCCCCCCCAACCCCCCCCGGCCCTGGCCCCGTCCGGGCTGCGCACGGCAGCCCCCGGGCACGGGCGCCTTTTTGGGGAAGAGGGCAGCAAAAATATAAAAAACCCAGAACTGTACATTTATTGCGCGATCCCGAAGTGCCACCCCCTTTTTTTTTTTTTCCTCCCCAAATACATTTCTCCGACCAAAAGTCGATTTTTCTTTCCCGGAGGGGGGGCCGGGCAGGGAGGGCAGGAGGAGGGCGAGAAGCCGGCTGCCAGGAGATGATGATTAATTCGTCTCAGCGGCCTGTTATCTGTGACATTGAACTGTTATTTCAGATAATGGCCATTGTTCGAGGCGGGGAGGGGGCAGAGCAGGGGAAGGAGCCCCGCTCACATCCCCACAGCCACCGGGCAGCACGGGGACCCGGCCGGGGGCTGGCACCGCACAGCACCGGGGGACCCGGGGCGCGCCCCCCGCTCCTGGCCGCCCGCTGCCGGAGCTGCCCGGCTTTTCTCCTCCCTCTCTCCCTTTCTCTCTCTCTCTCTCTTTTTTTTTTTTTTTTTTTTTTTTTTTTTTAATTTAGCCATAAATTGGACCGGCTCGAGCTATGAGCTGTTCTATTTTCTTCCTGTCAGGATGAGGGATTTGTTTTATGATGCATTGTGTATTAAATACAAGTAATCTGGGAAACTGATTGCTCGAGCCCATATAGCCCGAGCCGGAGGCCCCGGAGAGGAGCCGGAGCCCCCCCTTCCATGCCCCCGGCTTTACCACAAAAGGAGGAAACGCCGCTGGATAAACAAAAGGGCCTCCGGTACCGGCAGCGGGGCCGCTCAGCACCGGGGCTCCGCCGCCGCCGCCCCGCCTGCGGCCGCCAGGTGGTGCCCGGGGCCGGGACACGGAGCCCCCGCACCGGCAGCGGGGCAGGGACCGGCAGCGGGGCCGGGAACCGGCCGGGGGCGGGAGGTTCGTAGCCCCCCTCCCGGGCCATTCTCCGTTTTGGGGTGAAAAACCCCATTTTGGGTCCGTGCGCCGCTTGCGGGGGCTTGGTTGGAGCAGAGAAGGAGGAGGAGGAGGAGGAGGAGGAGGAGGATGAAGGTGCCCCCCCCAGCAGATGCCCCGCACACCCCCGCGTGTTTTCCTTCTTTCCAGCCAGAGCCTTTGAAACACATCTGCAGCCTCTCCGCCCTCCCCGTGGACGGCTCGGTAGGCGCTTCGAGAGGCCCCGATATTTCCACAGGGTCCCTTTTGCGATTGTTTATTTAAAATAAGTCGCTATATTAGTGGAGGCAGTAAGGAGTTAGTGCTCGAGTCTGCTAGTAATTCCCACCAGGCTGTAAACTGATGCCTCTTTTAAGCCTTTAACTTCATGGTCGTCCCAGAAGTAAAAGTTCTCATAATGGAGACCCTATGGGCATCGCGCATTCCAGCACATCATTAAAGCACGGCCAAGCAGCTCAGCCGAAGCCAGATGAAATAACTGCACTGTCCGCTTTTAATGGGCTTCCTGTGGACAAACACTGCCGGGGACAATGGGGGAAAAGCAGACGAGCCGCTGGTGATTTTTTAGAGGGCCGTCGGTGCTCACGTTCGGCTCGATGTTAGCCGGGCGTTTATAGAGCGAGCCGCTCGGTAACCGCATCTGTAAGTGGGGTTTAGTGTTATGTTCCTCAAGGTGACTAAACACAACACTGAGCATCCTGGCTAACGCCGTGGTGAAGCGCTTCAAATCCTAGGGAGGGGGGCAAGGAGCAGGAAAATAAACCAAACACAGCAAACAGCAGCCCTCCGACGGACCAGAAGCCCCAGGACAGACCCAGGAAAGCAGCGCCGAGCAGGGAAAGAGGCACAAGTCCTGCATGCAAATCCCCCCCCCGCCCATTGCCGCAGATACTGACTTAAAAAATAATAATAAATAAATCAAATCGAGCAAACCACCGGCACAGCTGCCTGTCTCAGGGCAAGGAGCTGCTGCTGGCGCAGCCCTCGCGGCGGTGGTGGTGGCAGCCGGGGTTTCGCCACCCTCCCCGGCCCCCTGCCCTCCCGCTCGTCCTTCCCGGCCAGAGGCAGCTCTGGAGCGAGGGAGAGGAGGAGGAAATTAAAGGTAAAAAAAAAAAAATGTAAATAAAAAATTTCCCTTGGTCTGGAAATGGGCCCAACTGAAAGCATGTTAATCTCCACCTCGGTAATTTGGTTCTTCTGGAGAAGACAGAAGCCCTGCTGCTGTGCCCTGCACTTCATAAATCACGGCTTTATGTGGACAAGGTCAGGGCACCTAACAGCTCCGACATGGGCCTTGCAGTGGCTCGGAGGGCTCCGGCATGTTTATTCTCTCGCACAGATCTCCGAGGAGCAGTCCAGCACGCTTCTAATTACTTTTGATTATTTTCATTTGCTCGGGTCAGGCTGGCTTTGCCGGCGCTGCTGGAGGGTGGGTTCCCCCCACCCCGGCCAGTGGCGGGACATGGGGGAGCTCTGCCACCCCCAGCACCCCTTTTCTGGGGCTCTCCAAGCACACAATGCGGTGCCTGGGGGCTCTGGAGGCTCCCCCCAGCAGTGGGGTCCCCTTTTGGGGGTCTCCAGTGCTGGGCAGTGAGGGACTGGTTGGATATGGGGAGTGTGCATGGAGCAACCACCCCCTTAAAAATACTAATTACTTCTGGGGAAAAAAAAATAACAAAACATAGTCCAATATAAAATAAAATATAGAAAGTGGTGGATGTGTGGGTGGCCAAAAAAGTTGCAGGATCCCTGCTACTGTGGTTACCTAAGAGAAGGAGGATTTACCTTCTCCATCAGTAAGACATAAAGATGGGTCGGTGATGGGTGTGCAGCTGCCTGAGCGGAGGGTGCGTGAATTTGCTCCTCGAGGAAGGTTTGGAAACCTTGTGGAAACTGCAGCAATCCCTTGGCCAAGAGATGTTGCAAAGCCTTGCTGCCAACAACCCCAGTCCTTGGCAGCCCACGACGAGGTGCTGGGGATGCGCTGCTGCTCGCCCACCCTCCCACTGCACGCCCGCTCCTTCCCCGGCCCTGCAATGGGCACCCCAAGGGCAGAGCGCTCCCAGTTTCCCTTTTCCAAGCCTTCCCAGCAGTTCCCCTGCCAAGGCACGTGCTCTGGCACGGGATGCTGAGGACTGTGGCTGTTCCCAGTTGTAACGTTCATTGCTTCCATTACAGAAGAGTCTGGAAGCCTCCGAGCTCAGACCCTTCTCATGCTCCCAGTTACTGTGTGCCCAGCCAAGCCAGCCGGCTTTGGCACGTGTGTGTCCTGAGCCAAAAGTCACCTAAAACACCCCTGATATCTTGCTCATTTTAACACTTACTGGACACAGGACGATTCAATGCACCAGCTGATTAACGTGGGTGCTGGCCTCCTGACCAAGGAGCTGGGGGTTTTACTGTGCTTTAACTTTTCCTATTTTGAAAGAAAGCCAAAATTCTGGAGGAGCAGGGAAACTCTACCAGTGATGCCCAACATGATGGAAAAATAGTCTGATATGTGTGTTGCTTTTTTTTTAGCATGCTGCCACTCATACTTGGTGCACCACAGCTGAACAAACCTACACCGAATGTGTACCTACTGCTGCTTCCCCCAGTTTGCTCCTCCTCAGGCCAAGCAGCAGGACCCTGCGGGCAGGTGGACGTGGGGTGGCCAGAGGTTCCCGTCACATTTGGCAGCTCCTTCTCTGCCCAGAAACACAGCTTTTTGGCAGAAGCTGCTCTAAATATAGCAGAACTCTAGGAAATGCCCTCATGACCTCGGAGGTGGCCGAGGAGCCTCCCCAGAAGGCACCATACCCAGGAGGTGGAAAGCCAAGCAAGGATTTTGCAGGCTTCCTTTGTTATGTGGGTGCATAAGAATTCAACAGGGACCCGTTAACTCTTCACTCCCTCCAAAAGTTTAATTTTCAGGACTTTTCATTCGCCCCCAAATCCCAGGGCCTGCACTGAAAGACCTCTCCAAGCCTGGAGCCCACCAGGGCCCATCTCAGCGCTGGCTGGGGTTGGTGCACGTGGCAAGCGCGGGGCCCTGCTCGATCCCAGAGCAAAGGGATGGAAACTGGGAAAGAACCGAACAGCCCGGGGAAACGCCAGGATGAAAGGGATCGGGAGGGTTAATGGGCAGAACTTAACACTACAAAGATTAATGTGATGCATGGCAGGTAATTCTATTTTAATAATCAATTTGAGGAACCACTGGCTATTTTCAAAGCATTCCTATTGTAGCCAAAGTTTTAACTAGGCGTACAAGAGTGGACATAAACACCTGCGGACTTTATAAGAGTAAGAAGCAATTTATCACCCAATAAAAAGTCAAACACTCATTTTAAAATTTTCAGGTTTGCATTTGCTGCTTTAAGCGTGCACGTGTGGATGGTTCTAGCACGAGCTCGAAGGAAGCGGGACGTGCCTCGCACACACGCACACCACCAGGAAAACCTGCCCACAAGGTCTCCACACAGCTTCATCCCGCCTACGTCTCACGTTAAACCCACTGTGATAATCGACCGGAGTTGTCCAAAACCTGAACTAAAGGGGCATTGCATCGGCTGGCGTTGGAAATTACCAGATTTCGATTTTCAGATAAACCACAAAACTCGATGAACAAGCGTCGTTCCGGCTGAATTAACTCGTCATCCCTGGGAACGGCGGAGGAAAGCGGCACACCATCCCTTCCTGCGAGGGCTCCAGCAGCCATAATTTATCCTCCTCCTGCAGCAAGGGGAGAGGAGCCCCCTGAGGTCCGAAATCCTGCTGCCCTGCCGGTAGCACCCCATGTTATTTGCCCGCGGGTAGGAGCCGGACAACCCTTTGTCACAGCCTCGTTATGAAACTATAAATAGGCTGAAATCCCGACAGCAATTCGAGTCACGCTTGTAGATAAGTCCGAGGACTGCAACTCAGGAATGTGAAGTTATTTGGCCAAGGGACGTGCTCGCAAGGTTGATCCTTATCCCGCAGGCTCCCCATGACAGGGCCACAGAGCTCTCGGGGTCGGGGTGCCCGCTCGGCAGCCCAGGTCCCCAGCATCAGTAGGGCTATGTGTGTGCCCCTGCCCTGGGGCAGAAATCAGGATCCCGAGCGAACGCATGACCAGTAAATGCTTAACCAGCCGGGTGGTGCGTGGCTGCCGGGCTTGGTGCGCAGCTCAAGTGCTTCTGCACATAAATTAGTCACGCACTCGTTTCGAAAAGGCTTGAGAGCTACCTGGTTTGCACAAAAGATCTTGGTTGGAGCAGCAGAGGAGCAGCAAAAACGCCAACATGTCCACCAAAGCCCAACACGTCCAACGAGACGCCTCACATCCACCGAAACCCAACATGTTCATCAAAACCCATCACATTCACCAAAACCCAATTTGTCCATCAAAACCCAGTATGCCCACCAAAACCCACAACATCCACCAAAATCCAGCATGTCCACCAAAGACCCGTGTAGACCTGTGTGGTGCCAAGAGTTGGACTTGATGATCCTTATGGGTCCCTTCCAGCTCAGGATATTCTATGATTCTATGAAGACCCCCACGTCCATCAAAACCCACCACCCCTCCACCCCAAACAAGCCCCTAGGAACACTAATTCTCCTCCTGCTAAGCAGGGGGTGTGAAGAAGAGAGTATTTCACTGGGGATCTTGCAAAGGTGCAGGGAGAGCATGCCACAGCATCCCTCTGCCTGCCTGCTTGAGGAGTGCAGTAACGAGCAGCGAGGATATTTTGCTTGCCAGGAAAATCTCTGGGGGAGAGGGTGGCTGGATGTATTTGATACAGGTGTCAAAATAAACCTGTTCTGCTAACCAGAAAAATGTGTGTTGATCACAATGGGTTATTAATGAAATAGCTATGAACATCAGCATATCCTTGTGGCAGATTTCTTTCATAAATGAGTTGAACATTTTCCAATTTCAGGAAAGTGCTGCTACCTATAAACTTGGAAATTAAGGGCTTTTTCCCCTAAGACTTAGATCCCTCAGGGCACTTGTGTGCTGGCATGCATCCCTTATTTGCTGAAGAAATTTCAAACTTGGTAATTTAGCACCATACTGATAAAACAAAGGGGAAAATAAAGAAGTTAGGCATGTGTGCATGCGAAGGAGGAGGGAGGTGAGTGGTACAGCTCCAGGCATTTTTTTCCTGTGGCTTTTTTTATACAAGTCATGCTGCAGATTTTGTGTGAGATTCATAGAGAAAACATTCCCAAGATACAATATATAAGATGCATATCAATCCATAAACTGAGTCCTGCAGATGCAAAATGACCTGCAGAATTTAAATGAGGACGGAGGCTGCTTTATAACCATTTTTCCATATAACTTATTTAAGCTTAAGATGTCGGGCTAAATTTGCCACCAGCAGAATTATGAATATTAGCATTATTAGCATTACAGCAGCACCTAGAGGCCCTGGCTGAAACAGGGGCCCTTTGTGGGCTGAGAAATAACAAACACGAGTCTCTGCCCTGAGCGGCCTGCAGTTGGCATGGGCTGCACAACGAGGGGAAGATCGGCGTGGTGTTTGGACAGATGGGGCATGGAGACTTGCTCATGGAGAAAATCAGCAACAGGTTGGGAACAAACCTCGTGCAGTACTTTCCCATAACTTTCCTTCACCAAGTAGCTGCTTTTTACTTCTTCCCTTTGCCTCTACTGAACAGAAACTACCATCTCCCCCCTGGTGCTCGCGGCTTCCCATGCACAAAAAGGGGGAGTCTGCTCCGTCTCTGCCAGCGAAAACAGCTCCGCGTGTTTTACTATGGCTCATCTGTAGCAGAAATTGTACTTTATCACCTTTTTTTAGCTTGGAAAATATTTGAACGTTGGAAATGAGACGTTGATGCTTTGGAACAGATCTCTGAACATAAGCACATTGTGCTGCCTGGTGCTATAAATGGAAACTTCTCCTGTAGGAGGAGGTTTGAAGGGGATACACAAAACTCCCTCTTCTGAGGGAAAAATGTGAGCTGGAGTTCACGATGTCATGTTACAAGTGTCCCCAGTCCCCAGGGGCAAAGGGGGGCAGCCTGCCCACAGCCCAGCACCGGCCCCTGCTGAGTCTCAGCACGGGGCTGGAAAATGCAGCAGGGCTTGGGCACGGGCTTGGGGCTGCTGCAGGTTTGGGGTCCATATAAGCAAAGTGAGGCACGTGTGTTAAAACAGGTATCTTCCTACCAGTAAGGACTTCTACTACAGAAAGAAGAAACTAAACTGGTTGAATGATTTATAAAATCTGAGGCTTTCATTCCAAAATACCATGTGTATGTCCAGAAATGTACCCAGCAAATATAATCCAGCAAAGGAAAAGGAACATTACCCATCTGTGAGTAAAGATGGGAAGTGATCTGGTAGAAGTTAAAGACGAGGCTTGCCCGTGTCTGACCAGTAACCGGTCTGAAGCCTCTTACACCGGTATTCAGTTTCTATTTCCCTTGGGTTTTTGGTGGCCATGGGTGGTGCTGTCCCGTTGCAACTCCTGTTAGTAGCCGAGTGGCCACTGGACACATGGGAGGTGCAGTGGTCCCGGCTTGTGTGAGCCAGGCCAGCAGCAAAAGCGAATGGAAGCTAGGATGAAAGGTGTATGTTTTCAGAAGATTTTGTAGTGTTTGGACTCCAGCTTTGGATGGCTCAGGAGTATTCCGTAAGCCAAAAATCTGTTCTTCGGTTTGGGTTTGTTGATTAAATATACTTGTTACCAAGAACTTCAAGCAGGAAAAAATTTAAGAGAGACTTGACTAAGATATTATCAGTTTCAGCTGCAGCGCAGAACTAAAATGCAATAGCTCTTCGGATCTCAAGGTATTTCTACTGACTGCTGTATAATCAGCATGTTAAATCTGGGCACTCTTCAGGCACAGTTATTTGTATGATATATACAGATCGATACCTATTGATTTTATAATTTTGACACATCTCTATGCAGTGATTCAGTTTCACATCATCTTATTTATCAAGCTCTTCTCCACACCTTTCCTGCCAAGCTCCCCAGTGCTTCCAGGCCAATTCAAGTAGGGTCTCACTGCCAGCACCCCCTCCAGCCCCTGAACACACATTTGCTCACATCCCAAAGAGTTTTGTGTGTGGCTTCAGGATTGTTGTTACACAAAGATAAAGTTCATAAACCCCATGCACAGATGCCACCACCCCACTGCCACTGCTGGCTTTGGAGCCATGTGCAGCTCCCCAAGGAGCCTTTGCTACCCCACGGGCAATGCACCTGAATATTTCTCACCTAGTGGCCGTGCCTTCAAAATTCCCACTTGTGCTGGCTTATGAAGTGGGCAAAATTTCCCGTTAGTATAGAAATATCTTTATAGGGAGCTCCTGGGGTCTGTGCTGGCACCTGAAGGCCACCCCTGCTGCAGCGAGCAGCAGAACAAGCCGAGCAGCTGGCACGCAGAGCCTGCTGCTGATGGATTAACAGCGAGCTGCTTGACATATTGGAGGAAACCAATGTCATTGCTACTGCTGGCAAGTGCGTCAGGGAAATCCTGTGAAATTCAATGGGTTGCATATATGCAAGTGGTAGCGGATTAGAGATCCTCAGCGATGCCACCGTGCCCAGTTCGGGGCTCACACCAGTTCACACCAGGATAAATCGTGCCTGGATGCACGAGAGATTCCCAGCTAGACTAACCATGATTTAGTTACTCCCTTCTGCCTAAAACTCCAGCTAAGTGTGGCCAATGAGGCCCCTGGCCACACACTGGCCCCAGCACGCTGCGTCCCTGCCGAGCCCCCCAAAGCTCCACTGTGGCCCACGGGAACAGGATGTGGAGCAGAAGTGGTTAAGCACAGAAGCTGAAATTCATGTGATGGATGGATTTAAGGCAAACAGGAAAACTTTATGCTCGAAATGCCCCACAAAAAGTGCTGAGCTCCATTCTAATGCAACATTTTGGGAACAGTTTTGCAGAAGGGGCCAAAGGGAGCTAGGATGTACATGGCCATGAGATGGAAGTTATGAGGGTGAATACCTCAAAGGAAAACAAAAATGGTCAATGAACACCGAATGACATTTCAGGGGGGGCTTACACACTACAGCAGAATAGAAAGCATGAGCTAATTACAAAGCAAGCCCAATCACCATGCAAAAATGAATGACTTCATAAATAGCTTTAGATATCACGTTAAAAGCACCTTTAGGATGCTGTGCTGAAAACAAGAGATCTAAAGAGCTGTTTTTACACATCCATTACATTTTCTGAGCTGTCTCATTCACTTTTTGAAGTTCTGTATACATGATACAGCAAGGCAAAACATTTTATGTACCGTAAGAAATTTGAAACAAAGTTTAATGTTCAGAAGATAAAGTTAACAAAACTACATATAGTTGACTTTTTTATTTCTCTATTTTATGACCTTTCAGGAACTTAAGAGTAAGAGGAAATCAGAAGGAAGGACAAGCAACCATACACTGCTGCTTGCTTTTTTCTACATGCTGATCTGAGCCCAAGGCAGCAATCATAATTAAAAATGTCTTCTTTTTAATGTCTAACTAGGTGCTGTTGAAACACCGATGGTACAACGTGTTTGGGGATGGAAAGCATTTGTTCCTCCTGCAGTTATCAGCAGTCCTGTTACATGGTTTTCAGATTTTTCTTCCTGAGAATACAGAAGCTCATCACATCTTCACAACTGTTTGGCACCCATTTTCCTGCTATTTCTGCTTTTTCTAAAACTAAAACCAGCTACCAAGATGACCCCCAAGAACTATTTCTATAAGCATCAGGCAATTCATATTTTCTCTCTATTCCTTCCGTGTATCCTTGGTCTCATCACTACAGACCTCTCGATGACATTGGCAGCAACAGTTATTGCATATATGGGACAGAAGCATGGTTTTGCTCTGCGGGATGCCAAAATGCTCAGCCCATGGATGTCATAGAGCACACAGACGCACAGCAAATCCACTTCCTAACCTGAATACCCATTTCAAAATCAAACAGGAGCAACGTATTGATACTAGCCAGACTGTGTTGAGATCAGAACAAAGCGGTGTATGAAGAGCTGCTCATTTCCCTTGGAAGGAGAAGGCAACAACAACAAAAAAAAGAGTAAATGTGATTGATGCAGAGTTCTAGAACATGGTGTAGATCGCTAATGTATTGGCCTAATGAACAGAAAGTTGACATCTGAGTGGCACAAACTACACTGAAGCTCACATCTTGCCAAATCCTACATTAGATGAAAACGTGCTTAAACTGTCAGATTGCTACTGTAAAACTCTTTTGCGGTTGTACTTGTATGCTACAGGTGAATAGAGGGCCTGGCAGAAAGTAAACAGTTATTTCTGCTGATTTCAGTAAGGCAATGGAAGAGAAATGGCAAGAATACAAGAAACGTTTTATAAAATGTATTTCACAAATATCTCAAATGAGTAACCATCAAACTTTGTGAAATCCTAGTGTGCGCTGTAGCCAAAAGGGCTATGTTCAAATGTCTTTTGAACGTTTCTTAATGTGTTTATATTACGTTTGTTGTTGCTATTTTTATTTTGTTGTTTGTTTTTAATTTCAAAGTTTCAATAGGATGACCGCTATTAGAGCCCTGAAGACTTAGTATCTCTCATTTAGAGGCAAACTAAGCAATCTGAAGGGGTTTTAGGTGACAGAGCATGTACCTGTGGCCCAGGTACATGCGGTCAGGTTAATTTCTGGTACAGGTTCCATGTACTTTGCAGTGCTTTTTTACATGGGAAGAGTTTGCACTTGGATGGATTTGTTCCTGGCATGAATTTCAATGACAGAATAAAGCTCAGGTACACCTGCTTAGAGTGGTGCCCCTTGACCAAAATGAAATGTAAGTGGAAAAAGATAAGTGAGATAGGGGGCAACCTGGTGGTGTTTTGAAGGGTGACATCCATGGGGGATAAATCTATGACATCTCCTTAGCTGATGTTACGAGCAGCTGCATTACGGGAAGCGCACAACAGGCTGGGTGGTGCCTGAAGCAGGGTGCCAAGATCCAGCTCCCCCCGCCGTGCATAAAGCAAAGGCTGTGATGGCAAAAGCAGCAACAAACAGAAAAAAATCACGCTTCTTCAGAAGCTAATTCATGACCCTCAGTAATCTTCCACTCGCTTCATTGAAAAAATATTCCAAACACTTTATGAAATTAAACTCTGCATGGAGCTCACATCCTTCATGTCCTAAAAGGCAGACGGCTCCGGGATGGAGCGGGCAGCCCGTGCGGGAAGTGAGGAACGCCGCTTCCAGCTGGAAGCCTGGCAGTTGTTGCACGAGCACTTCAGGTGGATGTGGAGTCAACATCCGAGCCCTTCAGAAAAGATCTTTAATGACCTACCAACCCCCGGAAATTTATCCAAATCTGTAGGAGCACCTCTGTGCACGTGTGAACCACTGAGCAGGTTCAACGCCAGTCTGGGGAAAGTGTCACCTCCTGGATCACGAAGGATGCTTCCAGTAACACCAATATTTTCCCAGGAGGTCCCCCAGCCAAAGCCTGTCTTGGCCCAGCCCTGCTTGAAAGATCTTCCAGGGCTGCAGCACAAGGTGGTATGGCTGGAGACCAACTCAAGGCATTATTTTATTTTGTTTTGGTTAGCAGAGTTGATATTTGGTCAAAGGCTTCTAGCTGTGAAATGATGAGGAGCTGCCAATTCCTAAGCTAAATGTTGTACATTCATATCCTGCTACCACTAACTCCATTATGATTAGTCGGGAGGGAACTTAGAAGGTTTAGAAATAAGGTTTGGATAAACATCCCGAAATTTTGGATGCTTATCTGAGCCTGACCCAAACCCCCTGAGTATGCAGAATGGAGCTGGAAATCTGGCAAGAATGTTAATTTCCACACTTTTCATTTCTCTCTTGAAGGCTATATTTGCAGTTTAAGAAATTTCCTTTAATTGGAATTAGCATAATACATTATTTCCCTGTGGTGAGAACAGCTTTTCTGTAGTTACTCTGACTGTTTGGACTTTGTCCAAGGAAGTACAAAAGGGGATGAAAGTGAACACAAAAATCCAAAGTAAATAAGTGAACCAAACTCTTTAAACCCCCACAAATGGGTAGGTTTTTCTTAAAACTTCCCCCCAAATGAACAGCTTTGTCCAAACCTAAAATGATGCCCTATAGTTTTAATGGTGCCTCCATACAAGAGACACCCATGCCCCTTTCATGAACATTTGACAATAATTAATGCTCTGAGGCATGGTGTGCCCCTTCTCCTCTGGGGTGTATTGCTGCTTCAGAGAGCATCTTATCTGCTTAATTTCATTATTTTCATGTTATCAGTAAATCTACTCTGCTATGATACGTGATCTCATACAGTCAGTGGGTATTTGGCCCTCCAAAACTGAAGGGTTATGAGTACAGAGTCCATTTTTCCATAACTCTTAGTTCCACATTTTAAGAAGCCAAACTCTATCCACATACTGAATTCTGCAATATTTGCTGGGAAAGTATTTAAGCAACAAACACAGCCTTTAGGTGACAGGAACTGCCCTTGCTGCAGACCCCAGAACTGCCTTCAGAAAGCCTCGCGAATGCCCAAAGTGGTATTTTTTCTTTTTCCAAATTAGCCCCTTTGCATATCAGTTCACAATACGAGGTGCATTTGGAACTGCAAAAGTGACCTTCCCAAGTACTTTCCACATTATGGAAAATCAGGTCTCCCTCCCTCCTGCTTCTTTTCTCTGGGCTCCTGAATAGCAAACCAAAATAGCAGCAGTCTGTGCATGCATGTGGGGGGGTATGAGCCAGAATATGTATAAATTCACACACATCCATAAAACCAAATATTTGATTGTGTTTAATAACAAGTGGCCAAAATAAGTATTGACCAAAAATGACAATTACCCAATGCTCACAAGGAAGAAGAGCAACGCCAGGTGCCATTCCATAGCCATACGCTTGGTACTCCAAAATCAGCCCTTTCCACCTGTATCTCAGGACATGGCACCTACCACGTGCACCAGACAAAAGCAGGCTCCCTGCCCTCTTCAGGAGGAATGGGGCTGGGCTGCCCAAGTGAGTAGAAAATGTCACCCAGCCCGAACACAAAGGAAAAGATGGTATCTTGCTGCTGGCTCGGTGAATCATGTACCAGGAAAAACGTATTTAGCTATTCCTGGGCCTGACAGCAGCACAGAGTCCCCAGGAGAGCACAGATGCTGCGTGCACCGCCGGGGAGGTGCCAGCCCCTCCTTCCCCAAAACAATGGGGCTGGGGGGGACATTTGTGTCATGCACAGGGCTGCAGAGGACAGCAGGGCCAGAACCCCACAGGAGCCAGCCCCACGAGTAGTTAATTAACAGGGCTGTTTAAGACTGGTTGTGCCCAGTTACGTTCTCCATGCACGAAGATGCAGACAGGGAAGAGGAGTGGGAAGGGCCTGAGGATCAGCCCTGGGCTGGGATCCCAAATCCTGCACCCATGGTGGTCCTCAAGGCTCCAGATTTTCACTCAAGAGAGGACCAACCACTTAAATGAAAACTGTGCTCTTCTGGATGCTTCATTTTTCGCTGTGTAGTTGGAAGAGAGGAACAGGAAGGCCTAAGGCCAGATCCAGGCCTCACTTTTGTTGGAGGACCTGCCAGTTCCTTGGGGTCAGTGGGTCCTCCTTCTTTTTGTCAGGAGAGGGAATTCTGTGACATACATTGGTCCCTGTAAGGCTGTGTCACAGGGACAAGCACCCAAATAGACACGAAATAGAGAGAGACACCTGGAGGAGGGCGTGTGCCGCCCAGTGTCAATGCAGAGCAAGGATGAAGGCTGTATCTTGATGTCAAATTCTCAAGGAGGAACTGAGAACTGACATGTGGAATAAAACAGAGACAAAAAATGGAGTTTCAGAAACATGCAATACAAAACCCGTTTCAGAAAACTGATAAGTTTTCATTCTGTGATGTTTGTACCCAAAACTTAGGGCAGCCAGCAGTGATAAGAACAAAGCACCGCAGGTGTGTCTGGCACACCTCTGGAAGCAGAGGAGGTGCCTGCAGCACACAGGGGGTGTCAGAGCCTGACCAAAGGCAACAACCAGGGAGATTCACTGCAAAGCCACCAGAAACAAGTGCGCAAAGTGCAGAGCAAGGGTATAAAATATTTCCATCGTGAAATCCTGACCCCATCAAAGGCAATACAAAAACGCTGATTGCCTTTAGAGAGAAGGGGAACAATTCAAGTGTTTGTTCAGCAGGCAGAGAGGGAACATTACCCGGTGTACAGCCTGCAATAGGCCCTGTGATAAACACGTTATAAAACAGATATTTGCACAGAACTCCCATTGCTTACAATGGGCAGCGCTACCAAAATCATCTGGCAGAGATGGATGTGTCTGTGTGCCGCAGGGCAGCGTGGGCAGGAGGATGGTGCCTCTCCCATCTCATCATCCTGGATGGGGCTTTCTCCTCCGCAATTTCTCCTCTCATGCTAACAGAGCATTACGGTTGGGTTCATCAGATGGTATTTGCTGGTGTCACCCTGCTTAACAGCACCGTAAAACCAACGGCTCAAGGGCTTGTCACCACAGACTTTACAAGTCTGAATAAATATCTTACTGCTCACACCCTTTGCAAAGCGCTGGAGCAGGAACACGCTGAACCAAGGCGTTGTTCTGGGTCTGAACTGGCACTGACCGCACACTGAGAGGGAAAATGGAGGTCAGATGGACAGTGCCTGCCGCAAGGAGCCACGGCTTCATCGCTGTGCACCGCTGTGTGTGGTGGGGAAACGGCAGCAAGGGGGGACAGAAAACCTTGAGCATGTGGGCTGGAAACAGAGGGCATCCACAGCCCGTCCTACCTGACTGAAATGCTATCAAAAATCATCATTTCCAGTAGAGTCAAGACAAAGTGTGGGGTTGTCTCCCACAAGCATCTCCCGAGTGTCCTGGCAGGGCACGGAGCCCCTCCAAAGCAGACCCTGAGGCCCAGGTGTGTGTGCAGCACCTGGGGCTGCAGGCTTACACCCACTGCATGAAACCAGGCCAATTTCTGTTCATATACAGAAGTAACAGAACCTGCACATCTACTGTGATTTACTTTGCAAAATTCACATGAAAAATAATAATCAGGCATCACACGATTAACCTTCACTGCCCAACACTAAGCACCAAAGCGAAGCACCCACACATTTAAAGGACTTAGTTTCTATTCTTCCTGTCAAAGTCCTAAAAATAGAGGTAATTTCAGTAGGGAATTATTGCAGTCAGGTTGTGTGAGATTCACTCTGATGTACTCTAAATGATGTGTTAAATGATGATTTCCAACACAGCCTGTAGCAGAAAGTTTGCCTGGAATGACATTTGTTGTGGCACCAGCGGCGGCTGGAAGATGAATCTGTGTGCACACTTAGAGCACCTGCCTGCAGAGGTGTTGCAGAGAAGTTCTGCATAAGCAGATGACAACACCAGTTTTGCAAGTGGTCTCAAACTGAATTTATGCTCCAAAGCAGCAAAGAGAAGGCTGTCTGCAGCAATTTCTCCACTGCTTTCACTAAACATATGCAGCCAAGCTGTCAGTTGTTGTTATTAAAAGTTGCACGGTGATTTCTCCAACAAATAACCATCCTTTAGCAAAGCAGCTCGCTCTGTCGTGGTTGCTTGCAACTTGTTTTACCTTCAGCTGCCCAAGTTTTGCAGAACTGCTTCTCTTTGCTATGTGATTGTGAGCGGTGACATTTATAAATGAATATAATGTTTGAAATGGCATTCAGACCTATTTAAGCATCTACACAAACAAAGCGTTGATAGCCGGAGATTAGCAGAACACTGATATAAAGATAACCCACACGAAGGCTCTGGAGGATTGATGGATTTGCCCACTATTCTTTCCCCTTTGTTAGGGAAGCCTTCCCAGTGAAGTCACTTCTTTACCCTGCAAACAGTCAGCTCCGGGTTTAGCCCTGTGTTGTCACACAAACATGACAACAGCGTCCTCGTCGGCCCTGCAGACCGCTGCCACCTCCCCTGGGGACAGTGGTCAAGCCAGAGCCACTGGCCCCGCTCCTCACCAGGTTTTGGGACCTTTGGCTTTTATGGGGGTTAATTCCTCTCTGGGACACTGAGCAGAGTGTACAGAGCCCTTATCCTCCCAGGTGAGACTGTTTTTGTCTCATTTGTAGTGTGTGGCTTCCTGGCCAGCAGACTGGGCTGGCTCCCAGCCCGACCCCAGCCCCATGGCACAGCACGGCTTGGCTCGGCATGGCATGGGCCCACCGCCAGCCGCCGCTCTGCAGCCCTCTCCCAGCCTCTCGGTAGGGCAGGCTCCCTGCTTATCTCCAGCCCTGGGAAGCCAGCTCAGGAAGCTAATCGGGCAGGAAACTACAGACTTTTTTTTAAGGTTCATTTTCTGAAAGTTCCTCCGGCTCTCACGAGCTGTGCTTGGGCAGCAGGAGAAGGGCACGGCTGCTCCCTCCTGCTGCTGCCCGGGTATTGGCTCTGCTTGGCTGCCCTTCCCCTACGGACACCTTTCCAAGGCTGCTCACGTGGGTTTGGCTCCTTGTACTTCCAGATCGTACCTGGCCACCTGCAGACTGCCTGTGAGATGGAGAGAAGAGGCTGAGCCTCCCCATGGACGTGGTCCTGGCACTGCCCCCAGGGAGCTCAGACCCTTGCCCAAAGAGCCGGCATCTGCCTGGGGAGGTCTGAAGCCCGTCACCATGACCAGCAGGACCTTTTCACCAAACCGCACTGGTTTCCCCCTCCAAGTGCAAAGAGAGTGTTTTACTTCTGCAGACTGCCCTGGTGCTCTCGAGATGCCAACAGAGGCATCTGCCAGCCCCTGGGGGTCACCATAAGCTTTGTAGGGTGAGGTGGGCTTCCACCAGCGCACTACATCCCTTGCTTCACAAACGCCCAGCGGTGGCCTGGATGTCAAATCCAGTTGTGCCTGAAGCGCCTGCTGCATTTCAGCTGACTTACAGGCCAAACGGAATGCGAGGCTGACTGCCCCTGTGCTTTCTTTGCTTTCAGATGCTTTTTTTCTCTCTCTTTACCACTTTTCCATTGTCTGGCATTTACAACATACCCGCAGAGGTAGAAAGGCATACACTTACCTCTCTTTCCTATCTAAGCTACTTTAAACTGAAGGTTCAGTGCAGTTTCCATTTGGAAAATTTTTTGCACAGGCCATTTACAAGGCCTTTACAAGCCAGTGTACGCCAAGACCTCTCCGATTTCCAATTTGCTGCGACTGAGCCTCACGGGCACGAGGAGCAAGGAGCCGGCTCGCACCCCTCGCCAGCTGGAGGACGAAGCCACCAGGCACGGGCACAAAGGACAAAGGGAAAACCAGAGGCAGAGCATCAATTTGGAGGGAGGACTAAAACCTCAGGTGTTTTCTGCCACTTTAGAAGACTTCTGGCATGGGCATGCTAAGAGCCTGGCTCTTGCTGATACGGGTTTTGAGCTCTTGTCTTCAAACCGTTTAGATGGGATCGATGGCAAAATGAACAAGTATACTCATTAAGTCCTAAATATGTCTGAAAAGATATACATAAATGTATACATCTCTATAAATAACTGCATAAATCTCTTTATATATTATTACAATTTATTTCTTAGCTTGCTACCACTCTCACTGTGACTGTTCTCATCCTCTCACACATAAATGACCTTCTGCAGTACTGCTGGTCAGGCGAGCTGCAGTGCCAGGTTTGCAGCAAGAAATCATCATCTAATGGCCTCAGAGGGGGCTGGAAGCCAGAATTTTCTGCCATTTACTGTTGGCTTGGTGTGATCTCAACCTCCTGTGAGCACCCCATGCTGCCAAGTGGAGCCAACGCTGACCACGGGGGTGCTTTTGGAAGAGTGGGGAGGATGTGGGTACCCAGTTCACAGTTTTCTAAGGGGTGCTTGGACACTTCTTGCCCTTCCACACCAGCCTCCTTGGGTGGAAGGACACTGCAATGATGGGCACGTGAAGCAGGACACCAGGAGGAGGCAGGCTCCGTGCAGGAGGAGAGCAGGTGGTGGCGTGGGAGGCTTTAGGGACAGAGGAGCCAAGGAGGGTGCGTGGGGAGAGCAAACAGGGCTTTCCCCAGGGACACTCCGGGCTGCACTTGATGGCCTCACAAGCACCCTGGTGCAGCACACGAGTGCAAGACAAACCTCAGCCCCTCGAGATTAGCGATAGCTGGGAAATACTGTTATCGCTCCCCACGAAACTTCAGGAGCCCTTCACAAAAAGTCCCCCAGATTCCCAAGGGCTTTCAATGAGCATGAGATTTTTCTCTGGTGTCCCTACTTTTTCCCTCATCCCACCCAACTGTGGCCATCAATGGCCAAGGGGGCTCTTGTTTTCCTTAGTCCTTGCCCAGCCATGCAGGACCTCAACCTTTGTCTCAGAGGTTTCACCCACTGCGGAGATGCCACTTCTTTTCCTCTGTCTGACACTCTCTGCTGAAATTGGGGTTGGGGATTTTCCTGCTGACAGTCAAAAAGCAATCTCCTTCCTCGCAGGGGGTCACTTTAACTGCACGTCACCATGCCAGACGGTGAGCGTTAGCACCACCCAGTTTCATTAGTTATCGAGGGCTAAAGTTACACTTCGAACATTCATCAATCAGTAGGAAAAAATACGCATCAAATTAAAACTCCCAGCGAACTCCAACACCTAAGGGCTTTTTCCTTTTACAAATGACATTTTCTTCCACTGAAAACAGAACTACTTGTGCAGGTGGTTTTTAAACACAAACAGCTGCTCCATGGAAATGCAGTCAGGGAAAATAATTCAGAAAAAAAAGTGAAAGACAAAGCCATGGGTGTGGAGCAAGAATCTATACAGCCCCAATTCCCAGGGAAATATAGGAAGGGAAGAGAAACCTCAGATATAAACAGTAAGTGGAATTTCCATTGCACTGGTCCCAATAAACACACTGGCTTTAAGGGAAGAAAAATGGGATCAAGGGAACAGGCAGAGCTAGTCGGTGTTGCGATGGAAAGCCTGTCTGAGGGGTGCAGCTCATAAAAAGCCGCTTCATCTTTCAGTGTCAGCACAATGCCCGGCTGTATGTTAAACTGTGTTATCAGTTAGGGAAGCAGACCAAGGCTGGGATAAACATCACTAGATAGCCAGGTTTTTGTGGTCACGGCTTACTCCTGCCTTTCCAGATGGTTCCTCCTTTCTTTTTGCTTCATTTCAAGCTGTCCATCTTTTAAAACACCCTATGGGAAGTAACTGTTTCCACCACTGCCATCATCATCTTAAATCCCAGTATAACAGTCTCTGGCTAAAAAGTACTAAAAAAAAAACATTCTAAGTTGTTATGCTGTGGCCAGACCGGGAGGTGAACTACCCAAGATCACAGACCACCCCAGAAGGGTTTATTATAAGAGGTGAAATTACCCAAGGATTTAGAATATTGCTGCTCTTTTATTATTCCACCGCTTCGTCCAGTAACATCTCTGAATCCTCCATTGCCTCCCTTTTTTGTGCATCCTGTCAAGCAAAAATTACCAGCTTCACTTCCAGGGCACTTTGAGCCGTAGCCCCTCTCCGTGTGCCATCGCCGTGTAGCCACACGGTGCCGGCTCCCCTCCAGTAACTCACCGCAGAGATCTCACCCAAAACACTGCTCCTTCTCCAGCCCTGCCCTCCACCCGGGGGAGGCCCTGCAAACACCCAAAGCTATTCCACTGTGCTCCTTCCAGCTCTCCTTCAAATTCCTCTCTGGATTCAGAAGGATTAATCTCACGGTATGCTACAACTGCTGTCAAGATGACAACTCTTGGTTTCCTCCTCTCTTTGTTCATGTACATATCTATTAATGCTCCCTTTGACTGTAAGGTCCTACGGTCTCATGGCTTCTGCCATCTTCGTGGTGAAGCTCCCAAATCTTGTAAAGAATGAAAAAAAACTTTGCATTAACCATTTGCTTACAGGGGAGGGTTGTGAGCTCAGCTAACACAAGTGGGCCCGGTGCCATGTTCCTATCTGAGCAAGTGTAATTCCATAGCAATAAGAACCCCAGAGCATCACCCATTGCTTTTCCTGGTGCCAACAGTGCATAAAATACTTAACATACAGAAATGAAGATAAAGTCTCCACCTTAGGAACTGCATTCCAAGAAAATGACATGACCAGAGAAGAGGTGCAATGAAAGCCAATCTGATGCTAGCGGAGGCACATGTGCAACTTGTTAGTTCCACCATTATTCCTCCCTTTCTCTGTACCTCTATTGTGTTACTGCTCTTTGCAGGCAAGGACTTTGCAACAGGGTAAGTGCTTTTGTCAAACCAGATGAGACCAACAGCATCCCAACCTGGGAAGGAGCGAGTGCCAGACAGCCCTGGAAGGTGTGCAATCCTTGGAGCGGACAAATCAAAACCTTAAGCATTCGGGAACACAGAGCAGTCAATTGCAATATTAACGTGCTGGTACAATGATTAAAGTTTGGCGTTACACATATTTTCAGATGTACTGACACTTCATTCTCATAAAGGCCGGCTCAGTTATGTTTGATTTGTATTAATATCCTATAATGTGAATATATTTGCTGAAAATTGCTTAGTAGTAAATCTCTATCTCAGAAATAAGCTTATATTTATTTTTAGTATTCATGAATTGCATGGTATTGGACACCATATATTTAACACCTCTGAAGAAATCCACCCGTTACTTTTGAAAGGAACACCTTTATATATCATTATGGACATTGTTTCCTTAACAGTTAATCACACACTCTGTAATCATGTGACTTTTACCTTAAGAGAGAAAAATGAATGACTCTTTAGCTTGAAATGAAAAGCCCTCTACTTGACCTTTCAACGTGAAAAACCACGTAGGGCCAGGTCCTGAGGGTGCTGAGCACTCTTGGCCGCACGCTGAGGACCCTTGGCTTCCCCTGCAGTCGGCAGAAGTTGAAGGCATTCAACAATTTGCAGGATCAACCCTGTAATCACTAAAAGCTCTCTCTAGAGTGATATAAATATGGACAGTCACTTCACAGATTTAGGCCAGCATTAGGGTTACTTTAAAACCAAAGCTGTCGGGGAAAATGTTGGATCTATGATATGACTTTGAACCCAGGTCACTAAAATCTTTCCCGACGCAGCATCTTCTTTGGGATTCTTAAGAAAACTAAACCTGCAAAGACAAATATTATGGCAACAAAAATAAATGCGCAAGTTTTTAACCTTTTCAGGGAAAGTAATTCCTTTATTGGCTGCAGCTAAAACTTCCTACCTTTCTTTCCCTTTTTGTTGTATCTGTGAGTAATTTCTTCAGTCACATTGTTTATAAGAAGTGAAGTTATTCGTAATCATGCCTTAAGAGTATGTACACAAACTGGACATCCTAATAGAGCACTATGTATTAAATTCCTGATTGTTTGACATAAATTCTCTCTCTTTCTTTTACTCAGACAGGAAGCTTCCCATTTATTTACGAATAGGTTAAGACCCTAGTCATGTTCCTAACCATGTTCCTAAGTGCTAACATATATTAAGTAAATTTAGAGCCTCTTCTGCATAGGAAACAAATTAAACTGGTTAAACATGGAGAAAGACTAAATGTAATCTATCTTTTGTCATGTTTATGATATCGGAACGCATCTTATATGAATGTTCCAATTTGGCTGTTACAGCAGATGGGTTGCTTATGATAAACCACAACTACAGACAGAGAATGTGATAATATAAATCATAAAGAAGATAAATAATGAAATTCTTTGAAATAACATTGGTTAAATATTTAGACATTTGGTTTCTGAGCTTGCTTGCCCATACAAAACAGCATTCTCTACCAACGGACAGAAATGCTTGCAACAATAATTATATTGGGTCAACTAATAAAGTCTAGGGGACTTATTTGTATTTACGGACCTCTCTGGATTTAAGCATAGAAAAGTTGTATAGACAGGGAAGATACTTGCTCTGAGGTGGTAGTCTGGTATGAAAACCTACCTAAAAGAGTAAGGAAAACCCGAGAGTGAGCTATTTCTCCTTAGGTCATGGCACACTGGAGCACTGTTATTTCCTTCTTTGGGCTCCTTAAAGTAAAGTACACGTTTGGGAAAAAGTGAAGATTTGATTTTATTCTCCCTAATTTATGGCTGGCCTAGCTGAGATGGCATAAGCCAAACTTCAGAATTATTACACCCAGAACTTCAATTTTCCAAATTACAAAAGTCCTAGAAGTCTGATTTCTACACCAGACTTCAACTACATCAAAGCAACCCAGTTCTCACAGGTTTTGTTTTTACTGTCAGCTTTCAGATTTCCAAGGTAGGTGTCTGGTCCAAGCTACACATCCAAGCTGTCCTGACAGAGAGATGAGACTTCTTGAATGCAACCCTCGTCATCCTCACAAAGCAGTTTATGGGAAACCAGGCGAATTGCCCCCATGAGGTGCCTCTCTTTTTAAACCGATGATCAATTTAAATTACTTAACAGTAGATGATTAACATAAGCTAGATGTCTAAGGCTGGTATTTGATATGGCTCAAGACAGAGAAGTTTAGTGCCTATTTTGGTGTCTCAGTTTCAAATACTGCTTGAATATTTTGCTTGGTGATGGCCAAAAAGAACAAAGCTTGAGCAGACAGCACTGAAACAAGAATTATTTATGTGGTAGGCTAGAAAATGGAGCCCCTGACTATTCAGATTTATGCTTTTCTGAATTTTCCAAGAGACACGCATCACTTTACATAATTCTTGGTTAGTTCCATTTAATACCTAGAGCAGTGAAAGCAACAGGGATATTCATTAAAGACTTAAAGATAGAGTTATATTCACAATGGCACGGTTCCTCTGCCCAGACCCTGGCATGACCTAGGCCCTCAGGATCAAGGGGCTGTGAAGGCAACCCACAGCCAAGTGTGCACACCCCAGACAGGTACTGACACACGATTCAAGGCACACAACGGAGCACACGCCATCCCCCTCCCTTCTAAATCAAGGATCTTGCCTTTTTAAACCAAGTGATTATGATGAGGGCAGCGGGATTAAGACAGGACCGGAGCCTTTTGTGCAGGTGGTTTCCCTAATAGGAGACTTTCTAGTAAGAGAGCACTATATATTCTTTGGGCTCAAAGCTAAACTTTTATTAAAACCAATTAATTCATTGAACAGGCTTGTATCGCTTTACAGTGCCTGGGCCTCTGCTTAAAAGAAATCAATTGTATGAGTACAGCTGAGAAATAACCGCTATAATAGATGTTTTAGCTCTTGCTTTTACTTTTCTCTGATAGCCCTTAAGGTGGTCAGAGGTAAAAGCGAAAGATGCATTGTAGCCTAAGGGATGATTGAATGAAAAAATGGGGGATGGGAGTATAGCTATGCTGATAGACCAATTTCCCACCACTGCAAGCCGGCGCAATTGATTGATGAATCCTTGCTCTGTCAAGAGGCAGCCCTTCAGATTTGATCACATAAATACTCATTCAACTCAAATTCTGCTTGACAAGCCTCAGACAGCTTTGTTCTGTCACAGATATCATTGGAAGGAAAATGCTCCATTAATCATCCTTAATTAACTTTACCATAGTCTGCTGGAACCAATATGTTCCCTGGCTAAATCCCTGAGACTTAGCTAGATTTCTGTAGTTATCAAATAGAGAGTTGTTTTTAAAGTTCCTCTCCCTTATTGCTGTTAACTACAGGAAATCTTTCCCTGCCTGTTTTTAGGAAGTCACTTCCATTGATCAGGAAGTGGCTTAATCCTTTGACAGTTAAGCTCCTTTGCCAGAGACACCCAATTATACCTATTTCTGATTATAAAAGATTACTGTTGGATCCGCACTAAGTGTTAAGGTTGCTTTACTTCCAAAACAATCAGTTGTTTTCAGGCAGCTGGAGAGCTCTAAATACATCAGTGAAAAAATAAAAATTATGAGAAGGGAATAGGAAGAAACACATTGGGTTAGTTAGATTTTGGGGACAATTAGGCATCATATATAATACTTCAGGTGCAAAATAGTATTGTTTTCTCCTCAGCCTTTCTGCTAACCTGTGCACCCCGCTACTGTTGGAGGTGTTAGATGTAAGAGGTATATGCCCCACACCATGTGCCGGATTGAGCAGAAAGCGTGCAGACATGCTCATTAGCCTGGGATGCCACTGTCTTTCCTCACTCAGCAGTTGTGTTCTGTTGAGGAGCCAGAGCAAGCCCTGGGATTATCAAGTCAACATTTCCCACCACAGGAAAGGATGCTCAGACGGTTCCTGCTTTTGAAGGATGTTCTCTCTTCACAGGGATGCCCCTGAAGCACGCAGAAGGGTGTTTGCCTTACAGAGTTACCCCCATGTATCATTACACAGACAGCATTTGTTTATTTCTGACACCTTCCTGATGGTTTTTTTTTTTTGTTTTTTTTTTTAATATAGCCAAAACCTCTATTTCCAATGGATTTTACTGGAACATGAGGGTTCCAGCACCCTGCTGGGTTGTGGCATTGCTGCTGTAGGTGCTACACAGAGGATGAAAACAAATTCCTTACTCATTCACTTCCATTGACTAAGACAAATTCCCATGAAAGGATTCACTAAAGATGAGGAAAGAAAATATTTTGGAATACATTTGATTAAGTAGAAGCAAGTGGGAGAATCACTTCTTCGGTGGAGTAAAGCCTTACGTTTGTGCTTAGTGCAACAAAACCTTACTCATGTGAGCAGCTCAATTTCTTAAAACTATATTACTGAGAGCAAGAGAATGCTTAGGAGAATATGGGCTATCTATATTGATAAACTTGTGTGTGTGCAGCTGGTTACAGTCGCTGAAATATAACTTAAATTGTTGAGCAAATTTAATAGTACAAGCTAATACTTCTTTCCGTAGCTCATATTAAGGAAACAAATTATTTTAAAGTAACATTGCAGCACAAGGGGGAAAAAAAAAAGACCCTGCTCTTATCCCTGTGTACATCAGAAATCTTCTGCTCACCCTGGGGAGAAGTCGCTTTGTGTTTCGCTCCCCACCAGCCTTGGACTGTGGTCAATTTAATCAACGCGCCTTCTGACTGCCGCGCTGCTCCGCTGAAAATGGAAGTGACCACTTCAAGCTGTGCGCTCCGAGAAGCCAGCTGGCCTGCTTTAAAGTCTCTGGGAGCTTGACATACTAATGTTTTCTTTACAGCACTGAACATGCTAGTTACAAAGGCATCTTCTCAGGTTATACAACAGAAAAATCCAGGCTGCAAAGCCTTTGCACACCAAAGGACCAAACTGGAGAAGCATCATCTGACAGCAAGATGACAATGAATTGGGTAGAGAAATGAAAGATATCTGCATAAAGAGTGGAAACAGCTTCTTCTTTTCTATCTTGTGATATGTGAAATGTCCATCTGAGCTAGAATACCCTGCAAAGCCAAGTGCTGGTGTCCCAGAGCCCCGGTGCAGTGTGAAATCAAGGCAGACGTCTTCTGGGGTGGGCAACACCAGGTGGGTCCTCAGGAAGAGCTGGAGCCAGCAGAAACTGCTGAATTGGGGACCTTCCTGACTTTTCTGTGGGTTTGGCTCCACTTTGCCATCCTTTCCTTTCTCAGTTCCTTCTCCTATTCCTGCACACTTCTCTCCACTCCTCACCCAGCTTGCCCAGGTTGTGAGTTAGGTTTTTTCCCCACCCTCACCACGGATGTGCTCAGGCAGAGGAGGAGGCAAGGTAATGAAGGATTCAGGAGGAAGGAGAACTCCAACCATGGTGTCTGCCTGATGCTGCCTGGGAAATGATGATAAAGCAGGTTTATCAGCTCCAATCTGGGGACTGCTCATAGAGAGGGTTCGGAGGTGGGAGCTGTACAGATTCTGCTCCTTATGGCACTGGGAAATGGGGTTTTCTTTCTTATCCAGTCTCGTCTCAAAGTACAGACACGACATAAATCAATGGACAAAGTGCCTAACTGAAAGAATACCTAGATGCAGCAAACTCTAAATAAAACTCTATTATCTAGACCTCTGTGAGAGTGTCCAGTCCATCTTTAAATCAAGGAACGAAATAAACAGGATCAGATGTATAGCGAAAAACCTGTAAATGTCCTTTCTCATTACGGAGGTCAAAGAATACATTAGTTATTTTTAACTAATGTCTTATTCGACCCCATGCAAACTTAAATCAGTTTGGGTCTGACTGATTCAAAGCTGTTCTCTGGTTCCCTGCTCTGCTGTAATAATTGACTAGGCTAGACTTTAGAAAGGTCAAAAAAGCAGCCCAGCTTCATATTATTTCAGCTAATAACTCAGTTCTTAAATCAAAATTTAAGAACTAATCTCTCAAAGCACTATTTCCTCCCCCTCCATTAAATCCATATGTAATTTCAAATTAAATGATAGATGTCTAAAATCGTTACTTTTTGCTTAATTACTTTTAAGTTACCGGGGGACACAGCATGAGGGTTTGTTAGAAGATCTAGGATTCTCCAAAAAAAAACGGGAATTAAGAAAATCTAAGAAAATCTAAGAAAATGCAGCAGCGACTAAAGAACCTCAGGAAAAAACAGCAGGCTATGGACAATCTAAAGGGAAAACCAGGCGGACACATTGCAGCAGCCAACGCAGGCTCAGAAGCCTGTAGGGGAGGTAGGGTAGGGCTGATAGGATGCTTGACAGCGTAGATGAGACGTGGTGGTCACGACAGACGTGCTGGGGGCTTCCTTTGAGCGACAGACAACAAAGGCTTCAATTCAAACTGTCATCGCTCCGTTCCTGAAACACACATTCCAGTAGGGTACCAGCGTTTGGCTTATTAAGTGCAAATCTAAACATTGAATCTTGTCAAATGCTTAACAAACGAGTTAACGTATAAGGAACCAGAAATCTACACTCTAGTAAGTGTAGAGATCCACCCTTTCACTTTTGTGAAATATTTTAAATAAATATTTAAATAATTTAAAATATTTTAAAGAAATAATTTAAAGAAAACAAAATTCCAGGTGCTTTTATTTCATTGCCTTACTTTGCAATGTTATTCACTCACAAAAAAACCTTACTCTGCATTCAGCATATTCTTATTCCATTCTGCCATTCTGCTGTCCTTATCTGACTCCCTTCGACAGAAATTGGCCTTAATCCCAATGTAGGAATGCAAGATGGAGATGGTTAGGAAGTACAGCAATGTTAACAAGTGCTGTCATTCCTCTGACTTCATTACAGTGGTATGTAAGAAATAAGAGAGAAAATTCACCCCACTTGCACGTGTAAGAAGGAGACCACTTTGCCCTACTGGAAGTCACCAAAAACCCTCCCCTGGTTCCTGAGGATGAGGATGGGAGGATGAGGGCGGGAGGATGTTCGCCCAAGCACATCTGGATGCACATCTGGGGGATGCTTTTGGTACTGCACACATCTCCTGCTTTGGCATCACAAAACCAGGTATCAAACACATCGCTGGGCACGGCACCATGACGCAAGCTGTAGCCATCCAGTTGATATAGCGATGTTTTCTCTCCCTCCAGCTCTCCTCTTATCTCCCCCAAAATGCCTTTTCCTTTTCCACTTTTAAAGAGATTTTTTTTTTTAAGATGCCAAACGCCGGGTTCTGACTGCTGTTTACGGGATCCTTACTTGGGGCTGCAATAAACTGCAAGCGGTTTGAGGTTGGCTCTTCGAGCCGTAACCGCTGTTGGGTTTTGTGTTGTTTTTTCTGCCGAGGGAGCTTTTCTTTCCCGCTTCCCCGTGGTCGCTCCACGCTGGGCTTTTGTTTAGCCTCTCGGCACAGCGTTGTTTATTTGCACTAACAGCACTGGCGGTGCTCCCCGTGGGCTGTTTGTCCAACGGCCTGTGGAGCCTCCATCATTTTATTGTTGACAAGTGGTAGGTGGGATCCAAGCTTTTGTGGTCACATTGTTTATTGATAATTACCTGTTAATTACTGCTGCTGCCAGATTCCTATAATTTACTATAATCACTGTTTTTTCTTGCTCTTAGAAGTACATGTGAGAGAGAAGGGATAACAAAGAGGGCAAGAGAAGCAAGTGGGCCCACTGGTGATCTCTCTTTCCTGAGTTTTAAGGTTGCACGATTTGATTAATGTAACGTGGCTGCAAGCAGGAGCAGAACCCAGCCAGCTCACACTGCTGCAGCCCTTTGGTTCAACCAGGGCGTCACCAGCTGGGGACAGCTCTGCTCCTGTCTCTGCATGGGGGTGGATTTGGTGGGAGAGCTCAACCCAAGTATGCTTTCCCTCAGCAGTGGAAAAATGTAAGCACTTCAGAAAGTCTTTTTTTTTTTTTTTTTTTTTCAGTTCTGTCATGTCTGAAGAAGAAGATTTTTTTTAAATATTTATTTATTTATTTATTTATTGGTCCATTGTTTTGAGCCTGACTTACTCTGTGCACTAGGATGTCACCGGAGGACATCTGCAAGAAGAGCAAGCGGTACCCTCAGTTGTACCACTCTGAACGCATTGCTCCAAGGGAGGTTAAGAGATGGAGCCTCATCCCCCGGCCATGGGATGGCCGCCCACCAAACTGGGACCATCCCAGACTCACCAGCCGTATGCTGACACGTCCCCAGCCCATGGGGAGGGAAGAAATCTGCCTGGGAAAGCGCTGGCTCCTCGAGCACGGACCACCCTGGCAGGTGATGCTGCAGCTGGTCGGCTCTTCAGAGGGCTGCTGCTACCACAGGATTTATCTTTAGAGTCCGAAACTGCAATTAAGGCCATGTATTTATATCCTTATTTATATTATTATTATATATCCTTATTTATATCCTTATCCATTTCCCTTCCTATGAACTCTGGCATGTCTTAATCCCATGTTCCAAATGACAGCAGTTGGTGCAAATGCACTTTAAAGGGTCACAGTGATAACGCAGTACCCCTTCCGAGATGTGGCCAACTATCAGCTTGAGCCTATCTCAAAACATGGAGCATGAAAACCAGCACCATCAGCAGACCTGGAAGAGACGGGGAAAACCAAAAGCAGCCCACCACCAATCCATACCTACAGAGGCATTTTCATGAATGCGTTGCCGCAAACAACTGAGGTTTGCTGCAGATGCAAAACAAAAGATTGCATTTTCCATGTTCTGAAGAATTTTCTCAGCTCCTTCTTATAGAAGCGTTACAGCTGGGAGGGAACTATATCTTTGCTTAGACACTTTTATATTCTAGGTGCCTATTTACACATCTCCTGGCCTAAACAACAGCCCCCCACCCCATGCCAGGCGCACATCAGGCACTGCCTGGCACCGTCCCTCCTCGTGACTCAGGCTCTGCACATTGTCCAGGCAGCCCGATCCAGTTTATCATCTTTGTTTGGTGTAATTGAGAGCAGAAGTATTTATACGCACCCACGTACCCTACAAGTAAATTTATAAAGGCAACTGTCTCTTTTAATCTGTAGCACAGCCAGTGTAAACAGTAATTTGAAGGAATATTTAGATTTATTGCATTACTTGCTTAAAGATCAATGTTTAAAATGGATATATATTGCATTAATCCAAACACGCGCCATATCATAAAGCTATTTGCACAATAAATTTTCAATTCCAGCAGACATTTTAATCCCGTTTCTGCTTCCAAGGAGTGCTCTTTTCTGCACACAAACACACACATACGCTCACAAACTACTATTGTGATGTTAATTAACCTCGTTTATAAACCGCCAACTAGACCTGTAACCTCAGCACAATGTACGGTTAGCCACAGGGACCTGAATTAAAGCCCCGTTAAGGAGAAGGGACAAAAATCAGCTTGGTGCTGGGGCTGATGTGTGATGCCCACCTCAGCACCACGGCCGCTGTGAGCCCCTGCCCCGCCTCACCTTCCCGCAGCCACCCCCAGTTATTTAAACTCCACTTCTGCGGTTTAAAATCATAATATCCCATTGACACGGGATCCAAAACTCCTTCAGAGCTAATAAAATGTCACCCTGCCAAACTGAGACGCTACGTGCCAACCTTTAGCCTCGTGTGAAATTTTATAACTGAGTTATAAACCCCTCAGAAAACAGGGCTCATAATGGAAAGGCTGACAGATTCTTAACTATACAGTTTCCAGCGGGTTTCTGCTTAATATACTGTATTTCTTCTCCTTGAAGATATTAATTTACTTTTTGAAATGTTCATTGCTAAGATTAAGCGTAGGTTTTTGAAATGTGTTCACAGGCAATTTATGCAGGCACACAAATGTACTCTTCTCCAGATGTACAGAATACTAATTTGAAAATGATTTATATGCCGTGCTGCACTGTACATCCATCCCCTGCTCAGAAGGTTTTCCTCTGACACAACACTGGGATCATCTCATATATTAGCCCTCCAATAGCATTAGAAATTCTCTGAAAAATTTATGAGGATTTTGGTCCATGGCATGGGCGGGAATGAATTTTGTTGGTTTCAGCAAAATGGCCAAGAACGGCAGAACCGACACTGAAGGCTTGTCAACAAGTGAATACACCAGAAAACAAAGGTCTACACATATCGAGTATATACTTCTATGGGAGGACAAGCAGCAGGAGGGCTCAGGAGAACCATGAGAAGACCACAAAGTCATTAACTCCTTAAAATAATCAGTCCTTTACCCCAAAATTTAGCATTTTGGTGAGCATGTGCACCACTATCACCACCTTCTTTGAAGGGCAGCCCCTGGCACAGAAGAATGGAAGGAGAGAGCCCAACCAGCCCCAGAACTGACATTAAAACTGGCTTCTTATGGACTTCTATATCACTTGGCTTGTAATATTTAGTAAGAAATACTCTTTCAGTAATTAAAAATATTCTTAAATTACTTTTCCACCCCTAGCTGTAGCTGACTTTTACTCTCCTCTCCTGGTCCACAGCTACTCCACATGAAGACACGAAGTTTGTTCTGCACACACCAGTGGTTTTCCCCCCCAAAAATAAAGGTGCGTGCTTCAAGACAATCGATCTCAACATTTTCAGGGGAAAAATCTTTTCTTTGAAGCCACACATTTTCCATGAACTTCTGCATTCGCTATAAATACAGGAGTATAAAAGACATCGGTGATGAGAAAACACGCTTGCCTTTGAAGGGTGAAGGCAGAGGAGAATGAGCAGAATTTTCTTTATTTTTTGACGGCAGTAAAATTTTCTGGGCTTTGCAACCCCCCTCGATTTCACGTGGCCTCTTGGAGCACCATAAGAGAAATAGCGCCGGACAGCTGAAGGCTCATTCAGCACAGGAGATGAGAGAGAGAATTTATAGATAGAGCGAGTGAGATTTCTCGCAGAATACAGACGGCTCCATCTCTACCTCGATTTTACCAAAAAGCCATTGACATTCATATCGAGTGGTTCCCATGCGAGACAGAAAAGGCCAAACGTGTGCACCACAAACACAGGACCTTGAACTGCACTAAAATGTTCCTTCTGGAGGACTGCTGGACACACTGCATGGACCGAAATACCCCTCCTGCTGCACAGACACAAAGCTCGAAGCCTTTCAGCTTTGTGCTGCCATGCACATCCCAACCACGGAGATTTTAGTCTGAGTTTCTATTTAATATACTTGATGTTAAGGAATTTCTTTAATTTTTTTTTCAGAGGTATTTTAATACCTTTATGCACTTTTAAATGTCTTTATTATTATTAAATCACGGCTTTGCTGCTTCCTCTAGAGTTGGAGGAGCAAAGATATAGGAGCTTTCTCCGAAATTATTTAAACCAGATTGGAAAGATGCTGGAATAGTTTTGACACAGGACTTTTTAAAATTCCTTCTTATTTAATAAAGCTGGCTGAGGTTTCGGCAGACAGTAGTAAAGAGCAAATGGTGGGCCTGGCTCTGCTCCCACCGAGCTTTTGCTACACAGATGAAGCTTCATACTGCACCGGCAACTAGAGCTCCGCTGAGGCCATCAAGATGATTATTAAATCAGCGAGGGATCTAGTAAAGACCTGATTCACAGTGTTTAATAACAGCCGCATCACAATCTACCTTTATCTTTTACAATAAAAGACCATCACTAAATAGTTTACTGCAGAATTAGAGTTTGTGCCAGCGAGTTGAGCGTGATTATGATTTTAGGAAAGACACTGAAAATATCTGGTGGAGTGAATTCTGTAATTTGTTCTGTCAACTGGGAGAACAACTTCGGTAAAAAACTATTTCATCTGCCCCTGCTTGAGATGATATATTTTATTTGAAATAATTTCCTCGGTCTGTGTCTGGAGGGTGAAAACTGACTTGTTCTTATTTATCTTTCTTTTGGGGCCGCATGAATTTCAGGCTCATGAAAGCGAGCGACTGATAGCAGTTAAGCCAGGCAGGGCATTGGCAGGTGAGCTCTGAGCTTCCGCGCTCGGCAATGCCTCTGCGCTGCAGCCCCAAACACCTCTATATCCTGGGGAATAGCCGGCCTGTAACAGGCGCTGCCACTTCTAAAATACCAATAACTGTGATCTATGACTTGGATTTCCGATGGAATGGCAACTAGATTGGTTTCAAAACTGCTTCTCCCCTACCTGCATTAGGGGTTTGCAGAACACCCTTTGCTGCAGTACCCAAATGCTAATTGGGGCCATCGATCCCCACGCACGGGCAGGACACATGGGGTGAGCACACAGTGGCAAGGGTCTGTAGGACAGCGGGGATCAAAGATATTTAATGCTAAGAAACTGCAGCTCTCATAGCTTAATGAGAAACCAAAGTATGTCTGATGTGGAGGTGTAAATGTACGGATTTCCAAGCCTCCTGCTTGTGGTGGGCACCTCTGTATGTGCCGCCAAGCATTTTGGCTTAATTCTAACCTGTGGTTTCTTCAGCGAGAGCTAGAGAAGAGCCAGAGCTTGGTTTTGACCTGGGGTGGCCGAGCCCAGCCTCACAGGTGCTGCTGAGATCTGTGCTGGGGACCATTTTTTGGCAACCACTGGATGTGGCCTTACCTGGAGTGCCACAGCTCGAACCAAGCATCACAGTGTGGTTACAAAGCCACAAAAGTTTCCATTGAACCAAGGCGACGTTACAGGAGCATCCCACAAGCACTGCTACAGCCCATGGCCGTTAAACGGAGCCGTACATTGCAGAGACCTGAGGATCACCAATTTACATTTATTTACATTTATTTATGTTAGCTCCAGTTTTGGAAATTTAGGTCATCGCTCCACTTCCGCCACGCCATTCCTCACAGCACAGGTTTTCAAAGAATAGAGAAGAAATCAGACAATGAGTATCACCTCTGAATCATAAACTATCAATTTCCAGCGCAACCAATTGCCTTTCATCCCTGCTTTCCTAAGAACAGATTTTATATGGTATGCGAAACCAAAGGTTGTTACAAACCGTAAGTCAGAGATGAATCAGTTAGGAAGAACCCATTAAACATGAATCCATGGAAATCCTCCTTTTTTGTTGTTAAATATTCATACAATAAATGCTACAGTGTGACTTGCAATTTCCTCAAGTTCCTTTTCGCAGAACAATGATGGTTGGCAGCCACTCAAACTACTTCAGTAAACTTTGCAAGATAGAAAGCAATTTAGTTCCCCTTTAAGACCACATTGCTAAAGTTATGCTCATTGATTTCCAGCCTCATAATTAAAATTCCTCATTAAACATGCTTGACAGCTGAATGTGATTCCTTTTACCTGCTACTGCTACCTTTTTTTTTTTTCTTTGTGATACCATTTCATTACAAAAGAACAATAGATTTCCTTTCAGGGTAACATAAGGGCACGGTGAGTAATGTACTTTCTATCCTACAGAAGGCCTAATATTGTTAATTTGCTAAATCAATTAAAAGAAACCACTTTGGAGCAAGATGCAGGTCTTGCATATGGATCACATCAGACATAATGTGCATGAGTTCAAAGGCTGGCATTTCGCCCCAGTTGGCACCTAGCAGTTTACTCCGATCCAGGGAATTTGGCTCTTGATTTCAAACAAATGCATCCTGAAGGCTGAAGGCCAGGAGTAGCTCGGTGTGATTTATGCTTCATACTTTCTCATAACACGAAACCTAAAGAGCTTAAAAAACAAAAAAAAAAAAAAAAAAAAGGCTATTACTGGGCATTTGCTGCAACGTACATGTAAATACAGCGCTACAGCAGCAACCCGGATCTCAAGCACCCAGCGAGCAGAAGTGCAGCTGGCTCGCTTGCCCCTTGCACTGTGTTGTTTAACATGAGCTTGTCCTGTGCACAACTGCTCGAATGCCTGAAATTACTCCTCCTCCTGCCAGCTGGGACAGTGTGAGATGGCAATGACCTGTTCATAAACTGGGGGAACCTGAGGGTGCAGGGACCGATTCCCAGGAGATGAATTATGCTCACAATGTTGGTGGACCTTCACGTAGCAGCACTGACTTCAAGCACCTTCCCAGCACCACTTAGGCTGAAGCACACAGTGAAGAAGCTGAGATTCCCTTTGCAGCTATAAAGTTATCAATGGGAACGGTTTAAAAGGGCAGATTTACATTTACAGGTAGTGTTAAGACATCACGTTTTGCCCAGCCTACCAAGTAGCTGTTGCAAAACACATCTCAGAGCTGATTCAGAAATGGGACAGAGGAAGAGATCACAGAACAACTAATTGTTCTGCAGTTTGACACAGCAATGAAATCCTGGCTTTGCCTTTCCAAATTCCAGTTTACCAATCCAGGCATGCAGCATGCCAGTGACCATGCCAGCAGACTGCTAGGCAATTAGCAACATATTAAATACTGCAATCCAGTGTTTTTCATGAAAAATAAATAAGCTGTATAACCATGCTCTGCTGGTCCCTGAAGTGGGTAAAGCCCAGTGCTGCATGGATTTGCTCTCACATACATAAAGATCACGCTTGTTTATAGCAGTGCCCACTGATAGCTAAGATGCTGTCAGCATTTTCATTACAAACCCCATTTTCCTACAGTTTATAACTTGGATATTTTTTCCCCCCAAAATTGTGGATGTAATGCTTACGAATCTCACGGTGTGAATATTTTAAGTCCTGTTAAGATGAAATTTGGTACCACGGGCTGTGAATGTGAAAGATATTCATCCTGAAAGAGGTTGGAGAAATAAAAGTTTAAAAAGAAAACAGCAAACAACCATTCAAATATGAATGATTCCAGCTCTGTGACAGATATTTGCTAATTTTTCCTGGACACTGACAAGGTCTGAGGGGAGGCAGTGATTGCTGCTGCCACTTGTCCTTCCCCTGAAAACTTCTGTCCACTAAAAAGATTTCAAGAGTACCTAAACGGAGAGATGCCCTCACTATCAAAGCGCAGGCACCAGGGACCAGAGAGAAGAAACACCGCAAGGATTTCTAGCAGAAATAAATCCTATCAAAATTCGGAGTGACTTTAGCATGGCTGGGACCATGCTCACAGGTGGAGGTGGAAGTGCTGCACCATGCAGGAGGCAGGCAGAACCGCGCACCTCTCCAGGACCCACTGCACTGCCCCTTCTCCCACAGCAACCCAGAGACCACCAGGTCTCTTATTTTGGAGTGCTCACATCTCTCCAAGGAGCTATTTGGCTGTGCCTGATGCGGGTGATCCTGCAGTATATCAGGGAAGACGCAGGACGTATCCCATGTCTCCGCTCTTTGTTTTTTCTGGAAAGGAAATCCGGCTGCGGGGGCCCCTGGGAGCCCCGGGACACTCCGCTGGAGCCCTGATAACCACAGGACGAGGACCTTTGCCATCCCTGGATGCTGGCTGGAAATAAAGGCGGCCCTGCGGGAGGCACCTTCAGCTGCACCACCAGCAGGACATCGCTTCTGGTGTCCTCAATGTGGCCGAACTCAGCGCCAGCCCCCTGCTGCCAGCCCTCCCCGCGGCCCCACCAACGGCCTGGTGGAAAACTGGGCCTGTGTCCCTTTGGGGATGCCGTGGCCACGTGTCCAAGAGGTAAAAGTGGAAGAAGTAAAAGTTTAAATGCTCAGAGGGCCTCAGAAACCATCCCACTCCCAAACCTCAAAACTGCTCTGACGTTTTGCTCTGAACCAACCTTCCATGTTTTAGAAGAACAGACGCAAAGTGGAGGGGGGAGAGGAGCAGCAGAGGATGGAGGGGGTGTGAATCTTTGCAGGCTCATCAGGAACATCTTTGACTGTTCCTGAGCATTATTCATTTCCTGGAGCAGTGTCCATGGAAAACGATACAGTCACTGCTCGTCGAAATACGCCAAATGTACGGCACATGAGGGAGTTCTCTGTGTTACGACATCATTCGCATTTTTGAACTCTCTATCATCCTTACACTTTAGGAGATTCTCCTCCCAAAATAAACAAAGTTTGGTGGGGCTCAGTGGAAATCTTCTGCAGCAGACAAAGTGATGAAAAACACGTACATTTGGGAAGCAAAACCTACGCTTTGGAACAGGTCCGAGTCAATCAACTGAACACACTACGTTTAAAATGTCCCCGGTCTCAATATCTTGTCATTGGCAGGAGGGAAATGCAATTTATGAAGGTGAGCCTTGGCACCCAAATCCTTCATTAAAACCCTCCAGTTGTTGGAAACATCTGGATGTATTTTATGCAACGGAGCCACGTACACGAGAGCAGACCCAGGCCTGCATTTCTCCGCACCCTCGCAGGACTCGCTGCGGGTCCTGGCGGGCTCTCCAGGCCTCCCCCTGCTCTGTGGGATGCTCTCTGCCCTTGGTACACTCTCACTAGTATTTTTCTGTTTGCTTTCTGCCCACTTGTTTCATTTCCTTCTTGACTTCAGAGCCTGTGTCCACCCCAGAAGGCCTTAGATGTCTCTCCCAGAGCAACTGGCAGACATGGAGCCTCTTAATGTTATCACAGCAGTGCTGGGATGTGTATGAGTCCATGGGCAGGAAAAACTGCACCGGGACAGATGGGGAGATACACTGACTTTGGGAAAACCCTCCTGCTCCAGTCCACCCCTGTGCCGTGAGCACAAAGACACATTTGTTCATAGCCCTGAGGCATAAATAAATTAAACAGCACAGATTATCTCTAGAGAGAATCAAAGGTGAATTTGATACACAAGAGTTTACTAAAGAAAATCAGAGAGAGGTGGCAAACACAACCATAGGCAAAGATTTTAAATTAATTTAAAAGTGACTCTAGAAAGTAATTGAAAACATACCCGGCTCTTACAGCCATGTAGGAGCTGGCCATTCCTACATGAGACAACTCCAAAACACTCCATATGGGATCCTGACCACTCACGTGACTTTTAATACCCACACGATGGCACTAAAATGGCCTATTAGATTTACAGTGTCATTAACCTTCCAACATAAAATGAGAGTCTGCTCTGGTGAGAAAGAAAGAAAAAACAAAAAAAGAAAAAAAGAAGAAAAAGAAAAAGAAAAAGAAAAAGAAAAAGAAAAAGAAAAAGAAAAAGAAAAAGAAAAAGAAAAAGAAAAAGAAAAAGAAAAAGAAAAAGAAAAAGAAAAAGAAAAAGAAAAGAAAAAGAAAAAGAAAAAGAAAAAGAAAAAGAAAAAGAAAAAGAAAAAGAAAAAGAAAAAGAAAAAGAAAAAGAAAAAGAAAAAGAAAAAGAAAAAGAAAAAGAAAAAGAAAAGAAAAAGAAAAAAAAGAGAAAGAGAGAGAGAAAGAGAAAGAGAGAGAAAAAGAGAAAGAGAGAGAGAAGAGAGAAAGAGAGAAGAGAGAGAAAGAGAGAAAGAGAGAAAGAGAGAAAGAGAGAAAGAGAGAAAGAAAGAGAGAAAGAAAGAAAGAAAGAAAGAAAGAAAGAAAGAAAGAAAGAAAGAAAGAAAGAAAGAAAGAAAGAAAGAAAGAAAGGGAAGAGAAAAAGAAGGAAAAAGAAAAAGAAATAAAGAAAAAGAAAAAAAAAAGAAGAAAAAGCAAAACAAAAAGAAAAAAAAAAAAGAAGAAATAAAAAGAAGAAATAAAAAGAAGAAAATAAAAAAGAAAAAGAAAAAGGGAGAAAGGACTGGTCTCGCTGCTGCTGGGTTTCAGGTAACCAGTCCGTGAGGAAATGCTGACAGGGGTCACTGTGGCATAATCTTTCATTCAGCCCCAAAGCTGTCACATCCTCCCCAGATGTCTGAAACATAGATATAAATTTTCATTATCCGGCAGAATAGGGGCAGAGGTACACAAAATGATTTTTTTACCAATCAAATTATAGCTCATTGCCAGATTATGTGTAAACACTAATTTTGTGAAGTTTTCTTGTGGTCATTTATCTACACCCACATGTAGTAGCACTGCTGAAGCTAGAAAAAAAGAAGAAGGTTTTTCAAATTCAATTATTGTCTTCATAATCAGGTTGAGGACACATAAAAACTGAATAAAAAATTAATGCTATTATGGAGGAACTGTGTTTTACCCAGCAATACAGTGGGATCACAACATCTTTTTAATGACAGCAGAAAGGATGCGCCACTTCAGGAGGATCAGAAAAGCAGTTTTTGGTGTTTTGCAAAACCAATTTGAGGTGTTTATTGGAATTCTTCAAAATCTGGGCGTTTTTCCCAGGTGTACCTTCAGCCTGGCACCCGTCGGCAGCCGACCCTAGCCTGGAGCAAAGCGAGGGTCTGCTCCCTCTGCCCGGCACACAGCTTAGGAGTGAAGATGGGAACATATTTACTGTGGAAAGAAAAGCTGAGTTGGGTTGTAATATCTTATGATCCTTCACGGCATATTCAACCAAGTATCAGATCCTGATGACAGTATCCACTGGAGAACAAGGTTGGCTAAAACTGGTAAAATATTCCTTACAGGTGACTGCTTGGCAGCAGCACCGAAAAGTGCAGTTTGTCCTCTGGTCCTGCTCTTTGAGAGCAGCAAGCACTGCACGTAGCGAGCAGTCATTTGTGCAATGCTTACAGTAACAGCAGAAGAAATAGCTCTGCTGGTGGCTTAGTGCACAAAGAGAGGGAAAGTCACCAAAGCGCCGTGTTTCCTTTTTCCTTGTATGCAAGACAATGCCATTAATATTTCCCCATGTGTGACAATGACATTAATATCTCTTCAGGTCACAAGGAAGTTGCGAGGCAGGATCTGTGAGATGTCTTTGTAAAAAGTTGGTAGGCTCAGAAATGTGAAGCCTACAGCGTTATCTTGTTTATTATCTTGCTTGGGGACTGCACCAAATGATCTGCAAGCCTGGATCACTGTCACCCTGTTACGATGAAAGATGTGCCTTTGGTTATGAACTACTCCTGAGACACCAGATTAGAGTTCAAAGGCTATTCCTTCCATTAGTGGTAAATGCAGGAATTCTGAAACAAAGTGCTGTACGTGGTGTCAGCTCGTGCATATCACTTTGCTATTTCACTCCACAACCGCTTTGCAGTAGTTGGAGCTACTGTTTGAACCCGAGCTATGCACGAGCCAAAAGTTTGGGGCATGTTCACTGGATAACCCGGATTCTTTTCTATTAACCATCAGCAAACACTTTGTATATGTCACAAGCCTCCTACTCCCTTCCAAAAGACTGGGGTTTGATGGAAGGAGGAAGAAAAACATGACTATTATGGGATCCTGTAAGATTTAATACATCCCCTGGAAGAAGTGAAGCATGCCCAACTCCAATTTCAAACGGGGGATACTGAGAAAACTCAATTTTCTCATGTAATCTGGGAAATTCCACTTGGAAAGGGAGTTTTATGGACGTCAGGAGCCATATTTCCTGCTGTAACACTCTGGGAATGGATTTCTCCTATCTTGGATTCAGGCAAAGCTGACAGAGCCAGCTTGGCCACCTCCCTAAAATGGTGCTCCCCATTGTCCAACAAGAAAGTACCACATCAAACGCTGCCACAGCCGGAGAACATCAGGAAATGCACTTGGGCAAGACCCATACAAGCAGCTCCACCCCCAGATCACCCTCCCCGTGTCCAGGGACCTCTGCACCGGGCGTACGTCTTATTAAAAAATCCCACAACAAATTCCTGCCTTTGGTACGATGCAACGAGCACACAAAATTATGCAGGTCTGCTTTAAATTAAAACAAAAGTTGCACCAGATAGGATCTCTGATACATATTGAGTTGCTTTTCTCATCTGAGATTCTTCCTCAAACAGCTAAAAACAATTAGGATAAATGAGCAGATATAAAGGTCAGCAGTACAAACAATTCTGGGAAAGCTAGATAGCTCACTGGATAGTTCCTTTACTTCCGTTACCGCAGAATGAATAGATACATGTCCAAACTCACTCGCAGCAATCTGATTAGAAAGATATTCAGAGCTCCTAAATAGCTTTTGTGGTTTCATCTTTTTTTCCTAGCTGAATTGCCTCTACGCTGCCGGCCCGCCACAGATCTGGCAAGGAGGACTCTTTTCTGGAGCAGCAAAGCTCAGGGTGTTTTTGCCATCGTACGCCGGAGCCCGTACGGGAACACCGACATGTGGCATTCTGGCACATGCATGTCATTCCTCGGGACCATTAGTCATCCGCGTAATGCCTAATGACATCACTCTGGAAGGAAATAGAACAAGAGAAAAATCAATGGACAGCAGATACCTACCTATTATGAACTATAATTGTGCATTTACCAGTCTGCCAAGCCATAAATCTAGTAGTTTAAAACCCATTTTAGCATACATTCATATATGTTAGGAGGTTATTAACACAGGGGTGAATTATAGCAAACAGGCTCCTAAGCAGAGTCAGGATATGTATTTTTTTAAATAATTATAGCGTTCAGCACTGCAGTTAAGACTCAGAAGGGTTTTGTGTTCCACCAGCTTTTATCCCTAACCAATCACAATGGCAAAAGACAAATCCTCTTAGACTGCAACTTTCTACCCCTGAGCAGTCTTCATAGCAAGTATTGATCATGGGGGGTGATCTGCAAGTCCCTCGTTAGGAAGGACCAGGGTGTAATTATTGCGTGGAGTTAGGGCCAGACTCAGTTCCCACCAAAATGAGTGGAAGCCCTTTTGCTCTTTTTATTTTGTGTTGGATTGAACCATTTGAACTTCTTAACTCCAAAATGGAGAGGTTAGAAAAGCCCGAGTTAGGCCTCCAGAGATGTTTTGAAGGGTGTTTGCCTTGGCCAACAGAAACCGTTAATAATTCAGGCTGAAGGAGGAAAGAGCTGCTACGACTGGCAGATTATGCACTGACAGATTATTAAACATCGTGCAAATACTTCTGCTGTGGTAGCTCAGAAAAACCCCTTGTTCTCATACCAGCGGTCTGTCATGTAACGAATTCTTAATATGTTTTGTATGAGCAAATAATAATGATTTTTGGTCAGAAGAAAACAGTTTTTAAACACTCATTATGATGAGGAATTCATGGGAAATGGGTTTTAAAACACCAAAAAGACTTACTAATGACAGAGAACAGATACCCACGGAAATTAGTACATGGTCACAATACCAACCAGAAAAGCAAAAGTAGTAGTGCAGAAAAACTTAACTTTATATTTAATATTGTATCCCTCATTCACCCAGTTAAGTCCACCATAAATACCAAAGAGTCTGGACAGCATACAGGGAGTGCTGCTTATGTGCACGGAGCTTGGCTCTTATTCAGTTGGTCAACTTGGGTTCAGCTCTATCACTCCCATAAAATGTACCTTGCATACTGAATATGTTAGTACTGATACACATGGCAAAATAGAAAACTTTTCCTCCATTTTCTTCAGAATGCAGTCGGTAGTCACCACATTTAAATATCTCTTAAATAATAAAAGCATACTCTACATAGTCTTCTGCCAAAATGGCATGTTTTATTTCTGGACAGCGTAATGAATTGCTTTAGCTCGGAACAAAGATAATTTAGCACTTCAGGGATACATTTTTGGCTTCTGCAAAACCATAAACTCTAGCTTAATCAGTTTTGAGTCAAATTCCTAAAAATGTCAAAGAAGCTCCAAAAAATCAAGGTCATTTTAGTACAATTTCTTCACATGTATTTTTCAAAAAAAAGTAAAATCCAATTCTGTGCCCAGTGACTTTGCTAGTAGTAGCAGTTCTGCCAGCTGCTCTCGAGAAGGTGGCGATCAACGGCTCACAATCAGATGAAACAAGCTCAAAAATTCTAACACACTTTTAAAGACGTCTATGATAACACATATGGGAAGTTTATCAATTACGCAACTAAAAGAATACCTCACAAATATGTGAGCAGCGAGGGAAAAGGTGGTGAGGAAGTAACTAACGGTTTAGCAGATGTTGCTCTGCTTCTTCAGAGGAAAATGTACTAATTAAAGTGTTATGCTGGGTGCCATAAAAGCAGACATTTGTACAAAACATAATATTTATATTTATTGCAGAATTCCTTTTATGTAGGGTTTAAAAAAAAAAAAAAAAGAGAGCGAGAAAAGCACTAATATAAATTTAACTGCTGCTGGAGGTAAATGTTTTCATGACACCCACTCTATTTTTCTGCTATTGCATGATCTTCCCCTTCACACTGCAGGGCCGAGCATGCAGCCTCCCCGCACACCCAGCCCCTTCCTCCCGAATACTTATCGCAGATTAATGATGTGGTGTAGGGCCTGTGGCCGACAACATGTGCATGAACTCAATTTCCACATGGTTAGCCAGAATATGAATGCTTGCTTTTGGGTCCAACCATTTCACGACAATAAATATTTACTTGCAGTATGGGTATTCCTAAGGTCATTTTGCAGCTCTAGCAGTTGCCTTGCTGAGTAAGTCTTTCTCTTATATACGGTTCTTTGTCAAAGCCATCATCTCATTTCTGAGTTTTGCTCTTAAAATGTAGTGGGAAGAGTTATTAACCGGGCATCCCAGCTGATCCCTAGTGCCAGATTTCTTTAAAACAGAGCAAATCTATTCAGAAGCCTAGATATAGGTTAAGGAGCCTAATTTATGGCATCTTTTCTTTTCTTTTTTTTTTTTTAAAAACAAAAACAAAAACCAAAAACTTTTGTTATGATTCCTAACAGTTCTCTTCTTCCCAAATATTAATCCTACCCTGAAAAATCATTTCATGGATTTCTCAGCTCCTGCCTTGAGCACGAAAATCTCCAGGATTACCCCAACATCTGTATCATCAACACTCTCTGCATCACAACAAGGTGGCACTTCTTCTGTTGTCCCGTTTCAAGACTGTTTTGCAGCTGTAAGACATTTGGGAAGTATAACTGATATTTTTGTAATACACCAGCTCCAGTCCTGAAGTCTGCTATTTGCTCTCTTTCCAAAGCATGCTATAAGCAAACCACAACAAGCGTTTTCTTAAGAGCCAGTTCAGGCAGCTGGGAGACTGATTCGGCAGGACCTGGAGCCATCAGACACCCTAAATGTTGTAGGATGGAGCCAAATGCCAAAAAGTGAAGCTGGGGCTGGAGGGAGAAATATTTTATGTAAATAGGCAGGAGAAAGAATTTATGAAAACCTTGGCTTGTGCTCTCCCATTACTAAAATGCTCCTGACATAAGAGTTTTATAATTTTGTAAACACAAAACTCAAGACTTTGATCCAAATCCCACTGAAAGACTCCTGTTGAGTCCAGCAGCTTTTAGATTAGCCCCAGAAATTAAGAGATAACAAACTCTGGGGATAAGAGCAGCATCACCTCCAGCAAGCAGCATTCCCAGCTTGGGGAATACCACTGCCATTCTTGTATTACTGCAATTAAAACATAAGCATACCAATGGGATATCTAATATTTCCAGTAGATAAAAATACAAATTCCATCTTACTCCAGTCTTTTCCAATTGGGAAATGGTTTTAGATTTTCCTCTCACTCCCCCAAACTCCCAAACTGATTCCAATCCTTTCTAGATTTCCTACGAAGCCCTTAAGCACAGGCCAGTTTTTAACAAGCTCTCAACCTTTTGGCACCTTCTGTTCCTTTTCAGATCATGTTGATAGTTGAGCTATTTCCTGGTCTGCTTTCAGCAGAGGCGTGCAGGTTTTCCTATTCGGAGCTGTAAATAATTGTGCTCCACAGTCCCAGATTCGTCTTCCACATTCCATTCAGGACGAGATGGGCCAAATCGTTTCCTGTTTTCTAAATACAAATGATAAATGCCCATATTTGACATAGCTTTCGGTAGTTTTCATGCTGGAAACTTTCCTGATGCTTCTCTCCATGCATGATATATAAGGTGCCGTGCTTTATTGTGTGAGGATCGCAGAGTTCTGCTTCAATGAGCACAGTCTTTTTTCAGCGTTTTATATTCTAGTGAGTCAAAACACTTTGCCAGTCAGAGGATTTAATATCCTAACCCAGAGCAGGAAGCAAGGAAAGCTCTGTGACAGGGCAGACACTGCTTGCAGTCCAGGCACGGTGGAGGACAATTATCATCACTCCACAGGGAGTGATTAGGCCCACTGAAGCTTGAGTGATTACCCTCTGCTTTGCTGACCCTACAATCAGACCTGGATCTCTAAAGTTATGTGCAATTTTTAGAAGACAACATTGTAATGAAAGCACAAGTAGTTTTCACACACTATATGCACAATCAGACAATTCCAGGGGCAAAAGCAGCTAGAGTAAATGTTATAAGCTGTTATAGAGTAAATGTTATAAGCTGTTATAGAGGCTTCTTTATATTACATACACCATTCACTTGCTCCTGTGCGCACAATAATGTCCAGATAATTAGTAGGAGGAAATGAAAAAGAGCAATACAATAGGACAGACTACTGCAAGTAGTCTGTACTAGTAAAAAGTCTTGATTTACCAGCAATAACACAGGTTCCACAGGTTTTGCTGGGAAGTATGTTCCAAAGAGGCTGGCACTACCTTAAGCTCTAATCTTGCCCAAGCAATTAACAAAAGCTTGAATTTTTCTTTAGAAGTTTGTGTAGTGATCAGCCCAATGGACGCTAGTGAGAATGAGAAAAACATTTCACCTTACAAGAAACCGTAAGAAAGGGCAGTTTGTTTTTGGGGGTCTTTTGTTCCTATAACATCTATGATGGGTTCAATAATGTCAAGATAGGGATGGGGAACACGACTGCTCAGGCAAAGTCAAAACGTTCCCATTCACCAATTTCTTTCGGCATTGCACTGAGGGACAAGCACAGCCCACATCCCAGATAAACTGCATCGTGCTTGCCTCTTGCCCTTACCTCACTTCCTCTTGACAACAAATCTCGGGCACGCAGATAAGATTATAACGCATCTGCTCCATTTTAGCCTGACAGGTGTATACCTTTCCAAAGCCAAAATGCAACAGCACTCCTGCGGGTCAAAGGCTGGCAGGGCTATGTTTATGATAACTCTTTTTTTCCCCTAAGGATACAGGGAGTGTTTTAGCTGCCCTGTAAACTCCCAGTTTTTTAACACTAGAAGAGCATAATGAGATAAACATGAAAGTGTGAGAGGCATTGAATGCACTTGGGAGATAAGTCCGTCAATTATCAGGGACATCAGAGCAGGCTCAACGCCACCCACAAGCAGCACGCTCCGGTCTGCTGGTGGCTGCTGGAAACACGCTGAAATTGGGATCTTACGGCCTGCAGATCTGAACCCAAACTGTCCTCTGCCAGGATTAGAAGAGCTGGTGGGGAACATCATTTGGCCAATTTAAAGTACTTGATGTGCCAGACCTGGATGGGAGGGATGGTTTCAGATTGGGATACCATTGACAGTATTTGTACTTGCTCCAGAGAGGCTCAGATCTCAGCTTTCCATCCCAATTTCCAAGAGATTCTCCAGCAAATAACCACTTTCTCTAGTCTCAATCAAATCCACGCAGGCAGGCAGACAAGGAGCATTTGGCTGACGTCTCGAATCAGGACCTTTGCAGTAGCCAGAGAGAATGAGAAAGAAAATCTGCTTGGATGAAAAAATCTTAGCTGTTTTTAGGTGAGTAACACACCGCGCTACTGTTTCGTTTTTCTTTTGCCATTAACCCCGCTATCATGTTGCTGGCTGTATTTCTCATTTCAACCTGCTCGCCATATGTGCATGTGCTTATGCTTTCTCTGCTACTAATTGCTTCTTTTTGACAATATCATCTATACGTGCACACCATATTGCCATTTTTATCACTCTAAGCCTATTAATGGCCAGACTTATAGTTCCCGAAGGAATTAATATTAACCAGCTCTCTAAATATTGTTCATGTCTTTCAAAAACTCCTGTCTTTTAGAGCCTGACTCTGGTTGTGTGTAATTGGGCTGCTGTATTTCATTCTCTGGGGCCCAGAGACTTAGCTTTCGAAAGTGTAACTCAACAAAATTTATGAGAGTAATATTAATACCCAGGAAAGGCAAAACTTAGGAAAAGTAAACAACTCTTTGGACGTAGCTGTTTGCTTACCTAGGGTCAAAATCTGCCCTCAGATATACTTGTGCAAGTTCAGCGGGTCCCATACATACAGATTTCTGTGGAAAGAATTTGGCCTTAGATGACTTCAGAGGTTTCTCTGTCGATCCAATTTCCCAGAGAACACTGAACACTCCTACGTGTATACGCTAAGTTATGCTTTTCTGCTGGAAAGAAAACAGTTGTAAGGAGATACTCATTTGCCAGTACTCAGAGCCCGTGACAGAATTTTGACTAGGAATTTTACACCCATATTTAGTCTAAAAAATCAACAAACTGTCCCCAAACTGCTAGAAACCATGCGAAGCAGATGACAAATGTGCAGAAAATGAAAACAGTGATGTGATTCACTCTAATTCCTAACAAGACAACCACTCTTAAGAATAAATAACACTCCATGTAATTCAGAACAGGAGAAAACCAACCAGCAGATGCCTGGGTTCCCCGTGGAACAAACTTGAAATTAATTTAATCTAAGTGGTTTAAACCAATTTCATCCTACGCTTCTGTACTGGGAGGCAGAGGAGAGGGATTTAAGATACCATACTTGTCAACATGGTCCCGATGGCATATGTAGATGGCTGTATCATGCTGGTTCTGCCTGGGAAACCTAGGGGAAACCCACATTTTCTGAGGGGGCTGGAAAACTGGACAAATACTGGGAGGTTGAAGCTTAATCTAGAAAGGATGCAAATAGGGTAGGTAAGATAAAGCATTTTGAAGACTTCCAACTCCAGGAACAAAAGCACAGACTTGTGTTCTCATATTGTCCCATTTAAATACTGTTGTTTTCCATTTATTTCTGACTCAGACATGAGTCCCCTTCTCAGTAAACTAACTCAGCAGAAGACAACTGGAAGACAAATTCCAGGAGCCATGCTAACGGGGACCACGGCATAGCATGAGAACAAGGAAACAGTCTAGGAGAGGAATGAAGGCCTCTCTTGTTTTAAAACGGAGTCTGCCTGCTGCAATGGCCCTTACACCATCACAAAGACAACATTAAATTTATTCCACTAATTGGTTAATGTCCCGCAATAAAAATTGGACTGCGTCTTTTCAGTTGAAGTCCTTCTGAGGTAAGAGATGACCAGAGGAAAGGAAGGGTGACATCATTTTTCCTTGTCATTTTTCTTTTCTCTCAGCTCATGAGGATATTACAAATTTCTTGACTCTTCAAGCTGACTCACAAGCAGGACAAAGTCATCTCAAAACAGAGGATAAAGGCAGATATTTTAGATAAACTAATGTCTTGACCAGCATTGAATTTTGTTCATACAATTATGGATCCCTAAGGGACAAACCAGGAGCCGAAAGTTAGCACATGTCCTGCTGGCTCAGGCTACTGTTGGGAAAGCACACTGAAATGAGAATCAAATGGAAATTATTGTACTCTGGTATAATAGCGTTCAAATGAGGAACAGTTGTTTTGATTGATCTGTTTTACACGTACACAAGAACGACTCTGCATGTAAATACAGAAGCAGAAGTGGAGAAGGTGGGGAGGACAATCTGACCCTGGCTTGTGATAGAGGAATAAACCCAGACCTATTTGTGGTGGCAAGAGGAGAGGACCCGACTCTGACATGCCCCAGCCTGATGGAAATTTTGTGAGAAAACCTCAGACCTCATCACCATCATTACCCTTCCTGGCCCAAGATTGAATCAACCTCAATTAACCTCAAACAGCACTGCAGCCAGTGCTGGAGCCTGATCTGAGTGGTGCCTGCTCAGCCCATCTCCTGTGCTGGCTCCGATGCCAGGGAATTAAATTTCAGCCGCGTTTTGATGCCGAGGACGTTGGTATGGGCCTGCTTGGGTGTGTGGTCCGGCCGGCGCGCGGGCTGCTCGCTTTCATCCACGCTGAACCTTTCACTTGACTTTTGACCTTTCACTTGGCACTGTCCTGTCATTTCCTTGGTTTCACAAATTTTAGCCTCTCACTTGACCTGTGAACTGCGACCTTTCACTTGACCCCTGATCTCATAAATTCTGGAAGCTCATACACGTAATCGCGGAACAAATAAACAAAGCGGCCGTGAGACGCTGCTGCTGAAGGAAGCCCAAGGGGCCAGGCCGCAGCAGCCCGGCCCTGGCTGCCCACCTCACCCCACCCCATGGACACGGCCCTTTTGTCCCGGCCAGGGCCAGCCTCTGAGTAGTATGGAGCACATTATATCTGCCACGGCTGTGTATGAGTGCTGGTGAGCTGTGCTGAGGCACTAGAAAGGTGTATGGGATGCACAGCCTCAAACTTTGCCACAAAGGGAAAGCAGAACTCAACAGATCCTCACCAACAAATCAAGCGTGACCTCTAAAGAACTGGGAGGGTCTCATCAAATACAGTCACACAAATGAGTAGTACCGCCGGTAGGCTCTGTATCCTCACCATGAGAGGAACCAAACAAACCTCCCCTGAGCCCTTTTCCCCCTCCTGGCCAGTTCTAACCCTGCAGGCTTCAGACACAAGCACCGTCCAGCCTTCGGTGCGGCCTGACAGCACGCGATAAGGAAAGTCGTGATATGGCAGCTGCTTGAGAAACTCCCAGCTGCAAACAGACTTGTCTTTACTGAATCTACAGCAGGGTTTGCATGGAGGGTAGCAGAAACAGCGGCAAAGAATACTCAAAGGAAGTCAACAACTTTTTGCAAAGTAAATGAATTCCATTTTAGAAGCCACAGCAAAGGTGAACATCAGAGCAGTAGTTTTATGTGAGGTTAAGATGTTCAGAGAAACTTCAAGCACATAGATATTCACATATGAGTGACCTGAACGCATGCAGATATTTTAATGGTTTAAGCATTTGTTTTGTCTCGCACCCCCAATTCTGGTCAGCAATCTGCAGATGAAATATGCAGACATTGTAGGCACACCTCTTAACAATTTGTTAGCCCAGAGCAAACCCCATAAGGTATGTTCCCTCCTCTTCTTGGCAGAGGGAAAGAGAAAGAAGAGAGAGACAAGGACACACCAGCGTCTGGTGCCTTGATTGCAAAGCAGCTTCTCTTTGGTATTGCAGAGACCTAAGAGAGAGCAAGTGGCAAAAGCAGCTCATATGTAGAGTGTAATTGTACATGAGTAGGAAGCAAGGTGACAAGGGAGATAGACAGAAGCAATGCCAATCTGCCAATCCATCGCAGATGAGATCTCTCACAAAAAGGAGCTGGGGAACCACTGATTTACTCTGACACATAATGTAATGAACCAGTGCATGCTGTCGCTTGAATTCAGGGTGATTTTACATTTTGAAAGCAAACTATTTTAAATTCATGGAAAGGAAGACTATGCAGAGAAAGCACCTGGACAGAGAGAATGATAAAATATTTGTGTTCCTTCAGTCAGAGTAAAGGATTTCAAAGTTTAAGGTGACATTTTTAATGTCACGTGAAACAAAGGTCTCATTGCACAAAAGCAGTGCTCCTCACTTATAGGTGATCAAATTTTGTGTGACTTTCTAATACCAAATCATTTTGCACAGTAATAAAGTATATAGGATGTATCTCTGGCAATGCAGTCTCTTCTTCATTAGACTCGTTAGGGAAAGATGAAGGCTTTTCTTGGTTGTTCAGGAAACAGATTTTCAGATCTGGTGGGGCTTTTTCTTACCCATACAAAGCGTACAGTATAAGCACACAGCACACTCATGTCTGCAAATCTACACTAAAGACTATGCAATGATTGCATTTACTCCTGGTCTTATCTCATGATTTTTGTTTATCTTCCAGCTTGACGGGAAATGTCAAGATGAAATTATTGGAAGGAAAAAGCAAGTGGTGTCGGTTGAAGAAAGATTATTAATGGAGTCTTCTATGGGGCAATCTTCTTGCTGAGCTTGTTAAATACTTTCATTAGTGATTTTATCAAAGAAAGTAGGAGTGTGTAAACAAAAAGGGTAGAAATTGTTTGACATTTAGTAATACAAATAGCAAGGTATCTGTTATAAACCCGAAACCCGTCCTTCGCCCTGTAGGATTGAGAAAGACTCACGTCGTGGTTGATTAGGGATGACTATGTGATATCAATGAGGCTCACCTTGATAAGGGCCAAAGTGTATCTAGGATGAATTAAGCCAAGGGATTGTTCACTGTATTACACAACACATTGCTGAGATCTCAGGGACACTATTTGCAATTGAGTCACCCACATTGAATAAAAAGCAGTAACAGGTTCACACGAGGGTTATTTGTATAGAGCATCTACAAGAGGGAACCGGAGGAGTCTGGATTGTTTAGTTTAAGAAAACAGAAGAACCTGGCAATTCTTACCCAGCTCTGCTTCCCACCAACCTCAGTGGGAATAAAGGCTGTTGGCTTCCTGACATTGCTGGAGGTTTTGTCCCTGAACACAATGGGAGCAGAATCAGATCTTGAAGAAGAAAAACAGAATTGGACCCAGAGGAGTCAGGGCTGGGAAAGCCCCAGCACGTTCTGATTTGAATTGAGCAGGGCTATAAAAGGCCAATAAAACGCATATTGAAATATGAGCCAAAAGAAGTGCTTATCACTGAATTGGGTGGTCAAGACAATTAACTGAGTTCAAGTGGTGGATATATATAATATCCAAGTAAGTAACTCTATTTTGTTCTCTTGTGACTAAACCTGTTTGCAAAAAAAAGACTCTTGCCTACAGAAACTGGGTAATAAAGAGCCCAAGCAACTTTTTTATTCTCCCACACTTCAGATTCAAAGTTCTTTCAATAGGGTGTCAAAAGCCTGGGAATTCTTTTTCCTGCCCTTAATTTCAATGACCATCATAGCAGTGTTCTACCGTCTATATATTTATGAAGCAGAAAGTAAATTATTTTGTTCAGTGTGTCATTTTATCTCCAAGATAAATCTCAGGAGTTAACTTTTATGGAAACCAAGAGGAAGAGTCCAAGGAGGCCCGTTTAAAACCTGCAAGCACCTGAGCTCTGTTTGCCCTTTTAAAATGTCTTGAATTTGCTCAAAATCCATTTCCATCCAAAACCAAATAAAGCACCATTGGCTGGTGCTTCCGTGCTCAGAGCAATTAGAATTTAATGACTATGATGGACATTTGCATTCCTTTTTCTCCCAGTATTTAAATGAATTGGGTCTTGTTGCATGAATGAGGACACACACCTCCCACAGCCTATGTAAATATCACATTCAGGTCCTCTGCAGCAGCATTTCAGGTAGAATTGACAATTACAAGTTTTAGACAACGTGTATAAAGCCATAGTCAGAATGAGAACTGGGAAGCCAGACTAAGACCTAACGGGACTGTTGCGTAGCAGACAGAAACCAGGAGATTTAGCTCACATCCCATGGATTTCTGTGGCTGTCCTGAGGAAGAAGGTGGACACTAATTGCATGGTTATCAACAGAAAAAGGCATATGGCTTCCCGAGGCAGGAATGGCAGCAGGAGCAGGCCAAAGGTCTGGGCACACAGGGAGCAGCTGAAACTCAGATAAAATATTCTTGGTTCACTGTAAGCAGCACTATTGGCCTCTGGAAACACTGGGCACCTCTTTCATAGAAAGCAGGAGCACAGAGTGATTCAGTTAGGGAATTTTAATTACTCAAGAATATTTACTGGGAGAAGCTGAGTAAACAGATGCCCTAAGGGTTTATATTGTATCAGTATGCTGTGTTTAACTCCCCATGCCCTCTGAAGACAGCCCCAGCTCTACACAAAGCCATCCTGGGCGTGCATGTGAGGACACAGCGAAGTCTCCATCACAGAGGCCAGCATGGATGCTCGGGGCAGGCACAGACACAGCCCCACTCATGATGTGTAGCACGAGTGGTCACTCATGCACTGCACATGGGATTTCAGGTCATCCCTGCATGCTCTGAGCATCCCCAGGATGGCTGAAATCCCTGCCAGCTGGCTCGGCTCCCAGGGAACCCCCTTTTCCTAAAATTCACTGACAGAAAGTACAAATAAGTTAACGGAACTGCACCATTATTTTTCTGCAAAGCCCTGGACTATTTCAGCCACAGGTGTTGCACTAAATAAAGTAATAGAAAGTGTCTCCATTGTAACACTGGAAGCCCTGTTTCAAAAATCCCTCTGCTTTTTATTAATGGTTGGATTCCTTTCTATCAGCAGTCAAAATTGCGTTTACCTTATTTTTCAGCAAAAATATTTTGATAAGAAAAGATCCACTAAAAATTACTACTGCTTTTTGGTCAGTTTGTACTTGAATAAGCTTTCAATCTTTTCACAGAAGGGGAGAACATAAACTTGTGATTCAGAAGAGAGAGGAAACCAGGGGTTACAAAGGTTGGGAGGCCAAGTAGTATGAAACAGACCCCCTCCGTCAAGCACAAAACTTGGCAGGATAACTAGAAACAGACCAACCCTAAATCCAAGGGTTCATGAGCAGTAACATAATTAGCTGGAATAAAACTAATATTCTAGTGTTAAATTTCACCTCGACACAGAGCAGCAGTTATTAGGCAGAGACGGGTGAGAATGAGGAGAGATGTGTTTCATTTAAGAAATTTACGCCGGGCAGGAAAGCGCGCGGGGTTGTTTCCTTAAAAGCACTCGCGGATGCTCTGGGTGCGGGCTGGGCGCGTTTATCAGTCGTCTGCAGCGCCTGGCAAAGCGCAGCCCACCGAAATCCTGAAACGTTCGTTCCTGGGAAAAGAACCACAAATACATTGGAAAAAATGTTGAACAGGAAATGTTTGACCACTGTTACATCACAAGATATCAAAAGAATTTCGCATTGGCTACTTCCTTCGCTGGGGGAGGCAGGGTGTTCTCGGCTCCAAAATGAAGTGGCCCCAGAGGCCCTACCAAGACCCAAATAAAAAGCTGAGGTTTCAGCAATAGTAAACACACTTTCTATTTTCCCTAATTAGCGAACCAAGAGCAAAATCTCAAGCAAGGCACACGGCGGGTATCAGTGCTGAGAGGGCAGATAACCGGCTGGCGATCTGCGAGCACTGCTCAGGAAATTCCCCCGGCCGACGAGCCGCGGGCTTCGTGAGCAGCGTTTCGCGTGGCGGCGACTGGCCAAAGCCCACAGTCAGGTTTCCATGGGAGGCAGGAGGAGAGGCGAGGAGGGAGGCCAGGGGGAGGACACGGCTGCCCCTGGGCACGGCAGAAGCCCGTGGCAAACCTGTTGCTTTCTGGAGACGGAGCGGTGCGCGTCTGCCCCCCCCAGACACAAAGCACGACAAACTCCGGGCTGCTCGGAGCCTTGTCGCGGACTCGCCTCGGGCGAGCCACGTATGGTTTCTTTTTGAACAAGCTATCTTTTAACACTCGAAAGCGGGATGATTTCACAAAAAAGAGCGCGTCTCAGTTTTGCGAGCGGCGTCCCCCCTAGACTCTACCCAAACAAAGCTACTAATGTGTGGTCATTTTCTTGGCAGCGCGGCCGCGTGCTGATAACACCGCTGCCTGCTCTTCTCCCAGGGGCTCGCGGCTGGAAGGCTGCTCCGTACCTCATCCCCCGATGCTTCTGATGCGGGTGATCCTCCGCCTGCACGGCGCCAACCACAACATGCTACCCACCGTGAGAGAGCAGGACACAGGCTGCTCTAGTCAGGAGTTATCGTCTATCATACTGATTGACGAAACCAAGAGTGAGCAGAAAAAATAAACACGAACAGAGGCTGCAGTGTATGGGGCAGTCAGCTGGGAGTTTTAGTATTTGGCCTTGGTGATCCTACTCTCATGGTAGGTTATCTTTTCCTTGTGCTATCATTTATCATAACTTTGAGGGCCAGAGGGAGAAACAAACCTACAATTTTTCTATTGGTTACATTCATTAAACTCGTCTTTTTTTAGCACCACTTCCTTTGCCCCTAATAACAATCCCACCCCCTCAATCTGTATTCCCCGAAGAACAGTGAAATCAAATCTAAGCACAGCCCTCCCCTTTTACTCCTATTACAGCAATAGACCACTGCAAGCAATTAACCTCTGTTATTCCGCCGGAGCCGGGACTCAGCCCCGCCGCAGCCCCCTTCACCCAGGCCCCCGACATTATTTGGGCGTCGACGCTGGCTTTGTCACTAGCATCTCCTTTGCACGTAAGGGCAGCTGACTCGTGCTGGCACAACCCGCGCTCTGTATCGGCCCTGACAGCCACCATAAAGCACTCCCCGAAGTGTCAGTAACAAAGATGATTTGTATGTGGCTTGCATTCGTCCCCTCTTCTAATAGCTTTCTCATTCCAGCCCAGAAACACCGAGCAGAGAGCAGCTGCTTAAAGCTGATACAAGCATTTCTTCTCTCAGCAGGCCATTCTTGCATAACCATTTATTTTGCAGAGTTTTAAAGTGCCTGAAGGATTTAATTATGTACATAGACAACCCCTATAAACTCTATTCTAGGCTTTTTATTGACTTTTGTGCCGGGCAGCTCTTAGGCATTTCAATTAAGTGTTTTTATAAGAAAAGCGACAATATAGTAAAAGAAATATATTCTTTATAGATAGTTCCAAACAGTTTGTGCTGATTGAATAAAGTTTATTTAATCGACGAGGCTTTAGAGCATCTCATGCTACAGTTTGGAACAGACGTCCGTTCGGCCACGGCTCTGCCTAAACGGGCCTGCCAGGACCACTTAAGGACCCGGGGAAAGCGGCTTGGATCTGATTGCTTAATCCTAATAACGTGTTGTGAAACTTTAGGAGGCTACCTGGCACTGAGCGGCATGGTCGGAGCTGAAGCGGCACAGAGCCGCGAGCCGGAGCGCGGCCGTGCCTCCGTGCGGGCTATCGGACGCGGCACGGGGAGGAGAAACGCTCCCAAACGCTCCAGAAAGGCCTGCGCCGCCTCTCTCTGCTTTCTGAACTATTTACAAGGCTTATGCAAACCTGCCTTCATTACGGTGGAGGATATTTCGGTCACAGCAGGTGGCCAACAGGAGAGCAGGCCTGTTTGCGAAATATGTAATACTTTTTTCATATACTTTAACCAGAAATGTGCACCTCTACAGCTCTCCTAACTGCCCTAATTTCCCTTTCTCCTCTTAATCTGCTCTGCAAGCCATGAGCATGCATTAAAATCTACCTAAAACATTTCACCCAGAGGCAATGTAATTCCGAAACAAGCAACCAACATTTCACAGCTCTGGAGTAATAGATTAATTTGAACCTAATGTTGCCGTCGTTTACTGCTCCAAATGTTCTGGTGTAGACATAGCCCCGGGGCACAGCGCCGTGGCATGCGCGGCTCCTGGAACCAGAGCTGCAGTTGGCTTCACATCTGTGCATCACATTTGCCATGTGCCTCATTATCCTGCGCCCCACTGTGCCTACCTGTCCCAATCAGCTTCCCAGCCACAGGCTATCCAATTTTTTCCCCCAACTAAGAATCTTTGTTCTCCTTCTCACTTACTAAATTTTGGCGAGACCTCTGCACCCCAGCAGTGGGGATTCTGCGCATGTGAACCTCCGAGGTTCTCTGGGTTCTTAATTCTCCATTAGGAACAGGAAAATTACAACATTAAGTCTCCGACATGTCACTGCATAAATTGTGCCGTTTGCAGAATCTAATATAAAGTCTGTGACTAAGCACATAAGCATGTAATAAAGAACTGGGTTGTTTGTTTTGACTTTAACAAGTTCGGTCTGCATCAATTATCTGTAAGTAAAGAAAGAGTAATTTCCAATTCCAGATAAAAACCCTTGTCACAGAAAGAAAAGATTATTACATCCAAAATCAAAACCAACTGTTCCCAAAAGTTTAAAGAGCCAGCCTTTTAAAATTCATCGATACAAGAACAAAAATATATATATATTTGTGTGTTCGTATGAAAATAAAATCAACTTTTAACAGCAAAATGTGCCTGTTTAAACATTTAAAGCTCCACATTTAATTCTCTAGTTATAGCAACATGTGCAAAAAAGGCACAGCGACTTTATCTAAAGCCGCAACAGACTAAAGAAGAGAAAGTAAAACACACCCCAGGCAGGAGCAGGGAATTATCTCAAACCCCCATATCAGTGTCTGAAACCCAGCAGCTCATCCCCGCGCTGAGAGCTGACATTGCTTTTGCTCCAGCGTATGAAGCACTTAAATTCACTTTTTTACCCTCTGGACTTACTCCAGCTAGGAGAAATTAGAAATACTTTTGGTCTAACAGCACAATGTTCATCCTCTTCAGAGGGTGCAGAGGGAACTGGAGCCTAATGCGCATTATGCTCCGCTTCCTTCCAGCAGCGTGAAGAGGCCTCCATGTGGGTAAAAACCACATTTCTACCTACTTACACCCCCTTCACGCTGCAAGGGGACCTGACACGACTAAAAGCCCTACATCCAAGTACTATTAAATAGAATAAACACTTGTGGCATGACTGCATTTCTCTTCCTCTGCGATCCCGAACTTCTCGCTGCAAACTTCTCCTCGCATCGTTTTTAACAGCAAGGTTCAGCCGCCCTTGCCCAATAGCTGTCAGTTCTGCCACTGGTCTTACCTGCTGCAGTTCATGAACTATATTAGATTTCTACACGTAATTCCAACACATGCACACACTCCTAGCATGTTTCATTACATGCTTGAATTAATTTATTCTATATGGAATTTGTTACCTTTACAATAAAAAAAAAAAAAAAAGAAAAGTAACTGTTCATTATTGAGAGCAGACAGATGGAACATGTTCAATTTAAGACATCAATAAGACGGGAGGGGGGGAAATCTTATAATCTGTGTGGCACAACCTATTCCATCTGGTACTTCCAACTTGTCTGCCAAGACTTTTTTCCTATATAAAAGTGAACATTTCTCTTTAGAGCAAACGGAACATTCTTGAGCATTAAGACTCTATATCTGATTTATGGGTAACAAGCAACAACACACACTTAACATACAATATTTTGAAAGCGTAATCTGTTTCATAAGGTAAAGGTTCTGGGCTTGACCTAGGAGAAAACAAGACAAAACAAAACAAAAAACATTAAAAACCACAAACTCCAGGAAATTGTGTTTATCTGAAAATGTTATCTAGGCAGTCAGAACAGAAGCTGCAGCTTTTGCTTTAATGAACCATGAAAGTGATTCAGCAAACTGTTTTGGTCTCTTAAAAACAAATATTAAGCAACATCAATACTAAATTATAAAATAAAAAATGTTAGCAATCTCTCAACAGGAAGAAAGAACTTTTTAGCACATGCCCACTGACATCCAGCATCCAGAAGATAATGCCAAAATCAATTTTAACTGTTCGATTAAAGGCTATTCAATTAACTGCAATTTATTCCCAATGACTGTTAAGGGAATGGAGTTAAAGGAATATTTATTTATCTATTTATTTATTTTTGTAATTCCAAGAGAAATCAAATAGTTGTGTGTTTGTTTGTTTGTTTTCTGGTGACTTTATTGACAGAGCACTAAATGCACATTTGCCATAGACTTGATTTCCACCCTTGAAGCGTGTCCCCTAATTCCTGCGGTGCTCTGCATTATGCTTCCTCCTTACATGAAAGCCGTTGCATCACTCCTGTTGACCAGCATGCTGGCCCTTGGCCCCAGCCATAACACTGGGCCACAAACACCCAGTTCTGGCTACCTGCCTAAAAAGTTGTTTCAAAGAAAGTTGTTTCAAACCAGAAATGAGGAGGAATTCCATCACCCACCAAACACTGAGGAGGAATGCAATCATCCACCGAACCCTGGTAGGCACCGAGGAACACATTAATTTGTTATAATGATGTACTAGGTTCATGTTTTCCTTTTAAGTCTTAGGAGTGATTAGGTGGATTCTGCTCCACAGCCCCAGGAACAGACGGTCCTGCAGGAGGACTGGTGGGTCTCCTGTGGTTGGGAAGGTAAAATAGTGAGTGTCTGCTGGGCATGTCCGATTTCTGCCTATCACCCACTGCATCTCTAGTACAGAAAGGAAAATATCATAGTTTTATGGGATTTAGTTGTAAGTGTGCAATATTTGCTTTCTCCGCATGCCACTGCTTATTTGTGTCCTTAACAGAGAAGGCTCGTGCAGACCGCTCGGTCCCTGGGCCTGGGCCATGCAGGAAGGCCCCAGTGCAGTCGGAGGGCAAAGCCAGCCCTAAATGCACAGCACCAGAAGGGCTGTGGTGACTGCTGCGGGGTCAGGGAGGGTCTGCACACACACAGAGGAGCTCAGCCCATGGGGGCTGAGTGGGGTTTGGCCGGGCATCTGCTGGGGCAGGGTGCCTGGGGAAGCACTGAGCCCTCCTGGCCTGGGTTCCTCACCCCGCACCTCCCGGCTGCACGGGAGGAGGTGAGAAGGCTAAAGGACTATAAATATCTAAACATAACGATGTTTGGATAGTTATATATTCATATATTTAATATATCTACACATATTTGTTATGCATTTATTACGGTCACTGCTGTTAGTGTTATTTTGGTCACACTCTTGCTTCCCCCTCCCAACTTTCTCTCAGAGCCGACCCTCGGGACGAAAGCACCACGGGGCCTTTTCCCCGTCCTGTGCTGAGGTGACAGCGGTCAGGAAGCCCAGGAAGCCATCTGCTCCCCCATCCTCGCCGCCGGCCCCGCGGCCTGCCAGCACAGGGAGGAGGGGGCCGGGCGCCCCGCAGCCCCCTCCCCTGGGTCAGGGCATGCCGGGAGGGGAAATCAGCTACAGAGCAGACAATTTTCAGCTTGACTGGTTTTACTTTCTCTACGAGGCCTCACGAAAACAAACTGACAAAACAAAGGACACAAAATTAATGACCCATGAGTTCTGTCAATTGACTCTTAGTAACAGTGGCTAGTTCACCTTAATTTTTTTTCCTTTTTTTTTTTTTTTTTTTTTTTCACTTTGAGCAAGTAGCCGTGGGCTGCGGTTAAGGTTCATTTAAAAATTCTTCAAAGGCATCGCTTGGTTTTCATTAATTTGTTAGCTGTAGTTTCTGCTGCTAACAAACAATGCAGAAGAGTTTATTCCAATTAAAAAAAAAAAAAAAAAAAAAGGAAAGAAAAAAACAAACACAAACCCTCTTAGCCACTGCACGTGCTTTTCCGGTAATGTCCATAAATAATGACATGTATATTGGGGGGAAGGACAAGCTACTCAGGGTTTCATCATCTCTTAAAAACAGTTTACCCTCTTGATTTCCTTTTCAAACACCATTATTTATAAGGCTGAACTTTCCCTTGACAGCTCAGTAGCAAGCTACATCACTACCAACATTTTATTATTAAGCAACCACATTCATTCCTGGGACATTTTTACCCGTGTTTTAGGCAGAGGTGAGTTTCAAGCCCTAACCAACACCACTTCCAAAGCACAAATACTGAGGGCTGTCTTGCAGGGTACTGTGTTTCCCAAGCCCTTTCCCAGCTCCTGACACCCGGTGAAAGCTGCTCGCCACCCCAGCTGCCAGCAGCCAAGTCCTTTCGCCCCGCATAGCTAAAGCACTGCACCACTTTTTAAATATTTACCCCATTATATAAATGTCCATTGAAGGGCACTTACATAAATGATAAGCGCTTACAGCAAACACTTTTAGAGACCAGGATCTGTGGTATGCAGAGGAGATAAGGCTGTTTCCTGCAAATCCTTATTCACAGAATTAGTCCTTAATCAGGCAAATAGACTCCCTGATACCAATGGGATTTCTCATGTGAGCAAGGATAGCAGGATTGGGCTCTTAATGTGGCATTTTAAAAATTCAGCTCTGTTCCCACTGAAACCCGTGAGACCTGATGTTGATTTTGGTGGGAGCAAAAGCATCCCGGTGCATGTTTTCTATCCAGCAATGTTCATCTTGTACAACCCAGCACCCACCCCTCTAAATATCCAGTAAGAGCCTGCAGTTCCACATGTGTGTAAATCAGCCCCGTTACTCATTACTGTTTAAAAACAAATACTTTTTTTTTTTTTAATTTCTCAGTGGCAATACATAGACAAAATTATTAACAGGATATATATTCAACATAGCAAAGAGAATTCAATCAAGGAAAATAGAGTGTGAGGATGTTTCTTGCCATGGAAGGAAACCTCGTGAAAGAAAACAACACATTGAACATTATCACCAGGAAGCTGGGGTTTAGGTACCCAGTGTGCAAAAGCCCAAATGCCATGAGCCCTTTGGATTGCTGCCTGCAGTTCAGCCCTGCTCAGCTCAACAGCAACCCAGGGAGAGACACATGGATCCATTAATCCCATGCAGTAGGTCAGGATCCTGCAGGTGACAGCCAGCAGTGGAGTCCCCTGGCTGAGCATCGGCAGCCCTGGCTCTGTCCCCTACACTTCCAGTGACACTGGTGTGCCAAAGGGATGCGAAAAGCAGGATTTCTAAAAGTCTCTTTCCAGACAGCCGAATTCGCTAACTGCCATCTGTAAACTTCCTAGAAAGTTGCAAAATATTACAGCGCTGCTCATTTTGTGCCACTTTTAGTGCTGCTTGTCAGCGTTTCCATTACAAGCCTCTTTAAAGGCTTTATAATGCAGCCACAAAAAGCCACTTCAGCCTGAAAGCTGGCATGTGGCTTCCCAGCCTGGGAGCAAGCGACTTTGTCAAACCAAACAAAATGGGGTTTATCTGCCTCTCTGAGCTATCAAACGAGAACCTGGGAGGCTGGAAAAATTAGCAGGAGCTTCCACCTGCACGGCTGTGCACATGCCTGTCCTCTTTTACACAGCCTTCACAGAGAAGCTATAAACTGTTAAAGAAATATTTTTTTTAAATTCAAATTACATGCACGCACATATGTGATCCCCCTGGCTATTTCAGATGAATCGGGGAAAATTTGCCAACGTTTCTCAGTTAGGGACTCAGCTGTTGGTGACAGTTACAGGGAAAAAAAAAAAAAAAAAGCCAGAAAACCTTTCAGAAGTCCTTTTTTACAGCCCAGCTGGTTCAGCCAAGTTCTGTGACTCACAGGGTGGTGGTAGCCAACACTGATCAGCTCAACAAATAAACAATAATGCCCGAGAGCTTCCTTACGTCTGCACATCCCAACGCACTTGAGAAAGGGGAGCATCCCTCAGCAGCCACAAGATAAGGTCCCTTGGGGCTGCTCTGCCCTCTGCTCTGTAGGAAGAGAGGAGAGGCAGGAGCAGGACCCTCTGCCCAAGGCACATTCCTTGGCATCTGCTGCTGGCAGGGCTCTGGGGTGTGTGAGCAAGGACGGTGAGAGGAAGGCAACCACCAGGAAGGAAAAGCCAGGCATGTCTTTGTTAAAAAACACCCACAGGTTCACAGAAAGTCAGACTTGAGAGCTGCCCTGGCAAGCTGCAGTCCCCATGTGTGCCCGCTGCAGCCCCAGGCAGGCAGGGCTCAGCTTTGCATGGAGGTGGCCAGGGGAATTTTTTTCTTTCCTTATTTTTTTTTTTCCTTTTCCAGTTGGAAAGTCACCTGCTTGAGCCAGAGTTGTCAGTAAACCACACACCGTGAGACATCCGCAGGGCTAACAAATAGTTTCTTCCACAGCAAGACAGGTTTTTTATTAAACAGCGCTGAGCAGGAGCCGAGATGCTGTGTGTAGGAATGCAGAGGCCAAGAGCAGTAACATATTACAGAAAAACTGTAAAAGAAGACCTGGACATTACCACTACAGAGAACGCTATTTTGATACTGGCCATTTAAAAATGGCTTTAGCAGAATACTTGCAATTAAAAGGGTTTTGCACATCAAAGGCTGCACGCTACGAAAGCACTGATGCATCTGCTACTTCTTCTCATCTGTCTACAGTACTCGTAGGATGAATGGACACACACAGCAGCCACCAAAATAACGTGATATTGGTTTAAATGATCACTGGATTAGGCCTTATGGTCTCCATTCAGCAGAGCATTTAAGCATATGTTTAAGGTTAAATACATACTTTTCATGCTTAACTCTACAGGGATAAGCTTAAGCATATGCATCAATTTAAGCAGATACTTAAGAGCTCCGCAAAATCAGGACGGACATGCCGAGACACATGTTAAGTGTGCGGCGTTATTTAACTGTTGCCTCGTGCAAATTCTCCGGTGGCTACACCGAATTACGGCAAGTGCAGCATCCTGCGGGCGGCCCCGACCGGGCTCGGTGCGTTCACCCCGTGGCAGCAGCAGGCAGGGGCAGGGGGCTGGTGGCGTGGGGCAGGTGCTCACCTTCCAATTTCCCTCTAAACTTCACGTCATGCTGTTTTCAGTGATGCAAGAGGATGTAAAAAACAATCACCAATCGCGTTACTCAAGGACTTTTTTTTCTTGTTGGTTTTTCTTTTGGTCTTTGTGTGTGTGTGTGTGTCTAAAGTACAAAATTCCTGATGGTGGAATTTGGTAAATTCTGAATAGTCAGCCTGGAGTATTTCTAGGCTTGCATGAAATAAAGTTTTTGGAGAATGCTGAGACTTATCTAGTTTCACCAGATTATTTTAGAACTCGAATCAAACCAATATAAATAATGGGTAGAGTTACTAACCTGCAGGGAATGTCATCACAAATTTCCTGGAGTTTTCCATGTAACTATAAGCATGACTGGTCTATTTACTGAAAGTAGTATATACTGTCTAATGTTCACTGAAAACTCGTGTAACTAATGCAATATGATAACCACTAGGGTGCTACTGTGACGTAAAGGATATATTACAATTTTATCCAATTCAAACAGGGAAAAAAATGTTTTTAATCGTCCTGCCCTCTAAACAAATACTTTGTCTGTTCCACTGAACTTGAAATTCAAGGTTACGTATAAGTCATCCCGCAATAAAAATAATGTTGTGAAATAAACAGCACCGCGCTGCAATATGATTTGAATCTTCAATTTTTGAAAATATTTATGTCAGGCGAGTACGCTGTGCACGCGGGGGTTGTTTATGGTTCTTGTAAGGCCGTAGCCGTGCATCGTGCAGTTACGTGCAGGAGCTCCATGACAAGCACATAGATCCCAGCACCGGGGCTGGCTGCGGCAGGAGAGAGAGGTGCCACGGGGGCGATGGGTCTCGCTTGGCCGAGAGCAGCTGGCACTCCAGGGAGGGTGTCTCTGGAAAGACCCCTCTACTAATTGCCTTTTAATGGGGTCTCCCACTTCAATGGCAATTTTCTAGGTCCCCTTGTAGCTCAATTCACATCAGAGAACTCATTATTCAACTTCTCTTGTTGGAAAACACTTCTGCCAACCAATGGTTGCTCCAGTTTCTGCTCACCACGCTTCTCCAGCACGTGATACGATGCCCTGCTGCTGCCAAGGTCCAGCACCTCCCTTTGATTATGTTCTTTTGTGAGCCACCCCATAACAAAACACCTGCAGAGCCAATGCACCCTCCAGTTGAATCTCTTTGTCATTCAGGATTGTGGGAGCCTGGGAGGACCCAAACCAGCAGGGAGGACTGCTGCTATCACCGTGCTGAAAAACACACCCAGGGCAAGGGAGATGTTCGCTGTGGCCATGTCATCATCCACTTCTTACTTTCTACAAGTATGGAAGAGTTGGTGAAGAAAACCAGGAAAGTGACATAGTGAAGGGGCATCTTGGAGCAGATACATGACCTCTCCGTGTAGGTACACGAGGGATGATCACCCTTCACCAGATGTTTTCCTGAATGCCCAGGAGAGCATCAAACAGCACAAAAATTACACATATTCATTCACTGGGACATAAAGGCAGCATCCTTCACCGCCATTCTGCTTCTGGTGGCCATCAGCCACCAAAATCAACATCGTGCCAAGCAACGCCTGGTGCATCGAGTGGCACTTGTGGACACATCTGACACTGAGCAACTGGCCCAAGGGGCTTCTGCTCGGGCAGGATTGTATTTCCCTGCTCCTGACTGCCTGGCAGGGTTTGTGGACGTACATCTGCAGCAACATCTCAGGCAGGGGGCAGCTTCAGGCTGCGAAGGGTCGGTCCAGGGCACGCTTTCTCCCGCAGCTCACAAAGCAACACGCCAAGCCAAAACCTGAAGATTTACTACCAGAAGCCCTCATCAGAATATACTATGTATCTCATAAAATAAACATGGTAATGAAAACCGTTTTTACCGTAGCCCTCAAACCTATGAGCATTAGCAGCTGCTTTCTGTAAAGCCTGTGTTGATATTAGGGGCAGATAGACATCAGCCTGGGAGATGCTGGGCTCGGCTCTTTCGGGGTTAACCCATCCCTAATGGAATTTGGCCAGGCTTTGTAACCCCGCGCAGATAATTGATGTGTACATACAAGTCAGAAGTTCTAAATAACTGGCTTTGAAACCCAAATCTGACTTTTAATGAGATGCCCCTTTCTCATAAACAAAATCAGACTGTCGTGTGCTTGCTTTAGAAATTGGGCTAATCTTTGACAGGCTGTTCTCATTTTCCAGTTACCCACTAGGGAACATGCACTGGCACTCTGGCAAATAATTCCTGGCTCTCCTCTTGGTTGCGAATAGTGTTATTGTTCTTGGTTAAATCTGTGAAAATTATCCCTCCGCTTCTCACTGCTGGCTGCCTGCTAGAGCATCCTGCGGGGCTCGGGGTCTGCCTTCTTTATCGGGCTCCACACGCTGCTTTAGCTGAAGGCTACAGGCAGGGCAGAGCACGGTGCCGTTCAGGGGGCTGCAAACTATCTGCATCCACATACGGTGGCAAAAGCCCCACCAGAACCTGCTTTTTGAGCTCCCCTGTATCTGTGCAAACAGATTTGCCTGTGAAAATCCGTGAAGGCAGCGGCTGGGTGAACCCACGGCCGCGGACAGGTCCTGGCAGGCTTTTTTGGCTATCTTTTCCCCGATTGTATCTGGCTGATTTGGAACAGGTGAAACATTTCACGCTGCAACGGGAGGCTGATGAGTGAGAGGACAAAACCAAAAGGTGCATAAGCGCATGATTGATTTAAACCAGCACAGGAGAAAGGGGAGGAGCTGCACAGTTTTGTTCTCGCCTCTGTTCAAACTTCTGCATCAAGAGCAAACAGAGGTGGTGCTTTTCATCATGACTTCACTTTCTTTTTCACAGCACACCTTTGCTCAGGACACAGACAATAGTATTTGGCACAGATATCTTTTAAATTTACCTTAAAAAGAGTCACGGCAGAATTGGTGAACTCTAAGGGCAGGAAAGGTCTTTGATTTTGGACAGTAGCCAACAAGCTGAGCCTTCACTGCTGCCTGGGTAACATCTGGAGATGCTCTAAAATAAAGGCAGTGACCAGCAAAGGCAAAACTGAGGTCACCGGTGCTGGTACCTGGTTTCAGCACTGCTCTCTCCCATGTGGCATCCTAAAGCTCCAGGGACAAAGGAGCAATGCTAGCAATCTCATATCAGTCACAGCTGAAATCAAATGATGTTTATGGATTGGCATAAGCTGCTCCTTAGTTCTGGACTCATTGGAGATTTATCCAGACTTCACCCAGTGCTCCTGAGCACCAGATTTGGTATTCAGGGAAACGTGAAACAGGAAAATGAAGAGAAAGCAAAAAGAAAGGGGGAAAATATCAATCCTGAATGCAAAGCGGAAAAGAAACTTTAACCTGTTGGCTAAATATCCAAAGCAGCCATAGGTGTAAAGTCATCCCTAGAATGCCAAAACTCATTCAGAATCTGTCTGAATATTTCTTACACCTGGTTAACTACTGGAAGCAGAAGGAAAGAGGCTGCTGGGAGTTGTAGTCACGGTTGGAAATCAATGGCATGGGATGCTCCCTAGTGCACCAGGGATGCCAGAGACATGCAAGTAGAACAAGGATGGAAAAAAGCATCAGTAGGAAGAGTTCATAGGGTAGGGCATGTCTGCACCATCCACCCACTGCTGCTTTCATTGTTTTCTGTGATTATACTCTGTCATGTCCGCAGTGCCCAGCAAAGACACTCCTCCAAGCCATGCACTGGCATGGAAGTACTGGGAGAAATGTTTTCCAAATGCGGATGAGCAGCCCCTGGGGCGATCTCCATCCCTGGAGGTACTACAGCCTTGGGCAGGCAAGGCCCTGAGCGATGCTTCCCTGCCTGGGGGAGGTTTGCCCCAAAGGGGTCCCTTTCGTCTTGGCATCAGCATGATGCCATGACTGCAACGCGGGGTCTGTGGTGTTGGGAGCAGCGGTGTCCTTGGTCCTCAAAGTACTGGGTAATGCAAATGGGAATTCTGGGGACAGAGAAGCAGCTCTGTGCAAACTGAAATGACTGAAAAGCTCAGTGCTTGATATTACCTTGCTGAGCATCCTGGGCAGTGAGCTACGCCCAAAGCGAGAACAGGATTGCTACCAAAGCCTTGGCGTCACACACGCTTATGCCAAAAAAAAAAAAAAAAAAAAGACCTTGACTTGAAATGGTCTACATTAGACTATATGTTAATATATATGGGAAAAAAAAATATTAAAATAGCAAATTGATTTAAAATAGAAATAAAAGATTCAATACACTTTATATTCGTAGACACCCAGTGCTACAGGTCTCACCGCAGATAAACGGATCCACACAGACACACGTGCACACACATTTACATCATGGGGGTCCTGACGTGCCACACAATCTTATGGTTTTTTTTCAGTCCAAATGAATTAGAAGAATTAATTGAACAAATCAAACTAAACTTAGTCACAGCAGTGCTCACAGCCTAGAAAGCTTCATAAATCTGATGAATGATGGGATGATGGCAAATACACCCTCATTACCATGCTAAACTCAGTTTGCTAAATAAATTAGTCATGTCGTCAATGTCGTCACCGCATTCCTCGGCCGCGGCGCAGCCGCCGTCACTCTCCCTTTCGCTGCCCCAATAAGACCTGCCAGCTTCAAAGGGGCGCGGGGGAATTAATGACTCAATGTTTGCGGAGTGCCTTGAGATGCCCCAGATGAAAGGTGTTTTGTAATCCCCTCCCGGCTCGCCCGGCCCGTGTCGGCTAAGAAGAGCAAGGAGCCGGCGGTGCTGCAGCTGGAGGGGGGTTTCTCGTGGCCTCGGCTCCTCGAGGTGACCACACAGCTGGGGGTGAGGGACGACCCCGCACACACCAGCAGGAGCCGGGGTCAAACATTAACCGGGATGCAGGATGCTGTGCACCTGGGCTGGCCACTGCACCAAGTTTGCTCCCCTGACACACACACTTCAGCATCTGGGAGATGCTCACGGGCTTGGTGGCGGACTCTGCAGATGAGGTCCTCAATGGGACCACAGATCTGGCCCATCTTGCCACCAAACCTGACACTCATTTCTCCCCTCGCTATTCAGATGCACAATTTTCCCCCAAACTGCAGAAGGTATCTTGGTTTTAGCACAAAAAATACTAGATTTTTTCCCTTTTCTTTCTCTGCTGAGAGTTTTTTTTCCATTTCTGGACAGCAGAGAGACATGGGGCTGTAACATCCCCCTGTAGCTGAGCATCCCGTTCCCTGCCAGCAGGGACAGGCAGCCCGTGCTCGTGTCACGGTCCCGCACGTCGCCCCATCCCCAGTCATGTCCTCCAGAGGTCCTGCCAATGCCTCCGAGCAACAGCTGACAGCGATGCCCCGATTCTTCAAATGCTTTAAAGGAAGACTAATGGGAAAATAATTCAAAGCAGCTATTGGTATTAATCTTCCCCTTCTCGAGTAACTGCCAAATTTCCAGCCAAATAGTTGGAGTTTCCTCTCTCAACAGTTTGAGAAAGGGGAAAAAATAAAAGTTTAATTATTTCTTAAGAAACTTTGAATAGAACAAGCTGGGACATCTTTGGCCCATGCTCTGTCAAAAATCCCAAGCAGTGTTCCAGGAAGCTGCTTTGTAGAAGCAAAAAAACAAGGAGCTGTCTCGGCTCGCCATGTGCATATCTCACTGGCTTCAGGGGAAGGTGCTCTGCTGCTGAACTTCTCTTCTAGGTGTAAATTGAACAAAACCATCCCTGAGGATGTACCTGTAAGCGCCGGGATTCACCTGTGCACTCCGCCACATTTGTATTCCTCGGTGCAATTTTCAGCCGTACATTTTAGAGGGGAAGGCATTACTCAGCCGGCTTTATTTTAATATGAATGAGGGTTACTGTAAGAGGGAACCTTGTTTTTACTATTGGCCCTGAAAACTACAAGCCAGCAGATGGCAGTTTAAACCACACTCAGTCAAAACAACATCATATTTTAGCCAGGGCCATTATTGTCATATAATTCCAACACATATATTTGAAGATTTGACTCTGAGGATGGCAACAAGACTGAGAAGTCTGGCAGGGAATACTGGCAGGACGATTCCCTCCTGCTGCAAGAAGTGTGCGTGCGTGCAGGCTGCCTCCTCGGTAAGTCCTGCCAGGCTGCAGGGTTCTTGTTCTCCGACTGGTGTGAGCAGAGAGAGGCTGGGAGTGCTGGAGGTGTGTGGTTTTATTTGAGTGTGCATGTGGGTGCAGGACAGTGCTGTCCATGTCTTCTCCATCTCATGCTACTTACTGCACCTCTGTATTTTTGGCTGGGCTGCCAGCATTGTGCCTGGACGCATATGGGACTGCGGGTGCCTAGCGAGCCAGTAGCGGGCTGTAGAGTGCTTTATCAATGTCCACGTTATATATTCTTTAGAGGAGAGAAGGTGCTATCCTATAAATGGGGTCTGCAGAAGGCCCTAAAAATGCCCAGACTTTTGTCTCATCTTCTTTTCCCTGGTACATCACCGAATCTCCTTCAACCAAGAGGGCAGCTCTACCAGCACTCTGTGATGAGGCTGTCATCACCCGATTTGCCCAGTTCCCACTTTTTAACTACGGATAGAAAATAGGGAAAAAGGGGTTTAAAAGCCTGAGCCAGAGCATCCCTGTTTGCCCTCAGGTTTCGGTGGGTGCAGGAGGGAGCAGCCCGCAGCCTGCCAGCACATTCCTGGATGATAAACCTTTGATATGCCTTACACTTCAGTGCCCCGAAAATGCAACTTTCCACATTTATGAATACAAACAAGGCTATTATCTCTACCTTTCTAATATTTAACTAATCTAAACACTCAGGTAAAATGTTATCTGAAATGGTACTTCTATAAATGCATTAACTTTGTCTTCCTTTGACTTTTAAGATATCTTTCCTTACTAATACATCTGAAAAGGTTGTTTGGAAAGCCTTCGTAAAGTGGCAGAGCAAACAGATGAAGGGCGTTCTTTAGTAATTCTTTATTATTAGCTTTCCAATGATGCTATCTTCTTGTACTTTTCTTAACGAGAAAATAAATAGAATTTGTCTCACACACAGCTGTGTTTTTCTTTAGCTAAGGAATGCACAAAAGGAAATTTAAAAATCATGCATTATCAGTGAACAAGCTACTTAAAGTAAATAGATTCCAGCCAACTTGCTTCTAAAAGATTAAAGGTTAATGATGGAACTTACCTTGCCCAACAGATTTATGAATAATCAAAGCCTAGGAAAGGTACGTCCAGTTTTCAGGTATTCCCTACCCAGCAAACGTGGAGTGGACACACGTCCTCCCTCAGCCCAGCAGCCACCTTTTCTACCACTTCGGTCAGTGCTGTTTACTGATTAATTGGCATTTCAAAAACATTCATTGAAATACTTAATTGACCCCGGCTAAATCTTTTAAGCAATTCGGTGACTGATGGATGTTAGTTTAAACAGATGGTGTGATCCCAAAGATCCTTATTGTCCCGAGGATTGTGTCACAAAGCCCTGCGCTCAGGACCAGCGCAGGATGTTCGTCCCCTTCCAGTAGTTCTAACTTATCGGTGCTTTTATGCTAAATAAATATATCTGGATTTGCTAAGTAACCCATAAAACAATTACCTAGCTCTGAATTATGTCTGAGAAGCTCTAAGACAGCCGATCAGAAGTAGCATGAGCTTCCTCAAGTTAATTTGCAACCCTCCTCTGAGACAGGCAGCACCCGATCTCCCCAGGTGCCCCGGAGACCCACAGCTGTCGGCCCCACGAGACCAGGCACGAGCAAATCACGCCGGCTGCCTCGCCGTACCTGGCCCGTGCTAAGAGAGATAAAGCCCTTGTGCTTTTGCCTGCCCTTTATTCCTTTCGTTTCTTCTTATACAAAACCTATATTTAAAAAAAAAAAAAAAGTGTTGATCTCAACTCATCTCCCGCTGGAACACCAGCCACCTTTGGGACGCGAATTTTAATCCCTTAACAGCTCAGAGTCAGCACACGTTGGTGTGGAGACATTGCTGGCATTATTTATATTGTTTATTTATGAAATCTATTTTAATTCCTGTTTCTCTGTTTAGAAGCCTAGAGCCATTGAAGGCTTAATGCCTTGGTATGCCATTCATGGTCAAATGAATATTTTAACTCCACTCTTTAATGATCATTATAGATTTTTAAAGCCTGGCCCATATATCCTGGCTCTCCCTTTGAATGTATATTTTAATGACATTAGGGAGAGCTGTAAGCAGAGCGAAGGTGGAGTTGAGTCCTTCATGAAAGAACCTAATGTGTGACCTAATTGTGCCATCAGGTCAGGGAAGCATTTTCCCTTATTGGAAGTTCAACTCACCTGAATCTTCAATATCTCTCTCTGTCCCCTCCTCTGCTCCCTACCCAGATAAAAACAAAACTATTTCTACCTCTCCACCCTTCCGCCCCGATGAGAAAGTAAATAACATGATACAAGACATCAATTCCTTTTAACACAGAAGTACATGACTCACTCGTTTATCTCTGCACTAAAACCACACAATGCCATAAAACCTCTCTGAAAACATCTCAAAGACCTACCGAGGACCACCAGTATCCAAATTTTTGATTAAGTGAGGAGCTTGGGAAGGGAGGCAGATGAGAACCTGAGGATATAGCATGAATGGGGGCAGGCTGGGCTGTTTGATAGCAGGATCTTAGCTAACTGGTAAATCCCAAAGAATTTCTACTCTTAACTGCACATTCCCCTATCAGCGCCATGGGAAGAAAAATCCATTAGGGTATTCATTTTCTGCAATGTAGGTAGTGCTACTGAAACACTGTTGGTAAGTGTAATAGCATCATGATGTATACACTATTTAAAAAATGCTTGTATTTAATTGCAGATGCAAGTGCCTTCCACAGATTATATCACCCTAGGATACAACCCGAGCCCTGCCTGTCACACCAGCTGGGCTCTGAGGTCCCACACTGTGGGAGAACACCAAATCACTTCTGTCACACAACATTGCTCCACTGCAATTTGCCCTCCAGCCACTCCAAAGCCTTGTCCTTGTATAAACCGCGGTGGTGTCGGTGTGCAGGAGCCATGGAAAAACTTTCAGCACTGTACCGCTGGGGGTTTGATTGCTGCAGCTCAGGGAGCAAAACCCTCGAGAGGCCACCGGATCTCACCTGGATTCACACGCAAACCCACCTGGCTTTGATTTGGAACTATAAATCAGGGCAGGTTTTACTGGAAACCGAGCCTAGGTTTGTGTAAAAAGCTTGCAAACCTCAACCTAGCTTTCAACAGGCAGCATTTTCCATCTGACTTTGGGTTTCCTGACAAATATTTTGCAGGGCTCTGGTTTGTGATTCATTTTTTTTTTTTGTTGCTGGCCTTCTCTGCTGCGGGGTTGTGTGTCATGCTTAGACCGAGTAGCAACTTTAGGACACTTTCTGTTTCTTTCCAACGTCATTGAAAACAGCTTCTTTTAATGCCAGATTGTGCCATGCCCATCCCTGTTGAGAGAAGCTATGCAGAAAACTGCCCTAAAAGCTTCCAAAAAGGTGACTGCAAAATACATGGCTGTGGAGACAAGTGGCCATGTAAGGAATATTTAATCTCTCTCTTTAATTCTTTGTTTTCTTTTTGCTAGCAGTCAAAACTTAAACATATTATGCATAAGATTAAGCAAAACAAAGGGTTGTGGTTTTTTGTTTGTTTGTTTTTCAGTACTTAGACATGGTGACATGGTGCAATGAGGGAGAACCCACCCCTCCTAGGCACGACCTGGATATTTTCACTCCCCACACACAGTTTCATTCACAGGTAGATCCTCCAGGCACGAAACCCAGGTAACTATAGATTTCCCAAACGCGCTGGGAGAACAGAGAGACTGCATGCTCCCTTCGTGGCAGGTTACCAACATTGATCTTCTCTTATTTTACTCAATTTGCACTTAGCTTTCTATATTAGCCCTTTGATTCTGCAGTTTTATAATGCTGAGATCTGAGGCAGCGGCACAAACCTATACAAGGCCAGACCTATACAAGGTCTGGAAACACCTTGGCTTGGTTCATTAGGCTGAATACAGTCCAAAATAGAGAAAAATAGAACCCAAAATAGATAGAAATGGTTTTTAGCTACAATTACACAAAGCAGAAGACATGGCAGTGAGGTTCAGCCCACACAGTCACTGCCAGCTTCCCCAGCCCCAAATTATGCCTACAACAGAGACACCAGCAAGCAGAGCTGCCAACTTTCATTTTTTTTTACCTTAAATCTCAAAACAGCTGATATTTTGCATGCTATTGAGATCTCCAGTGAGTCCAGAGATCCAAACAAACGCAAAAATTGTTGTTTTGAATGCCACGATTTGAAGTGGGGAGAGGGCTGATGGGGCTTCTTCTTGGGTAACAATAGTGGAAAAGTAAGCGAGCTGATCGAGATGAATGCTACCTTTAAAAGAACTAGAAGCATCTATTCAGCAAGAAAATAGGACTACTCCATAAAAGAGAAGGGAATCAATTACATCATTTCATTAAAGCAACAGCTCTTGACCCGCAAATATAACCTATCTCTGAACCTCAGATCCCCTCAGAAGAAAACAAATGTCAGAACACATGTATGTGATGCTGGAGCTCCTTTCTTCATCAGGTTTATAAAAAAACAAAAGTCAACACAAGAATAAAAATTATTTTGTGCAAAAATAGAGCTTTATCAGCATAGATGACGACTGTCCCAATGGAAGAAGTGTATATTATACCTAATATTAACCACCTTTGCCCCACGAAACATGGATATATCTGAGACACACCTACTAGGTGAGAAGCAAAATGAATGGAAAAAAAAAAATCAATGAGTAATTGTGTCAGAAGTAGATGAGATGATTTTATATCTGATTTGGTAAATTGGGATGATACTTTAAAAAATGGTTGAAAGAAAAAGGTAGGCTTTGAGAACCCATGATCCTCATGCCAGCTGAATTCACAGAGCTCCTTCTTCATAAGAAATGTGAATTAAATTTGTCCCATTTAATTTTGTTTGGATCAATTTACCACCAGCCAATTGCAAGCACAGACTTGAGTACATCAAGCTGAGGGAGAAGACATCAAAACAATGGTAAAGGGATTGTACAAGAGGAGATGGTCAAGATTATTAGCAGCATGGACACTGCTTTGAAATCCAAAGCACAAATTGAGGTAGTACAATTTTGTCTCGGGAAGAAGACCTCAAAGCACTTGGTGTTCCCAAGCAGAATGGGGTAGGACAGAAAAGTAGTAAGGTGGTTGTGCCAAGTAACAATGAGGCCTGGTTTTGGAACAGCACATACAATTTTTGGCCAGTCATTTTAGACCAGTTCTGTGGGTGTGAACATATATGTATATATATGTTAAAATCTTTTTCCAGACCCCAGGTCCCTAAAGATTGGAGCTTTAAAAAATGAAACCATTTTTGTCTTCTCTAGTTTTCTGGGGCTGGATTTCTTATTTGAAATCTGTTCTAATTCTACAGAACTTTAAAAGATTTCCCTAGTACAAATGCCAATCATTTGCTTGGGTCAGAGCTGAACACGACTGTAATAAAGTAAGTTTCAGATTCCCTTGAAGTAATTATTCAGGTGGATTTATCTCATTTGTAGATATGATAAGCTTTCTTTAAATCTTTTTTTTCTACAAAAAACACCAGGAAGTAACACAAAAGTAGTGCTCAACTTGCTCTAACTTAATAAACTAAGAAGAAATAGGGATTTGGAAATTACTGATGTAATTATTGCAACTGTGTACTTTATATAAGCAAATAGTGGGTTAAGCCTTTACAAGAGTAGTTCCTAGGAATCATCAAACAACTTAGGGTTCTGAGAAAAAAATGCATCAATATTAGATTTGAAACCCATCTCGAGAGACTGATCAAATATGAAATCAGTCCTGGAGAGTGCACTTAAGTACAATGCCTGAACTCTTAGCTAATCCCCAACATGTTACGGTTGCCTGATGGCACCCTGAGCTCATGGAGACGTCTTCACCGGCACACACGGGCTGGAGCACCGCAGCCCCCACTCTCTGAAAAGGCAGCATCATGAAAATAAGTCTACTGCTTGCAGGTGGGACTTTTTTTTTTTTTGGAAAACAAAGAGCAAAACCACAAATTAAAACCCTTACATTTTGCGCAGGGATTGCCCGTGATGATAATTAAGTCCATTTTGCGTATTGCAAAATCACTCAGACTGCCACAGTAAATTTTGTCCCGTTATTGACAAACTGTTTGCAGATTTGGAGACGAGTGGGCCTTTCTCTACATCCATGATTATATATGTCGCCTACCCCACTGACCTCATCCAATAAACTTAATTGACAGCGCTTGGTCTTAACTAACCTACATTTTTCAAGGTGTTGTCATGAGTGCTTTTAAAGGCTGCCTGCATGGGGATGGCTGGCATCCGCACAAATCCCCAGGGGTAGCACCAAGCTGTCACACAGCCCCCAGGCAACGTGGTGACACCGGTGGTGGGACTTCTGATCCCATCGCCAGCCCTTCCTTCCCCTTGTCCCACTTCTGGGCCCAACACATCCCACCACCCAGCAGACATGGCATCACAGCGGCCTCTCTCCTCTGTATCGCATCGCTCTGCCCCTGCTGTTGCCCCACATGAACTTTGCTTCCCGTGGGATCGTCCGATGAGAAATCACGACCACATTTCTCGTCTTTCGCAGACGGCGACGCATCAGGGCGAGCCCCAGGCCAGCAGCAGACTCATGCTATGATTCAGACGAGCTGTGCGGCTCTGCCTCACAGAAACCACTTGGAAGGCAGGCCGGTGCTCTGGCGCACGCAGGCCAGGCGTGGAACAAAGCAGCACGCCAGACATCGCGCAGCTTCACACGCTTCTGAGCTTTTAGCATGTGATCAGGGATGAGCAAACGCGTACGAGTACAAAACACGCAACGAGCTGGTCTTATTCCAGACCCTTGCAGTGAAGTGTCTCCTCCCCTCCTTCCCACCGAACCCCCAAAGACACATTATCTGCGCAAATATGCTGCAGACCTCGCGGGGTCAGGGGGTCTGGCAGCGGCTGCGGGGCTGGCCGCAGCCTGCACATCCCCTGCACTCCGGGCGTCCTCGGGGAGCCCAGCACTCGCCGCATTCCCCTTTCTTAATGGGGTGTAATGGGGAACACGTTTGCTTCAAACCTATCAGTGAACTTCCCGCTTTGAACCCAAACTCGTTTTTTTTTTTTTTTTTTTAAAGCAGCTTTTATTAAACTTCAGTATTGAATAAGGTTTGTTTTGCTATCCGTACCTGGCATTCTTTCTGCTAAGATTCCAGCCCAGAGTTGCACAGACGATGCATGTCTCTGCTGTCTGCATGGGAAAGGAAATAAGGGGGCAGAAACATACTCATTTCTCTTTTTCTCCTTTTTTAAATCAGCACAAAATAGTTGGATGGTATAGTTGTCTGATACTAAATCCGAAACAGAGCAATAACTCAGAGCTGGAAAAGTCTATCTTAATTTTTGGCTAGAAAAGTGAATTCAAAGCTTTATTTGTTTTTTGGATCACTCCATAAATGGGTCAATATTCGTATTTCCTTGGTTTAAAAAAAAAAACCATGTTGTACAAATTTGTCTGATTCGAATGCTAGACCTGTGAACTGACTGCTTTCAAACAGTAGTGCTCTACAATTACATTTCAAAGGGCGGTCATTACAAAAATGCCAGTGTTTGCAACTGCACCCGCTCATTAATGTCCCAGTGTTAATATCCCAGCTGTAACACTGGGGCATCACCGTCAGGTAGAAATGGCAACAGCCAGCCTGGCCTAAAATGCTTCCCGGAGTCCACCAGCACCAGGCTGGCAGCGCACACATGCTCAGGATTTGTGTTTTAGTACAGCAACATCAGAGATAATTTGCAGTGTGAGAGCACCTATGCTTATGCTCAGTGAAAGCTTTAACCCGGGTCTTGGCACTCTCTGTGGTCATGAAGAGAAGAAATGTTCAAATTCTTCTGTTCAGGCCACTGGACTGAAATTAAGATAAAAGTAGATTCAGTTCTGAATTATACCACAATATTTTCTGTGTGTTTTGGCTGCCTGTGTGACCCTTTCACAACCTGGCAATCCCAGCTGTATTGCCAGACCTGCGAAGACACGGGAAATGTCAATCTTCAGGGAATTGTTAGGTGTCAATGAGGAAAAAAATATATAATTCAGAGCTGGAAGCTAAAAAGCTGGTGCTAACCTCAAAATAGTTAGGAAAAAGGAAAAGTCCCGGATTCAGAGTCACTTAAACCCTTTAGTCAATGTTTCATTTAATAGTTAAAGTTGCTTAGGTTAATTAAATTCATTTTGAATTTTTGTTTTAAATCCTAAAAAATGTGAAGAAAACATGTGTTGTATTACCAAGTTGCATCTAATATAAACAGATAAATCATTTATGTATAGAAACAAGAAATATGCAGACCCTAAGGAACCAAAATGAAAAACCTGAGACCAAATGATAAATTTTCAATGCCACCTCAACTTTTCCCATAAAAAATACATCAGCATAGACATTCTTCCCTATAACACTACTGTTGTGATGGGAGACCTCACAACCATCTTCTGGAGGGCCAAACACCATCCTGTGGTATGTGGCTGAGGACCCAGATGTGCCTTGCGGCTGCACACCCACCTCTTTGGAAGGTGACTGCCCCTTCTCGTGCTGCTTGTGGCAGTATCCAGATCCTACAAGAAGTCTTCCCCCTCCACTCATGGAGCTTTACAAGCTCCTGGAGGATGGGTTTCGAGCAGCTGCTGGCAGAGGTGCTCGCCCGATATGCAGTAGATTCAAGAGTTTGTGGCCATACCTCAGCAGAGCTGTGGGGGCTCCCAGGAGCTCACACACCGATTCTGTTTCTCCTCACTTCCTCTGGCCCCATACGTTAAAAACCAAGGAATAAAAACAGAGCCCGATTTAAGCACTGCAGGGCCAAGCCCAGCAGCTAAGCCATCACGAGGTGTTGACTTGACAAATTTCCCGGGGTCGATACCTGCGAAGGCCTTCACAGAAAACCAGCCAGCTTGCCTCTCTCTTCGTGCTGTTGCAGGGCAATTTTAAGCCTCCCTGAAGACTTTATTTGTCGGATGTGCCTTTGCTTGTGGAAACGTAACATATGCAGACAAAATAACTGTTTTTCAGGTGTGACGCTGACATCCAGCTGAAACTAATCAAAAGTCCAGGGTCCAAAGACCCCGGTAGGGCAAAACCCCTAATGAAGATGAATGTAGAACAATAGAGGGAATGAAAGGGTATACGGTCTCATCAGCTCTGCGGGGTAGATTTACACTCAAGAGAGTAAAAATGATTGAGTTGTGTCCTTTTTAAATATTATCCTTCTATCTCTCCTACTTAATTAGTCTCAGCCCTGTGCTTTACCGTGTTTCTTTAAAGCCCTACATGTGCTTTTGCTTCTTTGCTCCAAGAGCTGCATTTGGAAATCTGTGAATTAATCTCTCCTCTTGCACCAAAACCGCGACGTACAAAATCCATTTCCCCTCCACCACTTCTGCAACATTTTGCAATTAAATTTATTTCAATTTTTTCATTGATAGCTAGCTTTGAAATTCTACCTTTGATAACTTGGCTAACTCAGCCAAATCCCACCTACATACCTATCCATGTCCACGCAAGCAATCTCTGCTCTCATTCAAACATCTAAAGAAAATGGGTAATTTTTCTGCAGTGACAAGCACCCAAGTGACAAGGGGTTTTTTTGGTTGTTTTTTTTTTTTTACTTTTTTTTTTTTTTTTTTGAGAATGTGTTAAAATGAGAAATCCAGCTGAGATATAAAAATAGCACATCGTGGGACTGAGTGGGACCAGAGTCCTGAAAACCTGGCCCTGAAAATCAGGGAAATCATTAAATATGGTGCCCTGCATCTAGCCTAGCTAGCACCTAATGATTCAGAAGAGGCTGGTGCACCACAAGCTGTAGGCATGGTGCTGGGATTTCCTTTTCCACCCCTACTGTTCAATCTGACTGTGCCCCGAAACAAGTCCTTTCATTGCACTTATCTCAGCTTTTATAGCCATGCATTTTATTGGCCATGAAATTATCCAACCCTTAAAGAAAAAAGTGCAAACCATGAAATTTGCCCCATCTCTGAAGGGCACCGAGGTAGTCTGTGACTTCTGCCAGCCAAACTTTAATAAATAAAGGCCCGACTCTTGGCCCTGCTCTGCTCTTTACAATCTCTTGGTTTCCTCAGTGCTTAATCTCCAGTGGCTGTGAAACCAGATGGCTAAACAATTAGATAAATCGTTGGCATTGTTTACTTTGTCTCTTCTGTAAGCACCAAACAATAAATCTCACAACTTTCTCGCCCGCGAATGTGATGGGGAACGCCAAACCCCAATTCATCGGCAGGACTCCTATTTCCTGAGCTGCTAGAAGACAGAAAATATCGCATTTCTACCTCATTCGACCCTTTCAATATCCCCGTCACGCTTCATTGCTTTACAAGGCACCATTTCACTGTTGCAACAAAGATTACAGCGGATCTAACAGGTAAGGCCTCGAGCAAACACGGAGCAGAGTGGACCCGAACAGGAGGCACAAGGACTGCATGTCTTATCTGCTCCCCATCTCGGCATTTCTAACCACAAGGACTGCCCCGCTGACAGCCCTGCCTGTCCTCAGGCAATGAATCTGTAATAAGATATACACACAACAAATAATAGAGGTGATTTTCTTTTTCTTTTTTTTTTTTTTTTTTTCTGAAAAATATATACCGAGGTAATTAAATTGCTAACATGATGGATGGCCTCATTTTATATTTGAATTCAAAGTGACTTGCTATGGCATATAAAAAAGTGACTCCCCACAAAAAAAGTATGATGCTATGACTCGAGCTGAAATAGAACTGTAGATATTTGCCTTGAATTCTGAAAAATCATGTTTTGCTGCTCTCTTAACAACAGTTTATAATATTTGGATGTTTTACCCCAAATACTAAAATATTTGGGGGTTATTAAATAGTTCAAACTTGAACTCATCTGTGAATAACACCCCGTGTGTAAGTAGAGAACCCGAGGCACTGTGAGGTTGCAATGGGCTCAAGATGACTCAAAAAAAAAAGCTTACAGTTACCCTGGGAAGGATTTTTGGTTGCTGAAGTACTAGACCTTAGGCAGGCACTATACAACGATATATTGTGCATGACATCGACAGCATCACCTATACTCAAATCTGCACAAACTCCTCTTTACAGATCCTATTTTCAGCTGCATTGACCTAAACAGATCTTAAAAATATGATATCAATATCACTGTCACATAGTAGCAACGTCTGATTTCCTCCTCTGCCTTTCCTCCCATCCTGTAGGAAAAAGAACTAAAAGGCACTGCTCAAAACACTTCAGTATAGCTGCAGGACTTCTGTGGATGCCATTAAACAAACTAAGGATTTGATGTCATGTCTGAAGGCCTATGGTAATGCGAAGTTGCAGTTGTAATGCATTATAATTTAAGGGACCTAATTTTTGCATTTGCTTTCTCTCTATTAGAAATTTGCGATCCGTACCGCAGGCTGTGGGAGCTATTGGCTAGCAGCCATGAAAGTATTAAATGTAAATGTCCTGTTACATCAGCAGTTATTTGCTGCGTAGTGATGCTGTTTTTAAAAATCCACTCAAAAAACCTATAAATCCCGGTATGTATTTTCTTGCTTTCGCCTGACACTCACAGAGTTAACAGGCAAAACGTTTCAATAAAGCTCCCCTGCAGACGAGCTAAGATGTTAAAAACTCACCGTTAACATCTGGTCATCATTTCATCGTGCGGCCACACGTGAGATAAACGTGCTTGCTCCTACGAGCACAATACCTGGCCGTGACCTCGGCCGTGACACCAAACGGGCAGGCTGGGGAACTGCCGCCCGCTTTTGGGAACCGCGTGGCGGACTTCCACGACGCGGGGCGCACAGAAACACGGCCTGACAAGTGGTGAAACTGCAGGGTTAACAACCAACTTTTTTCAGCCCTTTGCTGTCGGGCTCCTTGCAATAGGAAAAACGTGTGTGTGTAAATAGGGCCATCCCCCAAAATTAAGCAAACGTCCTAACGGGCCGGTTAACTAACCTGTAATTACACTGCCGCTTGCATTAACTCCATCGCCTGCTAATAGAGTAAGTTCCAGTGGAAGCAGCCAGCATTGTTAGGAGGGTTATTTATTTTATGCCCTAATTAATCAGGACTGACACTGAACCACATCCTTCCTCCTTCCTCATTATTTAAATCACCCATTTATATGGATGAGACCCTTTGCTTTGTGCGCTGCATTAATGCGCTAACACGCTCTCCCGAGGGGAGCGCCCGGTGCTGCTCCGGCGGGTGCGTGCCAGAGCTGCCGGCCCCCTGCAGCCCCTCTGCCCTGCAAACAGCAGCGGGGACATTAATGGGAATGAGAATTTGGGGGCTCCAGGGCCTCGTCCTCCTTGGTGCCAGGGGAGAAGCAGCTTCCCAGGGTCAGCCCCGCTTCCAGCATTAGCTACACGTGCAGACCGAGGAGGATATCTCTTTTCAGGAGGGCACCGTGCAAGGGAACCTTTGCTTCGAGTCAGACACATGCTTAAGTGATTTCCCGAATCTGGGTCCTGATCCCCAAATTGGAAGCGACAGGTAGAAGTTCCCCTGCCCCCTGTTTGCCTGTCCCGAGGCCGCCAGTGAAACGGAGACGTAAAACTGCTTGGTCTGTAGAAGGGAGATCAAAGCGTGGTGGGTTTAAATTGAGTACAAGGCAATTTGGAAAACTGAAATTCAGAATATCTTGTGCAGGGCTTTGTGTAAGGGCACGCAGTCTCGTATCATTCATCTGAAATATTTTTGTTTATCCCCATATTTTCAAGAGGTAACCTGGAATATTTCATATTTCAGAACCACCAAACCAAAATCTAAATCAAAGTGTTTTTGATGGAATCTTTCAAAATCAACTTTGTTTCCTTTCTTTTCCTTCCTCCTTTTTCAGATTTTTTTGGCTAACCAAAGTTCACAGATGGGCTCCCGTTCAATGCGAGGAGCCTCCGTGTTTCTCCGGGATGGATGAGCCCCCCACCAACAGGGTGATGGGGACAGTAGCCCTGCACCAGAAGACACCAACTTGTTATTCTGCCTCCTGCCTCCAACTCAGGCAGCTCCTGTCACACTTCAGTCACCTCCGAAGTGGCGTTGAGCTCCAAAAATTCAAGACTCACAGAGTAGAGGAGGACTAGGAGAGCTAGGACTGGGCAAGCTTCCTCAGGACAGGAGCCCACGTGCATTGCCCAAGTCCAGCTTGGTGGAAAGGTGGGGAAGGCACAGGAGGTCTCGCACCCTGTGCCTGACCACAGGACCAAAATCTGCAATGTGCCACTGGACTGTTCAGGACTCCCCACATCCCAGAGCCCTGACACCTCCCAGCCTGGTCCACCTGGAAGTACACGTTCATAAGTCACACCACTCGGTTATCGACAGGCGCTTTCCAAGCGGCTTTTTCTAAAGGAAGACAAATGGCACAAGGCTGTGCACACTTTACTCGGGTGAAGCTCAAACACAGCTCTGGTGAGTTTCCAGAGGACAAAAGGCATTTGAACAATTTGATTCAAAGCTGACAAACACAGTTGTGTCGGGCAGCTGGCAAGAGCTACAGGGGTATTTTCAAAACTTCTGGAATTTTTAACCTGGGCTACACTGAGATGTAGTTCAAGAAAACACTTTCCAAGATTTTTATGTATATTAATTTGAATAAGATTCCAATTTAGGAAGTTAGGAAGAAAGCTTCACTATTTTGGTGGCACAGCTTTCAGACAGCAATTCCCATGCCTTTTCGCAGATAACTGCAAACCAACGCAGCTCTCAGAAGGAGGAAACATTACCCAGGGCTGCATTTCAAACCAAAGGCCATGTGCAGCTCCATCAGCTCGCGGTTCAAGGCCGGTAATTAAACCATCCACGTTCCATCCAAAGACTTTCCTGACTCCCCAAACGTTTTGCCAAACCATGAACTAATTTTCACCGCGAAGGCGCTCTCGCATTTAGCACATTTTTGGAGACAGTTGCTCACTTGGCTGAGCTCCAGGGGCACTCAAACCCTCGCGGTGCAAACCGGTCAGAAGTTGCCAAGTGCGTGTGTTGTCCAATGAAACCCGGCGTGCGAGAAACCAAATAAACCAAACCAAAGCTGCACAACTTTTCCATGGACTTCATACCCAAAGCCGCGCGCGGGCGCAGGTTGGGCGGGCTGCCCGCACCACGAAGTGTTCCTCAGACAGGCTGCAGCTGCAGGGGGCATTTCCAGAGCGGAGACTTTGGCCAACCATCTGGGTTAACCTTTTGTGTGTGAAGAGGGCCTCTGCCAGGGGGTTTTGCATTTTTTTGGACAACCCCCCCCCACCTTGTATATGTTTATTAGCGAAGAGAAAGGTGATGAGTGTTTAGTGGGTGTCGTGATGCTGTTCCTTTCTGGCCAAAGCCCAAGTTTTTGCTTTGAAGTGTGCCATCACATTGCATGCTTAAATGCCTTTTTTTCTTTTTTCCAGCCATAGTGCTCTGAGCAACTGAGATATATTGCTGTTACACCGCACAAAATCTCCATACATGAACGCCCACTTAAGCCAGCTGACAAGGAAAGCTTTTAAGGTCCACCATCCTTGCAGCAGAGCAAAAGCCAAAAAGCTCGGCCCAACCAAGTGCCCTATCCTGCCCCCATTTAAGTCAGCAGCAAAGCACTGGTCCCCATGGCTCAGCGCTGACAAGTATGAGAATGGCCAAAGAAATGCACATTAATTATCATTACTCTGTCTGTTATTGTATAACAGACTGTGATTCTGTACTTTATCTCCTGGACCATTATCTCCTGCCATGTGATCTAAGTGTTGATACTGCTAATGTAAAGGAACACAGAACAGTAGTCATTTATCCTGCAAAAGACCTCGTGCTTTTCTTGTTCTATCAATCATTAAACAAGTAATGTCTTTTGTGTTATTGCCTTGACATTCATTAACACTCACGTCACAGGAAATCTTTGCAATTAAAATCCTTATTGACGATCTGTGGTTGTTTCGCATTGGCGGGTAACAAGCAAGATAATAAAAAATGAAAACAATAGTGTTATCATAGATAGCTGAGGAGGTTTTTCCTTTTTCTTTTCGTATGGTAACTACTTTAATGTTGCTGGTCTCTCCCCCTTTTTTTTTGAATCTGAACATGGACTTCAGGGCTCTGAATGCTGGCAATCCACTTTTTATCAGCCCTGAACATCTGAACACCCCTTTGACATTAATCCTGTATGACCAGCTTTAGTGGAAACACTCAGTCTTGGAAAAGCCAGGCTATATGAGGACAAGACAAATGTTTCTCTCTCTGTGCAACTCTGCTCCTTGGAGATGTATAACGACGATGTGTGCAAACCAGCGATACAAGAGCACTGTGCTTTGTCTGTTGGCCAAAATAGACTCTGGACTGATTTCCATGTTGCTGGGGCTGCCCTGGGGCTGCTGCCCTCCAGGAGGCAGTGTGCAGGTTTGCAGGGAGGCTGGAGCCCAGGGAGAAGACAAGCAGAGCTGGGATGGAGGAGGACCCTGCAGGCGACAACCTCCTGGCTGAGCAGCACGTCAGCTCTGGTGGGAAGCAAAGCGGTGGAGAACCCCTTGAACGTGATTTAGTGCCAGGAAGCTTACCCTTGCCTACTTACTTACTACTAAGGCTGTGTCCAAAACGACCTTCTCTTTTTACAGTTGCACACCACCTCACAAATTTAGGCTAGTTAACGTTGATGCTGCTTTCTGTTGGGACAGAGTCAAAAGCTTCTAACCCAGTGGCTGACTACCAGGATGTATCAGTGAGTTTTCCCTCTTGCAGAAGGAGCTGACCTTTGTACGTGCCATTAGCATCATCCGTGCCACTCGTGGTGGGACAGTGCCCAGAGCACCAGCCAGTCACAGCCAGGACTCAGAAAGGACGCCGTGCCTCTCGCAAAGCCAGGCTCTGTCTGGCTCAGGCCACGCCGCCTGAAAGGTGCCTTCTGAAAGATAACAAGCACAACCTCACTTCCCACAGACATTGACATAATTGAAAAATTACACCATTAGGCTCCTACATTCTTATGAGCTGTTTTAATTACAGCCCATATATCTTGAGCATACGTACTGCATGCTCCACATATAGAGGCAGCTGAGAAGTGAATGCAACTCTGCACACAACCAAGCCAAAAAAAAAAAAAAAAAATCAGACTCAGCCTTGCCTTACTTCTGCGTTACAGTGCTGGTACTCTCAAACATAGAGATTGCAAGGCCAGAAGGGATCATTATACCAATCTCACCTGATGTTCTGCTTACCATACTATTTTTAATTTTATTCTTTCTGCATTTCTACTCAGTACTTTATATTTACACAACTATAAGGGAAAGAATGAAACCCATTTGCTGCAGAACCACTATGTTCATGAAGGGTGTTTGAAACAAGCTCCTGTGTACACTCACATGTCCTGATAATTAGCAAAATGGGAAGTAAAACTCCAAAACCAGCCCTAAGGTAAGTCGCGTATTTCCAGTCCACAGATATGAGGGCCTCCCTTTGAGGCTTAATAAAATGCATTTATGATCAGCCAGAGTGCTGAAGAGTACACAGCGTACTTGAACTGATAACACACTGCCTTCTATTTTGCACCACAACAGTTAAATAAATTCATATCTCTCTTCCTTTTTCTGGTAATTTAAGCATTAGTAGTGTTGATAACCCATCTGGACTGCCTATGGCTTTTCTTTTGACATCAACGGCAATAATCTTGGAAGGAATCACATTTATAAAACCGTCCAACAAAAAAGAATGTAACGAAACATGACAAGTGTATTTCTCTGAAATGTAAGGAGAAAAAAAATATTGATTTAATGTGCTGCAGGTCTCTACATTACTCATATTTTAGGCTGCTGATTAAATTCTCTTTCTTGTAACCTCTAACTAACACAATCAAGTGATAAAATTAACAGCATTTTTCCACTAAAAAGAAGCTAATTCTACCTTTGGCATTCACCCCTGCTCATCGAGTCCGGTGAGGGAATAGATTTTGCAGGACTGAGCCCAACACCAACGTTCAATAAACTGATCTGACAGCAACCCTTGCTTCCCTTAGTGTCTCCACAGTTTCCCAGACTACTGTGCAGACCAGAAGACCACAATTTTTAACGCAATCTTTCAGGCCATCTCAACTTTGTCAAGGCAAAAGAGCATTATACCACTGAAACCTGAAACAAGCCTCAGGAGAAATTCTTACCGCATAAAGTCTACTTCAGGAATCCTACATGAGATAAAAAGTAGAACATCGTGTGGAAAAACGTTCACCAGCTCCCACTGCCACTGAAGGGCTGGATTTTATATTCCAAACCCAGCAGCTGCATCTTCTGAGGTAAAAAGTCTTCTCCACCAGTCCAAGAGACATCAGCTTCTTAAAAGGAGAAGCAATGGCTTCAGTAGGAAGACCCTGTGAGGGGTCTTCCTACTGTGAGCCACCCTGTGAGCCACCCTGTGAGCCACCCTGTGAGGGCTCCCAGCATCCTTGAATGTGGTGGGTTGGGAAAGGATGTTTCAGCTTAAACCACTGCAAATTTATGGACACGGTGCAGCTGGTAAACTCGTACCATGAAACCTACCACTGTCCTTGCGTAACATCACCAAAATCCTTTTCAAGCCGGACGGTTAATCCTGCTTAATCCACAAACTGGGCTCAAACAGCCTCTGCTCCTTTCTGGCTATGCCACGGGCCCATGCACCACCTCTATCAGGTCTTTTTATCTCACTGCTCATCAGCTCACCACAAGCAACATGATGACCGCCTTGGACAGAAATAAGAGACCTCAGGTATTTGGACACTGAATGGATGATCATTGTGTAGAAGCATATTGTATGGGGAACGTATAATGCAAACAGGGATGAGATAAGAGAGATCTGATTCACAAAGATTATCCCTTTCATGCCCGGTATATGGGTGGCTAGCAGGTCACTTAGCAGGAATTACAAGTAATGTAAGCGGGCATGAGGAAGCAATATTTTAACTTGAAAGAACTTGTAGAGGGATGAGAGCGAATTTGCATAAAACCATACAGAACAGATGGGAATGGACAAGCCTGCCGATATCAAACACACGCCAAAGGAAAATTACAGAAGAACAAGGAAGTTATTGTAGATAGTACTTCGATATCCTAACCATACATGAAACCAAGAAAACCTCTAAATCCACCAGAACAATTGCCTAAAGGGCTTAGCAAAAGGCCCCGAGTTTCTGCTAGAAAAATATCACATTACTAGTGACAAAAATGCCTCATCATGTTTTCCCACTTTTAATTCTCTTAGGTGGAAAAATACTTAATCAGGAAAAAAAAAAAAAAAAAGTTTAGAGTAAATGCAAGGATTGCTGCTGTATTAATGTGTGTTATCTACTATCTAACTTTCTTAACATTTTTTCTGAGTGTGCAAATAAGCATTCAATGCCACAAGTATCTTTTCTAACAGCAAATATTTTGGGAAGCTTTTTGTCTTTAGCTATACACCAGAACATTAAAAAAAAAAAAAAAGAAAAGAAGGAAAAGATAAAAAAGAAAAAAGAAAAAGAAAAAAAAAGAAATAATAAGAAAGAGAAAGAGAGAGAAAAGGAAAGAAATAAAGAATTAGGAAGAAAAAGAAAATAAAAAGAAAACTGAAAGAGAAAAAAAAATTCTCTGGTTTCAAAGAAGGTTGCAAAAAAAATATTATGATGATAAGTATCAGTGTTCTAAAATTACAAATCCAAGATGTTTCAGAGGCATGTGTCAGAAGTGACAGCAAAAGGCAGACAAATATGTGGGCAGAAGTGTGAAAGAAGCTAGGCAGAGGTGTGAACATAGTTTATAGCTCGTTATAAAGAGGCAAGAATGCAGAAAGCTCCCAAGCCACAGCTGCCCACCTCTGAACTCTCCTTGAGCAAGATCCGAGGAGGTGGTGGGATGAGGAGGCTCTCAGCAGAAGGAGCGATGGAGGGTGTGGATCTATTGAAACAACCGCGTTTGGAGGAAAAACCTGGCAGTCACTCCCTCTTCTGCAATGCCAGACTGGTTTTATTCTGCCTGTACTGCAGAGGAATCAAATGCTTGATGGATGAAGCCTAACAGAGTCCCAGTCCAGGTAGAGAATTGTAAAGCAATAACCCGTGGGCAATTCATTACACAGGTGCCAAGGGGTGCTGGGAGGAGGGAAGGAGGCAAAAGTTAGCAAGAAGACAGGCCGTGCTCCTGCAGCAGTTTGGACCCTACCCACCCAACGATGCTGTGCGGGCAGGACTTCTCTCACTTGTACCCCCGGGGGAGGAGAGGTCAGCGAAGCCCCAGGCCTTGCGCTAGTCAAATTATTACTCCAGTAGCACAGACCTATGAAAAAAAAAATCTTCAAAGAAACAAAGTAGGAGACAACAGAAGGGTCCACGGTGGCTTTAGATAAGTAAGGATTTGGTGCTCATGTGACCTGAGGCCTTGTTTCTGAGGAACATTCCTACACCATTCCTTCAGCCCCCTTCCACCCTCATGGTGACACGATTACACACGTAAATGGGAGTGAAACCAAAACCTGCTAATTCCCATGCAGTAAGATGAGACACCAATCGACAGCACTGAGTTTCAGCCTGGCTGGACACAAAGGATGAACGCACCTCTGCGGCTCAGCACCCGAAATCCAGGATGGCATTTCTGCCGGATGACACCCCAGCGGTGACATACATCAGTAGCGCTGTTAGGCACAGATAACACCGTGCCGCTGAGGTGTCTCGCCACGGGCCCTTGCCAGTAATGAGCTCTAAAGAAACAATGACTCACGGTAATACGAACTGTCACAAGATCTCGCAGGGAAGGATATGAGATAGCTCAAGGACAGTGGCGCACAGCCTGCCCCCGTGCTCTACAACGCACCTCTTCTCACGGGCAGATGAAGGCACAGATAATGTAAGGAGATGAACAGACAACTGCACCGAAGCCCTGTGAATCACTTGAATCCTTCCATCCCCCTTCCTAAATAACCTTTTTTCACTATCAGTAAAGTTTTGACAGTTCTTTGGCGCTCCCTCTCCTCAGAGCCGCTGCCTCCACGAATTCCTTCCCTGCCTCCTCCTGGCTGCTGCAGCGTGCCCGTGCCAGCAGCTCGAGGAGCTGGGACCCGATCCTCCAAAGGGGGAATTAACAGGAGATAAAAGCCCTCCGCAGCATCAACCACCACGGGGCAGCCTTTAGAAGGCCCTTTCTCACGAGTATTTATGCCCCAAAGAGTGTATTTTGGAATGGAAAATGGGCATTTTCTTACCTGCAGCACTGGCCAGCTCGGGTCTGGAAACCAAACCTGCCGTTGTGCAACTGGGGCTTAAACCAGCACGCGGTGCAAAGAGCAGAGCAGGCTTCAGCTCCACGCCTCCTCTCCACCATGCAAACAGGTGAAAAAACTCGAATCCTTACAAAGGAAGAAAACACCAGCAGCTTTTCAAAGGAATATTGAAAGGGACCTTGCCGGGTGAGCTGCAGCTCAGGAAGAATGTTTATGGCAGAGCTATAAACTCATGAACAAATTAAAAGGATTTACAAGAGTAATTCAGTCTCAAGCCAAACCTACCGAACTGCAGGGGATGATTCTCCCAGACTAAGGAAGAAATAATTAGCGCTGTATTCTTGGAAGAGGGTTTAGTATCATTTCTTGCCACACCTATTGCAAAAAAAAAAGAAGGTCATCTTTTCGGTTACGGCAGCAAGTGCAGGGGCAGATCAGTCCTTATCTCTCCCGTGCTTCACCTGGCTCTTTTTATAGGCCCTTTGTTCTTGTTTCAACCCACCTGTTACAAGAGGCTTTGCTTTTTTTCATTTTAATGACCCAGCACTTTAAAGTCCAGATTTTAACTACACCTCAGACACTGAATTCGAAGCCTTTAGCCAAACTGTTTAAAGTTCAATGGGCTTGCTTACCTACTTTAAGCTAGAGACAGCATTTTATACACCCCTGATGTCACCTGTGTATGCTATCCCACTGGTTTCATCACTGGTGAACATGGATGGAAACCTGGTTCTTAGACACCTAACCTGAGGTCTGCAAAGGTCTGAGTGCTTGGCTTCTACAAGGGTACCTGAACACCTGCTGATGGCAGTGGGAGCAGCTCCAAAAGGCTCTGACCTCTGCATGTGACTGAAGAACAGCTTTGTTTGCGGAGATGCTATTAAGTGGTGATCAGTGAGAGCTTACAGAAAGGCAGCGTTTTCATCAAAGTTTTCATTACAATGTGCAAATTAAGGGAATATTATGTAGTGAGGGAAGGAGGTGCACCTGGTGTACCACAGAAGGCGGTGGCATCAATCAGTGTCCACTGGTCTCAGCCAACGTGCCCCGAGGAGTTTATATTCCTCCCAGAGGCTGAGTGAAGCAGAGGGAAAAGTTCCCTACAAGTCATTGGCAGCGAGATCAGCAAGGAAGAGGCACACAGTGCGGGTCCATGAACAATGTTCAGAGTGCCTAAAATTATAGAAAATAATTCAGAACGTCCTATGAAATTTTATACCCTCGTGTAGATATTCTATTGGTCTCCATTAAATCCCAGAGGCTGATTCAAAGCCCCTTTCAAAGCCTGCAGTATCTCCAGCGTCACCTTTGGTGTGTAAAACCCAGAGGCAGTCACACGCGTGCATACAAAAAGCCAAGGAGCGTGCTGGAGCTGTGCTGCAGCCAGGGGCTGGCCAAGGCTGGCTTTCCACGAGCCCAGGAGACAGGTACTGACACACACAGAAAGTCCACCTTAAGTTTGTCACCGTCCCACTGCCCCGGGCTGGCCGGGGCATGCGGAGGAACTCTCCGGATTCTTTCCCTTTAGATCACCAAAGGAAACATTAATCAGGCAAAAGATGGGAAATTATGACATCTAGCTGCTAAAGTTCAACCCCAGTGGCCAAAGCAGAGCTGATCGCGGGGTACAGGTGACTATCCATCAAATGACCTATCATAACACGCATTAAAATGTCGGCGTTAATCAGGACAGCGGCCAAGAACAATATTTTTCTGCTGACTTCCATAACAGCAGGTACAAAAGCAATCCCCTTGAAACACTTGTCTGCAGGCATTTGAGACAACACTTGGTTAACTAAACAAAATTCCAAAGAGGATCTAAGCCAAACGTGTGTATCTCCTCCCTGCAAGCCGAGTGCAGGAGCAAGGCTGTGTTAGCTGGGACTGGGAAGTGACAGACCTGTGGAGCTTTGGGGGTGTGATGGAAAACACATCCCATCCCGAGCCTCACCTCCCTGCTGGTGCCGGTCATTGCGCTAAAACACAGCGAGTGAGAATGAAGGAGATGACAACTGTATCACCACCTGAACGTGAGGTGGGATCTGCGGCAGGTATCACTGTAATTACCCTGTAAAAGACTTTTAATGTGGCTGAGGAAAAATATCCTTACAAATCCTTAGAAAAATGCCTGTCTGCAGCGTGCTCCGTGTCTTTCAGCTCAGCACAAGGAAACGATAAAAGTGTCTGTACTGCGAACAGCAAAGATGCTCCACATCCACGAGATGTTTCCTCCCGGGGATCTCCAAGCTGTGACTGCAGAGTGGCTCAGCAGGGCAGGTGTTTGTCTCCAGCACGGCATCGCTGCATGACTCAGTCACCCACAGGATGTCATTAATCAGGGACAGATTAATCAGTTCCCAGCCCGGCTGTTAATCAGAGCTCGGCACTTGCCCCCGCTTCTCCTACCATGGGGCCTCCTTTCCTCGCTGGCACACCCAGAAATCGTAGCTGGGACCAGGGCCCCATCACGTGTCTGGTGGACCTGAGCCTTCTGGGGGCAGCTTCCAGCAGGAAAACATTTTTTTTTGCTCAGGATGAGGGTTTGTAGGTGAGTGGGCAGGGAGATGAGAGCCAAATCACCTGCTTGTGGGCGCTGTCAGGCCAGCTCAGCACATAGTGCAGTCATAAAGGAGGAAATTTTGGTAATTACCTGGTTTTCTGGAAGGAAACCTAGCAGTCTGGGGGAAAAACGTGCCTGTGGCAAGCCTGTGCTCAGCGCTGAAGCCAGTGACTTGGGCAAGTTGATAAGGGAGGCACTTAAAAGTTGTGCTGGCACAGGCTCGTGCTTCAAGTGAAGCATATTTATAAGCAGCCGCCCGCTAAGTGAGGATTTGTGTCTGCCAACGTGTGAGCTAATTCATTATCTATAAAAATAATAACTGCAAACACAAATAATTTATCCTGCCCTCCAAAAGCATCTCTCTATCAGTGACAACTGTCATTGCTGCTTTATTTATTATGGCTGCTCTTCACTTGGAGTGGTTTGGTGGAAAGGGTCCTTACATAATTAAATGGATATAGATAGAGCAGAGATGTGCAGCGCAGCAGGAGTCCCTGGCAGAGGGACATTATATTCAGCCACATCCGTTAGTGCAAGTAAATTTCCTAGCTTTGCCCCAGGAAAGTAGAAATATTTGTAAGGCAAATGATGGATGCTCACAGCGTTACACAATGAAAGAAGAGCTCCGAATATGTATACAGTGGCTTCAGTTCAAACGAGACTGCGGCAAGCAGCTCAATAAAGGAACTTTTATGTTATGTATATACGTAAACCAAACGGAAGGCTGAGAAACCTCCCACCCTAGATGGATGAACTGTTTACCCAAACAGAAGGAAACGCCATTAGCTCTCCTCCTGGGCACTGTGAAGATGTACAGACCGACCGGCCGTCCAGCCCTCGTCTGCTGGGTGAGGCCCTCGTGCCCCAGCCGCGGCTTGCGCAGCCCTGAGCGAGCAGCTTCGGGGCGCCCAGCTCCAACAGCTAAGGCACACACTAATTTCCATGTTTGCGATTTCCGTTCACAGTAACAGGATATAGGTATGATTCATCGCAAGATGTCCAAAGTGATTTTAGGAGATGCTTCGGATGGCACACGCTGCAGCCCGCACTGCGCGGCTGGCCAAGCCGGGGAACCGCAGGAGGGAAACGGGACCCGCAGCCAGGTCCTGTCCCCAGGGCTGGCCATGTGCACCCTGCTCCTCCGGGGCACTGCAGCCCTTTGTGTCCTCCGTTTCCTTCACCGTGGCCCCACCGTGGCTTCCCTGACCCCAAGGGGGGTGACCCTGGGAAGAGAAGAGCCCGGTCTCGGGGCTGCGCGGAGGAGGGGAGGGCGGTGGTTTTGCTTCCCACTTTCTCCGGGAGTGTCTGCATGGCACTGAGCTCGCCTCTGCAGCACAGTTTTCCCATCTGGAAAATGGGAAGGGGGGACAGGACTTGCTTTGCGAGAGCGCTCGAAAACATAACACTTGAGTGTGTACACAGTAATTCGAGATCCCGGGATAATAGTGCAGAGAATTATTAGTATTATGACAGAAGGCATTTTTGCTTCTAATGCACAAAGAAAACAAACAGCGAGGGAGTGAGGTTCAAGAGATCTAACATTCATTTTATTTTTATTTTTGAACTTTCTAATTTTTCAATAATTGAGACCGCAGATGCTCAGTTCCATATGTGCAGCAACCCAGCTCCAGCCCCTTCGGAAAACCGTTTGCCAGCTATAGAGGCAAGCAAGAATATGCCAAGCAAAAACAAAGAAACAAAATATTTAAATTAAAAAAAAAAAAAAATGTTGATACTTCTGTAATTCGCAATGATTTTCTCAAACCAGCCAGGATCTGGAGAAGCATTTGACAGTGTCTGGGCTTAAAGCCATGGACAGTATCCACTGTTTAGTGTTGTATAATTTACAAACTCCTGTTCTTTCAACAACTACTCAGAAAATGAAATTGTTAAGTAAATATATAGCATGAAAACAACTCTGAAGAACAGAGCAACTCCTTTATATCATTCAAAAGGTGATGGCCCCTGTAAGAGAAAACAAATTTCTGCAATCTGCCAAGGCTAGAAGAACATCAAACAAACCAAACAACATGAAAGCTATAAAAAAAAACCTGCATGCCTTTCTTTCGACGCGCAGCAACCTCCTCTGCAGCGGTATGCGCCACGGAGATAGGCCCTTACATGCTCGTGCCATCCAGGTAAGCAGATTTCATGTGGCCGTGCTGGGCTCTGATAATATCGGGTTACAAAAATGACAGTAGTTGGGAAACGTGTCGAGAGAAGTACGTGTGTTCACTGGCACTGCTCGTACTGCTGGGCTACTGCTTTCCCCAAAGCCTGTTATTTTAGGTCCCCCGCTCCGGGTGCTTCACAGGGCCCCCATTTTCTGTGCACCAATGCTCGGTCCCTAGAGCTGGAAGAGTTCCACAGTTGGTGGCCTGGGGAGAAGAGCTGAGCCAAAATGTCCCCAAGACCCCAGGCCAGCGGCAGCTGTGTCCCACCGTGCCCAGGTGCCACTGTCAGTCTGGGGCAGAGCAATCGGGGGAACGCATCGCCTTTCCCACAGTTAGGTCAGGAAACTTAAGAAATTGCTTCTTTATTAAACATATTGGAGACTTGGCCTTGTTTGCCTACTGATATCCTTGAAGGAAGGGAATACAAAGATGAGGGTGTGAATGCTATCTGCTGGATCACCACTTTCGGGCTGCTAGGACAGTTTTATTTGCTTTATAGTAATTCATTGCCAACTTCACACATAAAAGTTAAACACGCTTTTTAAATGATAACACTCAAAAGACGGTTTCCAGAAGGAAAAAAAGAAACCACACCAGAATGCAAATCTCTACTTAAAAGGGGTGAGGTGGAGGTTACTGCAAAGCGTTCCCAGGTTCGTTTCTCCTTGCTATGCCGGTAAATGCGGTGACCCAGGTGGTCCCAGGACGTACCAGGCTGCACGGCTCCAGCCCAGCACAGCCTGGGGGGGATAAATGCCCCAAAACACCCACCCCATGGGGTCAGGGCCCCACTGGAGCTTGGGGTCCCCATCCCCATGTGGCAGGACTCCGGGGTGGTGGGCTGCGGACCAGCCGCTAAACGCTGTGTTTTCTCTAGTGGTGGCAAGAAGAGCTTAAAAAAGCTTTGCTTAAATGGAGTTATGAAAATATCAGCCACTGATCCAGAAGTTCTCAACAATTCACTGATGCAAGGTCACTCCTAATTGCCTCCATCTTTCCTATTCTCTCTCCAGAGAATAATTACTTCAAGAAACAAAGTCCTGGTTTATTTTACTAAGATCCAGAAATTCCCTGCTTTTATAACAACAAGCAACTCCCCTCTTCTTCCGCTTTGGACTAAGGAGAATATTACCACTGTCAGTTATGTGCTGGGGAGCGGTTAACCCTTAACATCCGCGTGGTGAAAAAACAAACTGCAGAAATAATCGCCTCACGTGTTTGGAATTACCCAATTCTGCTAAAATCATCACGCGCTTTGCTTGTTTGTAAGTGGGAAGAAGAAATGCTTCTGAAGCATTCATTCTTGCATTAGCCAGAATTAAGTTTTCCCTGGAATCACTGCTTCAGACTAAACCACAGCATCTCAAATATAAGTAAAAATAAGAACTGTTGCATTCCAGACTTCAATTAAAATACTTGTTTACTGGCAGCCTATCTGCTGCTCATCTCAGCATGTCTTGATATAAATTTTGTTTCACAGGAGAAAGGGCAACAATTGCTGTAGGAAAAAGGAAGAAGCCATGCAAACCCCTCTCTCTGCAGAGCTTTTTGCCTCTCCTTTCTCAAGTGGTATCATTGTTCTGCAAATCTGTCATCCTGAATCTTCAGTGTTGTTTGGGAGACTTTGCAAATCAAACACTGCTCTTATTTCCATGCAAAGCTCTCGTTTGACATCTCAAACCTCTCCACTGCTCCAGGCACCTATCTGGTTTCTGGATTATAATGTTTCTTTGCACTCTTTTCTCAATCCACTTAATAGCATCCCATCTCTAAATCCGCTTGGCAAGTCTGAAGCATAATCACCATGGTATAAAAAAAAAAAAAAAAAAAAAAAACATTTTAATAATCTGTCCTCTATCACCTGCCATCAGCACTGCTCAATGTCCAAATGCGGTGTAACTGCCCCTGCGCCGTGCCCCTCTCCAAGGCAAGCGCCGTTCCTACAAGAAGAGCAGTACAACACAGCACTGATGTCACAAATTAACTTTTCCCTGGGTGAGGAAGAAGAGAGGAGTTTATTACGTTGGCCATTAACTACTACAGCCAGCATTTCATGACAGCTTTTATTACCGGTAGCCTTCTATAGTCTCTTGCTTATGACTTTCTGACAGTGCTTCTTTCCAGAATAACACCTTCCATGTGTTGCCTGAAGCCAAGAGAAATATTTTTCCAAATAAATTTGATAACAAATCTCATCACTGATTTGCAGGTTAGACGAGTATTTTAAAAACTTGAAAAGTGAAGTTGTGCTTGTTCCTACAATGTTTTGTTCCTACAAAATTAAGATTTTGTACATCAGTAGGACAGTGTACATGAAGATTGCAGTGCTCTTTAGAGACACTAATGATTTAATCAATGCAGCAACCTGTAAAACAGGTAAGAAGTATGATCCCCGTTTAGGTTGGGGGAAGCTAGAGCAACATGCACAGGGAAGCCCACAAGTAGAGGAACCTGCAGAAAGAAGGGAATTCGGTCCTTTCAATCAACTGCTTTTTCCATCCTCCTTTCCATCCAGGAAAACCCACAACAATTGAGTCCACAACAATCAATCTCTCCAAAAGTAAGTCAAGAGGATTTACCAGAGAAAGGATTTTTTTTTTTTTTTTTTTAGCAATTCATAAAATCTACCCTTGCACAAATGGATATCTGTAGGGTCTCTGTGGAGGAACCTACACAATTCTCTCTTCTGTCTGAGCCTCTACTAACTTTTAACTCTCTAAAATCTTTTTGGGATTTTCCCAAATCCCCCATCTGCTGCATCTCTGTCTTCACTTCCCTGCCGTGAGGCTGACAATCAGCTCATGCTCAGTGTTCTTACAGATTTTTGGATCATCTAAAACCACAAAGGAAGCAGACAGGAGTACATAAAACTGACGATTTCATGCCCTATCCACACTCTGCAAAAACATCCGTGTGAGGTCCAGCACACGTGGCCTTCAAGGTCCCATCTAGGTGGAAAGTCTACAGGGTCCAAGGAACAAATACAGAGAAGAAACAAAACATTAAATAAATAAATAGGCTTGATAAAAATGTAAGTGTAGCTAGAAATGAGTTTCTGCATTATAATGTGCTACAACTCCAGGAGAGTTCCTGATTCGGCTACACCTCTTTATGCAGAATTACTGGGGGAAAAATAAAGTTATACATTACCAGCATAGATCTACTGAACTTGATGCAGTATTTTCTATAGATATCATGCTCTTTGAGGATAATTACTGTTGTTTCTTCCCACAACTAGCTGTACCTTTCTGTTATTTTGATCTCATGGAGAAAATTTCTACTGCCTACATTAGAAGCAAGAGAATTCGTTGGTAGAAAATATCTAATGTACTTTAACTGTCTATTCATTGATGTCCCAGGACAGATATGGGTTGTGAAAACTTGTCAGTTATTTTGCAGAGTAGCATACACGTCTCTAAAGACGCTGTGAAATTGTTATACACAGAAAATTCCACGTGGCTGGGACAGTCACGGATACACAGCGGCACCGTGAACACGATTACCCGCAGAGAATATATTTCTCTAATTACTGAAGGGAGCCTATGGCCCGGGATGAGTCAGCATGCCACCTGCAGAAGCGTTCCCTCATCAAACACCGCGGGTGATTGCAGTCCCTGCAGACAAACAGTGGAGGTGCAGGAAGGTGTCTCACCCTCTATCTACAAGGGAGCGGGACGCTGCCAAGGACGCCAGGAGTCAAAGCAAAGGTTAACGCACACGGACCCGTATTGCTACTTCCATCCGAGACAAGGGTTTTATCAGTGTAAACAACCACGTCTTATTGCCCCACATCTACAGCATCACCGTGTTAATTGGAAAACACGGTGTACCGTGTACAGATGAACCAAATAATAGGCTGCCTCTCCCAGGAACACCTTCCAGGGGGTGACGGTGTGTTTTCTGTGCCAGAACAGCACGTTCAGCATGCACGCTGCATAGCTGATAGCCCGCATACAAATAAATGCGGGCACGCTTTGTCAAATCCGCCTTTGGAAATGATGGCTTCGTTAGCAAGCACGCAGGTCGAAAAGTTCGTTTAGATTTGCATGCCTTTCTGGGGCAGTCAGTTTTCGACCCAGGAAACACCACCGCTGGTGTAATGGTCTTTTATGATTTCCTTGAAGACTACATCTTATCACAGCCCTAGTTTGTGAAAGACAGTGGACTTTCTACCTTCTGATATAAAAAGGATAATACGCACGCAGTGCAAACTTCAGCCTGTTTCGACTGGGTGAAACTAGCACATCATTTATCAATCTATTTTTTCCTGATAATTTGAATTTTGGAAGCATGGATCAAGCTCTCCTCATTGACTATAAGCAAGTTTCTGCACTTTGGTTGACCCTGCTGAACTTTGCAACACTGACTTTTCAACACCCCTGCTGAAAAAAAGCCACTAAATCTTACCAACTATCTCTTTGTTGTCTCTTGCTTTTTCCCAGCCCCTCCTTCCAATCTTACCAAGCCAGTTGAGCTGCACTTTTCACCTCCTCTGTTGACATGAAATGAAGTAATCACATTTATTTGAATATTCACTACAGATCTTGTCATCGTCTCGGTTTATTAGCCAAGAAGATAATGTTTCAAGAGCAAGTCTTAAAACTTTACAGCATGGATCCACTCACTCGCTAAAAGCAAAATAAGTGAATTAAAACCTCAATTCATAAGGCAAATAAATGTCATGTAGACACACCACTGAAATCAAGCCATGAAAGCTAATGAGCCTGCAAAACCCAGAAGTACGGAGCCTGAAAAGGGCACTGAAGTCATCTTCAGAGCACAGCAGGTAACCCGCCGGGATGCGGCCGCAGCCTGTCCCTTGCACGGCACAGTCTGCCTCACCCGCTCCCCATGGGGACACAGGGGACACCCGTGGCATGAAGGAGAGCAATTTGAGCCATGCACACACAGATTTGTGAAATTCAGCCTACCTGCGCGTTTAAGTGCCCAGGCACTTATGCAAACAAGCACAAAGGAAGAAATAGCTACGGCTTGTGGCGAACAGTGGATGCTTATATCTGCTGTGTGGTGGTTTACAACTTCTTTAACCCTTTCCTTCATCCTATGACTAATTTTAGGATGTAAAACTCCTAAGCCTTTACATAAATACACAAAAAAGAGCAGTTACAGAACCTTCATTCTTCCATTCTCCTCCAGGGAAGCTGCATTATACATGCATTATGTGTAATGTATTTTGAAACGGTGGGTTTTAATTTCTGGGAATTTAATTTCCCATTAATTTCCTTCCCATGGGGAAGGATGGTTATTATCTTTGGGTGAAATGCTGCTAAGTTTCTGTGCAAGTCCCGTGTAATCCACATCAGCGGCATATCTGCACTGAATGAAGATTATCCCTTCTTAGACAAAACATGATTTAGAGCAAGCAAGAGGAAACCAAATTTTAAGCACCTTCGGGAGAGCACAAGAGAAAGGGCACGACCTTGATTTGTATTTGCTCTGAGGACAGAGGATTCAGTCTTTAAGTCTGTCACTAAAGCACTCTCCTCAATTTCTGAATTTACTGGGGAGTTGTTAAGATAAGGATGGAGAACATGATGGGAGTCAGGGTTTTTGCCCCAATAAAAGGAGTGCAAGTGTCTATCCAGCTGCTCTATCAGCCTCTCTTTGATATTGTCCAGGAGACCTGGGCAGAATTTGTACCTCCAAGATCACTTCTGGGGTTCCTGTAGAGTGTTGAGGCCAAACCACCTCTTTTGAGCCTGGTGAAGTCAAGCCTTCGGGGTCTGGTCGCTACTGGAGCTTGAGGTTGTTGTGCACCTCCTCAGAAAGTGGATAAAAGGTTAAAAGCCTGATAACAGATGACTTCGGAAAGAAGGGATTGTTTTCCTTACAGAAGGACAGCATTGAGAACAGATTTTTTAAAAAAGCTTTGGCTGTAATAGCCTGTTGAGATCTACAGTCCTTAACCAAACACCAGTTCTCTCCTATTATGCTCAAAATACGCCCTAACAAGGCTGGTCTGAAAACACACGTGATGGACCACATAAATTGTTTGTCTCCCATAAAAATTCAAAAGGCTTTCCAGTTTCATCTTTGGGGGTTTTAATCTTTTAAAAGCATGTTCAGATTATATTCATTTGATTTTAGGGAGATTGTGCTCTAAAATAAACGGCCTGTGCGCGCACACACTAACACATGTGGAATTCCTTTCCAGTAATCCTCAAAGAGGCTTTTGATTTTACTTCTGATTCACCAAAAAAAAAGCACCAGGGAGCAAGTGAGATGTGCGCAGGGATTTAGATGGCTCCAAGGTCACCACATACATTTACATAGGAAACATATGGCTATGGGAAAACTTTCCTCTTCGCTGTAAATGGGTTCTTGAGGTGTTTTCACAAAATCTGATTCTCAAATGGATAAAAACCCAGCGAATCAAAGGCCAATCGGGGGAAATCGAATCGGTGCTAATAGGGCAGTCCATCAGCAGCTCAGCTGCACGATCCCGGAGGAACACCCAGAGCTCTGGGCACTGATCCCACTGGAGTCAGTGGGGATTCATGGCACCCAGGGTAGACCTTCATCCACCTTCCAGCACCATCAGCATCCACAATGATAAAAAAGGCAAAATCTGTTGCACGAGCAGCCGCCAGCAAGAGCAGGGCAGCTCCGTGTCCTCTTGCACAGGAGGGCAGGCAGGTAGGGAGGTATGGAGGTGGCTGGAGGGGGTTCTGTCTGCTTCTACATGGCCCCATGAAAACCACCACGCACCAGGCGTGGGGACGAGGACACCCCTTATCCCTTGGGGCTGGGAAAGCAGGACGTCCCCTGCGCCCTGCCCAGCGCTGCCATTCAGCGCTGGCTTCACCCCTAGGATAAGGGAAAAGCTCCGGCTATTGTCCGGGCTCTGAAAGTCCATTATTAGAGAAGAATAAGCCTGAAATGCAACAGCTTTTTGGTGAAGGAAGCTTCACGTGACTCATCCATCACAAGCTTTATTATTGCTTCAGCCCCTACTGCAGGTTTACAACCAGATGTTTTAGGGACCTCGCATTTCTGCTGTGAAATATTCGCTCCTCCGCGCTTCAAGCTGACAGGCAGGTAGCTGTAAAGTCAGCCATAACAGTCAGAGCCGGCAAGTTTTGCCTCAACACGATAAAAAAGTCTGTTATTAGTACTTTGTGATTAACGACGGCATATTACAAATGTACATTAATAAGTATAATATATTCTCAGTATTTTATTGCTGCTTTTATGATATGACAAGCAAACCTATGAAAGCATGTTTAATGTATTCGCACACCCATATTGTGTGTGTAATTTACACAAACTGTAGAGATGGCTTAAAATGCCTCTGAAAAGGACACAATCAAGGTCTCATATTTAACCCTTCTTGTTATTATGGTTGTCTCTCCTGCGGGAAGATTTTTGCGTTCTTCCTACTTGCTAAATTTCTGCAGTTTAGGACAACTGGGAAAGGGAAGATTAGAAAACAGCAGTTTTGCAAGTGAAGCCTTGTGAGAAACTCCCCAGACATGAAGAGGTTACTGCAGGAAGGGGAGAAAAGGACAGGGAAATGTGGTAAGGGATGAGCAGAATTAAAAGTGTTTCCAGTTCCTTTAAGCGCGTGGCTTTGCTGAGTTTGCAGACACCATTTTCGGCAGCCCACACTCCTCCCAGCACCACCTACACCAAAGGCTTGTGGAGGGAGTAAAGCAGCACAGAGGGGCAGGGGGCATCAGCCAAAGCCTTTCTATTAATCACCAATATTATCAGCTCCATTTCTGGCTTGCAGGCAGCAGCTCCTGCACAAGGTGCTGCTATGGCCAAAGACCATGGTGCAGAGGCTCAGGCAGCCCCTAGGAGGAGTGTTCTGCATGCCGGCTCCTGCTGCCTGCAGCCGCTTTTCCCTCTCCCAGCAAGGACCAGGCTTTTCCAACTATTTTTTCCTGCCTCTCCACATTATCCCTTTATCCAGGTAAGCGATCCGTTGTCAGCATTCTCAGCAGGTGCCCTTCAGTTCCTTGTAATTTCTCTTCCCTCTTTCTCTTCCCTCTTTCTCTCTTTCCCTTGCTTCTCTTTCTTCAGGAAAAGAAGCAAGCACACAAATTCCTCTTGGCAGTGTGTCCAGAAATCAGGGGGGTGATTCCAAGCACAAGTCTGGCAGCAGCCAGCTGACAGCAAAAATCCTGCAGGCAGCAGGACTTTTGGTCTTCCCACTTGTTTCACACATGAAACAATTCCCCTTTCCCCGTATGTCAAAATACATCGCCATAATTCATCGGCACACTGAAAATAAAAGTTTTGAACATCTGGCTGAGTGCATGTGCGTGTGCAAGGTGTGCACCCTGGGCGTTTGCACTTGTTAGCACCAGCTTGCTGAGGCAAGTTCCTGACTGCAGGAGCAGCAGATATGGATGGACACATCCACAGAAAAATAAACTTCTGGGTAAAATACCTCAAGATTCAAAAATCCTTGGTCTCAGCTTACCTGTTTCCTACTGGGGTTCCTCCTGATCAAAGATACGTGCCCACAGGAACATGATTACAGGTGAAAAAGGAGCGTACAAGAGCCACATTTTGACCAGCAGCTTCATTCTGGGGGCTGCTTGCCTCCAGCCAGCTGACTTTGCCTGTGACCTGAGCCCAGCTCTCCCTGCAGGAGCAGGATGCTCGGTTCCTCCGCAAAGCAGAGCACGTGGACAAACCTGGTGGCCAGAAATTGGGCAACTGCTGAAAACTTGGACTCAAGGGACTTGCACTACAGCACCCAGAAGGGCAGGGAGATGGTGTTTTATTCTTAAATACTGTTTTTAAATGCATTCATAACCTCATAGGAACAACCCATTTGTTTCCAAATGAGGTGATTATCCAGGCCAAGAGAGGATTGCTTCCATGGACTGTTCCCTACTTTAATACTCCTCCAAACAAGCTTCAGGTCTTGAGTGTTTTTTCCCTTTAACATTCAAGCAATTCCTCTCTGCTCCAACCGCTTGCAGTAACATGACTGGAACAATTTTCTACCAGTTTTGGTTGTGTTCAGTAGGACTATGTTTACTGACTAGAAAAAAAAAAAAAAAAAACAATAATTTTATAATAATTAGCACATCTTGAAAGCAACCATAAGGCCATTGGGACTGGGACCTGCTAGCACTGCAGCTTTGGCCATGGCCTTGCACAACCAGGCTGTGTTCGTCGGGTGCTGGAGGGGAGTTGCGGTGACACACGAGTGACAACCACCTCGGGCTGAAGGTGTAGCCCCTCTGTTTCTTGCCTGCATGACCAGCACACATTTAACATTATAAAATCCCAAACAACAATGAGCAGCTTCTTTCTTCATCCAGTTCACCTCAAAGACATTTGGGCTTCAAAGCACAGATGGGTCATTACCATATGACTGTTGTTGGGCATAAATAACCCAAAAAATACCTAACCCAGCTGGAGTCAAGCACATTCTGAAGCAGAGAAAACAAAAGAGGCAAACTTATCCCCCCATAATTTCTGCAGTCAATGGAGGGAGGCTGCTGAGCAGGACTGAGATTTGGGCTGCCTGCTTAGGCAGGAAAATATCGGAGAATAGACAGGAAAATATAGGATATAAACTTTACCCCTTGCGAGTTTAATAATGGTAATTTTAACTTTTAAACTCTTCTGTTTCTCTCCCTGTAAAAGACTAACTTATCTCTAGCTAAAGACGGGGAATGACAGTGCACAATGCTGGGATGTTACAAAATTAAATCTCTGTCAAGTTCCTTGGAAGCATCAGCTGGAGGATGCTGGAGGAGAGCAGAGTGCTACCCTCATGTTTGGGGGAGACAGTTCCAAATCCTAGGCAAATTCACCTGGTCGTCATACCTCATGTTACCAGCTTGCTGCTTTACCCTCGTTTCAACAATTAGCAGCTATAAGCCAGCAGCCATGCTCAGAGGGCTGCGGGAACTGCCGTGCGGCCACCTTTGCTCCCTGCCAGGCACGGGAGCCCATCTTTTCACGAAATATGACAGAAAGTCTTGTAATAACATATCCCAAGTGCAACCTGGGGACCATTTGGGAGGAACAGTGTGAAGTCATAGGGGTAGTATTACCTATAAAGTGTGTGAAATATTAATAAGGGCAATATTTCTTCATCACCATATATATATACATACCACCAAGAGGCACATTACTACTTAGCTGAATCGCCACGTTCATAGATACATAGTTTATGCCTCAAAAAAGTGTATTGTGGCACATGCTAACTTTGCTGAAATCTCCTGCTTTCTATAGATCAACAGAAGAATGCACATAAATGTAGATAGCATCACTCTTTGATTTGTCATGGCTCAGAGGATCAAATCTACATTTTTTCCTTAGCAGTTTGTTGACATGGACTACTGCCACCTCAACTAAATGACTGACCAGACGGTTTGGCCAGACAGACAGTCAGTGGATGAGAATGAACTCTGACCCATTGAAATTAAGTCTAATATTTATTGTTCCAGGCCAACAATGGTCTCGGGAAGTAGTGACTTTGACCTGCTGTGTACATACAATTGCATACATAAAGGACCTATACAAAATAGAGCCCGGATTGTTTAAAAGATAAGCCAGTTCCCCTGAGGATGGGGGCTCATATCACAAAAGATTAAATACAGAGAAACATACTGAAGATTTTTTAAATTAGCCAGAATTAGGCTAATCATGGTACTACATGTATTTTCTATCAGTTGTCAATAGAGAAAATTAACTTTAGATCCACTGACCATCAGCAATAGTCTGCTAATTGCTCTGATTTTGCTAATAAATAGATAATGTTGGACTAATGCTGCCTTAAAAACATTGGTATACTTGTAATAATCAGATTATGCTCTATGTGGACACTACAGGAAAAAAAAAAAAAAAAAAAAGATTCCAGTCACTCTCTCTAGCCCCTTATGCTGCTTTTTAACTTCTTGTGATTCACATGAATTTTATACAATTTCTGTGTCTTACCAGTTTTAGTTTTCAGGCTCTGGTGCCGGTTTCTGTAGTGTCTGGGGTTAGTAATTCTAACCTGACTATTGCAGGGCATATTACATTCCTAAACATACATCCATCTTTATGTCTTTTTCATTTAATGAAGACAATCCAATTAACATTTTGTTTGGTACAAATCTCAATTTACAGAACTAGAATGAAACATTCCCTTTGGGTATGGGCTACCTAATAAAAAGTAAAATACACAGATGAAAAATGGTGAGCTTAAGCAAGCAAATAGGTTAATATGATCCTTCATATAATGTAGAAACTATCTTTTCCTATTTCTTCTGTGTTATTTTTTTTTCTGCTAGCATTTTCACCACTGTATTGTCTTAACATAACATGAAAGGCTTGCTGTACAAAATTAGCAACCGAAATATCGGTTGATTTGTAGTAGCATGGAAATAACAGAAACAAGCATAATTCCCAACAGAAAAGCAAACCCAACGCCACAGGCAGCGCGGTGTGACGCTCCTCCAGAAGCAGCACAGAGCCCAGCTGCGTCTTGTTTGACCTGTACCAATGCACTGAGTACGGCAGCATACTGAAAAAACCCTGTAACATTACATTAAATCTTTGCAATGTTGCATTTCTCATGGTTGCAATAAGTTTGATGAGATTAGAAAACAAATTGGACTGCAGCACATGTTCCCCATCAAAGAACATAAAATGGCTTTACTATACATTGGTAATAAAAAGTATTAAATAAATTCCACTGACCTAATTTTTTAATGTTCTCCTAGTTGGCATTATGTATGTATATTTGCACAGGCACATTTTTCAGATATTTAACCAGTAATAACTTTTATCACCACAATTTTGCTATTGATTGCTTCTTTAGCAGCAAAATGCATCACAAACAGAAATGAATGAAGCTGTCGGGAAGAAAGTTCCATAGTAGCTTTACTGTCAATTCCCATCATAAATAACCATGACATCACATGAGTCTTATCTACGGGTTGCTGTTACTGATCAATGGCATCACTCTAGTAGTGTAAATAGCTTCTAATGTCCCATCTTCCACCTTCAAATAGGTTCTGATTATTTATGATAGCTGTTAGGTTACAAGTCTGAGCTGCGGTTTGGATTTATTTTCTACTTACAGCTGCTGTGGATTTCAAGTTAGATAGGATTATTTTTTAGTTAAGATGATGAAATGGGATAGAACTGTCATGAAGCCTAGAAAAACCTTCATCTCATTTACTCTCTGTAGCGATTTGACTGTGAATCCAAAGACCTTAAAGGCTTTTCATTAAATAATTCAAAATGTTAAAACAAAGAGACCTGGTTACTTTTGCTAGCTCAGCCTAGTCTAATCAATTTACAGTTAAAAAGAAGAGGAATAATATTTTTCCTTGTTACTAAACTATGAAGGAGTTTCATTATACGCAAAACCGTATAACACAGGCTTACAAAATTGTCATGAAAATATACCAGCCCATAGAAAAATCTACTTGTCAGCTTTTCCCATGGTGATCATGAAAAAACTAATGATGTTTTACTCACTCACTCAAACAAAAACTATTCACCCCCAGGCTAGTCGATATTTGGAAGGATGATATAATCTCTATATTTCTTATGATAATGAAAAGCATGACTGCCTGACTACAGAGCTCCAGATTTTTATTTTTTTTCCTTTAATATCTATTGCATTCTCATACCCCAAAATGATTCTCATAATTGAGGACCCTGGCAGTGGATGCACAGAACAACAGCACATTGGGAAACAAATGGACATAGATTTCCACTTACCCCACCAGAACAGAGGAGTCAATGGCACGTTAACTAATTCATTATTTAGATTTCCAGAGTCAAGTTCCTCTCTTGCATTACATTTAGCAAGTGCACTAAGTTGAGGGCTATTCTGGAGGAAACAGGCCATTTTTCCCAGCATCAACAATAATTAATAAATGGTTAGTGTTCTCCAGCTCATTTGTCTAAAGGACCCACCCTAATGACATGGGGAGAAAATCAATAAGGATGAAAATGCAGCGGTGATAAATATTCTGCTACCCTTATCCTTTGGTGACCTTCTGAGGGGTTTCAGATTTAAAGACTCATCCCACTTCAGTCTTTTGTTCCTGTCTTCACCATAATTCATCAGTTAATATATAACTTCTAGCTGATTGCAACTTATCTGTAAACGTCTTTTATGTGGTAGAGGAGCACAAGCATCTCAGCAGAACAAATCTGACTTTTTTTCTTTTTAAGCTTCCCTTTTGGCAATTTAATTGTGAATGATAAAGAAATCATGATGGCATTTGGTGTGATAACTTGACAATGCAGAGATCTTTGGGCTTGGTCTGAAAGAATCCAAAACACGCTCCAATCTTTGTATCTGGGTGACAAGCACTTATTTTCCATCCAGTATTTCCTCCTTAAGATTGTTCTCTCTGGTGAAGAGCTGTTGTGCACGGAGCAGCACACACCTCCTAGCACTGCCTTGCCTCGGTTAAAGAGTAACCACCGCACCAGGGGTCACCTGGAAATGGAAAGTCTTAAAAACACGCAAACAAAATCACCGTCTCGCCGGAGGGTTTTGAAAGACACGTTAGTAATTACTAATAAAAAGAAAAAAAACAGTGGCATTTCTCCAGTTGCTACCATTGTTTAGACTTAGGAAAGTATGCGATGATAGCATCGCTCTCGCGCGTTCCTTCTCCTGTCCTCAGCGGACTTTCCCTTTTTTTTTTCTTCCCCGATGCTACAGCCTTTATTTCTTCTGCCTTAGGTAAACTTAAAACCTCTGCGGGGAGAAGGAGGGAATGCGGCTGCCGGGCGCTGACAATAGCTGTTTTGTCACCGCTAGGCACTGGTCGCCATCAGGAAGTGGGGACGAGTCCAGGCACTTGATGCCAGGGAGGATGATTTATTGCCTAGTGTCTTCGGTGGCAATTGGACCCCTTCCCGCTGTCACTCACGCCTTGCAAAGATTCGGTCCTAAAGAAGAGGTTCCCCCCTGGTCTAAAGAGATTACAATGCTTGTCATAAAGTGTCTTTTAGTGGAGGGAAATGGGTATGAAAATGGGTAAAGAAAGGAAACAATCAGAAGAGGAGAGAAGATGGATGTTCTGTAACCTTTTCTCAGAGACCCATTTCTTCTACTTTTTCTCCTGTCTTTAGCAGGTTTTTGTTTTGGCTGATGACAATGCGTAATAGCCTGATAAATTGATTTTGTGAGTCCCCTTTCTCATCTCTTGAGAAGACACTAACTCGTTGGGACTTCAGAGGGCTCTCGGAGGCAGGAGACAACAATTAGTTTGTTGGGGATGTCAGAAAGTAGCTTCAAAGTTTGGCCAGGAAAAATCCTCTCTGACAGATCAGTGCTGACAACGTTGGCAGCTGCTAGGAGAAGTGGAGCTGGAAACTCCCTCCAGCCCTCGGGAGCAGGGCAGCCTGCAGGACGTCAGCCCCGTACAGTGGGACGGACACCGGTGCCGCTGCATTTCTCCAAAGCACGCATGGGAACGACCAAAGCTTTGCTCTGGGTGGAAAAACTAAGAGCCATTTACAACCGAAATGCTGTGACTACTTCCCATTTGATGTTTCAGTGGAAACAATATTTTATTTTTTTACCAATCAGCTTTTCAAGTTTTTTAGCAAAGCTCATCACTGCAGGATTTGCTTTCCTATAGTCAAAATGTGTGACCTTAATTCTTTATTTTTCCTAAAAAGTAGGAAAGTCCTTCATGAACTCCTGACAGTAATTGTGTATCTCAAACCACCGCACCAAGGTACAACTGCAGGCATCCCGTTACAGGAAACTCCGTGGAAGGGCTCTGTGTATAAAGCCTCCCTATTTTTACAATCTGTCTTGATTTCCTTAACCTGAAAATAAAAAATTAGCCACTTCCTCAAGATCCAAGTAATGGTCAGTCCAGACTTGCTGAAAATAAGCAACTATTACCCTTTTTGTTCATAGATGGCAGAACCGAAGGGAAGCTACATTTTCCTGTAATCACAGGTTTTGGGAAGGAGGAGCTGACAATGAAACCTGACAAAAGCTGTCTGAACTTCCAGGGGAGAATCAAAGGATGATTACCTGCTATTAAATTTAAGGGTAAATGCTATATAACACAATCGCACTGCTGTATAAGTGCATTGCCCGTGTTGGTATGATTCTGGGTGCAATTACAGGTTTTTCCGTATATATTATTAAACACACAGATGCACATGTGTTTTATTTTACTAGAGTTGATATTTATTTTTGCATGTAGGTCAAAGGTGCTTAATATCATGCTTATTGCTAAATAATAACCATACACACACACGCAGTCTCCAGACACTTCTGTGCTGTGACTGACTTGCAGATCACAGAGGGGCAGAGAAAGCTTTTACTTAGAGATTTCCCGAAAAGATAAACCCTCCTATAGGATAAATCGGTGAGAATCTATTTAGAAAACTTGAGAAACATTTTCTCTCTCTCGTCCTATCCCCCAATATGCATATTTGACACAGGACGGTACCTACATGCGATATTGCTTCCTCTGTTTATTTCCTTGATAAACTGCAGCGAGCTCGGAATAAATCATGTCATGTCGCTACTGATTCCGCACAAAGAAATCTTTCACTGAACAGTGGTTATTTTAAAAGGAAGAGGAGGGATGAAGTGTATTGATAAGGAACTAAAACAGACCTTTTAAACTCGGGGAGAAAAGGAAATGTTGTACATTCAGTAGTTACAGCCAATTTCACGAGAGTATAAATTGCTTTGCCAAAAATCTCTCCAGCTGCATTAATACTGCTGTAAAGACACAGCACTCGAGTAATAATTACACAGTCATTTTCTAGCTTTTAAAATCCCATCACTCCAAATAATACCACTCTGAGTTATATCCTTCTAGAAGCAGCCCATTAATATCACACACCAAACACAGAACGGGTCCTGAATAAATCCCAGATCGCCGGGTAGGTGGCACAGATCTGGTCTGGAATATCCAGCCTGAGAGCTGCTGGCAAAAAGTTCAGTCCTGCAGACATTTCTCAGTCCCCCAGCTGCTTTGAGTGGCTGTTCCTGGGTGGGTGAGGAGGATCGATGTATGTGGGAAAAAATGCTATTCAAGTGGAAGAGAAAATATGTTTTTTCTTTCAAAGATACACTAGAACTCAATCAGGCTATTAATCAAATAGATAAAACTGGCACTTCAGTCCCTGCCGCTAACAGAGCTCCGTGCAGCAACAAAACCTTCTCAGCACACCAGGAGACTCTTAAAATTCAAGCACTCTCAAACTTAGCAGCACCCCTGAGAGCCACAAATTGAGAGAAATTAATTCTGTGCCCCTGCACCCCTCATTACCAGTAGAGCTGAAGTAGGTCAAATGCAAGTTAATCTCTTAAATTCCACTTTTGTACACGGATGTTAAAGCGGCCATTACTTTTGCACCGGCAAATGTCTCCAGGCTAAAAGTGTAGAACTTTAATAAACCGTAACAGGTCAGTACTGAGTATTAATACCAAATAAATGCCTGAAATGTTTTATTATTACCATTTTTTGTTTGCAGTTTAGCATTGTCCCCTGAAATGACCGCTCTGTGCATTACTACACAAACATGTCTGAAGATTTTAGGTTGCACATCAGTGACTATTTGTAACAAACACCCCATTCTTTTGGGTTCCTAAATGTGCAGGAAGGTTAAAACGATTTAATTGCGATCTCAAACACGAGACAACAATTTGAAATAGAAGAGCACGTTAAAAACGCAGCTGAATTTGTCATCTCAGGAGGGAGGCAAACACATTTCAAAGGAAGCAAACCTGCCCCTGCAGCATGAGGCAATAACCCACTCCATAGAGCAATGCCTACATCGAGAGATGTCTAGTAAAACCCATGTGTTGTACCCTCATTCCAGCCTGTGTTGTGTGAAGGTGCATCAGGTGTGGGTCTGCAAAGCGAGCAGACTCCCAGAAGGTCCAAACTGGGGTCTCAGCCAACAAAACCTCCCAAAAGTCTGCTCTGGTTCTCCCTGCCAATGGGTCAGCCCTGAGTGTCCAACTTTATGCTACCTTCCTGCTGTATGCCAGCATGAGTAGGAATATCAGAGATGAGTCCTGCTCCTGATGAAGCCAGGGTCAGTGCTCTGCTTCACTTCAGAGCCACAGGCTCACCTGTGGAAACCCACCAGGTAGAAGAAGCACCACATTCGCTTTGGGCACTTTTTCTAATTCAACTGGGAGCTTTCATGTTGTGCACTCCCATCGGTCCACATGCACAGCTCCTCCTCATGCCCAAGGGACTTGCACGAATAAAACCAGTGTGTAAGATTTCCCACAGTGACTTCCCATGTCCTCCTAACTCATCTGTAGGTAATATTTTCATGGACAGTACTAATAATAGGAAAAAAAAAAAAGAGCATATTCCTGTCCTAAACATCCCAGACTTAGGTTAAAAACCTAGCACAACATTGCATAACTTTAAGTCAAAGCCATACCTTAGTATGAGCTTGCCATTACACACTTCTCCCTGCTCCTAATGTATCTTCAGAAAGCACAACATTTGTCAGAAATCTCAGCTAACGATCCCCATTTTCAGTGTCAACCTAAGTTCAGTAGCCGTCTACAGATGGTGTAGCACCTACAAGGAGAATAATCACCAGGAAAAATTCTTTGAAATATTGGTCCTGAAGGAAAGGAACAAATCTAACAACAAAAAAAATAAATTAAATTAAAAAAATAAAAATAAACTGCAAAATGTTTTTAATATATTATAATAAATATAATAAATACTGTTGGCTTTTGGAGATATTGTTTAGAAGCCTGTAATAGTGCAATGCTAAAACTCAGCTTCTATGCTTGCAGACGGCACGTGAATAGGTAGTCACAGATTTATTACTATGATCATGTGTTAGACACTTGTGTTGATTCTTCAATATCTTCAGAAGCAAGTAATAATGACAATTTTTGGAGGTAATAAAATTTCACGTGTCTCTTGTATTAATGCGTTTCTATCACTAGCTTCTTAGACACATTTGGAAACAATCAGGTTCTTATTTTAAGGAGCCTTAAGATAAGGTATCTGCGAGCTCTACACTTGGGGTAATTGATCACATTTGTTTCCTGTGCATAGGTTCGACTCCTCTTTCCCTTAAACTTGGCATGTTTCTCATTACCCTATGCCTTGTTAGCCTAGTAGAAATGTTCTACCGTGGTGAGTGAAAACAGGACGATACTATTACAAACCACAACTAATCGGCGATGGCAGCCCTTCCCTGTCTCGGGGAACTCCAGCGGCTGTCGCAGACCCAGGTACATGCAGCGTGGCCGGCGGGGCTCAGCAGCATTTCTGCTCCAGGCTGGATCTGTGCAGAGCAGCTCCACGTCGGGATGGATCTCGAGGAAATGGAGCGCGATCTCGGGATGGGGCACGAGGAAAACATCTTGGGTGCACCCTGTTTGTTTTCCTTCCCGCTACGGGAAAGCGTTCGCTCTTTATTCAGGAAGCCTCTTTTGCCTTGTTTGTGAAGTGCCACATGGTGGCAGTTTTTCACGTTTTAAAAAAAAAAAATTGGAATACAACAGTATTTATTTAAAGTCTACCTCGTTATTCGTATCATAAAAAACAGAGTTAACTGTTGCATAACTAATGAAAAAAAATGCAGGCTCTGTGATGGCCTGGCTTTAGGCTGGGTTTATATTGGTACTGTCAGAGCGGGTCACACTCTGCTCACATAAAGGGAAAGCCATGTTACTACACTCGTTTTGTATCAGCAGAGAATCTGCCCTCATTTATTAGGTTGGAAAAACTCCCTTTCTATTACACTGCAAGTGGACCAGTCCTGTTGCATGAAAAATCCACAGTGCCATAATTTTAACTCCCTATTCTTTTTTCTTTGCATTCCTTCTCCCTCTTTCCTACCAGGGCAACAAAACTGGACCGTGTACCAGGAAGGCAGAGAAACAACTCCAGCTCCAAACTCAGAGCCAGGCTCGTACGTGAAGCAGCAGGGAGGATTTTAATCAGGCCTCGCTGGCTCTGAGAAATCACCTACGTACTGCACAAACTGCTGCAGGAAGAGCGGCTGGCAGTAGGCAGGCTTTAGGCGTATTTCATTTGACTTGCTATGGACTTGTTTCTTTTAATATCTCATTTAAAGACCCGGGGAGATTTAAGTACAGAGAAAATAGTCTACAACAGCCTTTAAAAGCATTGCAGCTGGCCAGGTTTGGTATTCCAAGGTAAAAGTCTCCTGCCACTAAGAAAGCTGCAGTGCTTTCATCCAGGGACGCAGACCGTTTTTCTTACACTCACACCTACCACTGAAGCTCTTACTAGCAGCACTCTTTATCTCACTGAAGGTAATATTCAGAATTGCCCACCACCGCAATACTTCATTAGGGAAACATTACACCCAGCGAGGGATCATTACTGAGCTTAATTGATACCAAAATAAAACAAAATAAAATTACCAAGTGAGAGAGAAAATCCCGTACTTGTACTGAAAAGACCTCATCGAGTAATGAAACATTTCTGGCTGTTCCTATTCACAACTCCTCTCTTTTCTAAGTCAGGTTTTTATGCTGCATTTATGCAGTTCACTGTAATCTACCTAATTTGTTCCCATGCTCTTTCTGGGCTGTCTTTCCTCTCTGACCATCTAGAGAACTTCACACATTGTCAACCTATCATAGGTGAAAGCTTTTGAAGATCTACTACTTTTCTCCGAGCCTAATAAGGTCAGTGACCTTTCAAGCTCTACTATTTCCTTTTCTATCATTAGCCTGATACGTGCATCAGCTACCTCTCAATTTTCTTCATCTCTTCAATGCCTCACTTCTTCCTTTGGACACTGTCTAATTAGGAACTTAATTTCCTCTTCCCTGATGGAGTTTTTGATAATGGAGAGATCCTATTCACCCCTGAATCACAGAGCAGTACTATGATTTCCTGCTCAGGGGTGTCTTCAGGTATGTTAATTAATTTTCACGGTGGCGGTTCAGCCACAAAGCCCGAGCAGACGGACAGCTTATCGCCCCCGCAGAAAATCCACCGACGGGGAGAAGTCCTGCCGAAGCTCAATCGGGTTCACTTTGGAGTGAATGAGGACGGCAGCACTGGAAGGAGCTGTGGAAGGCGCCTTGGTGCCCCGCAGAGCCCACGTTGCCCTGAAATCCTTTCCAGAGCCAGCACTGGCTTCTCTGTGGAAAAAGCAGAGGCTGTGGGGAGACTTTGTCCCATCCCTTCTGCCCACAGTGTGATTCTTTTGGTGGGAAGCACATCATTTCTATTTCACCTACACCCATCTCCGTTGCTTTGCAGAGGTGCTGGGACCAGGCTTCTGCATGCTGTCACATCACTGGGGCTGCTGGCATTACACCAGGCAGCGATGGGGCAGATCTGGTCACGTCTCTGTGGGAAAGGTGGGCTCTGCTGCTGGGTCCCTGGTGGAAAAGGAGCCAGGAACACCGGGCTGCCCCTGGGGGATGCACCCCAGCATCATGAGAAGGTGGCAGCAGGCAGCAGAAAATATTTGCTTGTTTTTCCTTGTTTTTTTTTTGTTTTTTGTTTTTTGTTTTTTTTTCAAAGGTTTCTAGTTTATAATAAGGACCATGCAGATTTTTGAACCAGCTGCCTCCAAAACTTAGAGGCAAGCCTCCACTGAAGCACCTCCCCAGCACCACGGCATGTGCTTCATTCACTCTTGCATGTGTATATCTAGAAATGATCCAACTCTTCTTAAATTTCAAAAACGATTCCCAAAGTTACCGATTAAACTTTTGCCACTGAACTAAAGTGCTCCCCCCCTAAAAGTGCCAAAATGGAAACAACTTTCCATTTGAGACCAGATGTCGCATCTAGAGGCAGTGCGTGCCCACATACCCTGCGTGTGTGCGTTTTCCCTTCCTTCCTTAAGCTGGGGTTTGAGATTTCAGTTATTCTGCAAACAAGACCCAGGAGACACACAATTAGACTCCCCTGGAGACTGACCCCTTATAGTGCCCACCTGTAGCCGGACCCAGATAGCATCCCAGTGCAATGAATTAGCACTCTAAGCTGATTAGAGCAGCTCTGCACAACTCTATTTTATTGACACAATGAAGAGAGGACAGAAAAGGGTCTGAAATGAGAAAATCATTTCCATGCTGACTGAATTAAAAGAACAAAAGAGCTCCTTGCAGTTGCAGCATTCAATTTGTCGGAAAAAAAGGAAGCCACTTAATGGATCACAATAGATCTGAGCAGACAGATGAAATTTAAAACTTCAGCATGAGTGCGATTACCAGCTAAACATATTCTAAATCATTTCCTCCATATGCACAATTTAGTTTGATTGTTTAGTTCTGTGTTTTGCAAAAACATCGTGCAAGATGTTATCTTCTAAGTGTCTTTGCATTTCATTTTTCAGGAGCCCGGGATGTTGTTGGGCTGCACGGCAATACATTTTGTTACAGCACAAATTGCACTAAAGTGAGCCCGGCTATGTTTTCCCTTCTCTCCCGCTCTTAGCAGTGAATTAATACTTTGGCTATATGGAAACAAATAATGCGAGATCATCTTATTCAAAAGTAGACTTAAATTGATTATAAAGCACATGCATTATTCTGCTCTGCTTAGAAGAGAATGAACACGCTGGAACTTGCACTCTAGAAAAATATATTGGTTTGTGCCACTATAAACAGCCTTCTCATTAAATTTAAATTTAAGCTAACAGTAATAGGACAAGAATACACACTATTAAAGGGGTTTCTGTGAATGATATATATAATTACTGGCAAAACCAATATGCGCTTTAACATTTTCAAATCAAAACCTGTTTGCCTATATAAGGCAACACACCTTTAAAATAAATCTGTGAAATAAATTGAAAACATCAGGATTTTATGCTCCCTGTCCTCTAATTATGTAAAAGTTTGAATCTGACGCAGTTCTAATTCAGAAGTGAAAATCAGTTGCATGTGTAAAAATATTCACATTTCCCAGAATATGTTTATATTTTCAACTTAATGAAATACTAAAACAAGAAAATACCGAGCTCAGTCCTGTGAATGCATTGGCATATAAATAACATAACTTCACTGCAGATTCCTTAAGAGTTAAAAATTTTAAATTATGCAGAATAGAGCTCTTATTTTTCTGCTCAGATTTTAAAAAAAACTTTATCTTGTTATAATATTTACAAATCAAATTTCTCTGAGAAATCTGAAGTCATTCTCTTGGCCTCACTATGAATTTAGAGCATCTGAATTCAGCTAATTCATATTGATTTGCCCTATTTGACATATATTCTTGATTTCTGAGCATGTTTCAACCAGCTCCCTTTACATGCTTTTTCCAATTCTGTTTTCAATTTTGACAGCTTCTTTTATTTGGTTAAAATTTTTAACTATTTCTGAAATTAAAAAAAAAAAAAAAAAAGAATTAAAGGAGATAAAATTGCTCCTAACCCCCCTGTTTTGAAGCTGATATCCTGCTAAGGAGAAAGCCATGATGAGTGCTGGTAGGATTCACTTCTGCTGGCTGCTATTACTGATTTGACTAAGCATTTCACAGGGGTAAATACCCAAATCATTCAGGGAGTGACTGACACGGTATGACATGTGGTTAACAGCCTTACCATGAATGCTCAAGATGCACTTTGCTTTCAGAAATTTTCCTGATGCCAACGCAACCTTTAAATAGTTTAGATGATAATTTTCCTCACACTTAAAAAAAAAAAAAGAAAGAAAGCAAAAAAAAAAGAATAACAAGAACTTTTACAGCCATGTCTGCATCATTCAAAGGATTATGACTAGAAAGGTTACTGTAATCATTCCCCCCCCCCCCTTTTTTTTTTCTTCAATTGATTGAGCTAAGAGTTTTCTATATAAAAAAAGGCATGTATAAAGCTTTGGGATATTTTAGCAAAATCAACGTAGTGTAACTTTGCTGACAGCTTGTCACATTTCACTGACTGTCTGTCTGGGATCCTGCGATAACATCTGCATTCACTCAGGGCAAGAGCTTACCCTAAGACAAAAAAGTGGGCCCTGCCACATAATGCTCCATCATTCTGTCAGTTCTGACATGGCATCTGAATTTTTTGAATCACTAAACACTTTTGGGACTCTGGTCCTTATTATCTTTCCTTAGTTTCTATACTCGCTCGGCAATGCTGAAAAATGTAAAATGTGCAAACAAGGTAGTGGCCGGCCCGGGCTTTTTGTCGTCTAATCCTGAGCCCCTCATTCATGCTCACTGTTAATCTCTTAAGACATTATAAAACTGTTAGACAAAGAAATGTGAATACCTCTGCTTCTCAGCAGAATGGGAGGAAACCAAGGAAAATCTGGATCATGCTAAGCTTTTCTTTTCACCACAAAAATGGTAACTTAAACCTGTTGCATCAAATTATTTATAATTCCCAACACTAAGGCCTTTTTCCTTTTTTTTTTTTTTTCAGTGCTACAGAACGAGTCTGGCCATATCACAGGAGGGGGAAGGCTACTGCAGAATTTCCAGAACACATCAAATGTAGTGGTTATAGAGAGAAAAAAAAAATTAAAATTGTTGAGCCCATTGGGCAAATTGGTGGTTAGGCCCCGGGCCGCTGCAGGCCTGGCAGGCTGGTGGGAGGCCGCAGGGCCCTGGGCTGGGATGTGAGGTTCATGAGGAGACCAGGGCCACTGAAGGACAGGATGGGGGCCCCCGATGGATGGGATGGGGGCCCCATTTCGCATTAATCCAGCTCTGTTTGGAGCCGTCTGCTATTGCAGGTCATCACTTCGCTCCTCCTGACTCCCACTGCTGCGGGGCATTAGCATGGGGACAAAAGCCCCTCAAGCACCTATTCTAAACCCATTCAAAGGTATCATTCAAGCCCACTAAAAATCACACCCGAAATGATACTGTTGCAATCAGCTACATTTTATTCAGGAATGCTGGGGCTGAGAAACAGAAATTTGGGCTTCTGCTTGTGCAAGAAAAGCGCTTTGTTGCGGTGGGTGCTGGAAGCAGATAGTCAGCTTTTAGCGGTGGCCAAGAGGCACAAAAGTATTTGAATGCAAATGCCAAACAAGCCAAACTCACCGAGCTGAGTCCCTACCACGAGGCTTTCTTTACAAACACAGCAGCTTCTGTCAAAGTTGCAATTTTCTAATAATTATTTAAATTAGCGTGAAAACGAGGTATCATTATTTTTGCCTAAAACACATGTTTTATTCAGCTTAGCCTGCATCAGCGAGAATGAACAGACTGTGAGGGCAGAGAATGAGATGCCTTTCTCAAAACAACACCATCACATTTAAGAGATGATTTGGAAAAACCACTTCTGAAAGCAAGGAGTGGGGCCCTGTGCTGGTGGGGGCCGAGCAGCTTTGCCAAGCGTGAGAGCAGCGATATTTCAAGTGGGGGAAAGGCAGTGCAGGAAGGTGCAGGCAAGACTGCGTCCCTGAGAGCTGTGAAGCACCAAGCCTGGGTGGGCAGAGGGATGCTGAAATGCTGACATGAGGAAAGCAGGGACAGGAAAGGATGCAGCAAAAAAATAAAGTATATCCAGGCACTGAAAGACACGCAGAGTCTGGTTAGCAGGGATTGTGTATATGGCCATGCCTAGTGACCTGCTGAAAGATAAAGTGAGGAAGATGAGGGTCGGGTATAAGGTGCTGAGATGGATGGGACTGGCAAAGGATGTGGTGAGGGGAACGGCTTTGGGAGAGGTTGGGTAGAAGGAAAATAAAAGGTTTATCGCCAGGATGAACAAGGATCCCAGCTGGCCATGAGGTTTTGGAATGACATGGATGATGGTAGCACTGGTATGGGAGGAAGAGGATAACTGTGATTAAGGAGGAAAAGGAAGTTGTGCTGCCAGCAGTCAGCTGGTCCGAGGAAATGCACTTTGAGACCACAGATCTTCAAAGAAGTGAGAAAAAAAGGCCCCTTTGCATAGTCTTAATCAGGGGAAAACTTTAAGATGTTTTCTGTCTGGAAATTATGTTTTCTTTTCTGGAAAACTGTAAGATATCCTCTTTGGGGAGGAAAAAAAAAAAAAAAAGTATTTCAAAGGGCAGGGCATGGAGCTGCAGCAAATTGCAGCTTTTGCTTTCTGTACTGGTTGTCAGCACCATCTTCCTCCACACACACAAGTTTTGACAGGGTTCTTTAAGTTTTAGTATTAAGGAAGATATAAAGCTATATAAGCTGTATTTAGTTTTAGTGTTAAGGAAGATATAAAGCTGTTTTCTTTCCTCCTTGTTAAATGCTCCTTTGTGTGCCTGCTCAGGTAGATATTCTAATAGGTAGATGCAGAGTTAACACCAGCATAAAAATTTAGTTTTTCCACATTCGCATGCAAATTTTGCCATACACAGTTTATGCAGAGGGTATCAGTAGATGATTGCTTAAAATCTGGCTCTGAAGAATATTTTCCACAAATGCAGTAGTGATGAAGCTATCACGTAACCCAACTTCCACTCTGTACAGACCAACATTTTTGCACTAAATCAGCATTACTGCCACGGTTTCAAAATACCCACTGAGATCCACCTGCTGTAAGCAACAGAAATACCATGACCACAAATCTCTTAGAAAACACGAATCTCCAGGTGTAATTTTGAATAAAACATGCATACGGCGATAGCTACACTTCTGGAAAGCCAGCTTACCACTTGAGGCATTTCAAGAAGACATGGGGGCAATGAAAGTTCCTCTCCAAAATCCCGAGCAGCTACACACCAGGTCTCCAACACAGAGTGTAAGAGCTGACAGAGAGGGAAGGCAAGCCTACTTCATACCTGTTGCCAGCACACTTCATCAAGTTAAGACTAAGAACAACAGTTTGGGAAACCCACTATACACAAGAGCCCCTTTATGCTGCAGGCTTCACCTGATGAAATATTATGCCTTTTGTGGGATCTTTTACATCTTTCCACTTTAAGTGCTGGGATTGTACTTTAAAGAAGGGCTAGTTAACATCTGTATTTCTTTTTTCCAAATTAATACTTATTGTTTGCATAGTTAATGTGATAAAATCAGTCTGGAATATGACAACCCATGCCTTCCCTCCTCTGTGTGCCACCTATCGTTCAGCTAGGAGCCAGTACTGCTGCCACGTCAATAAAACATCATATTAATACTCTCAGAAGTGGAAATACTCTATTAATCAGTTATATTTTTCTGATCCTTACTTCCAAGCAAATATGGGTCTGGACCACTCTGAAAAACATGTCTGTATCTGCAGGACCTAGCATGTAGGAGATTTTAAATTTATTTATACTTTTTTTTTTTTTTTTAATTTTAGTGATCTCTTTATTAGACCAAAAGCCCAGATTTGAATAATACCTTTCAGTCATGTGGTGATTTAAATGCCAAACCTCAGTGCTATGTCCTCTGGAGTGCATGTGTTCATTTGGGTTAATAAGCTTCTTGCCATACACTGCCTCCTGTCTTCATTTGCTTCTGTTTAATGATGACTGCCTCCTCCTGCCCACATTTCTGCTCGTCTCTTCACTGCTTGTTGAGCCATCAAGACACACCTTTGTTTCATTTAGTATGTAATTTTCACCTCTGACCCAAGAAACTAGTCTTAGGCTTCCTGAACTTTATTGCCTGTTAATAGACTGCTGGCTCTCTTTTCAGCAGTAATAGAAATGGTGGAGAGACATTTAATTGAAAAGATGGACAAAGCTAGACCCTGAAAGGCAAAGTTGCTATGGTTTAAAAAAAAAAAAAATCCAGAAATAATATGTTTGAGGAGCTTCGGATATTCTTTACAAGTTTGTGCCTCTTTACACAAATAAGAAAGACATCATTGATTTAATTATCTTCCCAGGGAACAATGGTATAATGCTCTGAATGGTGCTAAATGATTGATCTGGTAATTCATCTTCTGCTAACAACTATCTATGCATTTTGTTTCTCTCCAGTCCTCAGACTGATGACATTAACAACAATGTCACGGAGCAGTCCTGGGCTTTCATAAAACACCCACAGATGCTCTTTCCTGCCAGTATTTAAGGACACATGGTTATAATTTTGCCTCTATTTCTTTGTCATAGATTACTTTTAACTACATCTGTTCAATTAAAATAAAAAAGAAAGACACAGCTAGAGTCCATCAGCTTTATATCAAAAGTAGCCTTTTAATGAAATAGGGAGATTTAATTTTGTAAGTGTTCCAGCGAGTGAAAGATACCTCTGTGTTTTCAGAAGTTCTCTGTTTTGTGAATAGTTAGGGAAGGACATTATTACAGCATAAGGATATTATTGTACATGGAAAGGCATTATTAAAAATGATTTATTGCTCTGTGTTAGGAAACTTATAGGAAAAATCTGATAATATATTAAACCTGTTTATTATGGACTTCATATAATTTTTGAATAATGCAGCTTTTTCTTTTGACAAGAGCAATAAACTCTGCTGGTATAGACATGCGTTGATTATCCCAAGTCAACTGTGTTGCTTAAAGAAACATGCCCAAACAATCAGCTTTTGACAGCTGCATCTCCTGTTATTTACAATAGCCATCACAGTAATAACTCACCATTTCTATATTAATAAGGCAGTGAAATTTATTATGATGGTATTGAAAAGTTATTAAGTACTGCATCCCAAGTGACAAAGTACCACAGCACTGTCACTATCCAAAAGCAGTTGCCCATCCATCACAAAGCTTTCCAGATGGTCCTGCATCTTTATCGCTCCCAGGTTGGTGACATCACCTGTTCACCCACTCAAAATTGATGATGAAAGCAAACAGATCTATCTTACTTACATTTACCAAATCAATTTAATTTTACAGGCCGTGGCTTAGTGACATATTGACTGTTTTCCTTAATGGCATCTACTGTACTTAATGCAAAGAACTCATCTCTGAATCCTGGCTTGCATAATGTGGCATTTCATAATAAATTCTTTATAACATATTTATTTAATGGGAAGAATTATGATTGTTTGTCAGTTCTATTAGATGCAATTATTATTCTCTTCAGTTCTGTCTTTTTTATTTTTCTTCCTGATGTTGTCTGTCTTAACAGCTAAATTCAATTTACAGGCTCTGTCTTTTAAAAGGATATCTGACACATCTTACAATGATTTTTCTTTATATTTTGAGAATCTCACAGATCTGTTCTGATGCCAGCCTCTCTCGGCATATTTATTGCCTGCTTGGACATGTGGTGCTGAATTTAAGTAAAATCTACCCAGGTCACATCTGAGTAAACAATAACCACTATATTTTGAATATGAATACAAATTACTGAAACTTCCCTCCCAGTTCTGCTCTGAAGGGGGTAACAAAACTTCCCTCTCCCCCTCCTGCTCCTGCTCTCAAGTCCACTCAGCCCTTGTGGCCTCACACTGCTCCCCTCAGCAGCTAATACTGCTCCTGACTAAACTAAAACCTCAGTGGCTTTGTGGGGAACACAGACACAGACCCATGAAGAGCTTTTCGGGGTTTTAGGCTGTGCCGTGAAAAGGGTGATTTCCTGTCCCCAAGGTCAAGGACATCACAGAGCATCCACCAGCCATCGGGTGGAGAAACCATCAGAGCTACCCAACCATCCCCGCTTTATTTAAGACAAAGGTGCTGCCCAGAGGTTTTTTTTTGTGAGGTTTCACAGCCGTGCCACACCAGAACCTGCTTGGCTCCTCCCGCTGCTGCTGCCACGCTGGCGCTGGGGTGGCTCAGAGACTTATCAGCGCCAAGGGCAGCCGCACACCCACCTGCTGTCACCACCCGGCCACCTCGCGAGAGGGTTGGAGCTTTCTGAGCACGGCCCCGCTGCAGGGCCACGCAGAGCTCCCCAGGTCTTGTCTCCTGCTCCCCCTGCAGTGAGAGGCACTTCACCTGAGCCGGGCAAAGCTAGGGGCTTTGTCCAAAAGCAGGGCATCGCATCCCGCCAACTTTACACCGTGAGGCTCTTAATCGTGTTAATAGAATAATTAAGAAGAAATGAATCAAAGAACAGTAGCAAAAGGCAATGGCAGATGAGACCGTGCATTATCCCCATGTGCTAACCTCCTCCCACCCACCTAAAACAATCCAAAGGACAAACAGATCCATTTTGTTGTCTTATATATATTTGGTTAGAATTGAATGAGCGGTCCACCTGCTCGTACCTTGCTATTCAAGGACCTGATGTTTGCTGATTTATAACTACAAACTGTCCTCTGAGCAGGGACTATCTCTGCCATAACATCTAACTTAGAATGCAAACAGCAGAAGAATTCTGGCTGGCAGTGTTAGCAGTACTGTAAGCAATGTCTTTTTTGCAAGCTGCTTTCCAGGGGCTTTAGCACCCTCATGCATGCTCACCCCAGGTAAGATATATGGTATGAACTCCGTCCTATGTGGCACCGAACGCTATGTCCCTAGCAGAGAGCTTAACACAGCAGCTAAGCACATGCTTAACTCAAACACCTGGGTAATCCTTTTGATGATAAGCCCGTGCCTAAGTGCTTTATTGGATCCCAGCCAGAGTGCTCGATGCCTTGCAAAGCTGAGCTCCAAATGGGATAAAACATCACCTATGTGTTGAAGAAAAGGTAAGGATCTCGCCCCCACCTGGAGCTGCCACAAGTGGATGGTCTGTTGACCCAGGAGAGCGTGCAACCTGCAAAACCAGGCTGGCCTTGCACAGATCGGGAGAGCCCCTCCTCCCTCCATCAGAAAACAAATTATTCCTTTTTAATCTCAAATAACAGAATAACCCATACTCTTATTCCTGGTTTTGCCTCAATAGTAATTTTGCAACAATTCCTGAAATCCTTTTACTGCTGAAATATGCCAGGAGAAAACACAGGCAAGGAATCTGCATTATACTCCATCACTTCCCAGCCACCCGCTCCGAAGTGGAATTGCTTTGCATGTTCGTGCTCTTAAGGATGATTCAAAGAAAAGCTAAAGCAAAAGTTTGGTCAATATATCAGAGCATTGATCATGAAGTGCCAGGCAAAAAGAGAAAGTTGTTATTTATTTAACAATGGGAAATACTCCATATCCCAAAGAAAAATATTCAGAAGCAATGAAGACGTTGTTCCTTTCACTTTTCTGGTTTGCAAAAGACACAATTACTGTTCCGGCACCATGTGACTCCGCTAACTACAAGGAAGTTATTTCCCTCAGCACTAGCACTGTTTATTAAGAATAGCTTAACAGGAATTTTAAGATGTGTGAATCTCATGCCCGGTTATTTAAAAGCAGCATCTTTTTGTCCTGTTTTTAGAAAAAGAGCCAGATGTTGCTTTCAACAATCTGACAGGTTTTCCAAAGGAGCACGCAAAAATGATAAGAGATACACCGAGAGTAATGAGCCCGTAACTCCCACCGAATGCAGTGAAAGTCTTTGGATGCTGAGAGCAGCAGGGAAACCAAGTTATTGTTTAGGCACTACAACATGGTTCTGGGAGCATCCACTTTACATCCCAGTTCTAAAGGCCTATGCCCTCATGATTTGTAAATTACTACTTATTTTTCATAAAAATACCCCCAAAAAAAACTCTAAATACACCTACATTTAAATTAAAAAATATTTCAAATGAAAGCCAAAGCGTGCAGAACTGAAACTAAAAATTGCACTTTGGTCCTCATTGACCAGAGGGAAGCCTTTGCTCCAGGTCAGATTTTAGGAAGCTGCCCAGATTTCCCTGAAGATGCACATCAGAAAAGAGAGGTAAACAAATAGCCTCCTAATTTCCATTTAGAAGTCATAGCCTCAACTCAAACATCCTCTAACAAATCTGTGATGTTTTTCAGCCTCTCTGTCATGAACGGAAAATATACTCTGCTCTATAAGCAGATTATATGATGCTTTATAAAGCTCTAAATTATTTCCACTTCTACGACAAGTTTGATTTATTAAAGTTTACTGCTCCTGTTTCTACCTTCCTAATAAAGAAGTCAAAGTCTAGGATAAAAAGGCCTGCAAAGATATTGTCCATATGAAAGAGATTTTTTAGAGTTTGCTATAGCAGTGAGAGACCTGGATTTGAATATTCAGCATACTCTGGGAGATGCTGCTGGGAGATAGGTGCACTGGCTTTGGTGACCTCTTTAAAGCCTTGCTTTGAAATACTCTCCAAGCTGTTTTTCATAGCAGGGCATGAACTATGATGAAATCGCTAAACTTGTGTTTTCTTGCTTTTGTTTAAAAAATTACTGCCATCCCTTAAAAGCTTGTTTTCCTTGTTGATTAAGCAGCAGTCAATTCTCCCTTCTCAAACAATCCCTGAGAAACAGCCCGCCAGCCCCCTCAGATATTGGGGCTGCTGGCAAATACTAAAACCCCGGTGACAAACTGCAAAAAAGCTTGACCTTTCCCCCGTCCGGTGACCCCGGGTTCGATTTGTGCTTTAGCTACCCAATACCTGATTAGATAATGCTTTGCTCTAGGCCCACAAAATGAGATAAAATTCAAATTTATGGCTTTTCATTTAAACTGGTCCATAGCACTCTAATCATGACCCAAGCACAACTATATCACAACAAATTCTCTTTGTCCCACAGCGTGTTTTATGGCTGAAGTGTATAAATGGACACAATGGACATTGTTTTCTCAGACTCGCTGTGATGAAACTCTGCGGCGATGCCATAGGAAGCCTGGCTACAGGGGGACACGGGAACAGACCCCACAAATTCCTCAGCTTGCTGCAGCAAATTTTTCTACACCAGCTGCCTGGCTGCAGAAGTGAATAGCAGCACTGCCTCCAGATTCCTCTGCCCTCCCAGGCACCGCATGCTGACCCTGGGGACCGACTCAGGTGGAATATAGCCACAAGCATCAGAAGCTAGAAGTATCCCGAAGCTGGAAATGCCCAGCACTAAGAAAATCTTTTTGCAGGGGGATTTAGCATGGTATTTCATAGAAATGCCCTTTCCAAAAATGTAGATACTGTCCACATTTGTGTGTGGCTGTAAACTCTTCCCTGTGATCTGCATGTAGGTTATGGAGCAATCCTAAACAGTCGGGGTAGGGAAGCAAATCAGCAATATAAAAGCATCTGAAATTTGAAAGGAAGTTGCTCAGCATTCCTCTGAAAATATTTGAATATGGTTATACTGTTTTCTTAAAAAGAGATTCCTTCAACATCTCTGAAAGTCAAGTGTTTCACCCTGAACTCAGAGAAATGGGTATTAATTGGGAAGACAGACTTCCCAATAACTTAACCATACTTACAGCAGTAGCTGGGGAATCTATTAAAGAAAATTAAATAAATACACAAAAAATAAGCAATGTTGCATCATTCTGAGTGATGTACACATGAGGGGAAGCACTGAGCAAGGCAGGACACAGAAAAATGCTCTTTTTGGCCATTAGTTAGAGCAGACTAATGGACTGCCGCTCCGAGCTCTTCATAGCCACCAGCAGCAGCTTCAGGGCAGGCAACCACCGCCACCATCAGCCAAAATTGTGCTCCAGCTCCTCCTGAAGCCACCAGCCACAGATTACCTTTCCAGCACCACGCACTACCCCAGGAGATGCGGAGAATCAATCACAAAAGAATGTCGTGAGAGCAGCTACCTTGGTGCCAACCACCAGGCAAGCACCAGCATGGGAAATAAATATTTGAAAACTTCTCATGCTACAAAGTCACTCAAACTCACAGTCAGAACCATACAGAAACTTTGGCTCCATCTTTCCTCTGCTGAAAATAATAAGGAAATTTTACCTTGACACAGCAAGAGCAGACCGAATCCCCCATGCCTCTTTGCTCACTGACTTACTGGCACCTGGCAGAAGAAATGCCCAGTTTCCCAAAAGTGCCCGTGTGGGCAGACAAAATGACACCAGAAGAGTTTTTGTTCCCCAGGCTGTACAGAACCATGGCTAAATGATACCTTTTCCCTTGCCATCCCATGATTTCTGTGACAGTCCCAGAGCCCCCACACCATTAAGTTCCTCTCTCCCTTTTTTCTACCAGGGCACAGGTCCAAGAGATGCTGTTTTGCAGAGCAGCGTGACGGTGGGCACCTGTGCTGGGACAGAGGTAAGGTCTTCTCCTGCTCTACCACATCCCCCCAATGCCCTTTAGCTTAACCTTCACTGCTCACCACTTCCCTTTTTTTATAAACTCTGGTAACCAGCACTTCTTTGCCTCCCTTCCATTCCAATAAACGTACTTAACCCACTTGTTGGAAAAATATTCAGTGTCAGGCTCCCCCGAGCACTGCAGAGTACTTATGGACGAGTGGCCAAATTGCAGAGGGAGCCTGGCTGTTGATTTTGTGTGATTTTCCTCCAGCACTTTTCAATAGCTTCTCCCCAGCTGTCCCAAACACGTAACGCTGTTCGAAAGGCACGAGTCCTGCCGTGTGAAAGGGATCCAAATCTGCCAGCTGGGCTTCCAACAGCATCAAGATACGCACTTCTTGTTTGGATTCAGTAGGCTCCAAAGTCCTAAATATCTGAACCAGCAGAACTACTGCCTACTATTGCAGTATATTTTCAATACCCAAGGGTGTGGATATAAAGACAGTTTTTCTTTGATTTTTGGGGGGTGGGGGAGCAACCTGAACTGCGCCACCCAAAAATCCAGCCCCAGATGCATAAATTTTGACGTGTTAAACCTACAAGTACAGCTGTGCCTCGGCAGTTTGGTGCCAGTTTTTGATATCAATACCTGAGCTGAATTGTGGTGTGGTTAAAAGTCAGCTTTTATGGTTTCCTGGTGCCGTGGTCAAAAAATAAAGATTTCTCACCAGCAATTACATTGCATCAGGGTCTGTTAACTTGATAGAGTGCCGCAAAGTCTATAATTTCTGCTGACACTATTCTGTCGTATTGTCACCGCTCTCAAAAGTGTTTAAACAACTGGATGGGACGTCTGGAATGAACTCACCGAGTATTTATTGACAGTTAAGAGCAAACCAAATGTTTATTATCCACTATATTCTGCTCCACGGAGAAACTCTCTTTTCCTGGGAAAATGAAACTCCCATTCACTCTGAGGTCAGCCGCAGCCCTGCAGAGCCGCACAAACCCAACACTTCTCCCCTAATCAGAAACCAAAGGGAGAATACAGATGGCAAGCTGAGATTGTACTCTATTTCTACAGCACATTGTTAAAGCTACAAATAAAACTACGCAAGAGTGCTTCTTACATTGCATTATAGCCTCCTTGGGGCTTGACTGACCCACCCTAACACAACCGACCTCACTGCTTTAGGTCTACAGCCCCACGAGCCACCAGGGATATCATTTAGTGCCAGGTATAAGAGGAAAGTTCCTTCACACTGCCACGAAGGCAAAAATTCAGCAGGACCACTGCCCTGTGATATCATGGCAGGGAAAACGTGTTGCCCTCAAAGGCAGGAAATGCGAGGGACAACCTCAGTACTTGTCTTCAGCTCCACGGAAAGCAAAATTTCTCAGAGCATCTGCAGAAGTAACACGATCCACAACGTCCCCATGTGTGTTCTGCTTCTGACACTAGCATCCAAACATACTTTCATTGAGTGAATGGCAAAATTCCCATTGATTTAAATAGAGGCAAGATCAAATCCCCAGCCTTCACAGCCCGCAAGTAGCACGAGGCTGCAATAGCAATTTAGTGACACCATCCTAGATTTCAGGGCTTTACTAATTACTGTCACCAGTGGTGATGCACAGCACTGAAAGCAGCACCCAGTTTCTTTCCAGATACATCGTGCAGAGTCGCCTGCAGGTCCCTCACCCCCAGCCACACGGCAGGGCTGCTCGTGAACAGGCTGAGAACGGCACAGAAATGTTCCGATAACACAGCTTCTGCCTCTCCTTCCCAGAAAGGGAGGTCACCTGCCAATACCCACCCACACACATTTCATGCATGAAGAGCAACAATAACTCCTGCTTTTTTTTTTTTTTCCTTTCCTTTTTTTTTTTTCCTTAACTTTCATTTTCATCCAGAAAGCACAGCAAGGCCACGAAGCAGTCTGAGCGCGCACAAATATTCCCTGGCTGCTGCAGGATAGGACTCAAATTCTGCAAATACCTCTGCGTTTATAGACATTCAAGAGAGTTCAACAGACCGAAAGAATGCAAAGTGTCTTACCTCCCAACCGTAACTGGGATCTTTAAGGTGTGGCCGCTGCTCTCCCACGAAAGGGCCGAATTTTTCCCCGGCTTCGATCTTCCTTTTGGTCCATATCCCTAATCCCGCTCCAGGAATGTTGGATTCTCGGAGTTCGAACTCTGAAGGAATGGGAATGTCATCGGGAATGTATATCGGAGCCTTGTAAGGAGAGCTCTCCTTTGGCGTGAAGGCTTCGCTGGAGGTTGCTGGAGATGAGGGCTCCTGAATGCTGACGGACGTCGGACACTGGGCGTTCGCGGCCTCGCCATCAGCGTCTGGCCCTTCCTCCAAGGGAAGCTCGGGAAAGCTTTCATACAGACATTCATCACCTGAAAGAGAAAGCCAAACAGTAGGGTTGGAAACGTCCTGACAGCTTTTGCATATGAAACTCCTCCATGGAATGGAGAGGCCGGTTCGGTAGGCGGGTGGCACCCTCATCCATCACCGGGCCGAGGAGCGGAGCCTTCTCCCCGCTGCAGGCCTGGGGGTGCACGACGTTTCCCAGCGCTCCTGACATCAAAAGTGGTTTACATCACGGAGCACAAGCAGGGGAATTACATACAGATGTATTTGTAGGCACACCCTATTGTCCAATCTGGTCCAGATACAGCGCGTTGCGTTGCATACCCTTTGAAATTGCAACTGAAAGCCAGCATTATAGGTTACAAGTGAAATCTAAGTGAGCTGAAAGGCAGGAAAGCTTTACTGGTCTTTCAGAGAGACAGCTTGAACCTAAAGTAGCCAAAATTAAGTTTGATGGCCTCCAATTAGTCTTTGGAGGAAAGGATCCAGCCTACCACATAACTATTGGCAAGAACTTCAGCTGATGTAAATCAGCGTCACACCATTGACCTCCATGAAATTCAATGGTCTAAAATAAGTTCAGGATCTAAACTGCACCTTATAGAGAACATAAACCTTCTCCTCTTACAGTTACAATGAAAAAAAGAAAAAAAAAAAAAAAAATGGGGGTGGATACAAAATGTATATAAAAAAACACCTTCATCTTTGAGTCTTAGCCAGCAAACAAAAAAAGGAAAAAAAGGGAAAAACTCACTATTTTTGACAGCTCAGACTAGAAGGCTGATTGTAAATTCCTTTTAGTCAAAAAAACTCAGGGTGATGTCAGCAGGGGTTTTAGCTGCACCAACCCAATGTAGGCAAACAAGGCAAAAATGCAAACTAACTAGAAAACGTCTTCACTATTTACATTCATTTAACTTTATTAGTGCTAACGCACTTTTCCTGTGCACCAAAATACATTACACCAAATTATAACCCAAACAAGAGGTGTGAGCACTGTTCTCCAGGGACTGAAGTTGGGCGATGCTCAATCTGGGCACAAGCCCATTTGCATTTCTTACTGGCCCAGCAATGAAAGCGCTGCACCGCGCGTGGCGACCAGAGTGACTCTGTTTCAGTGAAGAAACAGGAAACTTTAAAATGTTCTTTCAATTTCTTGCTCATTTAAGAAACTACCCATGGTAGATTAGCACCGTATGTCTTTTCCACTAAAACCTGGTCATAGCCCATTATCTCTCACATCTTTGTTACACATTATCTCGCAGCATTCTCTCCATCCTTTCATGCTTCTGGTGCTGCCTAAGACAAACCCTGGGACGTAACAAATCATTTGAATAGATTGCTCCCATCACATGACTGGCAAACTGGATTCTTCATCTGTGAGCAATTTATTCACAGCCATGGACTGTTTTTCTTTCTTTTATGTGGCACTGGCTATGACCTCATGCGTGTCCCAGGGAAGTTCAGCTACCCGTTCCCTCGGCCCCTGCCTTGGCAGGCGCTCCCTGCCCTGTAAGGATTGAACCCCGTATCGATTAGTTTGACTCTTTCCTAATATCTGGCTCTCTGAAAATTTTGACTGACCCTGCCATTTGGCTGAGATGGACAGACAGAGGGATTTTCCATCACTTATGTATGAGAAATCCTGCCTGTAGTAGCTCAGTGGTGCCGAGTTCGGCGAGGATGCTCAAGAGCTCACTGCACATGCTGCACCTATGAGCCCATGTCCAGACCTTCCTGCCCAAGACTGGCCCACAGCAAAACTGGGCTGCAGTGAATGGGAAAGATGCCGTGAAAAGGGCAGGATCTTCACCTGGATGCCACGATTCAATCTGCTGCCCTGCACTGAAATGGGCACAGCCACCTCTGTTACACCGGGGCACTGCTGCAGCCAGCAGGGCAGGACGGCTGAGTGGGGCAGGTCCGTGCCCCCTGAGCATCCCCCAAATTTCACTGTGCTCCCCACCACTGCAGGCGGCAGCAACGCTGCATCCACCCCGGGCGGGCTCGTTCCCATTCAGATGTCTTCCCCCGACTGTTTAGATTGCAGCCAGGCCTAAAAGACTTCAGCTGGTTTTGAAACAGGAAAAAAAAAAAAAAAAAAAAAAAAAGCACAAAACCATGTATACACATGGGCTGCAGGAAGAGAAATCACACAAGGAAAGTGATCTGGATGATGATAAGCACATGGCTTACTAGAAAAAGGGGGGGTAAAAACTTCAGGCATCTAAATCCTGCTGATTTTCCATGACAGCCGGGTGCCTGGCACCCAAACTCCTTAAAAAGCCCATCGCACGCACTCACTGCTGCTGCTGCTGTTCTGCCAGGCAGTGCCTCATAAAACCAAGGCTCTCCCTGTGCCTGGATCTCCTCCACCAAAGCAAAAAGGAGCTCGGGCAAGTCCCCACAGCCACAGCAAGCCATGACCATGACCACAACCATGACCACGACCCGCTCTGTGCCTGCCCATGAGCTGCGCCTCCAAGCTCCAGCAAGCTTGGCTTTGCAGATGTTTCTTCTCCCCCTGGGACGGTCCAGTTTAATTTCCCTCTTGCAGACTCAAAGGCCTCGGTTATACTTATCTCAGTCCTTCTGGCTACGCTTGTTTTAGCCATATAGGGTCAAACCTGCCGCTGATAAATCGGCGCTGGAAGGCTGGCAGGATGACAAGCCCGTTTGCGCTGCTCTATTGTGACTCCTTTCATTTCCAGCAGCCGCACCCAGTGTCGCAGTCAGAAATGGGCTCACAGTTTGAAAACTCTGGAAAATATAATGTGCATCTGGATATATATAAATACATATATCCCAAAGCCCTGGAGGTGTGGGCAGGACAGATTACTGAAATATTATTCTGCCCGAAATAGCAATGCATTCTAACAGAAATATGTTTTAATACCTCAAAATAAACAAGAGGTTGAATTATTGCTGGCCAAGAGAAGGAAGACCATTTAGATACATTTGTAGAACTACTGATAAAAGGAGCCACGTTGAAATCAATGTATGAGAACTGAGGGTCTGATCTTTGTTTCCAAAGGGTGTGGGACTATTCCCATTAAAACTTCCAACCACCTGGATCAGAGGGACTTCCAGCAAAATGCTGGTGTATTGCCTGAGAGCACATCCTCGTGAGGTTAGGCTTCGACCCAGGGACTGTGCCTGCAAGCATCGTTTTCCCAGAGAACTACAAGTCACTCACACAGATAACGCCGCAGTTTTGAAATTCAAGATGGCTTCTTTAAAGCCTAATAATTATCCCCACTAGAAACGGGATGAAACACAATCAAGGCCCCTGATAAGGGACCAGAGGAGATTAGGTAATGTGCAAGTTCAGATATTAGCCTCCATAAAATTCCTCGCTGCTATTTTGCAATAAAAACATGAGCAACCTTCAAAGGAAACCCAGGAGGAAAGGTTAATTGCCACTAAAAGCCCAGGGTGGACACCTGTGTTTGCACTTTTGACACGAGCTTGCACGCCAGCAGGAAGGAGCCCACGTGGCTGCGCGCTGGGCATGTGCCCGATGAGGCCACAGTCCTGCGCCAGAGCCACACGCTGGGGCCTGGGGTCACTTGGAGACCCAGAGGGCTTCTGTGCGTGGCCGGGAGGAGGAGACAACTTCCTCTGTTGGGATGTCTCTCGGCAGCTCGGGGCGCTCCTCCTCGCCAAGAGCAACGAGGCAGGAGGCTGAACGGCTGCAGGAGCTGAGGCTGAATGAGTCCAGCGTGCTTTCCATCATGAGCAGCGCCCTGCTGGTTCCTGGCACCTCCCCGAGGCCTGGGGACATGCCAGCCTCCTCCGAGGACCATGTTTGTGCCCCGATCTGCAGACCCCAGCCTGCCCCTAACCACAGATACACATCCATACAGTTACACCCCTCCTAATGTTCCCCTTCTCCTCTTCCCGGACTCTCTGTTCTGCCTTTCTTCAGGCACTTTGTGCCTGGGGGTACTCATTCCCCAAGCTGCTATTGACTAAGCAACTCTCTAGCACTTAGATCCCACTCTCTGCACTTGGAGTCACCCACGTGCCCACCAATGACTTGAACTGGATGGCTGATTGCACCAAAAGAAGGGGGCAGGCTGGAAGCAAAAGCATCTAGAGAGCCTACTTCACAAGTGTTTCCAATGCCATCGTCTTCCGAGCAGGATAAAGAGCTGAGATAAAGGTGCAAGGGGCTCTTTCCAACTGAGAAGATACAGGCAGGCTCCTGCCTGCCCCTTCTCTAAGGTGAGAAAGAGCAGGCACAGAAGGATGTGGCCCGGAGCTTCAATCTCCACTAGGGCTGCTGAGCGTGCCATTGGTGAAGGCATTACTGAGGGCTCGGGGGAGCACACAAGGATCAGGTGAACGAGTCCCTTTCTCCTGAGTAAGGTCAGGGTGGACCTGAATGTGCCACAAAGGTCCAAGTCAGATCCTTTAATGACAGCACAGTACATTTATATTTGTTGGACTAAACATTTCTATTCAGCGCTGAGGAAATCAGCACGGAGTATTTGCAAGCGTATCTGAAAAAGAGGCAGGCATTTCCTCTCGCATACAAAAGGGACACCTTTATCTGAATTTCTGTTTGAACAAGTATTAAAGAAAAAAAACTGTTACAGGCAAGGGCTGATTGATTACAAAATGTATCTACCATCAGTCTAGAACACAGAAGGTCAGGAAAAGCAGAAAATTAAGAGAAGGAAGCCCCTTAGCTTCAAAAGGAGCACAGAGTTGAGGATGAACACCTTGGGAGCCACCGGAGAGCCCTGCACCAAGGAGGCACGGCCATAGGCAACCACTGCCATGTCCCCTGGAGGAGAAGCTGGGACGGTTCCTCAGCTTCACAAGCCCACAGAGCTTGGGTTACTATCTCCAGGCACAGGAGGGACTCCAGCCAAGAACTACATTACTCGAACATTTTATCAGTTAACGTACCTGAAACTGGATTGTGCCGCTCCCTGTTCACAGAACTGCTCGGTGGGGCTGGAGCTAATGCTGATTATTTATTGTGGTTTGTATCGTACCACAGCCTGGCGGCCCCACGCAGGACCCCATTGTGAAAAGCATCAGACAAACCTAATCAAATGAGATTAGATTCTAACCAGAATCGAGCTAGTAATTCCCAGTTAGGTGAAAATCAGAAAACTAACAGGGGAGGGAGAAAGTACTTAACAAATACAAAGCTTGGTTGTAAAACAAAAGAGATTATCAGGAAGTTTAGAGATAAACACAGTGCTTGAAGCAGCTTTGAATCATTACTTAAATTGCCAAGGAAAAGTACTTTCCCAAACATTAGTCTTCAAACACATCAGTATTTTGCACCCTTGTATTGCTTGACCTACACCAGAGCAGGAGAAAACCGAGCACACTCAACAGGTCCAGCCTGGAAACCAACCGTGGTGCGGTGAGACGATGCCTGCAGACAGCAAATCTGGGTCTTGTGCTCGTGGGCTGTGCAATGACAGCGAGAGCGGGCTAACCACCATGTGCCAGGCCCATCATTTGCCCCAAAGGCCAGGTTCTGATTTCTTTTACTTGACTCTTAAATCCAGAATAATTGCCTTAGACCTCCACCAAAGAATAAACGAGACCGTTGTCTGTCCTGAAGTTAGCCAAGTTGGGCAAATTTCTTTAGATTGACCCTGCTGTAACAAAATGAGAGGGAAATGTGCCCAGATTTCAGCCTTTCCATCGTGCTTGCTCTGCTGCAGATTTCGGTTGCACCCGTGCAGCCAATTCCATCACGCCCCGTGGCCTCACACCACACCCAGAGCCCTTGCGCAGCTCCGGCAGGAGAGGGAGTTGTAGCAAAAGCTGCGCAGACAAAGGAAGGTGAGCAAGGCAGCCCAAGGTGCCCTGAGCACAGCACGCTTTGGGGCTGCAGCACAGAAATGACCAGGTTTCCACTGGGCTCCACTACAGCCTGACTTATCTGTTTGCGAGGGAAAGGGAACTCAGCCCGAGCACAGCTGCGTGCAAAGGGTCTGGTGCTGCAGCCGGTTTCTCTCTGTGCATCCTTGCAAGATGTGCAGCAGCAGCAGCAACGTGGATAACTCACACAAAGCAGTGCCCAACAAATGCAAAACTTTCCTACCACGCAAAGCAGCTTTTGCTTCTTAAATTTCTGCAAAACCAAAACCCTGCAGCAAGAGGCACGTGTTGCAAGCAGAAGTGAGCTTCCTGGGCAGGACAAGCACCAAGTGCACAGGAGAAAACTGGCTGTAGGCAAACAGGGGCAAAGCTACACACTCAGGAACATCAGGCCAGCAAAGCCAAAACACAGCAACTGCATGGGGAACTGCCTGCTGGCTCTGGAAATCCTCACCATCAGCCCGTACAATAACTAGTAGCGTTTGGTGCTCTGTCTAGTGTCATTCATGTCTAATTGAGTAACACAGTCAAAAGCATCTGATGGGGACCAGACACTGTCTTTTAATTAGGGTCCAGCACTGAGAGACTGGGGGTCAAATTCGACTTTCATTTGCACGGGAGCCGCTCTCCTTGATGTCAGGGGAAGCTGCACCTGTGTAACTGGAAAGCAAAATTTGGCTGCTTGCGTTCCCGTGCACTTCTCATATAAATTACTGTATTACATGCAGCAACAAAGAATTATAAATGTTGGCTGGCATTCCCTGAATTTATTTACAAGTTAAGCCTAATTTTATTTATAGTTCCAGTACAATCATCTCTGGTAGAAATATTTATGTTATCTGTACTTCTGGTCTGTTAGAGCCTACTGCAATCATAAACACTACTGAAAAATTATTCGCAGTTAGCAGGTTTTAAACTACCCATTATATCACTGGCTAGTGCCAATAAACTTTGGTCCTGGTTGATAAAGTTTCCTCAATGGAATAAATATATATTTGACTTTCAAAATCTTTGCTCGGTTACAGAGAGGAGGGAGATGCCAGCTGCAGGGTTTGATGTATCGGGGGCCAGGTCGGCAGCTAGCAAGGAGCCTGCAAAGATCCGCGCCGGCTGGAGAGGCAGCCCAGGGCACGCTGACACTCTAATAGCCTGAATTTGTATCTCAGTGAAGTATTGCAAGCCAGCAGAGACCCAGCTGCTAACGTTCTTCGTGAAGGTCTGTATGGAGAAGACCAAGGGAAAAAAAATCTGCCTTGAAATTTTGAGCCCTGGGTGCTGGGCAGGGAAACGGAGGAGAGGAACCCCGCTCAGTTCATTATTTGGTTGCATAAAGGGAAACAAGACACACATTCTTACACTGACATGGCACGAGAAGCCAATATGCTCAGGAGAAAATTAAGGACAGGGAGGTTAAATGTGAGTTAGTGAGATCAGCCACCTAAATAGAGGTTTTTGATTCACACAGACTTACTGGCCAGCACCAAAACCCAACTAAATCCACATCTGCGGTAAGACAGGAAAGGTAACGCACCTTAACAGTCCCCGACACGGTGAAAACTACTGCTGCAAAAGAACGTTTTTAAATCAAAACAATTACTTAAACCTACAGTGTTATGATCAATGTAAATGAGACGTTATCTCGACGTAATAAATCAGGGTAACTGAACTTCTTTCTACTCATTAGCGGACCTTCACTGTTTTAAACTGAGCCGTGTCGCCAAGTAGCACTGGAAATCACATGGCCCTCTAACAGCAAGCAGTAATAAAAGATGACTATTCTACCAAATTATAATGAAGACAGATAACAGAGTGAATTATAAAACAAAGGTTATAGATAGAGACTGAGCCTTGGAGAGGTAATGACTTTTAATTGGATTGAGTTTATCATATTTTCAGAGGTACAGCACCACCAGAAGAAAGGATTAGAATTATTTCCACATTTCATTATTTGGCATAATGAGAAAACAGAGGGAGGTCCACATCCCTGATGTGTTTGGTAAGCCACGGGAGATGTTGAACATGTCAGTATCTGGTAGTGCACGCTCCTGAGACACAAATGCATTCGCTCCGTTAGAATGTGCCAAAGTGTAATCGCTTGAAGGAAAAAAAAAAAAAAAAAAAGGAAAAAAGGAAAAAAAAAAAAAAAAAAGCCAGGTCATGAAGTTTTGTTTCACAAGGGCATTACAAATAAAAAGGAATTTAACCCTTTCCTGTCCTTGTACCCCCAGCATCAGCCCACGTGGGTTCGGGATGCAGCAGGAGCTGCAGTTTCCCAGTCTCCTTCCCAGAGGAGACGGAAGGCACGGGTGACACCACTGCTACCCCATCTGCACGCTGTGCCCAGGTACTTCAGGGAAGGCTGGGGTCTGGAGATTTCCCCTGGAAATCTGATTTGCTGTACTGCAGGCAGAAGGCGTTGTATGAGCAGCCAGACAGCTTTTTAATTATGCAATTACAGTGAGTCTTAATTATATTGGAGTGACACTGTGATGCACTGTAGTTAAGTCCTTGAAATGCTAATAGAAATACTCGTAACCAGTACACTAATCAGGGAAAGTATCAAATAATTAATTCTACAATGCTGTCCGCTTCAAAGTCGCAAGGTCTGGCAAGCCCGCTTTCCAGCAGCTGTTTCTGAGGAGATACAAGGCCACAATTTTTCCTGCAAGTGACTTCTCAGCAGCACGTGCTGCAGCTGCACCTCCACAAAGTCACGCAGCCCCGGGCGAGGTACTTAGCTGATTGGAAAACCAGGAACCTGCAGAGCCGCTATACTTCATGGTGCATGTGCAGGGGGATTTTGGGTAGGGTGTCACTACACACTGATATCCAGCTTGGTGGATGAGAGACGTGATTACATTTTGACAAAAAGAAATAAAAGAAAAACCTCTGGAACAGTTTTATTTCGCTGTACAGAAGCCCACTTTATCCCTGCATGATGGAGTTGTTTTGGGTGGGGGTATTCCCCATGACAGAAACTGCAATTTGCTCTCCTTTGTTTTAGTGAAGCCTTGGTCCTCGGCTGGCTCTCAGAGCTTCAACACTTTCTTCTTATGGGCACCTCACCCAACACACCATGCACACACCTTTTCACAGTGCAACAATCTTCCCAGTTTCACTTTTCCAGAAAAAAAAAAAAAAAGCCTTCTGGTTTATCTACATTACCTACACCAACCCAATTTTCTCTTTGCCCCAGATGCTGCTTGCTCCTCTGAACACTTCCACGGCACTTGCTCTGACAATCCAGATCTCACCTCTCACCGTTGTACGTTTTATATAATCATTTATTAATTTTAATATCAACAAAGTATTTATGATCAATAAAATGTTTGTGTTTCCCGGCATATGTCGGAAGGCGGGGCTGTCCCAGCAAATGGGGATTTATCGGCACATTAAGGTCGGTGGGACTTGTGCCCAGGAATTAAAGGGAATGATAATTTCAGCAGTGATGCAGATAAGGCTCGTTCGTGGGACTGATGCAGGTATTACGTGCACCCAGGCACAGCCAGGTAAAGTTACTTGCCCTAAAGCAAGTAACTTTATTTGCCCACCCCATCGCTGTTTGTCTCCATCTTGCACCCTGAGGTCAGCTCAGGTTGAACAAAGTTAGCTTTTCCCCTGAAAAAAAAACTTCATTTTCTCTCCACTCTCATTTTTTTCTCTTCCTGCTTCTCTCAGAGTTGCCTCATTTCCCTTTTCTTACCAAAAAAAAATCATGGAAAAGGAAAATATTCACAGGAGTTAAAAGAAAGAAAAAAAAAAAAAAAAACACAGAAAATCGCAAACCAAAATATTAAAACTTTTTCTTGCTGAGCAACCAGGAGATTTGTTGGAAAAGAAAAAGAGTTCACAAAAATTAGGTAAATCCAGGATGTTGTCACCTCTTTCATATAAAATTGTTTCTCATGTAATTTAGAAAATTCTCCAGGAGTGTTTTTCTGGCCGTATTTTTACCTAGCACTTCCATCAATTGCAAGTTCTCCACGGGCTGACTGCTTTGAGGCTTTCAACACTATCTCGGCTGGCCCGAGAGTTTTCCATTCTCACCTCTCCCTTGCTGGTGGTCCACAGCAGACACCAGTAGGTGCCTGTTCCCTCTTCAGCGAGGATTTGCAACCTCAGCCAAAAGCTTGCTACTCTCTGCATGGGGACACAGTCGCACTTCCCGCTCCATTCACCCCTTTTCCATCCTTGTGTGCTCACAGACCTCACCACAGGCCAAAGCCCCATGGCCAGAGGTTGTCCAGCGACAGAAACTATTGGGGAGGATTTGGCTGGAGAGGACAAGAGCTTCCCAAGAGCATCTGGGTACAAGGGATGGAGCAGAGATGAAACACACCAAAGAAAAGGAAGCCCTTCTGGGCTCTTATTTACCCGGTCTACCAGACCAGAGAGTCTTTGCTTGTGCAGTAGCGCACAGAGTTACTTTTCCCAAAATATCCAATAACAAATTCTGCCATTCCCTCTTGGGCTTCCTGTTTCTTCCCCGGTATCGTGTTACTTCATTTGCCTCGACGAGCCCCACGGTGAGCAGCTCATCCCTCCGTGCTGCTTTGAAGAAGCAAAGCAGAACAGCATGGAAACGCCGCGTGCTCCCCCCGCAGCAGCCCCGCCGGGGGACGGAGGAGTGGCAGTCCTCATTCTGATCACTTTCCCCTCCGAAATCAACAGTGACACCAGTGTGAAACCAGAACGAGCCCCCCGCTGGGAAACAGTTAACATCAGTTAGATCTGTTTTGACTCTGAAAAAATAGAGAGCGGGGCTATAGTTTATTTTACATGGCTTCCCGGTCAAAGCCTCAAACATTTTGAAAATATTTATTGATATATAAACTGTAAAGAAAGTTAACTGCTAATGTAATTTACTCCACTCTTTGTTCCGTACACCTTGTATCACTTTCGGCGAGGCTGTTGATTTTGGAGAGGCAGAGGGGTCCTGGTGAGCCGCTAGCGGAGAGCAATAAATCAGCACTCCCAAAGCTTCTGGTTCATCCCAATGGCTTGGAAGCTATTTTGAAAAATAACCTTTTTTATTTTTTTCCCCCCTCAAACTGGCAATCTTCATGAGTTCTATTGTTTTCATGTGCAGGCTGATATATGACAGCTTAAATAAATATGTAGCACTTAATGGACCAAACTCAGCCCCAGTGTAACTGGATGCCGTGCCATTAGGGACCTTGGCCCAGGCAGCGCTCTCCATCCCACAGGATCCCAGAGGACCCCATAAGCTCGCACTAACACGCAGTTATTACATACTTTAATTCTACTTATTATGTCACTACAGACTAATCTTTTGTTATACGAAGTACTTAACTGTGTATCTATTTATGTTTACAGACATGGATTTAAGTACTGTTTATAACAGCAAGAATGTATATATACAAAATGTATATGTGATATAATTTTATGTATAAACACAGAGACACATCCTAAATCATGGAAGTGATGGAGACTTTAAGCAAGAAAATAGCTTGAACAGTATTTTTTTTTTATGAGGAAAATAACATGTTTTTTCCTAACATTTTTTATGAATTGCTTGAATTGATTTTGCTGAGATTTTCTTACGAAATAAAGCCAAAAATGCTCAGAAATGTTCAAGCCAGACCATTACAATTAGCAAAGCCACGAGCAATGGTGAAGGAGATATTTTTCAGATACCCCTCACTGCAGTTATCCAAGCTGGTATCGGAACATAGTGCAGATGGAGAGGAGCAGCACGGGCTGTGCTTGCTCAAGCAGCAGCAATGCAATTGCTGCTCACGGAAAAGATTTTCCAAGTGAGGAACTGGAAGGAACAAATCAGGCCTTAAACTTTCCCGTCAGGCTCATTAGAAGCTGAAGTCAAGTAGTGGCAGCTCTTCCTAGAGCTTCTCAAAGCAGATGAACTATTTAGCTGACCTTCTCCACACTCCCCTGAACCTTAACCCAGCAGGCTGGGTAAAGCCACGCATAACCCCGAGCATGTTGGAGGAAAAAGCTTCAAGTATTACCATGAGGGCATGGTGAAAGAGTGCTTGGTGCATGTTTAACCCATGGGTCTCCATCTCACCCCCAGGTAAATCACAGCCCTGTGGGTGACCGGGACTGACCCCCAGCCCCAGCCCAAATCTGGGGTGCAGTTAGGAAACAGGCCAGTTGTCTGGGCTGGGCGTCCCGTAGTGCTTCCCCACACAGCCACACACTGGCTGTACTGCCAACCATCAGCTTGTGCATGGAGTGCAGCTCACATGGGAAGAGCTGGAGGTCACAGCGAGTGTTCAACGAGCTCCACGATGATGACCAAAGGCTGGTGAGCCAGTCCTCTACAGGACCAGCAGCACCAGTGTCTTGCACACACCGAGAACAAACCATAGCCCAAAGCTTGAGCAACACTTCCCAAAAGCCAGAAAAACAAAGCAAAACCAAAAATGAAGAGCTGCAGTCAGAGAGGAGCAGGCTGGGGAGGATGTCAGAGATGCTGCAGAACTCCCCTCCAGCCCCTGCTGCTCACCAGAACTTCATCCTAAGGTTCAGCCTGTAATCTCTCACCAGAGGCCAGCCCCGGTATTCATACACCCACCCACGGGGAATTTCGCAGGAGAAATACTGAAGAATCAGCCCAACGTCAGTTTTGTCCAGTTATTTTAGTTCAGTGGGACAGACCAAATAAATATCATTCGTTGTTTAAAGTGCAAATCCCAGCAACTCCTTTGAACAGGAGCATTTGGTAGTTGACACATCTATGGATGTTTTAAATCATGAGGGCATCTACTCCATTTTGGTTTTAATGTGTTTGTGTGTGAAGTTCTTTGTCATTCCAGCCCACCTGTCTCAGAGCACAGAAATCGAAAACAGGAGTAACTCTCGAATTTCACCTCAATTTAATCCATCACAGAAAGCGCACTGTTTTTGCACTGTATAAAAAAAACACCAGGACATTTAAACAAAGTGACACAGATCATCAGCAGATCAACTGAAAATGACAGCTCAATCAAACAAATGTATGTTGAGAATTTCCACAGGGCAGCTCTAGCTGCAGCCAAACCAAATTTGTTTAGTATACATAAGTTAGCTGCTTAGAAACATTCAGTATGCTGCTAGCCAGATGATGACTTTCCCAGATAAACATCTATTTAACCAAATATCCCCATCCATGAAAGTGCGAGCGGGAGTTTGATGTATTCCTCCAGTCTCTTAAAAAATATGACTTTGCGCCGGTGGCAGGCTGGTACCAACCCACCCATGTGGCACCTATGTAAAAATAACTAAACGCTCCTTAAAAAAAATGTTATAACCACCAAAAGGTAGGCAAAGCTCCATAACCCTGATGGAGAGCTTCTGGCAGCCCATAAATTCACAAAGTGGCATTAAGGTGAAATACAAATTATGAACTTGGGAAGCGCCAGAGAAAACTGTGCATCCTGTGCCATATATCAAGTACACGGAGAGGAGGGGATTTGTCTGATTCTTCTCTTAAAGCAGGGTATTCCTGCAGAAATCGATGACAAATCTCGGATTGACTCCAGAGGTGCCCCATAAAGCTTTCGCCAAGGAAATATATTTGTAAGAGCTCCCCATTGTGATTCTCCCCCGCTTTAGAGAAGCTTTTCTGCAGTGTCGTTTATTAACAGCAGAAGTCACAAAAATAATCTTGGTTTCAAAGATTAGTGAGTCTTTCAGCACGTTTAATTTAGATGTCATTAAAATACAGGCGCATTTTCAGCCAAAATAGGATGCTTGAGTAAAAGGGACCTCAGTTCAGACAACGGCAGCACTCCCTGATCTTGGCAAAATCAAGCAAAATCATCAGACGTGAGCCAGGGTAGAAGAATATGGTCCTATATACACTAAAATCAGCATCCAAATGACCATCTAATAAAAAAAAAAAAATCTGGATTTTATTGATGGTGACACCTCTAAGGTTTTAGGGAGCCCAGAGGCAGCAACACGCTGACTGCTCACCTCTGCATATACATATATACGTGTCTGCAGCTGTTTGTGCACCTCTTCTACTCTAATCTGAACTAATGACTAGGAATGACTTGCAAATTTCTCTTGCAATATATATTACAATTTTGGGAAGAGCCTATTTTAATTTTTTTTTAACTTCTGATTTGTTAAAATAAATAGATTCAGAAAATAAATATGTACCCACTCTTCAAAGCTCTGTCAAACAAAAGAGTGCCTATAAAGCACATTTTCTGATGGACATCTGCTTACTATTTAATATCCACAAAGAGAATATTTACAAAAAAAACAAGTGCAACAAATTAGGAGGCATGTGATGCTCGCTCATCCTGAGGAACGGTGTTTACACAGCAATCAGAGCAGTGTGTGACTGTAATAGAGAGAATAAAGAGATTCATCAGAACCTATTTTCTTGGAAAAAAAAAAAAATAATACAGCAAAGGTGGGCTTCGAGTTACCTGGCAGATGCAGATAACTAGTACTTAATCTGGACGCTGCCTGAAAAACTCCTGAGCAGCGACACTGCACCAGCAGTAGAAGACAAATGTATTTTTCTACCTCTTATAGCAGAACATGCACATGAGCTGGTCGCGTTTAAATGCAGAAACTTCATTTTTCTATTCTTATCACCAACAACAGAGACCAACAGACCCTGGCAGATGAACAAAATGAGAAGGATGGGCCCTGAAGTGCAAGAATCTGGAGGAAAAGAGGAGAAAATCCCCTAAGCGTTGCCCTGCCAGCATGGTACGCGGCGTGTATTCGCTGTACACAAAAACACGTGCTGTTGAATACCATTGGATTTCCTTAAAAAGTTGACATTTGGAGGGAATTTAACTCTTGGCTTTTGAGTGCCTAATAGCACTAAAGAGTGCTTTCAGTATTATTCACTTAGTTGTTGTTATTCTTCCATGTTTTTAAGTGTCTTTTCACTGCCAGGTCACCAGCAGTGCGCTACTTGGCTTGCAACAAAAAGAAGAAAAACACTGACACGATAACAATCAAACTTCAAAACCCACATCAGAGCCAGTCCTGAGCGGCAAATTTGGGATAAAGATGGAAATCTCATTTTTTTGCTGGCATTTGCAAGCTGACACATTGCTGGGGAAGAACAACAGGAGAAAGCAGGGACAAAGAACAGCAAAGATCAAGGTCCCAGCGTGGCACAAACCTACGCCACGGCCCGTACCTCTGAAAGATTCCTGCTGGATTTCGAAAGCAGGGTTTCTGCCAGCACAGAGAGCCACCTGATGATACAGAGCAGACATCACAATGCTCAAAGCTCGCATTATTTACAATGACGCACGGTTATTTTTTCTCTTTTCCCCTTCCACTTCCCCTGAAAATAACACAAACAGGCTAAAGATACACAAAAGGGAAAAATAAGTAAGATGTAATTTTCAAATGAAGAGAAGAGAAGAGAAGAGAAGAGAAGAGAAGAGAAGAGAAGAGAAGAGAAGAGAAGAGAAGAGAAGAGAAGAGAAGAGAAGAGAAGAGAAGAGAAGAGAAGAGAAGAGAAGAGAAGAGAAGAGAAGAGAAGAGAAGAGAAGAGAAGAGAAGAGAAGAGAAGAGAAGAGAAGAGAAGAGAAGAGAAGAGAAGAGAAGAGAAGAGAAGAGAAGAGAAGAGAAGAGAAGAGAAGAGAAGAGAAGAGAAGAGAGCAGGGGAAAAAAGGGTAAGGGGGAAGAGAGGAAAATGGGGGGGGGGGAAGAGTATTTGGTAAATTTTCTTTGATTTGAGCAGTATGGCTGTGGCAGTATGGCTGTTTTCAAGTTGTACGTCTGGAGATGCAAACAAGCTCAGATGCTATCCAAGCAAATCCCGAGGATTACTGTCCTCTTTCTCTCTAATCCCAGCCTACAAACTGCATATAAAATATGATTCCCAACCAGCTAAGCTGCAGCGTGAATTCTGCTGGCAAACACATTGAGGAGAGAGGCGAAGACAATTGCTGGTAGCAGATTTCAGTTCTTACAAGGAAACAAATGATCAGACGGTAAAATCTTCACACTCACTGGTAAGTGGTTCATCACCTAAGAAATCCCATTATTAGCAGAGAAATTTTACTCTTAATGAGTTAAACACACCAGTGCAAAGAACTGACCAGGGAACGTAACCAGCAGATTCCTCGCCCCACTGTTCACAGATGAAAACATACTGAAGGATATATGCAGAAACCCTTTCTTTCACTTTCTGCCCATGGCCTGGTTCCCAGAGCTGCTGAGCACCCTTCTGGACAGGAGGCCAGAAAATCCGGCAGCCACCCTCAGCGCGGGACAACCAACAATCTTTAATTGCATTCAGTTTTGTAATTTTTCTAGTTTCAGGACTAAATTAATCCAGTCCAGAACAGAGCTGAATAAGCTCACCATGGGTGTTAATGAGCTTCATGCAAATAAAAATTACAAACTAATAGTCAAGCTGACAACGTTAAGACTGTGAATCCAGAAACCCCACCTCATGACCAATACTCAGGGATCTGCAGAAATCAAAGCACAGGATGCACTACGGTTTCCACTGCATTCTTCAGGCTCAGCAATCTGCCAATATTTTGCACGTAAGCATGTGGACCTTCAAAAGAGCCGAGTTTGTCCCAAGAAAGTACAAAACAATCACTACAAAGGAAAGTAATGAAAAATTCTCCTCCTGAACAAACATACCGTAAAAATAAAGTGTAAATCATAAAACCCAAATGAAAACAACCACTCCTCCCCCAAAATTGCCCAAATAATGGGATGAGGAAGTTTTCACTGATTAGATTAAATACTGCGAAGCACTTTCAAACTGCAGGAATGAGCAGCTTTACACCCGCGCAGCAGACGAGCTCCGACGGAGCACAACGCGCGGCACAGAGCAACTCGGGGCTCACAGCACCAAAGCGAAGCCTGATCCGGAGTCCTGGGGCAAAGACATCGCCTCCCCCAAATACACAGAGTCCAATTCTGGCCAGCTCTGCTCTCCGAGGTTTACCGCCAAGGTCAGCGGAAGGAAAAAACAGGCCAACAAACGCTTTTGAAAATAGCAGTTGTTAAAAGCAAACTTCTTACATGGAGGACCAAGTGCCATCACGCACAGAATTTCAGCGTCCCAGCTGGAGACGAAACACCTCTCCACGACTATTTCCCCAGCTCAGCAGAGAACATAGCGACATAAGGCATACTCCACGGGACTGAAACTACACAATGCTCAGGAAAGGAATTCCTTGAAACAAAGGGCCTCCATTTTTTATTCTACCTCCTGAATATGAAACATCTCAGCATTTGGGGGGTTCAGTTTCCTATTCCTCTACCACTTTGAACCTGAAATGAATATATGATAAGTCTGGCTGTGACAGAAAGGAGAGAGATGTTAAAATGAGTTTCCTTGTTGCCTTTTGCCTTGAGACATTTTCGTCCTATGTGGCCTTCCCTTTAAAGTACATGAAAACCAGCAGCCCAGGCAGATTCCTCTGATCCACAGCAAGAGGTACCTCAAACTCAGCCACAACACCGAGCAATTCACAACGGCTACCATGCACCCACCAAAGGTATTTCCTTCAGTGTTTTTTAGCCTATCCTGGCATTCAATTATCAATCACCAGCTGCTCAATTAGAGACAGCACAACTCAGGAAGGGAGATAACATCCCAGGCACCACGACTGAGACAACACGAAGTCGTGTCAAGAGAAAGAACACAATTAATCCCTAGAACCAGGAGAGGAGAAGTGGAAGCAGCACCTCCCTTGCAGCAGGTTAATGTGACTTCCTCCTGTGATCGCACCCAGGACAAGCTGCTCTCAGGAAGCAATTACAGGGAAGCAGCAGTGCAGGAGATGGACGTGCTTCCCAGCTCCTCCACACATCACTGCTAAGGAAGGAGCTGGTCCTGTGATTAAATATCTCCCACAAAATATTCCTAAATTCCTATTATCTACTGGCAGCACAAGGGCTCAAATTGCACGAAATGCTGGGAGGCATTTTATAAATTCAGAAGTCAGAATAGAGGTGGATTCCACCATATCCATATATTAGGTATGTACGTATGTGTATTGGACTGGGGATACTTTCTTTTCAGAGAACTTTCCTTGAAGAAACTTGATCTTACTGATCTAAAAAAAATGGTCATCTTTTCATTAAAAAAAATATTTTTTTCTCTTTCATAAAAACTTCACAAATATTTTTCTTTCATACTGGAATGAAAATAAATTCTGAAACATGACAGGCTTCTGTAGAATACAAGGAACATCTTACAGGCAGCAGCTACAGTGACCACGTCTGCTCAAGTCAAGCTAAACATACCCTAAAGAGCTAAAAATTCCCTTCAGTTAAAGCATGTATTCATATTATTGCAAGTCTGCTGAAGGATGTGAATCTGCGGAAGGTACACGAGACCATTTCCAAAGAGTAGCAGAAACCATTTGAATTTGCTGTCACATCTCCCCACATCCCTGCCCCTCTTCCAGGAGGAATGGCGTTTGTGGTGCCCGCACCCCTGGGCGGGCAGATCCTGCTAATGGATGCTGAGGTTAACACCCAGCAATTCAAAGCTCCTCATTAATTACTGCTAATTGTCACGGCAATCTCCTTTCTCCTGTTTTACATCACAAGCAAATGATTTTTCATTGCGGAATAGGTAAGCAGGGAGATGCTTGGGGAAACGTAATTAGTCTCACTAATTAGCGTGAGCCAATTTGAATATTTCTGTTCGCTTCTGTAATTTTATTTTTTTAATCACTGAATGGAGTCGACTCCACAGGCGGAAAATCCAGCCCACAAGTTAAAACTGCAAACCTGTTTTGCCTTGAACCAAGCTGGGGGTCGACCATCCCCCGGGCAATGCCGGCCCAAACTCACATCCCCTCTCCAAGGAGGCAGAACTGAGAGGACCCTGTGCCAGCAGAAACCCCACAGTTCAACCAAGTCAATTCCTAGCACTGATAACCCTACCTCGGATATTTTAATGAATATTATTGAATATGATATTTTCGGCCTCTCTCCCCGCGTCCCACCACCACATTTCCTTCAGTGCACCCGGCTCTGCGTTCAGGGTGAGGCCTCTTGGGCAGCTCTGGAGGGAGTGCTGAGGACTTGGGCAGGGTTTGTCTGGGTGCTGTCAGAGCTGCTTTTAGTCTCTTAATCCTAAACTGCTGAAGGGCTCCTTCAGGCCCTCAAAGAGTGTAGGCCCAGAGGTTTAAATGGAATAACTGAATGGCTTCAACCTCTTGCAACCTCTTTCTGTTCCAGGTACCAGACTGAGTATATTACGATTTTCTTTTACATGTCCCCTATTCAAATACACTTCTGGATATTATTAAAGTCACAAATGGCTGGAAATGTTTGAGATTGCAGCCGTTCTGTTCAGCAGGGAGCAAAGCAAGTCCTGTGGCATGGCTTCTACCCCCTATCAGATAAGCCATGAACATTTCCAGCACAAGTTCATGCAGATGTGAGATTAGTGCTCGCCTTCTGCCCTAACTTTTACCAGCAAAATAGTAAATTCTGTTAATAATGGAAAAGAGTTTTCATGGTGCTTTCTTGACAGCATTCGTTCAGCTCAGCACTTGTTACGGTAAAGCAGAGCATTTGATGCTGCTCACGCTTGGCAAGACTCCACCATTCAGATGCTGCTGCAGCTCGAGGCTGGAACAGGTCCGGGGCAGTAAAATCCAGCATCTAATTGTAAAACACAAATGTCTTCCTGATGTACTGGGGTTTTCTAGGAGGCTGCTGCTGCGACGGGGCCGTGGCCTGGCCCCAGGTCAGCTGCAAGCCCCACAGCGGCCGGGGTCGCAGCTATTGTAGGGGAACGCCATCTCCTCCATGGTGTGAAAGGCTTTGGTTGTTCTTCCGAGCAGGACACAATGTAAAACGTGACTGGCGAGCTTTCTCCATAAACAAACCAAAGCCCTCTCCCTCACAGAGGTGCCTTTCTTTTCCCAAGTCCTACTAAAAGCTTGGAGTCTCCTTGAATCTATTAGAAATCCTTCCCTGAGAGAGGAACCAGACATTGTAAATGAAGCATGGCTTAGAAGCCCCCTTGTACCAGCAAATATCCTACAGATTCCAGAGGCATTTTATGTCGTGCCTATTTACCTGTCATGCTAGTTCTCACCCTATGATTCATTTATTTTTAATGCTTTCAGCAGTTTTCACTGATACTTTTCGAGGTGTTAGGGTGTCCCCTCTGTAGCACTTTTGGATTTGCTTGTAGAACTAATACACTGCAGCAACATACAGAGAATATTGTTCAGATGCTTTCAGAAAAATAATAAAAAAAAGGTTTCCCCACTACCTGGGCACACATGCTCACGTGTATAACAGCTCCAAGAAGCCTAGCAAGCATGGTGGGAGGGCAAGCTCAGGACTGGGTGAGCTGTAGGGCACCTTGACCATCAGACTCTGAACATGGGGACCACCATGTCCCAGGTGGCCCTTAAAGCCAGCAGGGGTGGAGATCCCCACTGCACAGGGCTGCAGGGCTTACTTAGCCTTTGGGACACTCCTTCCCTACACCCTGCTCCAGTATTCCAGCATCTCTCTTGCAGCAGGCCTGCAAAGCCAGTGGTTTTTTGTTCATTTGTTTGTTGAGGTAGGATGGTGCAGCAAAAGGCAAGTCAAGGGGATGGTCTGCTGGTGGTTGACCCAGCCCTGGTGCCACTGCTCATCCTCGCTGCCAAGTTGTTCACCAATTCCTTGTAGCAGAGTTGCTACCCAGTTGGTCCTTCTTCTGCTTGTGTCTCAAAAAACAAACAAACAAAAAACCTTATCCTTCCATTCTGGTGTGGCTTGTTCTCCTATCTAAATTCATATCTGACAATAATTTAGGCACCCCATGGGCTCCAGTCTGGCACAAAACTGCCAGATATTTCCCCAAGCCTTGGGCAGGCTCTGGATCCACATGGCTCTGGGCCAGCTCCACCAGTGCTCTCCTTGGGTACAGGCATGAAGAGGGCTCTGTCTCAGCGAGAGCTGCCACCACACCTTTTTGGGACCTTTGGGATACTGATAATTCAGTATTAAGAGAAAAAAAAAAAATCTAACATGGAAAATACAATTCAGTATTGCAACATCTGCCCTTTCTTAATTATCTGTGCTGCCCCCTTCACCAAAAATTTTCATTATTTGCTTCATTTCCTAAATAACAGGCAAAAGTCACCACTGCATTTCCTAATAATGTATGCCCACAACTCTATTTTCCCCATCTGCTATGCTTGCCTAAGACTGGTCATTTGTTACCTGCTAGTTCCAATTGATTTCCTTTTGCCTCTGCTTCCTTTCGCCATGAGTGCGGGGAGCAAGCAGCACGATTTATACCAGCCATCCAGTACCAATCATTAGATAACAAGGCCCTTTACTGAAAGCATTTAGAGTAAAACAATACTTTAAGTTTTCCTTTGCTTCCATTGCCTTCTGTGTTACCTGAGGTTCAAAACGAGGCCAGAGAAGTTCCCCTTGTGGGGAAGATGAGACGGTCACCCGATATAAGCCCTTCTCATCCCATACAACACGCAGTTTTTAAAGCAGCTATTTCAAGTTCCTTTTGAAGTTGGTTTGGTGAAACCCTCACCTCCTGCTTCTCTCGTACTCATTGCTACCACAGACCCTGCTGCAGGTGACCATGGAGAGCCAGCAGCCTCCTCAGACCCACAGGAGTCAGGCAGGATCATCTCTGGGCTTCTGCTCATCAAGTCTGAAGGGGACAAGGAGAGAGAGGGATGGGGAAAGTCCTGCTGATGCCTCTCCTCAGCTTTCCCACGTCAAGCCTGCTAGGAAGCAAGTTACTTTGTGCTCAGTCTGGTTTTGTTTCTACTGTCATTTTCTCTGCAGTACAGAAACGTTTCCACTCCACACGGAAAGGGGTCAGACTTTTAGCAGTTGAATAGGAGAAATTAATCCCAAGGGGGGAAGGAAAAAAAAATCAGCAAGGCATTCCTAACTGCAAGCCTGCCAGGTGTGCTCTTCTTGGTCACTTGGTTCTTCACAGCAAAGTGATGCTCTGTGGTGGGACAATGTGCTGCCTTGATGCAATGCCCTTGCTAATAGGTAGTGTGTGCATATACATACACACACATAAATATATAAATATCCAAATATTCTATCTAATATCCTTTGTTAGAGACAAAGCGCTTCACCAGAACAGCATCAGAACTTTTGTAAGAGATTCTTTACGCACTGGTAAAACTTCATCACCATTTTTCCAGTCGGGGCTGCTCTACCTGCATGTAATGTGGTGCCGAGGGAGGTAGCTGGCACCCAGTCACCCCAAGTGGCAGGAGAGGTATTTCAGGAGATCAGCTCTCCAAAGGATGTCCCCAGGCACATCAATGAGCCCATGGGGACCCCCCTACCACCAGAGGTTTCCCTCCAAGCAGTGGCACAAAGAGTCATGTTAGCAAGGCCGCCCTGTGCTGAAGGCAGGCCCGAAACTGCAGAAACAACAAAACCCAGAAAATTGAAACCTTTTAGGTCAAGGCTGCCAAACAGACCGGTTCCCACTGTGACACCGAATGGGCAGACAGGCCCTCAGCATCTCCGTTACCTAATTCTTCTGGAAGCCTAGGAAAAAGCCTCCCGGTGGAAACTCCAGGCTCCTGAGCACTTTGGCAAATCTGGATCTTATTTAGATGCCTAAATGGGGGCTGAGCAGTAGTGAACTAGCAGGGTGATAATAAAAGAAAACACTGCGGTGATTTATCACTGGGGAGCAGTAAGAAATCCTTCCCAATTTTTTTTAAACAAACTTTAATCAATATAGCCTGTTTTTCCTGAAGTCAGACATGAGCTGTGAAATCCAGATTTTGATTTTCCCAAATACGTCATGGTTACATCTCCACAAACATACTGGAGAACCATCCTTAAGTTTCCACAGAGTTATTCTGCTGGGACAAAATTGTAATAATTGGCACAGCCTCTAACATGGCAATGCATTTTGAAGGCTCTTTATACATTTGAATAGCAGCATGTATTGCACAGCATAGCAGCTCCTTTAATATCCAGATTAATAGACATAAAGATAGATATCTATGGCATTAATTGTAATGACATTTTGAGACAATGGCCAAACGTTTCTCTTAACAGAAAAATTAATAATCTTTTTTAGTGAATACATAGCTGTTCTACAGTGAATGAAGGGCTTTTCACACCAAAATCTATTAATTATCATCTTTTAAAATCAAAGTGTTTTTTGTTTTATACAAGTGCAAAACCTTTGTAAGGGACACAGCCAAAGCCCAATGAATCCCTTAAAAATGCCCTTTAACCCCAGGGGCTGAATGTGGGTACTGTGGCACTTAGCTGTCAAAGGTGCAGGCACTCAGGTGCCCATAGCTGAAAGGTCAGCTCTAGATCCCTTTTGTTTTGCAAAGGGCTCTACAAGCTGGGAATTTAGCCTCCAGTTGCGCAAAATTCAAGTCGAGATCCAAGACCATCTCTCAGCTTATTACAAAATGGAGACAACTGGTATAACCAACAAATTGCCTGCTTGCTCAGGTTTAAAAAAATGTTCCTATTTCAAAGATATTTGACTAAGGTTTTGTCCCAGGCCTCTGTAAGCCAGTACTAAGAGGTTGTTGTTGAGCTACAGCAAAAAATACCGATTGTAGCCAACTGTCCATCCTCCTTTCAGCAGGGGGGCTGCATGTAATTTTCTGCCTTCGATTAAGATTCACCACTGAATTCATCTTCTTTTAAACCCATATTAGTGCACCCTATGGTATCACATGAAATGCACAGCAAAGGTTTGGGAATTCTTTTGGAGGATGATGGGGAGCGGAAGCCCATGGTAGAGGCACAATGGAAAGAAATGCATAATTCAGTCCTTGCTTTTTTATTTGTCCTTGGCATTAATGAAGAACAAATTAGCTACTCTCCTTGGGTGTCTACCAGAAATAATAGTAACAACCAGAGCTCTTTCCCCCCCTCGGTAATATGTTCCTTTGTAGATAAGCACTGTGAAGAGGTAAAATTATGTCTTTTAAAAGTTTACTGTTTTCCTGTTCTAAGATGTAAATGATAGGGTTGGGACTGGGAAGTAATTCAGAAATATTTATTCCTCAGAGACAATAGCTTTTTGTCATCAGAAGAAAGAATTGGGGACTATCAAAATGAACCAAAAAGACAACAGCATTAACCACGTCGTGCACTCTGTCTGTAAATCCCAGCACCTTCCCGGCACCTCCGCGCGGCTGCCCCACGAGGTGACCCAGCTGGGGGACGCGGCGTTTTTATTGCTGTTCGTGCACGTGCAATAAATATAATAAGATACTCGAACCATTTCCTCTTCTTCCAGACGATTAATTTACAGCCTGTTTCATCAACCTTTTATGATGTGTAACGGGGACTTTAAAAAATGTAAACATCTTTGCATCATTTTACGGTTACGATATCCTGACCGACGTAGCTCTTGGCTGCAAGCAGGCGCTCAGCTCCAGAGCTGGAAGTTTCTTTCCTGGAGACCACATTGCTCCAAATCTGGTGAGGGTAACCACAGCGAAGAAAAATAATGGCACCAAAGTTAGGGCCGGCGAGTGGGAACAAATGGAAGACAGATCTACCTGCAGTGCAATGCGTTTGTGTAATTAAATCAACCTGCCACCGTCTCATCTATTATGTAGATGCAGAAATACTAATAATAATTATCCTCACATATCTAGAAAGACGGAATTAATAGTTCCTGGCAGCACGGACTTGTTTGTGTTTGGATCTCTCTCACCATAGCTTCTTTAACTAGCTCCTGGGTAGAATTCATTAATTTTTATTAACAGGGAAAACATTTGTCCCCGTGACAATATTTGCATTGCCTGAATGATTTTCACCTCTGCCACAAGGTGTACTATCGGCTCATACATCACGCGATTACTTGGAGAGCAGAAAGACCCTCAGTCATTAGTGAGTGAATTAAAGATGATCTAAAGAGCTATTAATCACAGTGACAAAAGCCTTAATGTTGCTGTGACCCTAGCAGAGCCTGGGGACTAAAAGGGAAGCCAAGGGAGAGAAAATGGAAACATATGTTTTCTCCAAAATAACCTACCTTAGGAGAACTGTCAAAGACAGAGTCACATCAAACTGAGAAATTCTGCCACCAATGCCCTGAGATTTTACCGAGGGGGGGGTTCTGCAGCCAGTCCACTTCTTTATTTCATTTTATTTTTTTATGATCAGAGTAAACAAATAAACAGTCAGAGGCTCTTGGCGTATTCAGACCTTCCTTTTCTTTGCCAGGAATTATTAAAAAGCTGTATTTTCAAAGCAAACTTATACTTGTTACACACGCTAGTATAAACAGAGATCACTTCTTGCACAACACAGTCCGGGTTAAAGTTGGTTAAAGTTATTCTCCACATCCCACGTGGAGAACAGGATGCAATGTGTCTGATAAAGGGAACCTTAATTTTGTGTTTTCAATTCAGGACTGTGCTGGTAAATAAATTCAAGAAAAAATGAAGCTTTCTGTTTGCCCATGCTAACAGAGCTTCAGTGAGATAAATCAGTTATTCAGACACAAAACTTAAATCAAAAGACCCAAATATATCAACATGATAGATTCTTCTAATCTTTCCAATAATCACTTGAAGCATTCTCAATTACAAGCTATTCTTATTGATGCTGGTTTAGCGAGACTTGTCTATCAGACCATTCTCTATTAAGGCGTAGAAAGATACATGCACAGAAGCCGTACGTTCAGACATACCTAAAGATTTTGTTAGAAATGCTGCCCTGTATTGTATTTTTAATTGTTTTCTTTGAATACTGAGGTCTGTAGGTGCCATGCACATACAGACCACGACGTTAGGAAAAAGTGTATTTATATTGCCCAGCTGCATAAATGTTAGATATTTGGAACTTGATTATGGGAAGTATTCATAAAGCCATCTTTGTGATTCACAGGCTGCCACTTTGAAACCAAGCAAAGGGTAATCCCAGATATGTTGCAAAGTTAGATTTAGACACAGAGCAGCACCCAGAGAAGGGGACTGAGGATTACCGCTGCCTTGGTGTCCCAGAGGAGGTTGCTCAGCTCCTGCTCCAGCTGATGCAGTGAACACCAAGAGGCTCTTTGTTCCCCTGTCCCTGAAGGGAAGGGACAATACAGCGTTCTGGAAAGTGATGTTCAGGGAAGCCAAGCCCCTCACACCACCATCGCAAGGAGGCCTCACACCAATGGCACCGAGCTGTAGTTGTGCAGGGAGCTGGCTTGTGCCTGGCTCCTGGGCTGGACCTCACAAATACGATCGGACAAACCAGGTGAGACCGTGCTGCCTGGAGCTCCTGCTGCACAGGCACGGCCGCTCCCTCTGTGCCTCCTCATCAACCCCAACGCTTCCTACTCCTGAGCTGGGAGGCTCTGCTCAGCCCATTTAACTCACTGAGCCAGCACTTTTTATTTATTTACTTTCTAGCTCCATCTGCATGTGCTACAAAGAGACGGCTTGGAGCAGCTCAGCTCCTGGTCCCCTCTGCTGTGCTCGTCTGTGCCCTGCAGACAACCTGCGGTGATCTCCTCCCTGCTAAGAGTTCTGGTGCAGCTTCCAAACATATTCCCTGCTGGTCTGATCTGCAGCTGCAGGGAGGCTTCCTAGCCACTTTGTCAAATTCAGACTGATGCAAAGAGGTCCAGGGGAACAGCTGGAACGAGCACAGCAGCCAGAAACACAACCAGGTTTTTGATTTTAATTCCTTTCATCCCTACCTTGATACTGATGACTGCTTAGCATTATCTCTCCAAAACTCAGTAAAAACCCAGTGGAAGTATTATGAATGAGAATGCAAAAAGTATATTATAAATATATTACAAATATTGTACAAAGATATTACAGAGCTAGGTGTCCAACTGCTGCTGAAAACCAGTGTCAACCAAAAAACTTATTTATACAGGCCCTTTAGAAACTCAACCCTCATCACCTCCAGAGTTGTTGCATGGCCATACACCAACCAACCCTGGCCACGGCTGAAGGAGAACCAGCCTCTTCCAGTAGGGCATCTTGAGACAAATCAAAGCTATCAATTAATTTTCTAATCAACTCTGATTCAAACCATTGCTGTAACTATTAAGCCCCTTCAGTTATAAGGATGCACATCAGGAACCTGTTGCCACCCGCTGCCCTCCTCTGTCCCCATCCTCAGAGTCCCCAAATGCATTTATTTGGACCCGGATTCAGTCTCCCAAAATTCAAGAGATTGAGATCACTCGGCCCCATCTGAGGCTCCAACCCCGTGCAGATCTCTGGGATATTAATGGGGCTCCACAAAGATGAACTTGTTTCTAGACAGGATTGAAACTCTTAGCATTTAGTGATGTGACATCTGATCAGTCTGCACTAAAACTTTCATCTCAATGAGAAAGGTCAGGACATATTCATCTGATGTCAGACCTACATATAAACAAGCTGCCCTAAATGACAGATCAGAAGCAAGGAGTCGTCTCTTTTTTCCAATAGCATCAGCCCAGCTGCAGTTCTCAGTGGCGCTTATTCTCAGCTGGTCTGCTTTCACTCCCCATTTAAAAAGCTAAATTGGGAGTGCTTTAATCTTCTGGCTTCGTTTCCTTAACGAGAAGTGAAAGGTATAAGTGGCAGCAGGTAAGGAGATATTGAAAGCTGTGGCAGGCTGGCATTTAAATTTTCAGAAGAGCTAGATCAGAGCATTTTCTAACATTCCTTTCTTCTACGACAGTACAAAATTATAAAAACAATATAACCCGTGGCTGTGGATGCAGAGAAGATGTGGGACATCAGCAGAAGGGCAAACTTTGAGAGGAGCTACGAGGTTTCTTCCTGGAGCACGTTGAGAAGTCCTGCCCTCAGCAAACTACTGAAATACATGCTCAGTGGAGCTGGCATTTCTAAAATGCAGTGCCACGTGAATTTAAACAAAGGATGAGGTCTTAGGAACAGAAAACAGTACTGCAGCAGACAATTTATCTAAAAGGTTTGTCTTGAGTCTTGGCTGCCATTGGAAAACATCATGGTTTGACTTGTACACTTTTGCTTTCCAGATTTTAAAAAAATCATTTTTTTCCACTGTCAGTGCATCATTTCATCCTCTAAAGAGAGGAAAAAAAAAAAAAAAAAAAAAAAAAGGAAAGAAAAGAAAAGAAAATCAAGAGAAAAGCAACTTGCATGTAACAAGTAAGGTGGGATGGCAGGACGAGCTTTGTTCCCCAAACCTAAGCCTAGCAAAAGAGCACACGGGTTGCTCATTCCTTCACCTAGCAGCTTTTCCTGCTAATCTGTGTTTGCTCAGGGCGAGAGGAATTCCTAGCCATTTCAGTCACAACTTCCAAATCTCACAGAAATCCAGGGCCTGGATTTCAACATCTGTGCCCACTTGAGGCTATCACTTGTGTCAACACTGGCAGACGTGGTCACGGCACGGGACTCCCCTTCATCGTGTGCAGTCTCAGCCCCGCTGGTCTGCTGCTCGGCACATCTGGGTGCCCCACTTCTGCAGCACTGGCTGAAACCTTGATATATTTCAAATAAATGATTATGCAGGAGATATGAAAGTAGGAGTTTCAGTGCTTTTGTGTCTTCCCTTCCTCTAAGTCACAGCTGAAGTGATCCAGAGAAGCGTTGGCAGGTAAGACACTAAATAAAGGGACAAATTGGGCAATTTTTGAGCAGGAAGGTTGAGCACCAAACATGCACCACACCGCGTCATACCCCCGGCATTGCTCTCCGTTGGAGATCAGGCTGGGAAGGTTGTGTCAGGAAGGATCGTATCGCACCACCCTCCACCATGATCCCCGCCGTACCTGGATGTTTCATGGCTAATTAAGAGGTAACAGTGCCTAATTTCCCACTGCACTTCAGGTGTTTGGAGGAGCGCTTTATTGTGTTTCCTCCCATTTCCCTGGGGTTTTGTCCCTACACATCCTCTCCATGTGTTACTGACTTAGCTCATTAAATCCAAATTGACATCTCTACTATACAGGGCAGGCTAGCCTCAAAATCCCTTAAATACCACGGTGCCTCACAACTAACATGGAACAGACCGGGCTATAACGTGCGAGGGAAGGAAAGTCTGGGGAACAATACAGACAGAGGCTCGTTCTCATAATACGTGGAAAAAAGGGGATCCAGTGCAAATGAAGCATAGGATGGTAAATAAGAGCTGTGTTCGCTTGCAGTCATGCACTATAGCCATTAAGCCTTAAGGTCTTAAAGGTACCAAGCAATGCATATGATAAATTTCTCCAAAACATCCCAGCCATAACAGAGTTCTTGCTGATTGCTCATTTACCCATAATGCGTGCTGTCATAGCAAAGCCTGACAAATGACAGAGAAAGCTCAGGTTATTTTTTACACTGACTGCCAAGCCCCTCACCTCAGATTATTCATTTATTAGGGCAATCACTGAGGTCTGGGTACTTAATATTGTTTTCACCAAATATGAAAATGATCTACTTGCCTATTCTTTAGTTCCTCCTAGGGCAAGCCATTCATCATCAGTCCTGGATAAATGACTGCTTCATTATAGCCATAATTTATGAGATGTTAGAACTAAGGAGCCACACCTAAAGACTTAAAGCTTTAATATGGATTAAAATAAGATAATCAATCAAGCATATACAAATTCTCTCTGGAATTATTTCTCGGTTTGAAATGGCTTCAAGATTTTAGAGCAGAGGTAGCCTTACGTTTCTTCTTACCAAACTCTAGGCAAGCTGGTTTGAAAGCCCGTATGGCAATATGGGCTGTGACCTTAGTGGTCGGTGTTAGGCACCACCCGACAGTCATAATGAGTCAGGGAAATTGCCTCTTGGGCTCAGGGACACTTTTGTATGTTTTTAATGGCATAGGTGTAAGGCAGACACAGAAGGGCTGCAGGCCTCCAGCCCAGAACAGGTGGGAAACTGGAAATTGGTGCCAGGCGCCTGCATCCCCCGGAGATGTTGCTGTGCTTTTCTTCTCCTTCCCAGGAAGCATGCTCATCTGGGGTTACAAGGGAAGGAGAGTTCAATGGGGTGATTTCACAATCTTTCCATGAGTTTAGTGTTTCTCTGCCCGAAAAAGTGTTTCACAGCTCCGAGTTTGGATGAAGGAGGCTTCTTCCTCTGTCTGGGGAATGAAATATTCCTTCCTCCTAAAACAGCATTACAGCTTGAAAGAAAATGTTTCTGCTTTGTCTCTTGATTGTATATTTTCTAACCCAGAGCCAACACAAATATTATTTCTCCAGCATGTGCCTTGCTTGAAACACTAACTTAAACCTACTTAACCACTTAAGCCTGCATCTTTTGAAGCCCAAGTTGGAAATACAACAATTCACCAGGCATTTGAACACAACACCACACCTACAGCTCCAGGTTGCAAATAACCCTGGCAGCTGACGTGGACAACCTGAGCATCTCCTTCAATTCAAGCCTAGATAAACACGTCCAAGAGGGACTGAGGGCGTGATGGACCCAAAGAGCCTGTGCTTAGAGGCACAGTTACACAGGAAAACCAAACAGCAACAGCCTCATGCTCTCAGGATAAGTGCCTATGACACATGTTTAATTGAAGCATATTGCTGGACTTAGGATGAGAGAGCCTATTGCAGCTTGGTGCACCACTTCCAGTTTCAGCCAATGAGTAAATTCAATAATGCTAACAGTGGCTCCCGCTTAATCCCAGCACCAGGCATCGTTAGCTACAGGACATTTTTCACTGCGGTCTAAGCCCCCTTTCATACAATCCAGCATCAGCATTTCAGCAGGAATAAAACAATCTAAGCTGTGGTTCCCCAGCATGGGAGATATTTAGGTATAACTGTGCAAGGACATACTTGATACTCCAATAGAAATGCATTTTTTTAAGTATATGTATATATTGATTCACGTGTGTTTATGAACATAGATAAGTAGGAATATTTGTTGGCAAAGGTACTTAAAGTTACACTTTTGTGTGTATCTGTGCCTCTAGTTTTGTCTTTTAGGTGTTTATTTGCAGTCTCAAAAATGCTCAGGAGCTATATTTGCATCCAGGACCCAAAAAGCCCATTTCTCTGCCTGGGGACAGTCATTATTTTCCCCACCCCCCCAGCCCCCGGGACTCCAGCCCCTCTCCGAGTCAAAACCCATCATCATCATCACTTCTCACAACAAATTCTCTCTCGGTAAGAAGTTGTGTTCCACGTTCTCCGCCAAAATAAATGCAAGTTCAAGTTAGAAACCCTCCAAAATAAGGGTTGGTAACACAAATATTGACACAGCAAAGAGGAGAGAGCGCAGAAGTATGGCTGGACAGACAGCCTGAAGATGAAATATTTCACAAAAATGTCATCTTTATTTAGTGGGTGATGAAATTAGTGACTATTTTAAAAGATTCATAGTATTTGTAATGCAGAGACTTATGCCCCCAAATTGTATAATGGGAATGTGAAGGAAAAACAATTTTTGCAAGTTGTTTGGGATTAAGTCTGCAAACTCTTCATGTGCAGGACTCCTACAGGGCTCCTGCTGTTTTCCAACCAAGTTTTGGAGGAGCAGAATTTCTAGGGTGATTAAGCAATCCTCTCCCTCTCCGTTTCTGCAAAGTGGTTTTCTACAGCTCTGCAAGCTAATTCTTCTTGTGTGTGCACATCGTCGCCATAACACCCGGCACAACCAACCACCACAGCATCCAAGTCGTATTCGGAGCGTAGAATAAAATAAGCGCGCTAAGAAAGACATACGGAAATAATTAAAAGGGAAAAAAATTGTTTGCAGCACTATCAAGAGGCGCGTACAGTCTGGAGGATCTTTCAGACCAAATCCTACAGCCCTCACTCCCATGGCCCTTCTGGTTGGTTTAACGGGAATTTAGTAGGCAAAGTGACTGCAGAAACATTTTGGCGCCTCGTTGGACTCCATACAGATTGCTGACCTACACTGTGTTGGCCGTCCTGCCTCTCTTCCCTTCTCATGAGAAATAAAGATGCCCTTCTTCTGAACACTGGGTCTGTTTCTCCATAGCTCCTTTCCTCGGTCAAGTATATCAAGCAGACAGGACACAGAAGAGCCTTGGTGGCACTTTTCCAGTAGGAGTGACATTGACTCTCCACTGCTTGGTGATGAGTGAGGTACAGGGTTGAGGAACATTAGAGCCAAACCATACAGGGATCAGTGTTGTTGAAGGCATTTTTGTGATTGCTCCTCAGCCACCCTTTCTTTGATTGCTGGTGGCTCGAGATGACTGCTGTGGCATCCCCAGGTGCTCAGCACCTGCCAGCAGCCCTGTTTGAGCTGTGGGGGCACGATGCTACATCATCTGTATCCCTTTTAATTGCCTCCCGAGCCTCAAATAGCTCTGCATCTATGCACCTGCCCTAATTTGACAATGCCAACAGTAAAGCTGGGCCTGAATCAAGTCATTACACCTTCCCTAAGAAGTTCACACATGGGCGTATTCCAGTTTTAATTCACACTGCCAAAATTATCCCAGTTTATTCATACCTTTTTTTAATGAGCTGTTATTCTATTACGTTGGAAAAGTTGACATGAGCTGAACAAGAAACAACAACTTACACGCAAACTGCTAAGTTACCAATTAGCTCCTTAAAACAATTGAAAGTCACAGAGAGCCCTCAATGCACAGAGGCGGTTAATTAATTAACATTAGCTGTGATTAATAATGAGTCTTGTTTAATAGTAAATATCTGCCTGCAATGCCTGCGTGTCAGAACAAAAAGCCTTCAGAGAGCAGGCAACTATATTTATCCTGATTGTGTTTGGGATTTTAACATGTTTTGTGCAGGCTGACAAATGGCCTATTAATTATCTAATGTTGTCTGACAACAACAGCTTGATAAAGATGTATGTTTTTGAATTGCTGGATGAAAACTGCTGGAGAAGAGCCCCACAGGGGCCTCGCTGTCCTAAAACTGGGCTCCAAGCCATGACAACAAGCAAGACAAAGCCCTATCTCCTGCCACAGCCTTCGGAGATAAAATATGTCTTGGCATTAGGGACATTTTCAGAAAACTGCTTCTGCAATATCTGATTAGGAAAAGGAGGAGTACGTCTTTACTAAATTGGGGTTAAGGCATAATCAATATCATATATGGAGTGTCTGGCCTATTCTGCATAAACACAGGCACTTCATATTATTAAGGAGTCTATAATGCAGAGGAAGCATATGGCAGGACATTGCAGCTCTCCCTATTCTTTTTATTTAGAACTTTATCTTCCAACCTGTTTGACAGCTGCTCCTAAGTGGTTTCACAGTGCCAAATTATTTTTATGATTGTTTGATGTTTTATTCTCCCATTTCAGTTAATGAGATAGGATCCCACAATGGTCATAATTCAGAGCTGTCAGAACTAAAAAGCATGCTTGTGGCAAGATAGCCTGATGGTAAATAAGGCTAAAAGCTGGGGATAATAAAAACTCTCTTATCCGAGTCTCCTCTGCAATCAAAACTTGTTTTGGATCCTTCTTTCCTTTGTGCTCGCTTGCACTGTGACTTTCCCTTTTGGACAGGTAAGCTATCAATCTTGGGGTAACGTCACCCTTTTAATTCTGTTCAACCTTTCCTTGTAATGAAATGTGTAGGATACATAGGAAATGCTGAAATGTCTCAAGATATTGAGTGCTATATTATAATTAAAGGGCTTGCTTACTGTTTATTGTGCCAAGGGAATAATTTGTCATATATGCTTAGAAGAAACTGTTCAAGAAATGACCTTTAAGAGTCCCAGGAAATTCCTCGTATCTGACATCCCCGGGGATTTTAATGAAAACTTTCAGAGGGCTCCCATTTCAAATCCTAACTTTTAGGAAGGGAACTGCTGTCTGTCTTTTCTGCTTATACACTTTACACTGGGGGATATATCAGTCAGATACAAACAGATGGCCTTGGAGATCTACAAGGCAGAGAAACGGGTCATCTTTGTTCTCCATCTGCCAAAGAGCTGCTGTGTGACCTGGTCATTCCATTGCTGACTGCCTCAGTTTCTCCAGCTGGAAGAAGTCTGTAAAATACAGCCCAATTTGTTCCCAGATGCACAAGGCGCTCTCCATACACAGGGCACAAGCTCCTCAGGCTTTTCCTCTGCACACCTGTGGGTTAGCGGCAGGGGTGAACGAAGTCAACAGCTTGAACTTGTGGGAAACCCTCTAACATCTACAGCAACAAATGCTAACCCCAGTGCTGTCAACCAGGCACTTCTCATGGTCTCCCTTCATAACGCTCCATCAGCTATAGATATGCATTTCTTATTTCCTACTATACACTTCCCTTTTTTTTTTTTTTTTTTTTTTTTTAAATAAGAGCACATGGAAATGACTGTGGGACAACCAAAACATAGGGTGCAGCTATAACTTGTTATACACCAAAGCAAAGCAAAAATCAGAACTTAACTTTCTTCTGTGGAAAGGCTGACCCAAAGACGGCCTTTGATAAGTTGCACGAGCCCTGGGTGCACCCACACCAGCAGCCAGGTGTAGCGGGCCATGCAAGAAGATGAGATGCAACCGCAGGTCTGAGCACGGGATGACCCCACACGATCTCTGGCAGTGGCCAACACCAGCTCCTGCAGAGGAAGATGCAGCAGTCTTGGGAGGAAGCTGCACTAATGAAATAACTCATTCCACAAGAGTTAGTACTCAGGCAAAGCCCTGATATATAAGTTCACGTCTGAACTAATCTCCAAGTCTACATTTTAAGTATTTTAATTCAATTCTGCAAGCCTTTTTATGAGCTACCCTTTACCACGTCCAAGTCCTGGACAGTGGAATTCATGATTCTGGCAGCATAATTTTCCAAGTGTAGACACAGAAAGAGAAATAACCATGATACAAAAGTTCAGGGCTCTACAAAACTATTCCAAAAAAAAATCCAAAACACTCCGTTAGCATATGCAACGGCAAAAAGGTAGCCTCAAGGTCCTTACTGAGTTTCACGATGGAATAGAGGCAGAAGTGCTCTCCTGTGAGAACCGTGGTTGCAGGTAACGTGCACATAAACACAAGAGGTTTGCAGATAAAGCAGTGCTGAGTTTATGCTGACAGACTTCAGTCCCCCTGTAGAAGCTCCTTCCATGTGGGTTTCCCACGTGCAAAGGGCGGCTTCCTTCTCCCAGGGGCAAGTCTCTCAGCACAGTGAACTTCCTAAATGAAGCAGCAGGAGAAGCTGAACCTCGGGTACTCCATTGCAAAGATCTAGGCACAGATTTCACTTTCAGTTAATTTGGGGTCAGAGCATGGCAAAGCAGTGTTGCTAAAGCTGCACATCTTCCCCTCCTGTTTTGAAGGCTGAATATGGAAGAGAGAGCACACAGAGCTGAGGATGCTGCATGCACCAAGATCCGAACGTGGGAACGCTGGGTCAGCAATTGCCCTGGTGGGTTACACACAACGGGTGCAAGAAACGTTTCCCTTCGCACCCTTTGCCCAGCCTGCAGCTCATAAATGTTGTTGTAACTGTCAGATCAGAGCCTGGGGATCCGCCAAGAAGTAGTGGGAGTAAGTCTGGAGGAGGAGCGTGGAGGAGCAGATTAAAGCCAGTTGAGCTCCGGCGCTCCACAGCACTTCTGGGCTGCATCCGTGCCAAAGCACCGCTCCTTGCAGGGACACCTCAACCACAGCGACTGCACGAGGCAGGAGGAAGGAGGTGGGGCAGAAGCACAGCATCATCCCTCTGCCACCCCAGGGCTGCTGGTGCCCAAGGGAAAGGCTGGAGATGAGCGGGGCCAGCACAGCACCAGCACATCCCTACCCATGTTTGAGTGCAGCACTGGCACGTTGTTTCCACATTCCTGAGGTCACAGCTAGTCCTGTGGGACCATCATCACCATTTGGGTCTTGACGTTTATCAGAGTCCCCTGGCTTGATCCAGAGCAGCCCAAGTCAACAGTTCGCTTCCCATAGACCTTACACGTGGGTCCACAGCGGTTTCCCCAACCGCTTTCCTCTCCCTTCTGGTACAAAATATATTGACATTGATATGGGATGTGGGGTAAAGCTAGGGAAGGAAAAGGAAATCTCATCGTGGACAGTAAGGAAATCTGATATGGCTCCACAAAGTTCAGGTACTCCTTTTTTCAGTCGCAAGGAAAGAAAATTGATGACGCCACAAGTTTAATGCTAATTGATTTATTACCTGCCTAAGCAAATCCTGGGCAATGCAATGGCAGGCTTAGACTTAAAGCAAATGATTTACAAGATAATGTTTGACTCTGGGAAAGGGTAATCAGATCCAGATACAATGGATGATAGGATAATTGAGAAGAAATAAAAGAGGATAAATTGCCATGTGCTAATGAGTTTACAGGCCCTAATGGGGAGGACATCAGTTTTAACACTCGGGTTATGAGCTAGGAGCAAGGTTTTTTTATTTTTTTTTTCCCCTCTTCAACAGCTAAAGATGTAGTGCTGAAACAAACCAAGATTAATGGTGTCCCACTCACTTACTTAGCCATTCTTTACACCTCAGACAGCTTCCTGCATTAAACGTGTGGTTGTTTTTTAACCAGGTTTATCCAAAGCAGTTCACCTCGGTTGGAAGCCATATTACCTATTTCTAGGTTAAGGCACATCTGTTGTTTGGGGATGAATGGCTCCAAACAGCATTTCTCCTCCTCCTCACAGCCCCGGCTGCCTGATGAGTTTGCAATGTCTTTGCAGGTCTCTTTAGGACCGTAGGAATATTCTGAAGCCTTTATATAGTCTCACTACACTCAGGTTTTGAAGCAGTTGCCAGAGCAATACTGTCTCACATCATGATTCATTTTTATATCTTTCTCTCCCTCCATCCCACATCACCACCTAGAACCAGGGACACTTTATTGGTATTTCTGATTACTGCTGTAGCCGTCTAAATTTTTCAGCAGGACGGGGGGCTCTCCAGCCCTGCTGCAGAAATGCACCGCCTGAATGGTGCTAGCCACAGAGTAATAAAAAGACAGTGGCGTGCGCTGTTATTGGTAAGGAATACAGAAATGAAGCACTTCCTCGGAGACCAAGCCCATATTCCAGCGCAAGGCTTCCAACAAATGAAGTTTAATATGATGAATTGTGGTACAGTTCCAGAATGAATACAACTCTCAAAAATGCAGCTCCGCTGAAGCTTTTAAGTTATAACATACACAACATGCCCAGCTCTCGCTTTTAAAGAGAAAGGTCTCTGGTTAGCACGCACAAAAATAGCCGCGACCCCTCCGATTCAAGACATGGGAAAGGTTTTGCTGAAAAACAAATGAATCCTATGCAGTCCTGGTGCGGGGTGCTCCCTCTCCACGGAGGGGGGTGACAGCAGGGCCACACGCCATGGGCAGTGGCAGCAGGGAAGGATTTGGCCGCGTCAGAAAAATGCACGCTCTGAAGCATGCTCCAAAGAGCAGCTGCAAGTTCCGCTTGTTGAGTTGACTTGTGAGAGTTTTCCCTGTCCTGACCTAGATTTTGACGTTTGCTTTAAAATTAGAAATGTGGATCATAAAAACACAAATTGATGAATGCAACAGCTTGATGGCAGAACTACCCAGGGAGGCAGGGTAGGTAAAAAATAAATACATAAAAAAAAAAAAAAAAGAACACATACTTTTTTCAGTAAATTACTAAAACTGAAAGCCTGAACCAGAAAAGCTTTGAAATTTAAGTTCTTCTGGTACTGGATGGAAGTGCAAGGGTGCCTGTCCTTCTGCAAGAAGGGATGTAGCAGCAAACTGGTTCAGACACTTCTGCTGCAAGCCAGAAATGGGCTTGTGTTGGAGATCATCCTTCTCTCCTCCCGCTTTTATCAAGTATCCCCTGGAGCTAAACTATCGCCACACAAAATACAGACTGATTTGATGTCAAAGCAAACAAGACTTTCCTAGTTTCTTCCACCAAGAAGTCTCTGGTCTAGTTGTCAAACAAAAAAGAAAAACGGGGGGAAAAAAAAGAAAATATTTATTAAAAGTATTAAATGTCTGAACATATTACAAGCCTTAACAGATTAACGTGCTCATTCAGGGAAACCAGCCTGGAGTGGTAAAATTGAAATGGTTGCAATTAGCACAAGAATTGTTCTACTTGAAGCGACTTGCCTTTTCTGTTTGAGAGGCACACATAATGCGAGCTTGCCGTTCTGGTACTGGGCACTCACTGTACAAGCAAACAGGATATGATAGGTGTGACTCGAGTCATTGTCTCTATTCACTCTTCGGGATGAAATACGGGCTTCATACGCTGGGAAAAAAATGTTGACTGAATATGGAAGAGATTGCTTGTTTGCTTACAGCCAACCGATGGCATCTTTGATTTTATCTGCTGCCTGCACAGCTCCAGGACAGACCCACAGCAGGTCCAGCCCCCATCTTCATGGCCAAGGGACTTTTTCCCATTGACATCATTGGAAGTTGCTCAAAATCCCAAAGAACTGTCTATTCAAACCCACATCCTATGTTGAGCCTTCCGCCATTCATCCACCAGCAACATTCATTTTAGAAATAAAATAAATGACAATATTTACTATTGATCTGCCACCTTCAAGCCTCTGATTGCCTGTGGCACCAATGCTCTGCTTCCCGCTTTGGTCCCTACACCTCAAAAGCACCCTTGACGCTTGTCCTTGCATTCCCACACACAGGTGAGCAACAGACAGTGGTTTTAGCAAGGTATCGGTAGAACTACATGCCAAAAATGCACATGCAATTTCTATTAGAAATGCAGAATTTGTGCCTCTCATCACCTGACTGCCCTTACTCTCAGCAGGAAGAGGCAGACAGGGAGACTTACGGGGAATTGCCGTGATTTGCACGGAACCTTGTGAGCCTCTGAGAGAGGCAGGGCAGTGACAGCAGTTGGGAGGCCAGAAATAAAGCAGGACTCCCTCTGAACTAAATACAGCACCTGCAGCCCTGGCCATGCATCCCAGCTGCTGTGGGGATGGCTGCACAGAGGTGGGGGGCCCCAGACCACCAGTACATCCCGTGGCTGAAAACACAGTGCATGCTTTCTAAGTGCCATCTTACGGATGCACTTGGCCTCGTGTTTCTCTCCTCTATTACATTATATCTAGAGGTATTTTTCCCCTTATATACATTTTCCGTTGTCTAGAGGCATCGTGCTGTTGTCATGTAACGTTATTCCCCATTGCAACAACCCCTCAGCCTGCAGCAGCCACTTTGGACAGAAGGACACATGTGGTAGAAGGAAACTGGTAATGTATTACTTTCCTGTAGCAAAAATTTTGCTGAGGCAAAACCTTGCATTTATTCACAAGCTTTCTTTCAAGTCCTTCAATACCTGCCTGCTTCCTGGCACGTGCAACAAACCCTTCCACCCATCACGCAGGGAGTGGGAAGGGGCCTTCCTGCCTCTTCACATTTAGGATTAGCTACCTAGAGTCAAACACAATACATAAACTTTAAATTCAACCTTGTCTGTTCTGGACTTCTTAAGCACCTAAAAACAGATGTTAAACACCATTCCAGAAGTTTGGGGAGGGATGGAGAAAGGAGAACAATTTTCATTAGAGGTGTTAGCTCATATCAGCACTTTCAGCTGAGGTAGAAACAGCCAAGACTCAGCAGCCAAGAATCAGAGAGGAAAATGGAGACGTCACCTCTGCCTGAACTGCAGGTGCACAGCCACCGCTGCCAGGCTGCAGCTCCACCGCTTCTGCCAGCAGGTAAAGCTCAGAAGGGGGAAATGCACAGGGAAAATAAAAAAATAATAAAAATAAAATAATAAAAAAGTAGTGTACGGCATGGATAAGCCATACACAGATATTGGTAATTTCAAATAGGTACTTCTCAGAGGAGCTGTACTGCACACCTCTGACCTTTAACGGGAGTGCTCAAACACTGCATGTAATGATGACTACCAATGAAAGTCCTACGCTGTGCTTGGCTGCACTTTCTATATGAGTGCCAGCAGTAAGATAAATGATAAACTGGTTCACTGGAGTACTAGTGGTTTGGGGGCTATTGATTTTTGGTCCATTCTCTTTAAAAGTGAGATCTAAAAAGTTGACAGAGGGTCATTAATTTCATCATATACTTGTCGTCTCATCCATAACCAATCCAGGGGCTGAGTGCGCTTGTCACTCTCTGTTTGCACTTTATTTGTTTAGGTTTTCTTTGTGATTCTACATTTTCCCCCCTTTATTTTAGCTTTTTGTTGGCTTTGCTGGTCTTTTTTTTTTTTTTCTTTCTTTTTATTTTTTTTTCTCTCTCTGAATGAGCTCCTTGCTTTGGACTTCCACTGCAAAAGACTCTGGACAAATATATATATATATACACATACATACACACACACACATTCATTATGAAGTCTGCGCTAGGAAAGGAAGTCACCTCTGCTTAGTGCTATTCATTTAAAGAGAAAAAGACTCCTACAAAATTCATCAATCTTAATTGTGCAATCTGAAGGATTTTGATTGAATAAACACTTGTCTGAGGACTTCAGGGTCTTGTTTGAAAGAAGCATTAAGGAAAGTTGTGGATTTTTTCCCTGTGAAGCTCCATAGGTCCATGACAGTGTTCTCACATGACACAGGAAAGACTGAATTCAAATAAGCGTATGACCACAATTAGCAGAGCTCCCTTTTTTCTAGTTCTGATTAAGCCCTCAGCAACTCTGCAATGCTGTAACAAAGAAAATCTTCTACCAAGTCACACTAAAAACCTCTTTTGCTGGCGTATCTTTGCTTTCAGTAGTGCGAGATTATAAAGAAAGTGTCCCATAATTAGTAGTAAAATAACAACCATATTTTGGTATCAAATACTCCGCTGGTCCTAACTGCACCTAGTGGACAATATCCATAGGAGAAAGTTATTCACATACCAGAACTGCATACAGCAGGCAGTTGTTACCAACCTAAGTTGGTAACATATTTCTTGGTAATAGTGTCATCTGTCTCCCAGCACCAAGTCCATCCGCACTGTCCTTCACTGGGAACCCAACAGAAAGGTTTGCAGAAAGTAAAAGAAAGCGTGATTAAGTACTACGTACAATGGCAGAAAAATCCAGTATTAATAATATCACAACCTGCCAGTAAATCTCTTTTTTATAGGTGAAGAAATACATTTCTACTTTAAAGTGTGTTTTTATATACCCTTGAGTGCCCAACTAGCTAAACTACCAAGGGAGCTCTACATGATTTAGAAGTTAATCCTTCAAATGGCTAACAATTGAATGCCTCAGCTGTTTGTAGTTTCCTACCACTGGCTAATTTCATTTTTGTTTCATGTGTTCGGTGGCAAGCTTTCATTGTTCAGAGCTCTGACACCGGGGTTATAAGTGTAGTTAATTTAGTTAAAATGAGGCTGGGAACATTCACGCCATGTTCAGCTTGTTACAACCAGACCTGGTAGAAGTTGAGGAAAATACACCTGGAGAACTAACAATAAGAAGCAGAAGGAAAGAAAAGGAAGAAAAAAAAAATAGAAACAAGTGAGAGGGCAAACAGACAAAGGAGGTGATCCCAATTTGACAAACTCATGAGCATCAGGCAGCCTTCTATAGAAAGGAGAAATAAAGGACAGAAAAATAAAATTAACCATTTAATCTTACTGCTTTGAGGGCCAAAATACACAAGTATGCTGAAATAATGAATTGCCAGCTCTTTTAACATTTGACAGAGCTTTCTGAAAATAGCACTGCACTCACCTCTGTTAGATCCTTCTATTTTGCCACAACCAAAAGCCCATTAACATCACCTCTTTCCCAAACCCTATTTTGTTCCTACAGCACTTGCAGAGGTCCGAAGGATCATAGGAGCTCAAAAATATTATTTACAAAAATTGTATATTCTCTTCCCTCCCGCGCTGGAAAACACAGACTGAGCTACCACGTCCCTCAGTGGATTATTTTAAGCAAGAACTCAACATCACCAAATGGGACTTATTTAAATGGCATGAAAACACTCCCTAAAAATCAAGACTTTTTGCTGACTTGGTACAAAAAGCTGCACCTGTTCATGGTGCCCACAGCCCCCATCCCTAAATACAACACAGGCTGTGCGTGCCCGCACCAGCAGCGTTTGTGCCCGGGCTGGAGATGGAGCCATACGCTGAAGCCTCGGGAGCTCTGGCACTGCCTCAACGCAGCTCCAACTCAAGCAAACAGCTTCTTAAATTCCTAATTATAATCTTGATTAATAGATATTATAGCATGGCTCCTGTTTGCCAGTAATTATATTTGACACAGAGATACAAATCAGCAGTTTAACATGCTGGAATAGGATTCATAGGATTTCATAGGATTATGGACATATACATTTTTATTAAAGCTCTATTGGTTTCTCTTTAGCATTCATCAAATCTCTCCCTTTATACAGAGATAAATATATCTTTTTTTCAGAAAGTCATTAATTTTGGAGTTTGAGAAAAATGAAATAGACGAAGTGGGTAATTTTTCACACTTAGAACAATTTCCCTATGATATTATGACTTTTTCCTCACACTGCTTGGGGAGATTAATATGGCTGTTATTTTCTCCACTAATTGGCTTTACAGATAGCCATGGGAGATAGCACCTAATAAAGCCAAACAAGAGAGAAAAATGTTAACAACACTAAGCTGTCCCATAACAAGGGGGCCTATTCATTAAGAAGCAATATTCTATTAGGGAAGATTTTTTTTTTAAACACACTTTTTGGTTAAATAAGTGGAGTATGCACTAAAAACCTTAAGTGGATTACATGGTTGTCCTGTTCCCTAAAGCACTGGAGTTCTTCACGCAAATGGCCCCGGCACGCTGCCCACGTGAACGTGAGCTGCCAGCGTGAGAGAAATCAGAGTTTCCTTCCCAAATCATGGAGTCCTGCTCCAGCACAGCAGCCCCCAAGCAAGATTTTATATGTATGCTCAGGACTGTGTTAATAACTTCATCTGACCCTCCCACCCCGTTTTCATGTTACAGCATGGCAGCAAAGGCTGCGTTAGCGCTCCAGTTTGAAAGCACACAGCACAGGGCTGTTACGTACCCCAGAGCTGAAGGATTTACTGGTGAGCTTGCAGGGACACCCAATAGCAGATGTGTGAAAACACAGGACCATCTCTAACACCTTCCCATGCCAGCACCATGCACATTTGGGTCCCTGCCTGGAGCAGGGCCCTGGCAGGAGCTCTGATAATAGGAATGCATCAAGTGACCAACCAGCCACCAGGGAACAGCCTGGCCAGCAAGCAACAACCCCATTCCTCTGTCCCTGCTGGGTTGTAGACGTGTCCTCCATGCAGTGCCTGGAGCCCTGCTCCTTCTGGGCTCCGCACCAGGCACACAGAGCAGCACCTGAACTTTCCTAGCCATTTATAGTGTCATTTTATGGTGCTGCTACAAAGCTGAAGTAATTTGTCTTTAACATTCAAAGTTTTCACTGCTGTACAGTACAATCACCATTAAAGGTTTGACATGACACCCACTTAAACCCACGCAGGTATCTAGCTGGCACAAAGGTGTCTACCCGAGCTGCAGCTGGGACGCAGCACCTGAGCTCTCTGCTATCAGATCAGACAGGAGCTTCCATCAGCCAAAGTAAATAAGTAAATGCAGTGCCTCGCTGTTATCACAGCCCTACCCTCCAAGTCAGTGCTTTATTTAAAGCTACAGAGCATTGAGAAAACGGATCATGCTGAAATCTTACTAAGCAAAGTCAGCAACCTGTTTGTGTTGTTACAGACAACACTTTACAGTACGCCCCTCCTGTAGTTTGATGAGGCTGCCCTGACACCGCACCAAACCTAAAACCATTTTCCAACCTAAAACCACTGTGCTCCACTGCCAATATGTTAAAACAGCACTTTGAAAATAAAGCCACTCTGGTTTACTACCTAAGAGTGGCTACTTTCAGTGTTCCATGCAGCAACACTTCTGTTATTTTGCTGAAAATCCCACACAAAGTCCTACAGTAGATATAAATACTCAGCATAGCATTTGAGAGGGACATTAAAGGAAAGCTTCACTCTGGGTGAGTTTTGTCTTCACGGAAGACAAGATCTGAATCACAGAAAACTTGAGCAGCTGTATTTCCATTTGGCATCCATGTTCTCCACTCTGAAGAGTGCACACAAAAAAATAACATTTTTGCAGGTACAGTTTTTGGTAGAAGCCACCCTTTCTCCAGTAAAGCAGCAAATATTTGAAGCATAACTTTGTATTAAAGTAATTTTGTATTTAGAAATGTTATTGACACTTCAGAGGTCAGGCAGAGCAATTTAATGTTCCCAGTACAATAACCTCTGAGGAAGTTTAACAGTATCGTGGCACAAGGGGTTAAATTCCATATGAATTGAGTGGTTTCTGTCCTTCACCCCATTACCGTTGTCTTCCTAATCAGGTTTTGCACCATTTAGACAGATAATCAGATACTACTGAAGAGAATGGAGTGGAAATAACCAGCAAGTACGCATTAAGCAATGGACCTTTAGACTAACATCAGAGTCTTTTTCATTTGATAGGAGTAAGCGACGTTTATGGAGGATAGGAAAAGTCCAAGCACACCAAACAAGTGAAGGAAGTTCATGACTAAGCACACAATTTTTTGACCTCATGAATTGTTCTGTGGGTGCTTCGGTGCAATAAAATATTAAAGGTCACCTCGAGAAAAAGCTGTTCACACTTAGATAGGCACAATTCCCACCCATCCCACTTAGCATATTAAGTGTGCCACTTCAATAACGGTAAGGACCACCGATTCTTACCAAAGGAGGAAATGCTGCAGGGGCAGCAGAGTATTGCCCACAGGGCTTTCTATGAGCTCTTCCCCTCCTGCAGAATCCTGCCCAAGCACAGGCCCCTCTTCAAAATTCATCAGCCAAAAACTTAAGACATTAAATTCAAATACAGACTTTCCTCTCGAGTTGGAGCTGCTCAGAGCACAGACTTATGTTTGAGCTCACTTTAAAATTTACATTCAACTGCAGCTGAGCCCTGAACAGCAGGTACCAGCCCTATGGAAAGTGACACCATTTTCGCCTCCACTTTCCATGAGATCAAAATTTCTACACACTTATTTTTCTAAGGACATTATTTCCAGAGCAGCACCACGCGGTCAGTAAACAACACACAGCTCAGGTCATAAGAAACCACTTGTCATTTTAACATTATTTTATAAGAGGGAAAAGGTTTTCGTTTCTTCAGAATCACAAAGTACAGAGGGAGAAGCTGAAAGACTGTTGCCAGATTGGAGTTGTTGAGTTACACAAACCAGGCTTAGAAGAAACTTAAAAGTTTTGCACAAGAATGTAAGTTAAGCATTTAGATTAATAAAGCTAGCAAAACAACTTACCAAGTCTAAGAGGAGGTCTCTAACATCCACTCAGCACCACAACCACTGAACACCAGCTCCCCAGCACCCTGGCCCAGCTGACTCCAATATTTTGGCTGTGTGAGGGGAGCACCTGCAGGTCCCAATAGCAACAAGTAGGCCAAATCCTCACTCCCACAGCCCTGGCTGCACCAAAATTGAGTGCCTGAGTATTTAAACCTATGTATATACATATATGTAGTATATTAACAATGCCATTACTTCAAAAAAGAAAAAAAAAAATTATCAGAGCTCAGTGAAAGGCCTAAAGAAATACACGCATACAGCCCAAGCCATGCTTGCTTCACTGCCTTACCACAAGCCCATTTCTGAAATTTAACCAACTTGTGTCCTTCTGCAGGTGGCTGTAAGCAGCCATGAGGTTAATTGGCATGCCCTGTCCCACCGCAGGGTGGTGGCAGGTACCTGGTGGCCTCCCCAGGAGGTGCCCCCTCCATTACAGTATTGGCCAACCATCAAGGAATTGAAGCTTCCTCTTATTCAGATTAGAGTGGTGCTGGCCCCGCTGCAGGTCACTCCTTCAGCTGTCAGAGCTGTTAATTCTAACGTTTCGGATGTCACTGGAAGTGACACTTCTGGCTGCTTCAAAGGAGCATATAATCAACTTAATTTTTTAAGCTTATGGTGGAAAGCCATTCCCATAAAGTTGAGAAAGCGATTTTTTTTTTATTATTTTTTTTTTAGTACAGGGTGCTTATCTCCTTGAAACAGCACCTGTTGCATTCAGTGGGACCCGTCATTTGTCTCCTGGAAACAATAGGGAAGGTTTTGATCTCTCGCAGCATTAACACCTTCCCTCTGCCATGAGCAGCAGTGAGGTTTTTCCTGCTGACACCAGCGGAACAGAGGAGAGCAGCAGCCCCGACATTTCTTCTTGGGAGTTCAGCCATAACACAGCCCCGCGGTCGCTGCTTTCTCAACCGGGCAGGGAGCAAGGATTTCCTAATTAGAAAAAATCCTGCACTTTTTCTTTCAAATGTGTATCTAGGAAGTCAAAATGTACAAATTAATATCACAGATATCAAAATACTGGACACAGATGCATTGTTATTACACTTAAGGCTGTACCAATGTTTCTCTTTTAGTGGTTTATAACTTGGCTTCACATTTTATTCCTGGCTGAAAACTGGCACAAAATTTGAAAATTTGAGAAAAACCAGTAGGCAACTATAAAACTGTAAAAAGTAGGGAAATATTAAACATCCTTTCTACTGTAAAGATAATATTTTTATTTGGAAGATGAAAGGAATTTTAAAAAGATGTGGTATTCTAGCCAATGCTCTTTTGTGGGAAAAAAATGTTCTTCTTTGCCCTGTCTTCCCACAAGATTGCTGAAAAACTCAACACATTTTTAGCAGAAGGTTTTAAAGACAAAGGAGGAGATCAGGCCCAGCTTTCAAAATGGTGTGCCTAATTTTCACTTCCTTGTATCAAAGTAGCACTTGCTTAGAGCAGAATCATCAGCATAAATGTACGGTTTATGTTATTCGTGCAATTACATGTTGATCAAGAAGAAGATGAGAGTATAATTTGGGGACAATTGGGTGGCTTTGAGGAGTGAAGTGGCAGGACTGGGACAAGGCATGCCTGGGGACAAAGCCAAGAGAATCTGCCTGAAAGCTGGAGCCCAGAGCTGGAAATGCCACAGGGGGGCAGGTCTTCTCCTTTGGTTCATCACACTGGCAAGCACCAGAGAAGGAAGCTATTTGATCTAAACAAGGCCAATGCCAAAACCAACCAGTGAAGACCAGCTGTGGCTTACCACAGGCTGGACCATCAGAAGGCTTCTAACCATCAGAGCAATCACATTTTGGATGGGTTGGTGAACTTTGATAATATTGTTTCTAATCCAACAATATTTATTTGTCTGTCATGATTTTTCTGCATTTACATATAAATATAATTAAGGACAACCCAGCTACAGGGACATGGAAGGAGTCAGCCCCCAACTCCCACTGGATTTCAACAGGAATCTGGTTCATGCTGTTAAAAATCCCATCCTGACAAAATAATTTTCCAACATTTGTGGACACCTTGCAGGGCATCCCAAACTGCTTTTCGGTTTTAGAACAGTATTTGAGTCAGAATAATTGAGCATATAAATAAATAAAATAATATAATAAAACATA